>NC_091283.1:490226789-490858456 GCF_032444005.1 Ranitomeya imitator
GATCAACGCCCTATCAAGGAATCTAGTGTATATTCCCTGTAACATTATACTTTTCCAGAAAGGTATCCAGTCCCCTCTTAAATTTAAGTAATGAATCACTCATTACAACATCATACGGCAGAGAGTTCCATAGTCTCACTGCTCTTACAGTAAAGAATCCGCGTCTGTTATTATGCTTAAACCTTTTTTCCTCCAACCGCAGAGGATGCCCCCTTGTCCCTGTTTCAGGTCTATGATTAAAAAGATCATCAGAAAGGTCTTTGTACTGTCCCCTCATATATTTATACATTAAAATAAGATCACCCCTTAGTCTTCGTTTTTCCAAACTAAATAGCCCCAAGTGTAATAACCTATCTTGGTATTGCAGACCCCCCAGTCCTCTAATAACCTTGGTCGCTCTTCTCTGCACCCGCTCCAGTTCAGCTATGTCTTTCTTAAACACGGGAGACCAGAACTGTGCACAGTAGGGTTGAGCGAAACGGGTCGAACATTTTCAAAAGTCACCGACATTTGACAAAGTCGGGTTTTATGAAACCCGATCCGACCCCTGTGCGGGGTCGGCCATGCGGTACGCGACTTTCGCGCCAAAGTCGCGTTTCAATGACGCGAAAAGCGCCATTTCTCAGCCAATGAAGGTAAACGCAGAGTGTGGACAGCGTGATGACATAGGTCCTGGTCCCCACCATCTTAGAGAAGGGCATTGCAGTGATTGGCTTGCTGTCTGCGGCGTCACAGGGGCTATAAAGGGGCGTTCCCGCCGACCGCCATGTTACTGCTGCTGATCTGAGCTTAGGGAGAGGTTGCTGCCGCTTCGTCAGAAGCAGGGATAGCGTTAGGCAGGGTCCATTAACCACCAAACCGCTTGTGCTGTAGCGATTTCCACAGCCCAACACCACCTTCGGTGTGCAGGGACAGTGGAAGCTACATTTTTTTTTTTTCCTCAGCGCTGTAGCTCATTGGGCTGCCCTAGAAGGCTCCCTGATAGCTGCATTGCTGTGTGTATGCCGCTGTGCAAACCAACTGCTTTTTTCAAAGCACAAATCCTCTTGTTCCTTCCTTTCTGCACAGCTATCTTACATAGTAACATAGTAACATAGTAACATAGTTAGTAAGGCCGAAAAAAGACATTTGTCCATCCAGTTCAGCCTATATTCCATCATAATAAATACCCAGATCTACGTCCTTCTACAGAACCTAATAATTGTATGATACAATATTGTTCTGCTCCAGGAAGACATCCAGGCCTCTCTTGAACCCCTCGACTGAGTTCGCCATCACCACCTCCTCAGGCAAGCAATTCCAGATTCTCACTGCCCTAACAGTAAAGAATCCTCTTCTATGTTGGTGGAAAAACCTTCTCTCCTCCAGACGCAAAGAATGCCCCCTTGTGCCCGTCACCTTCCTTGGTATAAACAGATCCTCAGCGAGATATTTGTATTGTCCCCTTATATACTTATACATGGTTATTAGATCGCCCCTCAGTCGTCTTTTTTCTAGACTAAATAATCCTAATTTCGCTAATCTATCTGGGTATTGTAGTTCTCCCATCCCCTTTATTAATTTTGTTGCCCTCCTTTGTACTCTCTCTAGTTCCATTATATCCTTCCTGAGCACCGGTGCCCAAAACTGGACACAGTACTCCATGTGCGGTCTAACTAGGGATTTGTACAGAGGCAGTATAATGCTCTCATCATGTGTATCCAGACCTCTTTTAATGCACCCCATGATCCTGTTTGCCTTGGCAGCTGCTGCCTGGCACTGGCTGCTCCAGGTAAGTTTATCATTAACTAGGATCCCCAAGTCCTTCTCCCTGTCAGATTTACCCAGTGGTTTCCCGTTCAGTGTGTAATGGTGATATTGATTCCCTCTTCCCATGTGTATAACCTTACATTTATCATTGTTAAACCTCATCTGCCACCTTTCAGCCCAAGTTTCCAACTTATCCAGATCCATCTGTAGCAGAATACTATCTTCTCTTGTATTAACTGCTTTACATAGTTTTGTATCATCTGCAAATATCGATATTTTACTGTGTAAACCTTCTACCAGATCATTAATGAATATGTTGAAGAGAACAGGTCCCAATACTGACCCCTGCGGTACCCCACTGGTCACAGCGACCCAGTTAGAGACTATACCATTTATAACCACCCTCTGCTTTCTATCACTAAGCCAGTTACTAACCCATTTACACACATTTTCCCCCAGACCAAGCATTCTCATTTTGTGTACCAACCTCTTGTGCGGCACGGTATCAAACGCTTTGGAAAAATCGAGATATACCACGTCCAATGACTCACCGTGGTCCAGTCTATAGCTTACCTCTTCATAAAAACTGATTAGATTGGTTTGACAGGAGCGATTTCTCATAAACCCATGCTGATATGGAGTTAAACAGTTATTCTCATTGAGATAATCCAGAATAACATCCCTCAGAAACCCTTCAAATATTTTACCAACTATAGAGGTTAGACTTACTGGCCTATAATTTCCAGGTTCACTTTTAGAGCCCTTTTTGAATATTGGCACCACATTTGCTATGCGCCAGTCCTGCGGAACAGACCCTGTCGCTATAGAGTCCCTAAAAATAAGAAATAATGGTTTATCTATTACATTACTTAGTTCTCTTAGTACTCGTGGGTGTATGCCATCCGGACCCGGAGATTTATCTATTTTAATCTTATTTAGCCGGTTTCGCACCTCTTCTTGGGTTAGATTGGTGACCCTTAATATAGGGTTTTCATTGTTTCTTGGGATTTCACCTAGCATTTCATTTTCCACCGTGAATACCGTGGAGAAGAAGGTGTTTAATATGTTAGCTTTTTCCTCGTCATCTACAACCATTCTTTCCTCACTATTTTTTAAGGGGCCTACATTTTCAGTTTTTATTCTTTTACTATTGATATAGTTGAAGAACAGTTTGGGATTAGTTTTACTCTCCTTAGCAATGTGCTTCTCTGTTTCCTTTTTGGCAGCTTTAATTAGTTTTTTAGATAAAGTATTTTTCTCCCTATAGTTTTTTAGAGCTTCAATGGTGCCATCCTGCTTTAGTAGTGCAAATGCTTTCTTTTTACTGTTAATTGCCTGTCTTACTTCTTTGTTTAGCCACATTGGGTTTTTCCTATTTCTAGTCCTTTTATTCCCACAAGGTATAAACCGCTTACACTGCCTATTTAGGATGTTCTTAAACATTTCCCATTTATTATCTGTATTCTCATTTCTGAGGATATTGTCCCAGTCTACCAGATTAAGGGCATCTCTAAGCTGTTCAAACTTTGCCTTCCTAAAGTTCAATGTTTTTGTGACTCCCTGACAAGTCCCCCTAGTGAAAGACAGGTGAAACTGCACAATATTGTGGTCGCTATTTCCTAAATGCCCAACCACCTGCAGATTTGTTATTCTGTCAGGTCTATTAGATAGTATTAGGTCTAAAAGTGCTGCTCCTCTGGTTGGATTCTGCACCAATTGTGAAAGATAATTTTTCTTGGTTATTAGCAGAAACCTGTTGCCTTTATGGGTTTCACAGGTTTCTGTTTCCCAGTTAATATTAATATCTTGTTTGTTTGTCCACACCTTTTATTTAATTTGTGCATCAGTCCACTCCTTATTGCTGCCTGCCATACCTGGCTGAGATTACTGCAGGGAGATAGTAATTGAAGGACAGTTCCTTTTTTTTTTTTTTTTTTTGTGGGAGATTAAGATTGGCATTTCTGCTAGAGTGCCATCCCTGTCTGTGTCATCTCTCACTCACTGGGCCATAGAAAGCCTATTTATTTTTTTGCTTGATTTGGGTTCTAAAATCTACCTGAAAAAATCACTACATCAATCAGTGGGAGAAAAATATTGGCCTCAGGGCTTGTGTGCCACTCCTTACTCCTGTGTGTGCCATCTCTTACTCAGTGGGCCATAGAAAGCCTATTTATTTTTTTGCTTGATTTGGGTTCCAAAATCTACCTGAAAAAATCACAACATCAATCAGTGGGAGAAAAATATTGGCCTCAGGGCTTGTGTGCCACTCCTGACTCCTGTGTGTGCCATCTCTCACTCAGTGGACCATAGAAAGCCTATTAATTTTTTTGCTTGATTTGGGTTCTAAATTCTACCTGAAAAAATCAATAAATCAATCAGTGGGAGATTAATATTGGCCTTTGGGCTTGTGTGCCAGTCCTAAGCGTGCCATCTCTCTCTCTCAGATAGTGGGCCATAGAAAGCCTATTTATTATTTTTTTTATTGGGTTTATAAATTTTCCCTGGAAAAAAAAAAAAAAGTGGGAGATTAATATTGGCCTCTGTGTCATGATCCCAATGGCAGGGGATCACAAAAAGGACAAGCACAGATACAAACAAGCTCTAGGGCGATGGAACCTGAGCTGACCGCGACCCTGAACCTAACACACAAATAAAAGTAGCCGGGGAACGTGCCTACGATGATCCTAGACGTCTCGCTCCAGCCGAAGATCTAACTTCCCCTATCAGAAGAAACACAGACCTCTCTTGCCTCCAGAGAAATACCCCACAGCAAATAGCAGCCCCCCACATATAATGACGGTGAAATGAGAGGAAAGCACATACGTAGTATGAAAACAGTTTCAGCAAAATGAGGCCCGCTAAAGCTAGATAGCAGAGGATACAAAAGTGAACTGCGCGGTCAGCGAAAAACCCTTCAAAAAACCATCCTGAAATTACTTGAACTCATGTGCCAACTCATGGCACATGAAAAGCAATTTCAGCCCACTAGAGCAACCAGCAGCAGAGAATCACATATCTGCAGGCTGGACTAAAAACCAAATTAAGCAAAACACCAAACAGGAAAATCCAAACTTAGCTTGTCCAGAAGGTTCTAGGAGCTGGGAGCAGAGGTAACAAGACACACTGGATACATTGATAACCGGCGAGGAAATGCCAGCAAAGCCAGGTTAAATAGGAAACTCCCATATGCTGATGGAACAGGTGGAACCCAGAAACCCAGGAAAGACAAGTCACCCAGTACCATCAGTAACCACCAGAGGGAGCCCAAAAACAGAACTCACAACACCTCTGGGCTTGTGTGCCAGTCCTGAGCGTGCCATCTCTCTCACAAATAGTGGGCCATAGAAAGCCTATTTATTTTTTTGGTTGATTTGGGTTCTAAATTCTACCTGAAAAAATCAATAAATCAATCAGTGGGAGATTAATATTGGCCTTTGGGCTTGTGTGCCAGTCCTAAGCGTGCCATCTCTCTCTCTCAGATAGTGGGCCATAGAAAGCCTATTTATTATTTTTTTTATTGGGTTTATAAATTTTCCCCGGAAAAAAAAAAAAAAAGTGGGAGATTAATATTGGCCTCTGGGCTTGTGTGCCAGTCCTGAGCGTGCCATCTCTCTCACAAATAGTGGGCCATAAAAAGCCTATTTATTTTTTTGGTTGATTTGGGTTCTAAATTCTACCTGAAAAAATCAATAAATCAATCAGTGGGAGATAAATATTGGCCTCTGGGCTTGTGTGCCACTCCTGACTCCTGTGTGCGTCCTCTCTCACTCAGTGGGCCCTAGAAAGCCTATTTTTTTGTATTTGTTTTCTAAATTCTCCCTGAAACAATCATTTTATTTTATTTGGTTTCTAAATTCTTCCTGAAAAATTCATTTTTTTGTATTTTTTTTTCTAAAGTCTCCCTGAACAAAAAAAAAAAATCAAATCAGTGGGAGATTAATATTGCCCTTTCTGCTTGTGTGCCAGTCTTGACTCCTGGGTGTGCCATCTCTCTCTCTCCAATTGTGGGCCATAGAAAGCCTATTAATTTTTTTGCTTGATTTGGGTTCCAAAATCTACCTGAAAAAATCACTAAATCAATCAGTGGGAGAAAAATATTGGCCTCTGGGCTTGTGTGCCACTCCTGACTCCTGTGTGCGTCCTCTCTCACTCAGTGGGCCCTACAAAGCCTATTTTTTTTTTATTTGTTTTCTAAATTCTCCCTGAAACAATCATTTTATTTTATTTGGTTTCTAAATTCTTCCTGAAAAATTCATTTTTTTGTATTTTTTTTTTCTAAAGTCTCCCTGAAAAAAAAAAAAAAATCAAATCAGTGGGAGATTAATATTGCCCTTTCTGCTTGTGTGCCAGTCTTGACTCCTGGGTGTGCCATCTCTCTCTCTCCAATTGTGGGCCATAGAAAGCCTATTAATTTTTTTGCTTGATTTGGGTTCCAAAATCTACCTGAAAAAATCACTAAATCAATCAGTGGGAGAAAAATATTGGCCTCTGGGCTTGTGTGCCACTCCTGACTCCTGTGTGCGTCCTCTCACTCAGTGGGCCCTACAAAGCCTATTTTTTTTTTATTTGTTTTCTAAATTCTCCCTGAAACAATCATTTTATTTTATTTGGTTTCTAAATTCTTCCTGAAAAATTCATTTTTTTGTATTTTTTTTTTCTAAAGTCTCCCTGAAAAAAAAAAAAAAATCAAATCAGTGGGAGATTAATATTGCCCTTTCTGCTTGTGTGCCAGTCTTGACTCCTGGGTGTGCCATCTCTCTCTCTCCAATTGTGGGCCATAGAAGGCCTATTAATTTTTTTGCTTGATTTGGGTTCCAAAATCTACCTGAAAAAATCACTAAATCAATCAGTGGGAGAAAAATATTGGCCTCTGGGCTTGTGTGCCACTCCTGACTCCTGTGTGCGTCCTCTCTCACTCAGTGGGCCCTACAAAGCCTATTTTTTTTTAATATGTTTTCTAAATTCTCCCTGAAACAATCATTTTATTTTATTTGGTTTCTAAATTCTTCCTGAAAAATTCATTTTTTTGTATTTTTTTTTTCTAAAGTCTCCCTGAAAAAAAAAAAAAATCAAATCAGTGGGAGATTAATATTGCCCTTTCTGCTTGTGTGCCAGTCTTGACTCCTGGGTGTGCCATCTCTCTCTCTCCAATTGTGGGCCATAGAAAGCCTATTAATTTTTTTGCTTGATTTGGGTTCCAAAATCTACCTGAAAAAATCACTAAATCAATCAGTGGGAGAAAAATAATGGCCTCTGGGCTTGTGTGCCACTCCTGACTCCTGTGTGCGTCCTCTCTCACTCAGTGGGCCCTACAAAGCCTATTTTTTTTTATTTGTTTTCTAAATTCTCCCTGAAACAATCATTTTATTTTATTTGGTTTCTAAATTCTTCCTGAAAAATTCATTTTTTTGTATTTTTTTTTCTAAAGTCTCCCTGAAAAAAAAAAAAAATCAAATCAGTGGGAGATTAATATTGCCCTTTCTGCTTGGGTGCCAGTCTTGACTCCTGGGTGTGCCATCTCTCTCTCTCCAATTGTGGGCCATAGAAAGCCTATTAATTTTTTTGCTTGATTTGGGTTCCAAAATCTACCTGAAAAAATCACTAAATCAATCAGTGGGAGAAAAATATTGGCCTCTGGGCTTGTGTGCCACTCCTGACTCCTGTGTGCGTCCTCTCTCACTCAGTGGGCCCTACAAAGCCTATTTTTTTTAATTTGTTTTCTAAATTCTCCCTGAAACAATCATTTTATTTTATTTGGTTTCTAAATTCTTCCTGAAAAATTCATTTTTTTGTATTTTTTTTTCTAAAGTCTCCCTGAAAAAAAAAAAAAAAATCAAATCAGTGGGAGATTAATATTGCCCTTTCTGCTTGTGTGCCAGTCTTGACTCCTGGGTGTGCCATCTCTCTCTCTCCAATTGTGGGCCATAGAAAGCCTATTAATTTTTTTGCTTGATTTGGGTTCCAAAATCTACCTGAAAAAATCACTAAATCAATCAGTGGGAGAAAAATATTGGCCTCTGGGCTTGTGTGCCACTCCTGACTCCTGTGTGCGTCCTCTCTCACTCAGTGGGCCCTACAAAGCCTATTTTTTTTTTATTTGTTTTCTAAATTCTCCCTGAAACAATCATTTTATTTTATTTGGTTTCTAAATTCTTCCTGAAAAATTCATTTTTTTGTATTTTTTTTTTCTAAAGTCTCCCTGAAAAAAAAAAAAAATCAAATCAGTGGGAGATTAATATTGCCCTTTCTGCTTGTGTGCCAGTCTTGACTCCTGGGTGTGCCATCTCTCTCTCTCCAATTGTGGGCCATAGAAAGCCTATTAATTTTTTTGCTTGATTTGGGTTCCAAAATCTACCTGAAAAAATCACTAAATCAATCAGTGGGAGATAAATATTGGCCTCTGGGCTTGTGTGCCACTCCTGACTCCTGTGTGCGTCCTCTCTCACTCAGTGGGCCATAGAAAGCCTATTTTTTTTTTATTTGTTTTCTAAATTCTCCCTGAAACAATCATTTCATTTTATTTGGTTTATAAATTCTTCCTTTAAAAATCATTTTTTTTTATTATTTTTTTTTTCTAAAGTCTCCCTTTAAAAAAAAAACAACAAATCAGTGGGAGATTAATATTTACATTTGCGCTTCAGTGACAGTCCTGCAAGTGTGGCATCTCTCTCATTTGTTGCCACCAACAACAGAGTGTGTAACATTGTGCCTGATTTTCGTTGTGGTCTCACCCACCTGTAAAGGGGTAGCTAAATCATACTGAAGTTATAGCTCACCGTGTAAGTTGTGTGACAGCAACAAATACCGTTAGTTTGGTAACGTTTTTAAAACAATGAGGAAGTCTGGTGGAAGAGGTCGTGGCCGGGGGCGTTCATTGTCAGCTGGTAATGAGGGTAGTGGTAGTGGTGGAGCATCAGGTGGTCGTGGGAAAAAAAATATTGCACCTAAGTCTGGAGCTGTGGAGCCAGGTTCGTCGTCTGGCTACACAAGGCCTCGAACGCTCCCTTTTCTGGGATTAGGAAAACCGCTTTTAAAGCCGGAGCAGCAAGAGCAAGTTTTGGCTTATCTTGCTGACTCAGCCTCTAGCTCTTTTGCCTCCTCTCGTGAAACTGGTAAAAGTAAAAGCAGCGCGTCGTTAGTGGATGTTCACGGTCAGGGACAAGTCGCTTCCTTGTCCTCTTCAGCAAAAACAACAACAGAGAAGAATGCAGCAGGCGACACAACGGGTTACTCCATGGAGCTCTTTACACATACCGTCCCTGGCTTAGAAAGTGAAGCAGTTAACAGTCCATGCCCATTACAAGTTGAATCTGACATGGAGTGCACTGATGCACAGCCACAGCCTGACTACTATGCTGGTCCTTTGACTCAGACCACAACATTGCCCTCGCAGGGTGCTGATCAAGAATCAGACCCTGATGAGACTATGTTGCCCCATCACGAACGCTATACCACCGACCGACACGGTGACACAGACGAAGTTGCACACGAGCTACAAGAAGAGGTAATAGATGACCCAGTTCTTGACCCCGATTGGCAGCCATTGGGGGAACAGGGTGCAGGCGGCAGCAGTTCTGAAGCGGAGGAGGAGGGGCCGCAGCAGGCATCAACATCGAAACAGGTTCCATCTGCCGGGCCCGTATCTTGCCCAAAACGCGTGGCAAAGTCAAAACCTGTTGGAGGACAGCGTGGCCATCCGGTTAAAGCTCAGTCTGCAATGCCTGAAAAGGTATCCGATGCTAGAAAGAGTGCAGTCTGGCATTTTTTTTAAACAACATCCAATTGATCAGCGCAAAGTCATCTGTCAAAAATGTTCAACTACCTTAAGCAGAGGGCAGAATCTGAAAAGTCTCAATACAAGTTGCATGCATAGACTTTTAACCACCATGCATTTGCAAGCTTGGACTAACTACCAAACGTCCCTTAAGGTTGTAGCACCCTCGGCCAATGAAGCTAGTCATCAACGCAACATCCCTTCCGGCAGTGTAGGGCCACCATTTTCTGCACCACCTGCAGTATCTGTGCAGGTTTCTTTGCCAGGCCAAAGCAGTCAGGGTCAGGGAATCACCAGTTTCGTAGTAGGAAACACTGCATCTAGGGCACCGGCGGCAACAATACCATCTCCCACCGTCTCTCAGTCTGCCATGTCCACCGGCGCCCCCGCTAGTTCCACGATCTCCAGCTCTCCAGTCCAGCTCACCCTACATGAGACTATGGTTAGAAAAAGGAAGTACTTAGCCTCGCATCCGCGTACACAGGGTTTGAACACCCACATAGCTAGACTAATCTCGTTAGAGATGATGCCCTACCGGTTAGTTGAAAGCGAAGCTTTCAAAGCCCTGATGGACTACGCTGTACCACGCTACGAGCTACCCAGTCGACACTTTTTTTCCAGAAAAGCAATCCCAGCCCTCCACCAGCATGTTAAAGAGCGCATCGTCCATGCACTCAGGCAATCTGTGAGCACAAAGGTGCACCTGACAACAGATGCATGGACCAGTAGGCATGGCCAGGGACGTTACGTGTCCATCACGGCACACTGGGTAAATGTGGTGGATGCAGGGTCCACAGGGAACAGCAAGTTTGGGACAGTTCTGCCTAGCCCACGGTCTAGGAAACAGTTGGCTGTAGCCGTTCGCACCCCCTCCTCCTCCTCCTCGTCCTCCTGCAGAAGCGAGACCTCGTCCACTGACCGCAGTCGCACAACCACTCCATCCGCAGCTGCCACTGTTGCACACCAGGTCTCCCATTATGGGGCAGCTACTGGCAAACGTCAGCAGGCTGTATTGGCTATGAAGTGTTTGGGCGACAACAGACACACTGCTGAAGTTCTGTCCGAGTTCTTGCAGAAAGAAACGCAGTCGTGGCTGGGCACTGTAGATCTTGAGGCAGGCAAGGTAGTGAGTGATAACGGAAGGAATTTCATGGCTGCCATCTCCCTTTCCCAACTGAAACATATTCCTTGCCTGGCTCACACCTTAAACCTGGTGGTGCAGTGCTTCCTGAAAAGTTATCCGGGGTTATCCGACCTGCTCCTCAAAGTGCGTGGACTTTGCTCACATATCCGCCGTTCGCCGGTACACTCCAGCCGTATGCAGACCTATCAGCGTTCTTTGAACCTTCCCCAGCATCGCCTAATCATAGACGTTGCAACAAGGTGGAACTCAACACTGCACATGCTTCAGAGACTGTGTGAACAGAGGCGGGCTGTTATGTTTTTGTGGGAGGATACACATACACGGGCAGGCAGTAGGATGGCAGACATGGAGTTGTCAGGTGTGCAGTGGTCGAAGATTCAAGACATGTGTCAAGTCCTTCAGTGTTTTGAGGAATGCACACGGCTGGTTAGTGCAGACAACGCCATAATAAGCATGAGCATCCCCCTAATGCGTCTGCTGATGCAAAGTTTGACGCACATAAAGGATCAGGCGTCTGCAGCTGAGGAAGAGGAAAGCCTTGATGACAGTCAGCCATTGTCTGGCCAGGGCAGTGTACAGGACGAGGTAGCGGGCGAAGAGGAGGAGGAGGACGAGGAGGATGATGGGGATGATTATATTTTTAATGAGGAAGCTTTTCCGGGGCCAGTGGAAATTGTTGGCTCGGCAAGGCCGGGTTCTGGTTTTTGGAGGGACACAAGTGACGTGGATTTGCCTGAAACTGCCCCTCAACCAAGCACAACCGGAGATTTGAGAACTGGAACTTTGGGCCACATGGCGGATTATGCCTTACGTATCCTCAAAAGGGACACACGCATAACAAAAATGATGAACAATGACGATTACTGGTTGGCCTGCCTCCTTGATCCTCGCTATAAAGGCAAATTGCAAAATATAATGCCACATGAGAACTTGGAACTAATATTAGCAACCAAACAATCAACTCTTATTGACCGTTTGCTTCTGGCATTCCCTGCACACAGCGCCCGTGATCGTTCTAACACGAGCTGCAGGGGCCAGCAGACCAGAGGTGTTAGAGGGGCAGAAATCAGAAGTGGTGTTGGCCAGAGGGGTTTTCTGACCAGGTTGTGGAGTGATTTTGCTATGACCGCAGACAGGACAGGTACTGCAGCATCAATTCAAAGTGACAGGAGACAACATTTGTCCAGTATGGTTACTAACTATTTTTCATCCCTTATCGACGTTCTCCCTCAACCGTCATTCCCATTTGATTACTGGGCATCAAAATTAGACACCTGGCCAGAATTGGCAGAATATGCATTGCAGGAGCTTGCTTGCCCGGCAGCTAGTGTCCTATCAGAAAGAGTATTCAGTGCTGCAGGTTCAATACTAACAGAAAAAAGGACTCGTCTGGCTACCCAAAATGATCTAACCTTCATTAACCCTTATCCGGCTGAATAGGTACAATTGTAACTACTCCGTTTTAAAATTGCAATAACTTTTTTTTGAAAAGACGAAGAGGGCTGAAATTTCGTGACATCTCTACATTTTTGGTCCAGAATATATTGGCCAAATTTCAATAAAATATCTCCACCCGCTTCCGAGATAAGGGGTCGAGATCTTTTTGCATCCATAACAAGCTGCATAGGTACAAATGTACCTCATATATTTTGAATGAAGATAATGCAAGGGAAAAAGCATAAATTTTTTTTTAATGATAATGCTATTTAACTATTATAAACAAGTAAAAAACTGTTCATTTACATTATAAAAGAAAATGTAAGAAACTTTTTTTTATTGATTTTCTTTGCAAGTAATGCATGTTGGCTTTGCTACAGAGTGTTCATCGCAAATGGGTTTCACACAAACCACACAAGACTTTCTAGTCTTGCGTTGTTTTCGCCTCAGGTCTCTGCAGACATAGCAACTACCAACAACAGGGGAGGGTCCACGACTACCATGAGGTATTTTGGGGCCAGCTGCTGGCTGCGATGCTACCACAATGCATCGTCCAAGCACCATTTCTACTGCACCTCGAAGAAAATGGTTTCTCATTATCATTTTGTTTGTACTACGATCTTCAATTGCAATCATACACAGCTGATTTGCGAGATCTTTCAGGAACTTTCTTCGTTGATCCTTTGCCCTGAAGCTTGGATTGTGTTCTCTGTAGATGATGTAGGATGCTAACCCACTGACATCAATCATATTGTAGAAAAATGCCAAAGTCCAACGTGATGTTCGTCGTTTCACAGTGTACTCTCCCAACATTTTATCCATAACATCAACGCCACCTTTTGTTATGTTGTAGTATTTTATTATCTCTGGCTTGGCTGCTAGTGTCTCTTCAACTTCTCCCGTCATGTGCATAGATGATAGAAGCACGACTGATTTGTTCTTCTTTGGTACATATGAACAGACTGTTGCATCATGATTGTAGGCAAAATTTGTCGAGTATACAGGCCTTTCTTTGGCAGGCTGCATGTTGTTAGGTAGGAACCTTTTGTTTTTTCTCACTGTACCAACTAGTGTCATGTTCCAGGAGTTCAATACCTTAGCTAGTTCCATGGTTGTAAAGAAGTTATCGGTGGTGACATTTCTTCCAGAGCCTTTATACGAGCTCACTAGGTCCAATACTGTTCGTTCTCCAATGTTTACTTGTCGAGGACCATCAGTTGGTTTCCCAGTGTAGAGCTGACCTTGTAAAGGGTAGGCATTTGATGAGTCACAAGCCCAGAAAATCTTTATGCCATATTTAGCTGGTTTTGAAGGTATATACTGGGTAAATTTAGTATGACCTCTAAATGGAAATAATTGCTCGTCGACGGTGATACAATGATATGGCTTGTAGGCTCTCTCCAGATTACTGTTCAGCATTGTCCAGATGTCCCGTATTGGTGCAGCTTTATCTGTTTGCACACGTTCTGCACGTGTATTTTCGTTGTCAAACCTGATAAATCTGAGTATCATCTTGAAGCGGTCACGAGACATGGCTGCACGTATAAGAGGCAGAGCAGCAACATTCCACATTTCCTCCAGATTCTCTTTGTTGGCTCTGTGCACACCAGCAGCAATCAGTATGCCCAAAAATGCATGAAGTTCAGTTTCAGTAAATTGCTTGAATGTTTTTTGTGGTGGCCGTTTGGAAGAATCAGGAAAACGTTGTACCAGTTCGTTGTTGTAAGCATCACAAACTCTCTTGGCCTTTCGATTCGTTTCCCGTAATATGATGTCACACATCTCGGGAGTCATGATGGACTTGAATAGCTCTTTTGCTGTATATAGGTTGCTGATTGCTGCAGGGCCACCTCTTTGTCGTAGGACATTACGAGATTTTGTTTGTGCATTTGGCAGTGGATTACTGCACCATTGAGTTTCATCCTTAGCAGTCCAAATGTCACCTGCACTTTGAGGCACAGAATCATCCTCAACACTTTCGTCTGATTCGTATTCATTTTCATGCTCTATGACCATTTCTTGTTCAATGTCTGAATCTTCTTCAGTAACATCCACTTGTGGTACATAGTTTTCATCATCAGATGGAACATATGGTTCATCCTCATGCTCAGAATCAGATTCTTCTAGCATTCGCATTATTTCGTCAGACGTAAATCTGTAAATATGAAAAAATGTAAAATAAATAATTTTCCGAAATACTACATTATTGGCTTTTCACAAAATTATACTAACCTGCAAACACGTTTTCTTGGATTATGGCGGAAACTAGATCCAGCATTACTATCACTCATGATGACTTGCTAGATGAATTTTGGCTTCGTATTTTGTGCTGAATATAAATAAAACATCGTAAAACAATATGTAGATACTAATTATTATCCATTTTTCGTATAAAAATTATACCTATAGTGATAAGTTTCATACAAAATATATGTAAACCAAGTCCAGGCTGAAAGACAATTTGACTGTTCTGTCCCCACATAATGAGAATAAAGGTATAACTGGCTGTTAGATGCTGTGAGACTTTCCTACCTTCGTTTCCAAGAAATTGAAGACTTCACAAGCCTAGAAATGTGTGCTCACAGCAATGAGATGAACAGCAAAATGGCTAATGAGAGGAGGGAGGCAGGAAGACAAGTAGAAGCCACTCCCAGTTTGAATTAACTTAATTGACAGCAACATAAGTGACCAGTAACAACACTGAACAATAGATATCAGCATAACATTTGTAGCTGAATGAACTTTAGTTTCTGAAACCAAGTAAAGTCTTCCCACAGTGGAGGTATATGTGAAGGTACAATTGTACCTATGCAGCCTGTTAAGGTTGTAAAATTATGCAGCCTGACAAGGGTTAAAATGAACCACAACTGGATTTCGAAATCTTTTGCCCCACCTTGCCCGGCTGACACCTAGCTTTCCTATGTAAAGGTCTTGCCTGTGGACTATTCTGAACGACTTTTCCAATCTCGTAATTTGCAGCACCTGATTGTCCAGCATCCGACATGTTAACACCTCCCTAAATGGCCAAAGTCCCCACACGGGGCCGTGGTATCGCCACTTGGCGCAAGCACCCGTGAGAGTACTGTTTGTCTGAAGAGGTGGGTGTGCCCGCTTTTGGTCGACGGCACTGCCACTAGGTCCCTCATAGTACAATAAAGTGTCTGGCGGTGGTGGTGCGCACCCAACGTCAGACACACCGTTGTAATATGAGGGGCCCTGGGCCTGTACCGCCGGCCACAAGACAGTCCCCCCCCCAGGTCAAACAGTGCTCTACCACTTGCAAAATTTTCTCTCACAGCTCCACCAATGTTTAGTCTATGCGCTGACATCCTTCAATGCCTGGCACTGTCAACACCATTGTATTGACATTTTTCTTATGTTAGGCCTTCGAAGCCTGTCTGCGGTCACTCCTTCCACTAGGCCTCCACTGACCTGTCTACTGCTGCCCGTGTTCCCCTGGAACCAATTTTAAATTGCCTACAGCCAGCCCAATTTATTATGTTAGGGCTTCGAAGCCTGTCTGCGGTCCCTCCTTCCACTAGGCCTCCACTGACCTGTCTACTGCCGCCCGTGTTCCCCTAGAACCAATTTTAAATTGCCTACAGCCCAATTTTTGTTATGTTAGGCCTTCGAAGCCTGTCTGCGGCCCGTTCTTTCCACTACTACTACACTGACCTGGCTACTGCCGCCCGTGTTCCCCTGGAACCAATTTTAAATTGCCTACAGCCAGCCCAATTTATTATGTTAGGGCTTCGAAGCCTGTCTGCGGTCCCTCCTTCCACTAGGCCTCCACTGACCTGTCTACTGCTGCCCGTGTTCCCCTGGAACCAATTTTAAATTGCCTACAGCCAGCCCAATTTATTATGTTAGGGCTTCGAAGCCTGTCTGCGGTCCCTCCTTCCACTAGGCCTCTACTGACCTGTCTACTGCCGCCCGTGTTCCCCTGGAACCAATTTTAAATTGCCTACAGCCCAATTTTTGTTATGTTAGGCCTTCGAAGCCTGTCTGTGGCCCGTTCTTTCCACTACTACTACACTGACCTGGCTACTGCCGCCCGTGTTCCCCTGGAACCAATTTTAAATTGCCTACAGCCAGCCCAATTTATTATGTTAGGGCTTCGAAGCCTGTCTGCGGTCCCTCCTTCCACTAGGCCTCCACTGACCTACCTACTGCTGCCCGTGTTCCCCTGGAACCAATTTTAAATTGCCTACAGCCAGCCCAATTTATTATGTTAGGGCTTCGAAGCCTGTCTGCGGTCCCTCCTTCCACTAGGCCTCCACTGACCTGTCTACTGCTGCCCGTGTTCCCCTGGAACCAATTTTAAATTGCCTACAGCCAGCCCAATTTATTATGTTAGGGCTTCGAAGCCTGTCTGCGGTCCCTCCTTCCACTAGGCCTCCACTGACCTGTCTACTGCTGCCCGTGTTCCCCTGGAACCAATTTTAAATTGCCTACAGCCAGCCTAATTTATTATGTTAGGGCTTCGAAGCCTGTCTGCGGTCCCTCCTTCCACTAGGCCTCCACTGACCTGTCTACTGCTGCCCGTGTTCCCCTGGAACCAACATCAGAAAATATAAAAATAAGTATTTTGCTTATAAAAAAGAAAATACTGGAGACATATCAAATGCAGACATTTTAACATTAAAAACAAACACATACAACAAAAATCTGGTACAGTACTAAAAATGGCCACCAGCTACAATAACTTTCTCCTGCAAGTAGTTAACTGAAAGTTTTTTTCAATTTAAAACACAGATATGGCATCCACCGAGTGTTGTCCTGTCGCGTCTTCTTTATATTATTGCCAAGAAGATGCAAAACAATGAAAATAATAAAATCATTATTTACCAAAAAAATAGAGTAAGTCAAAACCACATTGCAAATAAACATTCATTACAAATAAAGAAGCAGGGCGCGTCCGAGGGTGAGTATATACCTAATAAGAATATAATCACCCTCGGACGCGCCCTGCTTCTTTCCGACAGCCTTCCTTCCTAAGAATCAGCCCTTCCGTGGTGTAGAGAGAGGGTGTGTTACACTCCAAGGTGTTCCCCAGGTTGCCTTTCCTGAGCTTCGATCTTCATGCTCTCGTTTAGTAGTTGTCGGAAAGTAGGCTGCATTAGGCCTACAAATTGGGTATGGGGTGGAAAGAGATGGTGTGTTACACTCCAAGGTGTTCCCCAGGTTTCCTTGCCATTGCTTCGGTCTTCCGACTCTCGTTTAGTAGTTGTAGAAAACTACACTGCATTAGGCCTACAACATGGGTATAGGGTGGAGAGAGATGGTGTGTTCCACTCCAAGGTGTTCTCCAGGTTGCCTTTCCAGAGCTTCGATCTTAATGCTCTCGTTTAGTAGTTGTTGGAAACTACACTGCATTAGGCCTCCAAATTGGCTATGGGGTGGAGAGAGATGGTGTGTTACACTCCAAGGTGTTCTCCAGGTTTCCTCGCCATTGCTTCGATCTTCAGACTCTCGTTTAGTAGTTGTAGAAAACTACACTGCATTAGGCCTACAAAATGGGTATCGGGTGGAGAGAGATGGTGTGTTACACTCCAAGGTGTTCCCCAGGTTTCCTTGCCATTGCTTCGGTCTTCCGACTCTCGTTTAGTAGTTGTAGAAAACTACACTGCATTAGGCCTACAACATGGGTATAGGGTGGAGAGAGATGGTGTGTTCCACTCCAAGGTGTTCTCCAGGTTGCCTTTCCAGAGCTTCGATCTTAATGCTCTCGTTTAGTAGTTGTTGGAAACTACACTGCATTAGGCCTCCAAATTGGCTATGGGGTGGAGAGAGATGGTGTGTTACACTCCAAGGTGTTCTCCAGGTTTCATCGCCATTGCTTCGATCTTCAGACTCTCGTTTAGTAGTTGTAGAAAACTACACTGCATTAGGCCTACAAAATGGGTATCGGGTGGAGAGAGATGGTGTGTTACACTCCAAGGTGTTCCCCAGGTTTCCTTGCCATTGCTTCGGTCTTCCGACTCTCGTTTAGTAGTTGTAGAAAACTACACTGCATTAGGCCTACAAAATGGGTATAGGGTGGAGAGAGATGGTGTGTTCCACTCCAAGGTGTTCTCCAGGTTGCCTTTCCAGAGCTTCGATCTTAATGCTCTCATTTAGTAGTTGTTGGAAACTACACTGCATTAGGCCTCCAAATTGGCTATGGGGTGGAGAGAGATGGTGTGTTACACTCCAAGGTGTTCTCCAGGTTTCCTCACCATTGCTTCGATCTTCAGACTCTCGTTTAGTAGTTGTAGAAAACTACACTGCATTAGGCCTACAAAATGGGTATCGGGTGGAGAGAGATGGTGTGTTACACTCCAAGGTGTTCCCCAGGTTTCCTTGCCATTGATTCGGTCTTCCGACTCTCGTTTAGTAGTTGTAGAAAACTACACTGCATTAGGCCTACAAAATGGGTATGGGGTGGAGAGAGATGGTGTGTTCCACTCCAAGGTGTTCTCCAGGTTGCCTTTCCTGAGCTTCTATCTTCAGGCTCTCGTTAAATTGTGGTTAAATGGAACAACTGCATTTGGCGTACTAGTTGGTTTGGGGCCTACTAACAGTGTCTGCCGCTCCTTGCTGTTCTCCTGGTTTCCTGTCCTGAAATTCCGTTTTCAGGCGCTCGTTAAGTAGTTGTTAATGTTAGACTGCATTTGGCCTACTAGTTGGGTTGGGGCCTACTATCGGTGTCTGCCACTCCTTGCTGTTCTCCTCCACTGAACAAAGCTGTGCCGTTTGTTTACTACGGTTGCCAATTTTGAACTGCATTTCGACTACTTACTGATTTGGGCCTACTCTCTGTGTCAGCCTCTCATTCCAGTTGTCCTCCACTGCAATGCCCCCTGGTTATTCCTGTGTTACCAATTTTGAACTGCATTTAGCCAACTTTATTCTTTGGGCCTATATCTGTGTTTCCTCCTCATCCTGCCCATTGCCCAGCCAGTGATAGATGAGTCTGCTGGTACATTGACCCATAACGCAACATTCCCCGTGCACGCTACACAACAACATTGTGACCCTGCTGAAAGTCAGGTTGCTCTTCCCGCATACCATACCACCTTACACGGGGACAAAGAGGAAGGTGCAGATGAAAGTGCAGGTTCCTTCATCAGGTGGGGGGAGGAATACTAGTTGGCGACGTCACTGGCACAGGGCCTCTCATAGTACGCAAAAGTGTTGCTGCCGGTGGGAGGCGCCCCCGCCGTGCAAACACACCGCTGTACTTTGAGGGGCCCTGTGCCAGTGCCAATGCCAACGAGTGGGCCCCCCCTGCTTGCTCAGGTTCACAGCACTTGCAAAGTTGAAATACTTACCTCTCCCTGCTCCACTGCCGTGACGTGGTCCAGATTTCCTGGGCCCACTAATTACTTGAACCAGCCCTACCCACCACAACTTTAGCCAAATGACCCCCAATTTCAAATGCCTTCCAATTATTATAAGGTAAATTATGCTTGACAAGCTTCATTAAGAAGAATGGATGGTTTTGACATTAAAATGGGCACTCTAGGTGTTTTCCTGGCCCCCACTCACTGCCGACTATGCTGCCCCATTGACTTGTATTGGGTTTCGTGTTTCGGTCGATCCCGACTTTACGTCATAATCGGCCGATTTCACTCGACCCGACTTTTGAGATAGTCGGGTTTCGCGAAACCCGGCTCGACTCTAAAAAGGTCAAGGTCGCTCAACTCTAGTGCACAGTATTCTAAGTGTGGTCAAACTAGTGACTTGTATAGAGATAAAATTATGTTCTCCTCATGAGCATCTATGCCTCTTTTAATGCATCCCATTATTTTATTTGCCTTTGTAGCAGCTGCCTGACACTGGCCACTGAATTTAAGTTTGTCATCCACCCATACACCCAGGTCTTTTTCATTGACGGTTTTGCCCAGAGTTTTAGAATTAAGCACATAATTATACATCTTATTACTTCTACCCAAGTGCATGACCTTACATTTATCCCCATTAAAGCTCATTTGCCATTTATCAGCCCAAGCTTCTAGTTTACATAAATCATCCTGTAATATAAAATTGTCCTCCTCTGTATTGATTACCCTGCAGAGTTTAGTGTCATCTGCAAATATTGAAATTCTACTCTGAATGCCCCCTACAAGGTCATTAATAAATATGTTAAAAAATAGAGGGCCCAATACTGACCCCTGTGGTACCCCACTGCTAACCGCTACCCAGTCCGAGTGTGCTCCATTAATAACCACCCTTTGTTTCCTATCCCTGAGCCAGCTCTCAACCCACTTGCACATATTTTCCCCTATCCCCATTATTCTCATTTTATGTATCAACCTTTTGTGTGGCACCGTATCAAAAGCTTTTGAAAAGTCCATATACACTACATCCACTGGGTTCCCTTGGTCAAATCCGGAACTTACCTCTTCATAGAAACTGATCAAATTAGTCTGACATGAACGGTCCCTAGTAAACCCGTGCTGATACTGGGTCATGAGGTTATTCCTCTTCAGATACTCCAGTATAGCGTCCCTTAGAATGCCCTCCAGGATTTTACCCATAGTAGAGGTTAAGCTTACTGGCCTATAATTTCCGAGTTCAGTTTTTGTTCCCTTTTTGAATATTGGCACCACATTTGCTATACGCCAGTCCTGCGGCACAGACCCTGTTATTATGGAGTCTTTAAAGATTAAAAATAATGGTCTATCAATGACTGTACTTAATTCCTGCAGTACTCGAGGGTGTATCCCATCCGGGCCCGGAGATTTGTCAATTTTAGTGATTTTTAGACGCCGCCGCACTTCCTGCTGGGTTAAGCAGGTGACATTTAATTGGGAATTTTTATCACTAGACATTTTGTCTGCCATGGGATTTTCTTGTGTAAATACTGATGAAAAAAAGTCATTTAGCATATTGGCTTTTTCCTCATCCTCGTCCACCATCTCACCCAGACTATTTTTAAGGGGGCCAACACTATCATTTTTTAGTTTCTTACTATTTATGTAGTTAAAGAATATTTTAGGATTATTTTTACTCTCTCTGGCAATGAGTCTCTCTGTCTCAATCTTTGCTGCCTTGATTTGCTTTTTACAGAATTTATTTAATTTTCTGTATTTATTTAATGCCTCCTCACTACCTACTTCCTTTAATTCTCTAAATGCTTTCTTTTTGTCACTTATTGCGCCCCTTACAGCTCTATTTAGCCATATTGGTTTCCTCCTATTTCTAGTATGTTTATTCCCATACGGTATATACTGTGCACAGGTCCTATCCAGGATGCATTGTCCATCTATAGTATGAAACGACGACCAATCAGTTTTGCTGCATTTGGCTGGATCTGAGCACACAGTATGGCGGCTCTGAAGACCTCAGAATTCATTCCGCTGCTGCTGTCCTGTGTCACGTCATCAATAAACACTAGTGACCCAGTGCACTGGCAGCCATGCATGCCCGCGCCATCACACTGCCTCTGCTGTGTTTTACAGATGATGTGGTATGCTTTGGATCATGAGCTGTACCACGCCTTCACCATACTTTTCTCTTTCCATCATTCTGGTAGAGGTTGATCTTGGTTTCATCTGTCCAAAGAATGTTATTCCAGAACTGTGCTGGCTATTTTAGATGTTTTTTAGCAAAGTCCAGTCTAGACTTTTTCTTCTTGATGCTTATGAGTGGCTTGCACCGTGCAGTGACCCTCTGTATTTACTTTCATGCAGTCTTCTCTTTATGGTAGATTTGGATATTGATACGCCGACCTCCTGGAGAGTGTTGGTCACTTGGTTGGTTGTTGTGAAGGGGTTTCTCTTCACCATGGAGATTATTCTCCGATCATCCACCACTGTTGTCTTCCGTGGGCGCCCAGGTCTTTTTGCATTGATGAGTTCACCAGTGCTTTCTTTCTTTCTTTCTCAGGATGTACCAAACTGTAGATTTTGCCACTCCTAATATTGTAGCAATTTCTCGGATGGGTTTTTTCTGTTTTCGCAGCTTAAGGATGGATTGTTTCACCTGCATGGAGAGCTTCTTTGACCGCATGTTTACTTCACATCAAAACCTTTCAAATGCAAGCACCACACCTCAAATCAACTCCAGGCCTTTTATCTGCTCAATTGATAATGACATAACAAAGGGATTGCCCACACCTGTCCATGAAATAGCCTTGGAGTCAATTGTCCAATTACTTTTGGTCCCTTTAAAAACAGGGTGGCACATGTTAAGGAGCTGAAACTCCTAAACCCTTCATCCAATTTTAATGTGGATACCCTCAAATAAAAGCTGAAAGTCTGAACTTCAACTGCATCTGAATTGTTTTGTTTAAAATTCATTGTGGTAATGTCTTTAACCAAAATTAGAAAAATGTTGTCTCTGTCCAAATATATATGGACCTAACTGTATTTCGTGGACTGAGTTATATACTGCTTGGCTGCTATATACTTTGTGAGCAGTGTTATATACTGAGTGGGCTGTGTTATATACTGCATGGGCTGTGCTATATATTGCTTGGGCTGCGCTATATACTATGTTGCTGCTATATTCTATATGGCTGCTATATACTACGTGGCTGTGCTATATACTACATGGCTGTCTGTGTTACATGGGCTGTGTTATATACTACGTGGCTGTGTTATGTACTACGTGGCTGTGCTATATACTACGTGGCTGTGCTAAGCGCGACGTACATACATACATACATATTCTAGAATACCCAATGCGTTAGAATCGGGCCACCATCTAGATCTTTATAACGATGCTTAATGTACTTATTCCATGGACTATCATATCTTCATGTCTCTGGTTTTTGTTTTCTTACAAAAAGCAGTAAAACAAATAGTTAATTAGAGTTAATTAAAGGGGTTGTCCACTATTGGGACAACACCTTCTGCATCCATATGTTCCCCCCATTAAAAAAATAAGGCTATGTGCACACGTTGCGGAATTGGCTGCGGATCCGCAGCGGATTGGCTGCTGCAGATTCGCAGCTGTTTTCCATGCGGTTTACAGTACCATGTAAACCTATGGAAAACCAAATCCGCAGTGCCCATGGTGCGAGAAATACCTCGTGGAAATGCTGCGATGTATTTTCCGCAGCAAGTCAATTCTTTGTGCAGATTCAAAGCGTTTTACACCCACTCCTCAATAGGAATCCGCAGGTGTAAAACCACAGGTGAAATCCGCACCAAAAAGCAGGAAATCGGCGATAAATCCACAGGTAAAATGCAGTGCATTTCACCTGCATATTTTCAAAAACGGTGCAGAAAAATATGCACACAAATCCGCAACGTGGGTACTAGAGTTGAGCGACTTTTACTTTTTTAGGATCTAGTCGGGTTTCGCGAAACCCGACTTTGTCAAAAGTCGGGTCGGGTGAAATCAACCAATTATTGCGAAAAGTGGGGGACGACCGAAACACGAAACTCAATGCAAGTCAATTGGGAATCAAAGTCAGCAGTGAGTGGAAGACAGGAAAACACCTACAGTGTCCATTTTAATGCCAAAAACATCAATTCTTATTTCTTAAGCTTGTCAATCTTAATTTACTTTATAATAATAGTTAGGCATTGAAAACAGGGGTCATTTGGCTAAAGTTGTGGGGGGGGGGGGGGGTAGAGCTGGCTCAAGATTTTTGTGTGCCCAGGAAATACGTCATGGCGGTGGAGCAGGGAGAGGTAAGTATTTCAACTTTGCAAGTGCTGTGATCCTGAGCAAGCAGGGGGGCCCACTCGTTGGCACTTGGCACTGGCACAGGGCCCCTCATAGAAAGGCGGTTTGCTTGACGGTGGGTGCCGCCTCCCACTGCCAGAGACACTTTTGCGTACTATGAGGGGCCCTGTGCCAGTGATGTCGCCAACGAGTATGCCCCCCCCACCTGATGAAGGAACCTGCACTTTCATCTGCACCTTCCTCTTTGTCCCCGTGTAAGGTGGTATAGTATGCGGGAAGGGGAACCTGACTTTCAGCAGGGTCAGATTCAGGCTGTGAAGAGTGCAAGGGGAATGTAGTGGTCTGGGTCAATGTACCAGCAGACTCATCTAGCAGTGGCTGGGCAATGGGCAGGATGAGGAGGAAACACAGATATAGGCCCAAACAATAAAGTAGGCTAAATGCAGTTCAAAATAGGTAACTGGACTAAACAGGCGGCATAGCTTTGTTCAGTGGAGGACAACTGTAATGAGTGGCACAGACAGTTAGTAGGCCCAAAATAAAAAATTAGGCTAAATGCAGTTCAAAATTGGTAACAGGACTAAACAGGCGGCATAGCTTTGTTCAGTGGAGGACAACTGTAATGAGTGGCGCAGACACAGTTAGTAGGCCCAAAATAAAAAATTAGGCTAAATGCAGTTCAAAATTGGTAACAGGACTAAACAGGCGGTATTGCTTTGTTCAGTGGAGGACAACTGTAATGAGTGGCCCAGAAAGAGTTTGTAGGTCCACAATAAAAAAGTAGGCTAAATGCAGTTCAAAATTGGTAACAGGACTAAACAGGCGGCATTGCTTTGTTCAGTGGAGGACAACTGCAATGAGTGGCGCAGACACAGTTAGTAGGCCCAAAATAAAAAAGTAGGCTAAATGCAGTTCAAAATTGGCAACAGGACTAAACAGGCGGCATAGCTTTGTTCAGTGGAGGACAACTGTAATGAGTGGCGCAGACACAGTTAGTAGGCCCAAAATAAAAAATTAGGCTAAATGCAGTTCAAAATTGGTAACAGGACTAAACAGGCGGCATTGCTTTGTTCAGTGGAGGACAACTGTAATGAGTGGCCCAGAAAGAGTTTGTAGGCCCACAATAAAAAAGTAGGCCAAATGCAGTTCAAAATTGGTAACAGGACTAAACAGGCGGCATTGCTTTGTTCAGTGGAGGACAACTGCAATGAGTGGCGCAGACACAGTTAGTAGGCCCAACTAAAAAAGTAGGCTAAATGCAGTTCAAAATTGGTAACAGGACTAAACAGGCGCCATAGCTTTGTTCAGTGGAGGACAACTGTAATGAGTGGCGCACACACAGTTAGTAGGCCCAAAATAAAAAATTAGGCTAAATGCAGTTCAAAATTGGTAACAGGACTAAACAGGCGGCTTAGCTTTGTTCAGTGGAGGACAACTGTAATGAGCGGCCCAGAAAGAGTTTGTAGGCCCACAATATAAAAAGTAGGCTAAATGCAGTTCAAAATTGCTAACAGGACTAAACAGGCGGCATTGCTTTGTTCAGTGGAGGACAACTGTAATGAATGGCGGAGACACAGTTTGTAGGCCCACAATAAAAAAGTAGGATAAATGCAGTTCAAAATTATTAACAGGACTAAACAGGTGGCATTGCTTTGTTCAGTGGAGGACAACTGTGTTATGATCTGGTGGTTTAGGAGCAACATGGAACGAGCTCTACAGGAAGTGGTATCTGTACTGACCGCAGTCCCTAAGCTCAACACAACACTAGAAGTAGCCGTGGGATGCTCCTAACTCTCCCTAGGCACCTCATCACAGCCTACGAGCTAACTACCCCTAAAGATAGAAACAGGAAAGCTATCTTGCCTCAGAGAAAATCCCCAAAGGATAGATTAGCCGCCCACAAATAATGACTGTGAGAGGAGAGGGAAAAAGACATACACAGAATGAAACCAGGATGAGCACAGGAGGCCAGTCTACCTAGATAGAGAGGACAGAATAGAATACTGCACGGTCAGTATAAAACACTACAAAAATCCACGCAGAGATTACAAAAATCTCCACACCTGACTAAAGGTGTGGAGGGTAAATCTGCTTCCCAGAGCTTCCAGCAACAGAATTAAATCATACTGACAAGCTGGACAAACATAGCAAGCACAGAACGGATAAGTCCACAACCTGTGGACAGAAAAGAGCAAGCAAGGACTTAGCTTTGCTGAACTGGTCAGGATAACAGGGAAATCCAAAGAGATGTGAATCCAACCAGGAACCATTTACAAGTGGCACTGGCTGAAGAAAGAGCCATGCATAAATAGCCGAGCAGAAAAGACAATCAGTGGAAGCAGCTGAAGACAGCTAAATCCAAGGAGCAGCCATACCACTTGAAACCACAAGAGGGAGCCCAAGAACGGAATTCACAAAAGTACCCCCCCCTTGAGGAGGGGTCACCGAACCCTCACCAGAGCCCCCAGGCCGATCAGGACGAGCCAAGTGAAAAGCACGAACCAAATCGGTGGCATGGACATCGGAGGCAACAACCCAAGAATTATCCTCCTGGCCATAACCCTTCCACTTGACAAGATACTGAAGCCTCAGCCTCAAAAAACGAGAATCCAAAATCTTCTCAACCTCATATTCCAACTCTCCCTCAACCAACACCGGGGCAGGAGGGTCAACCGAGGGAACAACGGGCACCACATATCTCCGCAACAAAGATTTATCGAAAACATTATGAATGGCAAAAGAGGCTGGAAGAGCCAAACGAAAAGACACCGGATTAATAATTTCAGAAATTTTATAAGGACCAATAAACCGAGGCTTAAACTTAGGGGAAGAAACCTTCATAGGAACATGACGAGAAGACAACCAAACCAAATCCCCCACACGAAGCCGGGGACTAACACACCAACGGTGGTTAGCAAAACGTTGAGCCCTTTCCTGAGACAACGTCAAATTGTCGACCACATGAGTCCAAATCTGCTGCAGCCTGTCCACCACAGAATCAACACCAGGACAATCAGAAGGCTCAACCTGCCCAGAAGAAAAACGAGGATGAAAACCAAAATTACAAAAGAAAGGTGAAACCAAAGTAGCCGAACTAGCCCGATTATTAAGGGCAAACTCGGCCAACGGCAAGAAAGACACCCAATCATCCTGATCAGCAGACACAAAGCATCTCAAATAGGTCTCCAAGGTCTGATTAGTACGCTCAGTTTGGCCATTAGTCTGAGGATGAAACGCCGAAGAAAAAGACAAATCAATGCCCATCCTAGCACAAAAGGCCCGCCAAAACCTGGAGACAAACTGAGAACCTCTGTCAGACACAATATTCTCCGGAATGCCATGCAAACGAACCACATGCTGAAAAAACAACGGAACCAGATCTGAGGAGGAAGGCAACTTAGGCAAAGGTACCAGATGGACCATTTTAGAGAACCGGTCACAAACAACCCAGATAACAGACATCTTCTGGGAAACAGGAAGATCCGAAATAAAATCCATGGAAATATGCGTCCAGGGCCTCTCAGGGACCGGCAAAGGCAAAAGCAACCCACTGGCGCGGGAACAGCAAGGCTTGGCTCGGGCGCAAGTCCCACAGGACTGCACAAAAGCATGGACATCGCGCGACAAGGAAGGCCACCAAAAGGACCTAGCAACCAAATCTCTGGTACCAAAAATCCCAGGATGACCAGCCAACACTGAACAATGAACCTCAGAAATCACCTTACTTGTCCATCCATCAGGAACAAACAGCTTCCCCACAGGACAGCGGTCAGGCCTATCAGCCTGAAATTACTGAAGCACCCATCGCAAATCAGGGGAGATGGCAGAAAGAATCACCCCTTCCTTAAGAATGCCAGCCGGCTCAAGGACTCCAGGAGAATCAGGCAAAAAACTCCAAGAGAGGGCATCAGCCTTAACATTCTTAGATCCCGGAAGATACGAGACCACAAAATCAAAACGGGAGAAAAACAAGGACCATCGAGCCTGTCTAGGATTCAGCCGCTTGGCTGACTCGAGGTAAATCAGATTCTTATGATCAGTCAGGACCACAACGCGGTGCTTAGCTCCCTCAAGCCAATGTCGCCACTCCTCAAACGCCCACTTCATAGCCAACAACTCCCGATTGCCGACATCATAATTGCGTTCCGCAGGCGAAAACTTTCTGGAAAAAAAAGCGGACGGTTTCATCAAAGAACCATCAGATTCCCTCTGACACAAAACGGCCCCTGCCCCAATCTCAGAAGCGTCGACCTCAACCTGAAAAGGAAGAGAAACATCCGGCTGACGCAACACAGGGGCAGAAGTAAATCGGCGTTTAAGCTCCTGAAAGGCCTCAACAGCCGCAGAGGACCAATTCGTCACATCAGCACCTTTCTTCGTCAAATCAGTAAGGGGCTTAACCACACTAGAAAAGTTGGCAATGAAACGGCGATAGAAATTAGCAAAGCCCAAAAATTTTTGAAGGCCCTTCACAGATGTGGGTTGAATCCAATCATGAATAGCTTGGACCTTAACAGGATCCATTTCCATAGACGAGGGAGAAAAAATAAAACCCAAAGAAGAGACCTTCTTAACTCCGAATAGGCACTTAGACCCCTTCACAAACAAAGCATTATCACGAAGGATCTGGAACACCATCCTGACCTGCCTCACATGAGACTCCCAATCATCGGAAAAAATCAAAATATGATCCAAATATACAACCATGAATTTATCAAGATAATTGCGGAAAATATCATGCATGAAGGATTGGAACACAGATGGAGCATTAGAGAGCCCGAATGGCATCACAAGGTATTCAAAATGGCCTTCGGGCGTATTAAATGCAGTTTTCCATTCGTCACCCTGTTTAATACGAACAAGATTATATGCCCCTCGGAGGTCAATCTTAGTAAACCAACTAGCCCCCTTAATCTGAGCAAACAAATCAGAAAGCAAAGGCAAGGGGTATTGGAATTTGACCGTGATCTTATTAAGAAGACGATAATCTATACAGGGTCTCAAAGAGCCATCCTTCTTAGCAACAAAAAAGAAACCCGCTCCCAATGGTGACGAAGACGGCCGAATATGCCCTTTCTCCAAAGATTCCTTAACATAGCTCCGCATGGCGGCATGCTCTGGCACAGACAGATTGAAAAGTCGGCACCTTAGGGAACTTACAACCTGGAATCAAGTTAATAGCACAATCACAGTCCCTATGTGGAGGAAGGGAACTGGACTTGGGCTCATCAAATACATCCTGGAAATCTGACAAAAACTCAGGGACCTCAGAAGAGGGGGAAGAGGAAATTGACATCAAAGGAACGTCACTATGTACCCCTTGACAACCCCAACTAGTCACAGACATAGTTTTCCAATCCAGCACCGGATTATGTTCCTGTAACCATGGAAAACCCAGTACAACAACATCATGCAGGTTATGCAACACCAGAAAACGGCAATTTTCCTGATGTGCAGGAGCCATGTACATGGTCATCTGCGTCCAGTACTGAGGTTTATCCTTGGCCAATGGAGTAGCATCAATGCCCCTCAAAGGAATAGGGCTCTGCAAAGGCTGCAAGGAAAAACCACAGCGCCTGGCGAATTCTAAGTCCATTAGGTTCAGGGCAGCGCCTGAATCCACAAATGCCATGACAGAAAAGGACGACAATGAGCAAATCAGGGTCACAGATAAAAGAAATTTAGGCTGTACAGTACTAATGGTAACAGACCTAGCGACCCTCCTAGTACGTTTAGGGCAATCAGAAATAACATGAGCAGAATCACCACAGTAAAAACACAGCCCATTCTGACATCTGAATTCCTGCCGTCCTGTTTTAGTCAAAATCCTATCACATTGCATAGGTTCAGGACTCTGCTCAGAGGACACTTCCATATGGTGCACAGCTTTGCGCTCGCGCAAACGCCGATCAATCTGAATGGCTAGAGACATAGATTCGCTCAAACCAGTAGGCGTAGAGAAGCCCACCATAACATCTTTAAGGGCTTCAGAAAGACCCTTTCTGAAAATAGCAGCCAGAGCATCCTCATTCCATTTAGTGAGCACAGACCATTTCCTAAATTTCTGGCAGTATAATTCTGCCGCTTCCTGACCCTGACACAAGGCCAACAGGGTTTTTTCTGCATGATCCACAGAGTTAGGTTCATCATACAATAATCCGAGCACTTGAAAAAATGCGTCTACATTCAGCAATGCCGGATCCCCTGATTCAAGGGAGAATGCCCAGTCCTGAGGGTCACCACGCAGCAAGGATATGATGATTTTAACTTGCTGAATGGGATCACCAGAAGAACGGGGTTTCAAAGCAAAAAACAATTTGCAGTTATTTTTAAAGTTCAAAAACTTGGATCTGTCTCCAAAAAACAAATCAGGAGTAGGAATTTTAGGCTCCAAAGCCGGAGTCTGGACAACATAATCTTGGATACTCTGTATTCTTGCAGCAAGTTGATCCACACGAGGAAACAAACCCTGAACATCCATGCCAGAGCACAAATCCTGCACCACCCAAATGTCAAGAGGAAAAAAAAGACAAAAGAGTGCACAGAAAAAAAATGGCTCAGAATTTTTTCCTTCTTTTGAGATGCATTTAATTCATTTTTGGCCACTTGTACTGTTATGATCTGGTGGTTTAGGAGCAACATGGAACGAGCTCTGAAGGAAGTGGTATCTGTACTGACCGCAGTCCCTAAGCTCAACACAACACTAGAAGTAGCCGTGGGATGCTCCTAACTCTCCCTAGGCACCTCGTCACAGCCTAAGACCTAACTACCCCTAAAGATAGAAACAGGAAAGCTATCTTGCCTCAGAGAAAATCCCCAAAGGATAGATTAGCCCCCACAAATAATGACTGTGAGAGGAGAGGGAAAAAGACATACACAGAATGAAACCAGGATGAGCACTGGAGGCCAGTCTAGCTAGATAGAGAGGACAGAATGGAATACTGTACGGTCAGTATAAAACACTACAAAAATCCACGCAGAGATTACAAAAATCTCCACACCTGACTAAAGGTGTGGAGGGTAAATCTGCTTCCCAGAGCTTCCAGCAACAGAATTAAATCATACTGACAAGCTGGACAAACATAGCAAGCACAGAACGGATAAGTCCACAACCTGTGGACAGAAAAGAGCAAGCAAGGACTTAGCTTTGCTGAACTGGTCAGGATAACATGGAAATCCAAAGAGATGTGAATCCAACCAGGAACCATTTACAAGTGGCACTAGCTGAAGAAAGAGCCAGGCATAAATAGCCGAGCAGAAAAGACAATCAGTGGAAGCAGCTGAAGACAGCTAAATCCAACGAGCAGCCATACCACTTGAAACCACAAGAGGGAGCCCAAGAACGGAATTCACAACACAACTGTAATGAGTGGCGCAGACATAGTTTGTAGGCCCACAATAAAAAAGTAGGCTAAATGCAGTTCAAAATTGGTAACAGGACTAAACAGGTGGCCTAGATTTGTTCAGTGGACGACAACTGTAATGAGTGGCGCAGACACAGTTAGTAGGCCCAAAATAAAAAAGTAGGCTAAATGCAGTTCAAAATTGGTAACAGGACTAAACAGGCGGCCTAGCTTTGTTCAGTGGAGGACAACTGTAATGAGTGGCGCAGACACAGTTAGTAGGCCTAAATACAAAAGTAGGCTAAATGCAGTTCAAAATTGGTAACAGGACTAAACAGGCAGCATTGCTTTGTTCAGTGGAGGACAACTGAAATGAGTGGCGCAGACACAGTTAGTAGGCCCAACTAAAAAAGTAGGCTAAATGCAGTTCAAAATTGGTAACAGGACTAAACAGGCGCCATAGCTTTGTTCAGTGGAGGACAACTGTAATGAGTGGCGCACACACAATTAGGCTAAATGCAGTTCAAAATTGGTAACAGGACTAAACAGGCGGCATAGCTTTGTTCAGTGGAGGACAACTGTAATGAGCGGCCCAGAAAGAGTTTGTAGACCTACAATATAAAAAGTAGGCTAAATGCAGTTCAAAATTGCTAACAGGACTAAACAGGCGTGATAGCTTTGTTCAGTGGAGGACAACTGTAATGAGTGGCGCAGACCCAGTTTGTAGGCCCACAATAAAAAAGTAGGCTAAATGCAGTTCAAAATTATTAACAGGACTAAACAGGCGGCATTGATTTGTTCAGTGGAGGACAACTGTAATGAGTGGCGCAGACACAGTTTGTAGGCCCACAATAAAAAGTAGGCTAAATGCAGTTCAAAATTGGTAACAGGACTAAACAGGTGGCATTGCTTTGTTCAGTGGAGGACAACTGTAATGAGTGGCGCAGACACAGTAAGTAGGCCTAAATACAAAAGTAGGCTAAATGCAGTTCAAAATTGGTAACAGGACTAAACAGGTGGCATTGCTTTGTTCAGTGGAGGACAACTGTAATGAGTGGTGCAGACACAGTTTGTAGGCCCACAATAAAAAAGTAGGCTAAATGCAGTTCAAAATTGGCAACAGGACTAAACAGGCGGCCTAGCTTTGTTCAGTGGATGACAACTGTAATGAGTGGTGCAGACACAGTTAGTAGGCCCAAAATAAAAAAGTAGGCTAAATGCAGTTCAAAATTGGTAACAGGACTAAACAGGCGGCCTAGCTTTGTTCAGTGGAGGACAACTGTAATGAGTGGCGCAGACACAGTTAGTAGGACCAAATAATAAAGTAGGCTAAATGCAGTTCAAAACTGGTAACAGGACTAAACAGGCGGCATAGCTAGGTACTGGGTTGGGCTCCTCTGCTGAGTAGCAGACAGTGGTAGTAGGCGCAAAGTATTAACTGGTCTAAATGGAGGCCAGGGCCCCTGTATATTTTAACTATCATCTATCATTTCAACAAATTTGTATTGGCAGTGCCATTGAAGGATTTAACAGCACAGACTACACAGTGGTGGAGCAGGGAGAGGTAAGTATTGCAAGTGGTAGAGCACTGTTCGAGCTGGGGGGAACACTCTCTCGTGGGCGGCTGTACTGGCACAGGGCCCCTCATATTACGACGGTGTGTCTGACGTTGAGTGTGCACTACCACCGTCAGAAACACTTCATTGTACTATGAGGGACCCTGTGCCAGTGCCGTTGCCCAAGAGTGGGCGCACCCACCTGTCCAGGCAAACGGCACTCGCACGGGTGCTTGCGCCAGGTGGTTTCCACAGCCCTGTGGAGGGAGTCAGCCCATTTAGGGAGGTATAAAAATGGCCTATGGTGAACATTCAGCAGCTGCAAATGGCTTAATTGGAGAAATCAGTAAGAGGAGGCCAAAAGCAAGACATTTTTCAGGCAAGCAACGTGTCAGCAGGAGAAGGTGGGACAAAATAATTTGAAATCCATGATTGGTTCATTTTAATGAAGGTTAGATCATCAACATTCTGGGTAGCCAGACGTGTCCTTTTTTCGGTCAGTATTGAACCAGCAGCACTGAAGACTCTTTCTGATAGCACACTAGAAGCAGGGCAAGCGAGCTCCTGTAATGCATATTCTGCCAATTCAGGCCAGGTCTCTATTTTAGATGCCCAGTAATCAAACGGGAATGACCTGTGAGGGAGAACATCGATAAGGGAGGAAAAGTAGTTCGTAACCATACTGGACAAATGCTGTCTCCTGTCACTTTGAATCGATGCAGCACTACCTGTCGTGTCAGCGGTCATTGCGAAATCACTCCACAACCTGGTCATAAAACCCCTCTGTCCAACGCCACTTCGAATTTGTGCACCTCTAACACCTCTGCCATGTTGCCCCCTACGGCTCGTGTGAGAACCATCACCGCCGCTGTGTGCTGGGAATGCCTGAACCAAACGGTCTACAAGAGTTGCTTGTTTGGTAGCCAATATTTGCTCAAGGTTCTCATGTGGCATGATATTTTGTAATTTTCCTTTATATCGTGGATCCAGGAGGCAGGCCAACCAGTAATCGTCATCGGTCATCATTTTGATAATGCGGGGGTCCCTTTTTAGGATACGCAAGGCATACTCTGCCATGTGGGCCAATGTTCCAGGTGTCAATTCACTGCTTGTGCTGGGTTGAGGAGCACTTTCCTGCAAATCAACATCAGTTGTGGCCCGCAAAAACCCTGTACCTGGCCTTGCAACGCCAACTGTTTCTATTGCCCCCTGTGAAGCATCCTCCTCCCATAAATATTCATCCCCATCATCCTCCTCCTCCTCTTCATCCACCACCTCGTCCAGGAGAGTTCCCTGACCAGACAATGGCTGACTGTCATCAAGGCTTCCCTCCTCCTCGGCTGCAGACGCCAGCTCCTTAATGTGCATCAAACTTTGCATCAGCAGATGCATTAATGGGATGGTCATGCTTATGATGGCGTCGTCTGCACTTACCAGCCATGTGCATTCCTCAAAACACTGAAGGACTTGACAGAGGTCTTGGAGCTTCAACCACTGCACACCAGACAACTCCATGTCTGCCATCCAACTGCCTGCCCGTGTATGTGTATCCTCCCACAAATTAATTACAGCACACCTCTGTTCGCACAGCCTCTGAACCATGTGCAGTGCGGAGTTCCACCTTGTTGCAACGTCGATTATTAGGCGGTGCTGGGGAACATTCAGCGATCGCTGATGGTTCAGCATACGGCTGGAGTGTACGGGTGACCGGCGAATGTGCGAGCAAAGTCTTTGCACCTTCAGGAGCAGGGCTGGTAACTCCGGATAATTTTTAAGGAAGCACTGCACCACCAGGTTCACAGTGTGAGCCAGGCAAGGTATGTGTTTAAGTTCTGAAAGGGCTAAGGCAGCCATAAAATTCCTTCCGTTATCACTGACTACCTTGCCTGCCTCAAGATGTACACTGCCCAGCCACGACTGAGTTTGTTGCTGCAGGTACTCGGCCAGTACTTCCGTGGTGTGTCTGTTGTCGCTCAAACACTTCATTTCTAACACAGCCTGCTGACGCTTACCACTAGCTGTTTGATAATGGGACACCTCGTGTGCAATACTGGCAGCTGCAGATGGAGTGGTCGTGCGACTGCGCTCTGTGGATGAGCTTTCGCTTCTGGAGGAGGAGGAGGAGGGGTGGCAAACGCCTACAGCCAGCTGTTTCCTAGACCGTTGGCTAGGCAGAACTGTCCCACTATGGCTGTCCCCTGTGGACCCTGCATCTACCACATTAACCCAGTGTGCCATGATGCACACGTAACATCCCTGGCCATGCCTACTGGTCCATGCATCTGTTGTGAGGTGAACCTTTCTACTGACTGATTGCCTGAGTGCATGGACAATGCGGTCTTTGACATGCTGGTGGAGGGCTGGGATCGCTTTTCTCGCAAAGAAGTGTCGACTGGGTAGGTCATAGCGTGGTACTGCATAGGCCATTAAGGCTTTGAAAGCTTCGCTTTCAACCAACCGGTAGGGCATCATCTCTAACGAGATTAGTCTAGCAATGTGGGCGTTCAAACCCAGTGTATGCGGATGATAGGATGAGTACTTTCTTTTCCTAACGAGAGTCTCTTGTAGGGTGAGCTGGACTGGAGAGCTGCATATGGCGGGACTAGCGGGGGTGGTGGTGGACATGGCAGATTGAGAGAGGGTTGGTGATGGTATTCTTGATATTGGCCTACCTACACTGTTTCCTACCAAGAACCTTGTGATTCCCTGACTGCTTTAGCCTTGCACATTTGCTGCTGGTGGTGTCCTAACCGGTGGGCTTACAGTGAGGGAAGCAATGTAGCGTTGCTGACTACCTTCATTCTGAGCAGGTGCACCAACGGTACGGGACGTTTGGTAGTTAGTCCAGGCTTGCACGTGCATGCTGGTTAAATGTCTAAGCATGCACGTTGTATTTAAATTTTGAAGATTCTTCCCTCTGCTAAAGGTCTTTGAGCATTTCTTACAGATAACTTTTGACTGATCATTCGGATCTTGGTTAAAAAATTGCCACACTGCACTCTTCCTACTATGGAATACCTTTTCAGGCATTGCACGCTGTGCTACTTTCACCGGATGGCCACGCTGCCCTAAAACTGTTTTTGTTTTTGACAAACGTTTTTGGCCTGATACGGGCCTGCCAGATGACAGCTGTTGCGATGTAGATGGCTGCTTCGGATCATCCTCCTCCGCTTCTGAGCTACTGGCAGCGGCACCCTCTTCCCCCAATGGCTGCCAATCTGGGTCAACAACTGGATCATCTATCACCTCCTCTTCAATGTCATGTGCACCTTCCTCTGTGTCACCGTGTAAGGTGCTATAGCGTTCGGGACAGAGCACCATAGTCTCATCAGGGTCAGATTCTGGCTCAGTACACTGCGAGGGCAATGTAGTGATCTGAGTAAATGGAACAGCATTATAATCTAGCTGTGGCTATGCATCAGTGCACTCCATGTCCGATTCATCTTGTAATGGGCAGTTAACAATTTCCCGTTCTAACCCAGGCACGGTATGTGCAAAGAGCTCCATGGAGTAACCTGTAGTGTCGCCTGACGCATCCTTCACTTTTGGTTTTGGTGAAGGACACAAGGAAACATCTTGTTCCTGATCGGGAGCATCCACTGACGACTCGCTGCTTTTATATTTGGAACTTTCTGAAGAGGAGGCGAAAGAGCTAGAGGCTGAGTCAGCAAGGAAAGCCAAAACTTTTTCCTGCTGCTCCGGCTTTAAAAGCCGTTTTCCTACTCCCAGATAAGGGAGCCTTCGAGGCCTTGTGTAGCCAGTCAATGACGCTGGCTCAACACCTCCAGCCTTAGGTGCTATTGTGCTTTTGCCACTACCACCAGATGCACCACCATCAGTACCAGCTCGCAACCACCGCCCATGGCCTCTTCCACCTGACTTCCTCATTTTTTGGAAAATCGAACCAAAATAACAACCGTAATATGGTACTGTAAAACAAGGTAGAAGGTGTATATAAATGTGTTGAGATTTTAAATCTCCCTTTTTTGGGGGGGAGACTGAACAAAAAATCAGGCCCTGTGCAAAAAACAACACAATGTAAGTGGCTGAAAGTGGCTGGCTGATATATGACAAACTAACAGGACAGAAGTATATCCACTTTGTGAGAATTTGAATTTCCCCTTTTTTTTGGGAGACTGAACCACAACTTAGGCTCAGTGTATATAACAACGCAATCTAAGTGGCAGAAAGTGACTGGCTGATATACGACAAACTAACAGGACAGAAGTATATCCAGTTTGTGAGAATTTGAACCTCCCTCTTTTTTTGGGAGACTGAACCACAACTTAGGCCCAGTGTATATAACAACACAATCTAAGTGGCAGAAAGTAGCTGGCTGATATATGACAAACTAACAGGACAGAAGTATATCCACTTTGTGAGAATTTGAATCTCCCTTTTTTTTTGCGGAGACTGAACCACAACTTAGGCCCAGTGTATATAACAACACAATGTAAGTGGCAGAAAGTGGCTGGCTGATATACCACAAACTAACAGGACTGAAATATATCCACTTTGTGAGAATTTGAATCTCACTTTTTTGAGGGGGAGACTATACCAAACCTCAAGCCCTGTGCATAAAACAACACACTGTAAGTGGCAGAAAGTGGCTGGCTGATATACCACAAACTAACAGGACTGCAGTATATCCACTTTGTGATCATTTGAATCTCACTTTTTTTGGGGGGGGGGAGACTAAACCAAACCTCAGGCCCTTTGCATAAAACAACACAATGTAAGTGGCAGAAAGTGGCTGGAAGATATATGAAAAATACAAGGACTGTAGTACAATTTCAATCTCCCTACAATGATCTCAGGACAAGTATGGCAGCAATAAAATGGACTGCTGCACACAAAAGTGTGGATAAATAAACAAGATAACTGTGCAGAAAGGAGCAACAGGATTTTTGCTTTTAAAAAAGCAGTTGGTTTGCACAGCGGTGTGCAAACAGCAATGCAGCTATCAGAGAGCCTTATAAGGCAGCCTAATAAGCTAGAGAGCTGATGCACAAAAATATAGCCTCCACTGTCCCTGCAAGGAAAAGGTGGTGTTGGACAGTAGAAATCGCTACAGCACAAGCAGTTTCGGGGCTTAATCTTCCCTCCCTAACTATATCCCTTCTTCTGATGAAGCTGCGGCAACCTCTCCCTATGCTACGATCGGCAGAAATAAGATGGTGGTCGGCATGCACGCCCCTTTATAGCCCCTGTGACGCCGCAGAAAGCAAGCCAATCACTGTCATGCCCTTCTCTAAGATGGTGGGGACCGAGACCTATGTCATCACGCTGCCCACACTCTGCATCCTTCTTATTCGCTTAAAAATGGCGCTGATCGGGTCGGGTTTCATAAAACCCGACTTTGCCGAAAGTCGGCGATTTCTGAATTTGTCCAATCCGTTTCGCTCAACCCTAGTGGGCACCTAGCCTCATACTGATACACATCTCCGGCGCCATTCCAGGGGTATCAGCATTGGCTCTCTCGGGGATCGTGTGACATTATTATGCCACACAATCACTGTGGCCAATAAGTGCTAGCTTCATTCTTGACTTCGGACAAATCATGACATCTGGAGGAATCAAGAGAACAGCCGCAGCTCTAGTTTCCTCCGGATGTTAATTACATCAGTAAAAGAATAGAGTGAAGCCAACGTTGATTGGCATCAGAGATCATGTATCAATAACTCTCCCTTGGAGAGCCAGTGCCAACAACGCTGGATTGGTGCAAGCACTGGAGTTGAGAATAGATGTTATTACTTTACTGGGGAAACAAAGGGATTTAGAAGGGTTTGTCTGAGTAGTTGACAACACCTTTAAGTGCTACCTTTGGGATGGAAGTAGAAGAAAGCTTGCTAGTTTTCTTCATTTACAATGGACACCAGCCAAGCAAGATTCACCCCTTATGATAAGCACTAGAACAATCAGAGGACTAGGAGGTGAAGGGCCACAGAAATTGTGTTACCATCTACATGGAGGCTCCCTTTGCTAATTAGTGTGTAGGTCATTAAGAATGAGTCTTCTTGTGCCTCACTTTTCATCTTCCATACAGTGTTTCCATAGATATTATAAAAGGTGTAGAGTAATAGTGTCACAGGTTATGCATGTGCACGGATGCTATACGCCTCTTTTTTTGGCTTTGGGTGTGTGTTTTATTTTTGTGTCTGCTTAGCAACCAGCTGCTCGTGATAGGCTCCTCATAGACACGTCTAACTACTCCATAATTTATAAACATCGACGTCATAATGTAACGTTCCAGCCTTCCAGAATATACAGCTAATGATTCACAAGCCTTTACTGGAGTTAGGATTTAAATTTCTGATTTCCTTTAGCACTTTTTATAGCCATATCCACAAGAGAGATCGTAAGGAGTTGTCCTTGTTGGAAAATCCCTTTTTGTTAGACGGACCCCAAGTGGATCACTTGGTTAATCACTACTTACTCCCTATAAATTCCCTAATAAACTATTTAATAAAATAAAAGCCTTGAATAGGAAAAACCCATGCCGAGATTCTAGTTCCTTCTCCCGAATCTCTTGTTATTAAATATAAGCAATAAAAGGGCATTACTCATGTTTAGTAACATATAATCTTATATGGATTTAGTTCTTTCCTGAATTTAATGAGTATGTCACTCCAGCTCTATTCCCCACCCAGCATTGCCTCCTCCTACTTGATAATTGATTCCTTTTGCCCGAAATCATATATCATAGACATTGTCAGTCAAGTAGGAGGAGAGGAGGAGGTGGCGCTGGGAGAGGAAAAGAGCTGAAGTGACAGAGGCTTCAGATCTACCACAGTTCTTCAGCCTCATGTACATATCAATTCAAATGCTAATTTCTCAGTAGAGGAGGAGCAGACTGGCCATGTATCTTGACTAGTCTTTGAAAGAGCTATATGTGCATAACAATGGTTTTGGGGGGGAAATCCAGCTGACAGATTCCTTTCAGAGGCAACCACAGGCAACATGAATCAGAGACTGGATCCATTATTGCAACTGTGTATGTTTCATTCTGAAAAACTGTTTGTTAGAGAGGAGCCTTTAAAATACCAGACGGGATCCTTTAAAGTGGGGAGGATGATGTATCTAGGATGACAAGTAGAGATGAGCGGTGTTCGAGTCGAACTGTTTGCCAATTTCAAATGCGAGCTGTTTTGGGTGTTCGAGTCATTCATCGAACCCGAACAATTTGCTTAAAACTCGGCTGTTCGAGTTTCTGTTCGATAACTGTTCGTTCACCAAAAGCCTAGCTTGATTTGCACATTAAAACTGTTTATCATTGTTAATAGACTGTTTCAGTGTATAGTGGGCGGGAAGGGGGGGCGGGGGATAGATCTGCGCTGAAATAACGCCGATCTCCATTTTTTTTTCTTTCCCGAATTTACAGTGGGGCGGTGCAGTCTCTCAGCCTATCAGCAGTGCACACACACAGCAATGTGCATGTGATGCACACAAGCAAGGGCATGTGTCATTGGCTGTGTATGTCACATGTCCTCCTTGCCCTATAAGAACCAGCCATTTGCCCCGTCGCCACCATTTCCTCACTGCTGCAGCTTAGTGTTAGACGGCACCGCTGCTGCTGTGGGCGCTATACAGTCTAAGAGTGTTTTTTTGGAGCGAATTGTTAAAGAGATAGGTTTAGGGAGTCGGGAGGAGTCGGGACTAGTTGTAATATCAGCCCTTTTCAAGGTAGGTTACAGCAGTTCATAGCACTGTTTGCCAGGCAGGTCTGTGCCAGTGCTGTGCAAGTGTTTGTCACAGCATTTGGTGTAATCTAGCTCAGCCAATCCTTTTGGGCTAGTAGCATTGTCTGATAGTCATCTGAGTAGCCCGCCTGTGAAGCTAGCTACACCGCCTGTGTATCTCAATTTTTACTGCATCTAACCCAGTTAATAGTTTTGGGCCTAATAGCAGTGTCTGCACGTCAGCAGAGTCGCCCACCTGTGAAACTAACTACACCGCCTGTGTATCTCTATTTTCACTGCATCTAATCCAGTTAATAGTTTAGGGCCTAAGAGCAGTGTCTACACGTCAGCAGAGTAGCCCGCCTGTGAAACAAACTATACCGCCTGTGTATCTCAATTTTCACTGCATCTAATCCAGTTATTAGTTTTGGGCCTAGGAGCAGTGTCTGCACGTCAGCAGCGTAGCCTGCCTGTGAAACTAACTACACCGCCTGTGTATCTCTATTTTCACTGCATCTAATCCAGTTAATAGTTTAGGGCCTAAGAGCAGTGTCTACACGTCAGCAGAGTAGCCCGCCTGTGAAACAAACTATACCGCCTGTGTATCTCAATTTCCACTGCATCTAATCCAGTTATTAGTTTTGGGCCTAGTACCACAGTTTGGCCACTCAGTTCTGCTCGGTTTTCATCCATCGGTTGTTGTGCCAACAACTACAGATACAGAGTTGCTAATTAGTTAAGCACTAAAATGAGTGGCAAAAGGCCTGCTGCTGGTGGAAAGTGGAATAGGCCTGTTGGAAAGGGAAAAAAGGTTGTGTCCGTGGGGTAGGTGGTAAAGCAACAGTAACATCTGCAGAAGAAAGACCATCTTCCAGCCAAAGTAAGATGTCTACTTCTTTTCATGGACAATCTGATATGATCCCTTTCTTACGACCATCGCTACATGCATCGCCAAAAATTCCAGATGAGGCACAAAAACAGCAGGTGCTTGAACGGATATCAAGTGCTTGTTCAAGTGGGCTCTCCTCCATGTCAACTTCAACATCACAACTACTCCAATCCTCAGAGTTGTCACCCCAATCGCACTTGCTTCCTCACAGCTCCCGAGTCTCCAGCTGCCCGTCTGAGCATGGGGTAACACACATGGTTGAGTCTGTAGAGCTGTTTACGCATACTATCACCTGGGAATCAGAGGTCTGCTCCAGAGCTTCTGTGAATCCAGACGAGGAAATGATCTGCACTGATGCCCAGAATCTTTGTGAGTCAGATCCAGGCCCAGGTGAAGAAGGTTCTGAGCATAATGTACACCCTCATTCCCAAAATGTAACTCCTGTTGGTGGAGACAATGAGGAAGATGATGATGAGACTGAGATACCTGATTGGAACGAAAACTTGACTTTTCGGTCGGGGCAGGAAGAGGTTGGCTCTGAGGACGACGGGTGTGAGAACACACAGGATGATGATGACGAGGTTGTAGACCCCACTTACTGTCAACCCCCAGTCCGCCAGTCCATGAGGTCAGCAGAGGAGGTGGAGGAGGACGCTAGAGACGAGTCTGACGACGAGGTAACAGTGTGCCTTCCTGGACAGAGACGGAGTACTGGAAGCACGTCAACAACTGCATCCTCAACCCCAACTGTGCCTCAGACCAGAAGTCGTGGTGGCTCTTCAGGTCACACGGGCTCTAAGCCTTGCATAGCCTGGGCATTTTTTGACATTGCAAAGGATGACCCAACTCATGTTGTCTGTAAGATTTGTCAACAAAATCTCAGTAGAGGCCAAAAAATCACTAGCTTGAGTACTTCATGCATGAACCTTCACATGGATATGAGGCATAAGTTGCAGTTGCAAGCTCACTGTGCTACAATGCGGCCTAGTGGGCCGGGTCAACCACCATCTGCCCCATCAAGTGCTTCCGCGCCCTCTTCATCCTCTGTGACTGTGGGGACAGCAGTCGCACATGGTTTTGGATGCAGATCTTCCACCTCTTTACCCGCAACAGCCAGTGTGATTGGCAGGTCGTCAGGACATTTGCAAGTGGAAACACCTGCTGGTGTTGAGCGCTCTCCGACATCAACACCACATTTTGATCAAGGCAACATAACGTCTCCGCCTGCACCTTCCTCACAGACCAGCAGTTTGCCGGGGACACCCTACTCAACTCCGTCTAAGCACGGTAGCCAGCCTTCAGTCCCTCAGATGTGGACAAGTAAAATACCATTTCCTCCTAGCCATGACAAAGCTAAGAGGTTGAATTTTTCCATCTGCAAGCTGTTGGCTACAGAAATGCTGCCTTTCCGCCTGGTGGACACAGAGGATTTTCCAGACCTTATGTCCGTCGCAGTGCCCCAGTACCAGATGCCCAGTCGCTACTACTTCTCAAAAAAAGCTGTGCCTGCTCTACACCAGCACGTTGCACACATCACCGCTTCCTTAAGAAACTCTGTGTTTGACAGGGTGCATTTCACCACAGACACTTGGACGAGTAGACATGGACAGGGGCGTTACATGTCGGTGACTGGGGACTGGGTAACTACGGCCACATCAGGAGAAGGGGCTGCTGTCCAAGTCTTGCCGTCGCCACCAGTTGCTCGTCGATCCTCTGTATCTAGAAGTTCCTCCACTGCTTCTGTCTTCTCAACCTCCTCTCGGTCCTCCACATGCACCCAAATCCTGTTTGGTAATGCCACCCGCGTTGTAACTGTGCAGAAGGAATCCTGCACACCTCCTCACTATGCTGTCACCAGGGCTCAACAGCATCAGGCAGTGTTTACATTGAAATGTCTGGGAAATGTGAGTCACACAGCTGAGGAGTTGTGGTCAGCTCTGGAGACTGAGTTCCATCAATGGTTGTCTCCACTCAACCTGCAACCAGGGAAGGCTATGTGCGACAATGCTGCAAACCTGGGTGCGGCCCTTCGCAGGGGCAATGTCACACACGTGCCCTGTATGGCTGATGTTTTGAACCTGGTTGTCCAGCAATTTTAATCCCACTATCCCGGACTAGATGGGCTTCTGCAGAGGGCACGGTCGCTGTGTGCTCACTTCCGCCATTCGCATCCCGCAGCTCGATGACTTGCATCTCTACAGAAGTCGTCGGGCCTGCCAGTTCACAGGCTGAAATGCGATGTGCCCACATGGTGGAATTCAACTCTGCACATGTTGCAGCGACTGTGGCAGCACTGACGAGCCCTGTTGCAATACGTTATGGCGTTAAGCCTGGGCCAACGAGATCAAGAGGTGGGGCATATCACGCTGCTGGAGTGGTCTCAGATCAGGGACCTATGCACCCTTCTGCACAGTTTTGAAATCGCAACGAATATGTTTAGTGCTGACGATGCCATTATCAGCATGACCATTTCGGTGATTTACATGCTGGAGCACACCTTACACAGTGTTCGGAGTCAGGTGGTGGAACAAGAGGAGGAGGAGGAGGAGGAGGAACAGGAGGATTCGTATGCGGAAGGGATCATATCTCCAAGGTCAAGAAGGGTGGCAGCACCAAGGCGGTTGGCATTGGAGGCTGGGGGAGAGGGATTACCAAGGGCGCATGGTAGCAGCCAAACTGTTGAGGAAGGTGCAGGAGGCGAGGAAGAAGTGGAGGATGAACTGACGCTGGGCATGGAAGACTCATCAGATGAGGGAGACCTTGATCAAATTTCTGTTGTGCGAGGTTGGGGGGAGAGGGCTGACGAAGGAAGCATGATTCTCACCTCGCCACCACCAAGACAACAAGGACTTGGTCCTCCTGGATGCGCAAGACACATGAGTGCCTTCTTGCTGCACTACCTGTAACATGACCCTCAGATTGTCAGAATCCGAAGTAATGCCGACTACTGGGTTGCCACACTCTAAGATCCCCAGAACAAAAGCAAATTTGGTGAAATAATTCCTGCCATAGAAAGGGATTCACGCATGCAGGAGTATCAGCAGAGACTGTTACAGAATCTAACATCTGCTTTTCCACAAAACACCAGTGGTGCACGTAGTCAATCTCTGAGTTCTAACTTGCCAACCGTGGGACTATCGAGTCATCACTCAAACCGTAACAGTAACATCGTATCTGGTGGTAATAGCAATTTTTTCCAATCGTTTCAAGATTTTTTTAGACCATCCTTTGCAAGGCCACAGGAGACAAGAAGTCTGATGCACAGCCAAAGCCTAGAGAGGATGGTAAAAGAGTATCTCCAAGTTAACATCGATACCACGACTGTGGAACTGGACCCTTGCTCATTTTGGGCTGCCAATCTTGAAAAATGGCCTGAGCTCGCCACTCACACCTTGGAGATCTTGTCTTGCCCTGCAGCCAGCGTTCTCTCTGAACGTGTGTTCAGCGCTGCTGGTGGTGTGCTGACAGATAAGCACACGCGGCTGTCCAGTGACAGTGTAGACAGACTAACGTTCATCAAGATCAACAAATCCTGGATCCGCAAGAACTTTTCTACCCCTGTGTCATCTTGGGGAGACTAAAAGCTTGATGATTTTTGAAAATCACCTCACCAACCGTTTTAAAAAACTCTGGTGAAATTGATGCCACTTAAATGGTGTCTGTGGCCGAATTTTTGGAAAAAATGGAGACTCGTTATTTAGTCCCCTTGCTGAGTTTTACATGACATTGCCATCGTCAATTCCAGGTGGGTGGGGTCATCTGCAGAGTTATTTCCTCATACTATGGCCTGGGATTCAGAGGTCTGCTCCAAAGCTTCAGTGTCTGCTAGTCAGCAGAGTAGCCCAGCCACCCACCGCCTGTTTACCTAAGTACTATTTTTAATGGCATCTGGCCCAGGAAATCCTTTTGGGCCTAGTAGAATTTGGTGCTACTCAGCAGCGTACTTCACCCATGAAGCAAGCTACACCGCCTGTTTACCTAACTACTATTTTGTTACGGCATCTAGCCGAGGAAATATTTTTGGTCCTAATAGAATTTGGTGCTATTTAGCAGCGTACTTCACCCATGAAACAAGCTACACCGCCTGTTCACCTAACTACTATTTTGTAACGGCATCTAGCCTAGGAAATCCTTTTGGGCCTAGTAGAATTTGGTGCAACTCAGCAGCGTACACCACCCATGAAGCAAGCTACATCGCCTGTTTACCTAAGTACTATTTTTTAACGGCATTTGGCCCAGGAAATCCTTTTGGGCCTAGTAGCAATTTCTGCTACTCAGCAGAGTACCCCACCCATGAAGCAAGCTACACCGCCTTCTTTCTTTCTCAGTCTAACCCCTCGGCTCTGGGGTGTCCACTCTCCCTCCAGCTCTCTGCTTCTCACAGGTGGACTACCGCGTGTTTTCACACTGTGGCGAATCTTTTGGGCCCAGGCATAAGAAGTCGTTGAGGTAATGGATAATATGTGCCCCCTTACAAACGTCTATGATGACACATTCGAGGAAGCAACTAAACGCCTCAAATAGTGAGCAGGATATGGAGCACCCCATGGGCAAACAGCGATCTATGTAGTATGCTCCTTCACAGAAGCAGCCCAATGGGAGGACACTATTCGGAGGCGCAGGTAGTAACCAGAACGCCCCCTCAATGTCTGTTTTGGCCATTAGGGTGCCCCTTACCAACTTCTTGACCCACCTGATTGCCTCGTCAAAGGAGGTACAGTACATAGTACTGTACTTGGTTCCGCATCGATGTTGTCGTTTACTGACCTGCCCCTTGGATATGACAAATGATGGATTAGTCTGAATGTATTGGGCTCATTTTTTGGCACAACTCCCAACGGGGGTACCACTACGTCTTCTAAGGAAAGTGTTCTGAATGGACCCGCCACCATTCTACCTAAAGATATTTATTTTTTTATTTTTTTTGTCAAGACATCTGGGTGTTGGTAGAGTGAGTTTACATTTTTACTCCAGCCTTTCTTGATTTTAGAAGGGCATGACATGCCTATATCTGTGTCTCCTCCTCCTTTTACTCCTCCACCTCTTTTCTTTTCGCATGACTATATGTAGTTGTGACTTTTCCATGTGTTTGTTGTGTCTTCTGAGCAGTTTGTCAGCTTTTGGACACCTTTTAAGGTGTTTTCTATGTGTTTTCCATGTGTTTGTATGTGTTTGTGTTTGCCTGCCATTGGTTTCAATGGGGTTCGACGGTGTTCGTCGAACGTTCGACGAACATTTCGTCGAACACATCCCTGTTCGATGAACCGAACCGAACCCGAACACTAGGGAGGTGGCTCAACACTAATGACAAGTACAAGAAACAGATCTCTAGCAACTTCTTTCCTCCCTCGCTTCCTTTGACTTACAGGTCTATCCCTATGCACATATCAGGGGCAGACACAGACAGCTTGGGGCCCCTGTGCACCTCCTTTTAAGGTGACAAAGCTACATATATATATATATATATATATATATATATATATATAGCCTACAACCTGCAGTGATCCTTAGTCTGCTGAACCGCTGCACGACCAGCTCTACCCTCGCCTAGTGTATCCTCAACCATTCCCTGTAGACTGTGAGCCCTTGCGAGCAGGGTCCTCTCTCCTTCTGTATCTGTGTGCACCTTGTTTTGCTTATGTTTATGGACTGGTAGTCTGGTCACTGGCTCCTCCATCAGTAGTCATTTTATATCTAACAAGAGAGGGGACTATGTAATAAAAGAGGGCGCTGTGAATAAAAAAAATAATAAGAATACACTATGTAAGAGACAGCACTGTACATAATAGCAGAGGAGGCTATACTGTATAATAAGGGAGGGGATCATATATGACTAGAGAGGATGGTAAATAATAGGGGATGGTCCACTATACACTAAGGGACTGTGCTATGCATAAGTGAGTACACTATTTACTAAGGGACTGTGCTATACATAATAAGTGAGAACACTTTATGCTAAGGGACTGTGTTAGCCATAATAATCAATAATAACGTCTTCCTCCCCCTGTTCCTAAATCCATTTTAAATTCCCCTTCCTCCCATCCCAATCCCCCACATCACCTCCATTATTGCCTCCTCCCCACCACCCCCATCATTGTCCTTTCCACTGCCACCATCATTGCCTTCTCCCCCACTACCCCATCATTACCGATTCCACCACCTCGATCGTTTCCTCCTCCCCCACCACTACCATCATTGTCCTTTCCACCGCGATCATCATTGTCTTCTCCCCCACCACCCCCATCATTACCCATTCCATGATCTCCATCATTTCCTCCTCCCCTTCATTGCCCTTTCCACCACCACCATCGTTGTCTTTTCCTCCACCACCCCATGATTGCTCATTACATCGCCTCCATCATTTCCTCCTCCCCACCACCCCCACTATTGCTCATTCACCACCTCCATCATTTCCTTCTGCTTTCTCCCCCGCCACCCGCCCTCTCCGTCAGCCCAATTATTGCCTTCTACCCCATCACCCCATCATTGCCGTCTCCGTTAACTCAATCATTGCCTTCTGCCCCATCACCCCCATCATTGCCCTCTCCGTCAACCCAATCATTGTCTTCTGCTCCATCACCACCATCATTGCCCTCTCCTCCACCTACACACACACAGACACACATAGCACCATTCACCTCTCTGCATATACACCTCACATCACCTCTGTGCACGGTATCCTGAAGCCGCACCATCGCCGGCAGCTTCCTGTCTCGCACAGCCGCGGCGCTGAATAATGATGTAATTCAGCTGCAGCTGTGTGAGACAGGAAGCGCGGGCAGAAAGCAGGATGGATCCCTGCAGCTCTGCTCCGCTGCCATTTACTCTTGCAGGCAACGGAGCTGCAGGGATTGCTCACTCCCCGCTGCACATGAGGGCAATCTGGCCAGGGGCCCCCCGCACCGGTTGAACAGGTGGTATGTCCACCCTTGGCACACATATACACATAGGCAGAGACCTGTCAGTCTTTGGTAGTGGGGCAGGAAGAAGCTTCTGGGAACCTGTCTCTTGTACTTGGTGTCCTAACCGCATCATCCCTGGCTGCAGTATCAAAGTATATTCTCTCTGAAATGCCATAGCGCTTCAGGGTGAAACACATATGGCTGCAGTGATAGAGCCGGACATTGATTCCTGCTGCCAAAGGATTTTGCAGAATGAATCCCCTGTCATGTTCCCATTAAATCAACAATGAGACTTTTGAAACTTGGTTGTGTTGCCATACTGTTATAGAAGCTTCATCAATACTGTAAATATGTGACAGTATAGAACAATTAGACGATAAAAGAAATAGATGCACAGCCAAATATAACAGCAACCAGGGTACACCGTGTTTCCACTGTAAAGACACAAAAAATATCAAAAAGAAGGAGAAAGAAGCATTACAGAAAAGATGCACACCAAGAGATACAATCAATATTTTTTACTATTAAACACAATGTAACTCCATGATGAAAAACAATTGAAACCACCCAATAGACTTATATACACCACTATACAACAATAAAATACATTGAAAAAATTAGAGTACAACGTATAATATAAGATCCCTCAAACTAGAAATGCAATCAATAATGTGCCAATATACCCATAGAGGCACTAATGAATCCTTAAATGAAATGAACAATAATAATCCAATCCAAAGCAAAATGATGGCATATCCAGTATATAAATACACTATTTATAAACAGCATTTTCTTCTTACTGCTCAATTTCACTTGCGCTGAGGAAGCTGCTCTGTCTTGCGGCAATACGTGTGGGGTTCCCCCGTTGATGTCTCTCTTGGCACTATAGGTCTTGTAAGATGCACTTTTTATTGATTATTTTCCAGGCGATTGACATATCCATTCCTACTTGCACTATCTGTTGTGCATGTATTTCCATGGTTGCTCACATGCATAATTGCTGACTGACATTGGGGTTAGCACTTTTTTGTGCTTTTCATTTATATTTATATGCATCACTAAGGCTATTATTATTGTTTATTTATGGTTTGAATACTTAGGAATAATCAGACTTTTTACAGTATACTTTGGCTTTGGATTGGACTATTATTGTCCATTTCATTTTAGAATCCATTAATGTCTCTATGGGTATACTGGCATGTTATTGATTGCATTTCTACTTTGAGGGATCTTATGTTATACATTGTACTCTTATTTTTTCATTGTATATCATTGTAGTACAGTGGTGTACATATGTCTATGGGGTGGTCATGTTTTAAATTGTTTTTAATCATGTAGTTACATGGTGTTTAATAGTAAAAATTAATTAGTATCTCTGGATGTGGACATTTCCCAAATTGTTTCTTCCTCCCTTTTTTGATCATTTTTAGTTTACAGCGATTTTTGAAACCATAGTCCAGACAACCGACACCATCTCAACAATCTCAGACATCAAGACAACACTTATGAGTCAGTAGCAGAGACCGCTTCAACCTGATCCAACAGCAGTGTTCCATGTTCACAGTTAGCCCAAGACTGAAGATATAAGGTAAATATACATGGCATCATCAATACCAAATACATGGCATCATCGGTACCAAAATATGTCATGGTATGGACCAAATCTACGTCAAGTCAGAAAAGGGGGCAGCAAAGTCAATAACTAACGGCAAAGATGAATGGTTCCATCACTCTATATTAATGTTATGGAGAACATGCTTATATCAGAAACATGGAATAGGCCACCTGTGCATTCTTTACTAATCACCAGTAATTGGCTCAATTTGTCGGTGACCTTCAGGAGGGATCCCAAGTGTCATTATGAGGAGCCGAGCAGGCATGGAAACCATTTGCTATATGTGTGAACATCTTGTCTTCTCCATGTCTACCCCCCCCCCCCCGTTCCTTTATTTTCTGTTCTCCTATAATCCTTTCTTTGTTTTTTTTTTATTCTCTTATGTGCTATTAGCAGATGTTTCATAACTCAGCATACTTTGCAACTGTCCAAGAAATAATGTGCCCCTTAGAGTTAATTATAAGGGTATTACAAGTCACCAGGGAGCAGTGAATTTATTTGGAACATACTGTAAGACTGGGAGCAAAATGTTATATGCATAAGAAGAGGACTTCTTATATTCCACTTGTGATACTTTCGGATATAGGTGAAAGTCCAAACACTGTCCTAAGCAGTATAGCCTGGTACAGACTTGTTAATGTAACACACCAATCAAACCCCACAACTCAACTGGCAATTGTTTCAGAGATACACATAGTATTGTTACTGCAACTATTACTACTACATTCTACAAAAAAATTGCTTTAAGTTCCTTCTCTATTTTTCTGCTATGCACACCTGGAGGATGCTAAATTTATGGTACTATTTTTACTAACTCTAATTGTAGAAGAAATGGGATGGCACTGTCCGAATTCAACAACTTGGCTTAATTTTCTTCTCAGAAAGTGCAATGTAGAGAGAAGGTGCAGACCGCCTATAGGAAATGGTTGTTTCGCACAGTTCTGTGCTTCTTCTGGCCTGATCCTGCCAGAAGAAGCCCACAGTTGTGCGAAATGACTATGGCTTGTGGTGGTAGTCTCTCCTCCATACATATTGCACTTTCTATGAAGAAAATAAAATCTTAAATGTTTCATCCAATGAATGGCATCTCATTTCTTCTGCCAATTGGGTTATTACTGGACTTCTATTGTGGGGAATTGAGCACCATCTTGGAAGCTTTATAATAGTGCTATTATATTATAGACTAGTCAATTGGTATACCATAATATCAAGTCGCATTGTAGTGTCGACCCTTTATCTTCAACTTGATGCTGACAATTTTGATATAATTTCATAATAGAAAGTGACATCATAATTAGTGATGAGCAAATATACTCCTTACTCGAGATTTCCCGAGCACGCTCGGGTGACCTCCGAGTATTTTTTAGTGCTCGGAAATTTAGTTTTCATTGCCGCAGCTGAATGATTTACATCTGTTAGCCAGTATAAGTACATGTGGGGGTTGCCTGGTTGCTAGGGAATCCCCACATGTAATCAAGCTGGCCAAGAGATGTAAATCATTCAGCTGAGGTGAGGAAAACTCAATCTCCGAGCACTAAAAAATACTCGGAGGTCACCCGAGCATGCTCGGGAAATCTCGAGTAAGGAGTATATTCGCTCATCACTAATTATAATCCTCGGATATGCCATCACATTGTGATTGAAGAACTGCTGAATCCCCCTTAAATGCGAGAAATAGAGGGAAACGAATGCCGTCAGCCACTGCTTTACAGAAATACTTTTTAGGGGCCACAATGCTACAAGCTATGGAGTCTAAATCCTAGATGTCCCAGAGTTTGGAATCGCACTGATCCGAATGTTTCAGCATTTTCTAGTATTACGGCATAACACTCAATCCTTACTGTACTTTCAGAGGCTACATCTGATGGCATTATTTTCAGCATGGTTATATCACCGAGCATTGCCAATATTGTACCATTTTTGTTGCATTTAGATGCATCTTAAAATTTCCAATAGGCACCTGTTTTTCCTCAAAGGCATCAGCTAAGTAATAAGAGCACTTTATGAAACCATGTAATAAAAGTAATTGTAATTTTATGAAATGTAAGATTTTTGATACTCTTTGATAAAACAGATTTTATGCACCAAACTTTCCATTTTTTACTTCTTAGGTTATACCTGATCATTTACTTTGGACATATGCCTGTAATTCTACCTGTCAAGGATTTTGAAGACTTTCCCAATTAACCCTAGGTCACTGCATTCCCTGAATAGCGGCAATTTTCTTTGTGATCACATAATGGCGCGTTAAAGTCTACTAAATATAGCTGCTTTACTATGACCCTATAAGCAGGTTCATGGCTCTAACCTGGCAACAAGTGCCCAAACAAAGTGCATTGTGGATAAATGCTACATCAAAGGACATGGGCTGGAGCCAGCAAGATCCCAACCCAGCAAAAATTTCTCAGGGAAACGTGACAGAGTACACGAACATAGACGCATTTTCATTTGTACAATTAGTGGCATCTAAATATTTTCCCTAGGTTGAAATGTTTTTCAAGCATAAAAATGCCAGTAACCCCAAGGTGGAGCAACTCAATAGTTTGCTTCTGTGGCAAACCCAAATTTATGTGGGGCAAATAGTGTATTTTGGGTATGTAGCTATATACAGACACCATAATGTGAGTATAATTGGGGTTAGGGTTATGGTAATAATGTTGCTTTTTTGTCATACTGTCATACTTGTGCACTACACATTTAGAGAATATGCCATGCACCAGTGGTGGTCAACATAGCACATCAGCAGTGCTACAACCACTATTGCTTTTGAGTCTCATTACATTTAATGAGAAAGCAAAACATTGCATTACAGAATATAAGTCTCATACCATTTGTGAAACACAGTGGTCGTCGTACCATGGTTTAGACTGTTTTATAGCATCTGGGTCAGGATGACTTGCCTTCATTAATAGAACCATTAATTCTGTTTTATCAGCAAATTCTAAAGGTAATCTGTCCATGAGTCTCAAGAGAACATGAGTCATGTAGAAACACACTGAACCAAGGACTGGCTGACACAGACAGAAGAGGGCCTGTGTGCAAGAGCAGTATATGGGCCCCTTGCAGTCCAATAGCTCAATGTAATGCACCTTTCCATCTGTTTTGCACCAATGACATGTCGGCCCCTGGATCCACGTAAGTCTACAAAAGACTGGTTGGCTTACAATCTCCATTATAGTTCATTCAAAAGGTGTTGGATGAGCGGACACAGACAGAAGAGGGCCTGTGTGCAAGAGCAGTATATGGGCCCTTTGCAGTCCAATAGCTCAATGTAATGCACCTTTCCATCTGTTTTGCACCAATGACATGTCGGCCCCTGGATCCAAGTAAGTCTACAAAAGACTGGTTGGCATACAATCTCCATTATAGTTCATTCAAAAGGTGTTGGATGAGCGGACACAGACAGAAGAGGGCCTGTGTGCAAGAGGAGTATATGGGCCCTATGCAGTCCAATAGCTCAATGTAATGCACCTTTCCATCTGTTTTGCACCAATGACATGTCGGCCCCTGGATCCAAGTAAGTCTACAAAAGGCTGGTTGGCTTACAATCTCCATTTTAGTTCATTCAAAAGGTGTTGCATGAGGTCGAGGTAAGGGCTCTGTGCAATCAGTCAAGTTCTTCCTCACGAAACTCACCCAACCTTGCTTTATGGACTTTGTTTTGTGCACTGGGCACAGTCATGAGGAATAGAAAAGGGCCTTCACCAAACTTTTCCTACAAAGTTAAAAGCATACAATGGACCAAAATGTGTTGGTATACTGAAGGACTAATATTTACCTTGAATGGAACTGGGGGCCTTAGGCCAACATATGGAATACAGCCCCATAGCATTATCCCTTCTCCACAAATTTTACAGTCGGCCTGAAGAAATTACAGATTCAGTGCCAACATATGCAGCTCTGTTTTTTATGAATCTTCAATAAATACTATGTAAACATACCCTGGATTCTTCTTACTGTTCAGTAGCGTTGTGTTACTCCCACTCTTTATTATTTTTTAATTATTATTGGATCCAACCGCAACATCTTTTAGCTGACCATTTAGATGAAAAAAGCTGCAGCTAATTCTTCCACATCTCTAGTTTGCAAAACAAAATTGTTCACATTTCATATACCTTAGGTCACAGGGGCTGGCTGGCACTTTTCAGCCTGGGGGGCAATCACAAGGCAGTGGCCGTCAAGTTGCAGTCGCCCAACTTAGCCCTACTTATCTCTGGCTGCTGCATTAAAGCAAAAAAGATAACAGGCTTTAAAAACAAGCTTGTACATAGATATATGAATAGAATGGAGCTTGCTGCATAGATATGGGAGCAGAACCAAGCTTACTGCCTACATAGATACTGTAACAGAAGCAAGCTGACTATATATACACGAGAAGGATGGATTACTACATAGATAAGGGAGCATAACCTACCTTACTAGAGAGATATAGGAGCAGAACCGAGCTTACTACAGAGACATGGGAGCAGAAAAGAGCTTACTACAGTGATATTGGAGAGGAACTGAGCTTACTACTACAGAGATGAGGGAGCAGAACAGAGCTTACAACAGAGATATTGGTGAAGAACCAAGCTTACTACAGAGATAAGGGAGCTGAACAAAGCTTACTACAGAGCTATGGAAGCAGAGCTGAGCTTACTACAGAGAAAAGGGAGTAGATCTGAGCTTACTACAGAGATAAGGGAGCAGATCTGAGCTTACTATAGATATGGGAGCAGAACCGAGCTTACTATAGAGATATGGGAGCAGAACCGAGCTTACCACAGAGACATGGGAGCAGAAAAGAGCTTACTACTTTGTTATTGGAGAGGTACTGAGCTTACTACTACATAGATTAGGAAGCAGAACTGAGCTTACTACAGAGATATGGGAGCAGAGCTGAGCTTACTACAGAGATATGGGAGCAGAACTGAGCTTGCTACAGAGATAAGGGAGCAGATCTGAGCTTACTAAAGATATGGGAGCAGAACCAAGCTTAATACAGAGATATGGGAGCAGAACTGAGCTTACTACAGATATAAGGGAGCAGAACCATGCTTACTAAGTCTACTATATATATACGGGAACAGAACCAAGCTTATGGCATGCATATAGTACCAGAATCTAGAGTACTACATCGATACAGTGCCAGAACCAAGCTTACTGCTTTGATATGTTACCATAGCTGAGCTTACTTAGAAACATACATATATCTCTAGAAACACTGTAAGTAAACACACAGTACGGCAGGGACATTGCTAGGGTTCTAAAAGATCAGGGGTCCAAGCCCCAAAGTGCATGTCTCCCCATCTAACCCCCTATAACCATTTATAAGAGCATCTATACATATATAATTACAGTTTACCACTGTTGTTAACCAAAAACATACAATGCAAAGACCAATATTATCAAAATTACTACTATAAAAGACAAAAATACAATAAGACTACTCAATGTTCACCACCATCACCACTACAGAGCAAATACATAACATAATATGACCAGAGACCAATGACACCACCATACACCTTCTACTACATAACGACTGAAACAAATTTAGCAGTTACTAAAGAAAAAAAGAAAAAATAAGACTACTAAAAAGAGCAATATTCCCACCTTACTGTAACCGTATATTGGTAGATACCAGTCCCGCAGAACATACACGTGTGTACAGTACAGTTATATGTAGTAACTTACAGCTGATGTTCTTTCTAATTTGGGTTGCTCACTTTTCCCGTCTCTTTCATCTCGCCCATACCTCCATTACCACTTCTCCAGCTACAACTCATCTGCACAGATTACAGCAAAAACACATTTGACTTCTTACATTTCTAGTGATGTCTCCATCTATTCCCAACCTACAAAAACTCCCCACTCTGCATGCGACACATAGAATACAGACTCCAATAGTTAAAAAACGGTGTCATTACTATGATTACTCCCTCCCCCAAAAATTAAAGTGTTTAATAGAAAGTATTAATACCCCCACTGTGCAAAGGCCTGTATGCTCCTTTGAAGGATATAATATCCCATGTGCCCCCGTCCAGCAACAAATACCCTTGAGTGTCCAATTCAAGTTAACAATGTCCCCATCCCAAAAAAATTACTGGAACCTGAGTGCTCCTATCAAAACTATTAATGCCCCCATTTATAACAAATAATGTCCTGATTGCCCACACAGCTCTGCATATACAGAGCCCCAATATACACAGCCTCCCAATACACAATATGGTGGTCCCCAAAACCCTTTATCATACATTGAGGACCTCATAGTTCTCCATATAGTAAAATAGCACATAGCCCCTATATACTATAATAATAATAATCTTTATTTATATAGCGCCAACATATTCCGCAGCGCTTTACAGTTTAACAGTTTCAAACGCAAGTCATAAGTAACCACGTTAACAATACAATAATTAAAGCAATATAAGATGACCCTGCTCGTGAGAGCTTACAATCTACAATGAGATGGGTGAGAGACAAAGTGCAAGTGTGTATTTACATTGATGGTCCAGCCATCTTCAGGGATGGGGGATAGATGGAAGTAGTGAATAGGCTACACAGACACACAAACCTAAAATGACTTTTATTAGGGAACGTGATAGGTCACTCTGAACAAATATGTTTTGAGGGCGTGCCTAAAACTATGCAAATTGTGAATGGTCCTAATTTCTGGGGATAGAGCATTGCAGAGGATTGGTGCAGCGCGGGAGAAGTCTTGGAGACGGGAGTGGGAGGTACGGATTAGTGCGAAGGTTAATCGAAAGTCATTTACAGAGCGCAGCGGTGGGCTAGGCAGATAGACAGAAATAAGGGAGGAGATGTAAGGGGGTGCCACACTGTGGAGAGCTTTGTGGGTGAGAACAAGTACTTTGAATTAGATCCTATAATGAATGGGTAGCCAGGAGTGATGAGCGAGTATAGTCGTTGCTCGGGTTTTCTCGGGTGGTCTCCGAGGTTTCTCGGGTGGTCTCCGAGTATTTATGACTGCTCAGAGATTTCGTTTTCCTTGCCGCAGGTTGTGGTTGCTAGGGAATCCCTAGATGTAATCAAGCTGTCTAGTAGCCACAAATCATCCACCTGTGGTAAGGAAAACTAAATCTCTGAGCAGTCATAAATACTTGGAGAACACCCGAGCGTGCCCGGGAAAACCCGAGCAACGAGTATACTCGCTCATCACTAGTAGCCAGTGTAACGACTGGTGAAGAGCGGCTGCATCTGAATACCAATTAGCCAAGTAGATGACCATGGCTGCTGCATTGAGGATAGATTGAAGAGGGGAAAGTTGAGTAACAGGGAGGCCAATTAATAGAGCGTTACAGTAGTCCAGCGGGAGTGGATCAGGGCGACAGTGAGTGTTTTTGTTGTTTCCATAGTGAGAAAAGGGCGGATTCAAGAGATGTTCTTTACAATGTGATGTCCCTACTGCCCCATATATAGAGTATGATGGGCCCCATTGCCCCCTGCATATAGTATCATTGTCCCCACTGCCCCTATATATGGCCCCAGTTTTCACCACATGTAGAGTATGATGGCCCTCGTTCTCCCATATATATAGTATAATGGCCCCAGTTCCCCCATATACAGTTTGATGGCCCCATAGGCAGCCAGTACAGTATAATGCACCCCCATAGGCAGCCTGTAAAGTATAATGCACCCCCATGGGCAGCCAGCACAGTATAATGCACCCCCATAGGCAGCCTGTATAGTATAATGCACCCCCATAGGCAGCCAGTACAGTGTAATGCACCCTCATTAGACAGCCAGTACAGTATAATGCACCCCCATAGGCAGCCAGTAAAGAATAACGCTCCTCCATTAGACAGCCAGTACAGTATAATGCACCCCCATAGGCAGCCTGTATAGTATAATGCACCCCCAGTAGGCAGCCAGTACAGTATAATGCACCCCCATTAGGCAGCCAGTACAGTATAATGCACCCCCATTAGGCAGGCAGTATAGCGTAATGCACCCCATAGGCAGCCAGTACAGTATAATGCACCCACATTAAGCAGCCAGTACAGTATAATGCACCCCCATTAGGCAGCCAGCATAGTATAATGCACGCCCATTAGGCAGCCTGCATAGTATACACCGTGTGCACAATTATTAGGCAAATTGTATTTTAGAGGATTATTTTTATTATTGATCAATAACTATGCTCTCAATCAACCCAAAAGACTCATAAATATCAAAGCTTAATATTTTTTGGAAGCTGTAGTGTTTTTTTTTAGATTTGGCTATCTTAGGAGGATATCTGTTTGTGAAGGTAACTATTACTGTGCAGAATTATTAGGCAACTTAATAAAAACCAAATATATTCCCATCTCACTTGTTTATTTTCACCAGGTAAACCAATATAACTGCACAAAATTTAGAAATAAACATTTCTGACATGCAAAAACCAAACCCCCCAAAATTAGTGACCAGTATAGCCACCTTTCTTTATGATGACACTCAACAGCCTTCCATCCAAAGAATCTGTCAGTTGCTTGATCTGTTTACGATCAACATTGCGTGCAGCAGCCACCACAGCCTCCCAGACACTGTTCCGAGAGGTGTACTGTTTTCCCTCCCTGTAGATCTCACATTTTATGAGGGACCACAGGTTTTCTATAGGGTTCAGATCAGGTGAACAAGGGGGCCATGTCATTATTTTTTCTTCTTTGAGACCTTTACTGGCCAGCCACGATGTGGAGTAGTTGGAGGCATGTGATGGAGCATTGTCCTGCATGAAAATCATGTTTTTCTTGAACGATACCGACTTCTTCCTGTGCCACTGTTTGAAGAAGTTGTCTTCCAGAAACTGGCAGTAGATCTGGGAGTTGAGCTTCACTACATCTTCAACCCGAAAAGGTTCCACAAGTTCATCTTTGATGATACCAGCCCATACCAGTACCCCACCTCCACCTTGCTGGCGTCTGAGTCGGAGTGGAGCTCTCTGCCCTTTACTGATCCAGCCTCTGGCCCATCAAGAGTCACTCTCATTTCATCAGTCCATAAAACCTTAAGTCAGTCTTATGTCAGATATTTCTTGGCCCAGTCTTGACGCTTTATCTTATGTTTCTTGTTCAAAGGTGGTCATTTTTCAGCCTTCCTTACCTTGGCCATGACCCTGAGTATCGCACACCTTGTGCTTTTTGTTACTCCAGTAACGTTTAAGCTCTGAAATATGGAAAAACTGGTGGTAAATGGCATCTTGGTAGCTTCACGCTTCATTATCCTCAATCCATGGGCAGTTATTTTGCGCCTTTGTTGGCTATTTGCCATGCAACGCTTGATTGTTCGTTGATCACACTTCAAAAGTTTGGCAATTTCAAGACTGCTGCATCCCTCTGCAAGACATCTCACAATTTTGGACTTTTCAGAGCCTGTCAAATCTCTCTTCTGACGCATTTTGCGAAAGGAAAGGAAGTTGCGTAATAATTAAGCACAACTTATGTAGGGTTTTGATGTCATTAGACAACACCTCTCCTCATTACAGAGATACACATCTCCTGATTTACTTAATTGGTAGTTGGCTCTCAAGCCTGAACAGCTTGGAGTAGGACAACATGTATAAAAAGTATCATGTGATCAAAATACAACTTGCCTAATTCTGCACACGGTGTAATGTACCCCACTAGTCAGCCAGTATAGTATAATGCACCCCGATAAAAAAAATAAATACAATACTCACCTCTCCTCTCCTCCTTGTTCCCACGGTGCTCTGAGCTCCTGCACGTCTCCAGACCGAGGGTGCCGAGTACTGACGTAATCGCGACCCCCTGTCAGTGTTAGCGTTGGTGACGTCAGACGCTGACAGGGGGATGATGGGAGAGGGAGCGCTAACGCTCCCTCTCTCATCAATGCGGTCAGCTGTATTGGCATCCAGCCGATACAGTTGACCCTGCGATGACGAGTGGCAGGCCCATTGCTGGCACCGGGCCACCCACCGCCTCCTCCAGGGGCCTCATAGAGGCCAGGCAGCAGTGCAGGGAGATCGATTCTCCCTGCTCTGCCACAGAATGTAACTGTATTGGTGCAATGTGCTTGCTGATACAGTTACATAGGCGGCTGGCCCTGCACAGCTGCTGGGGTAGCGGCTCGGGGGGCTTTTGCCTTCCTGCCACCTGGCCCAGCCCGGCCCTGGTAGGTTAGCACAGTACCTCTAGCACCCTGTTTGTCCGCATATGTGTTGCCCATTCTTTAAGCTACTGTTCTGCACTATTGAACACTTTGTGATCATTCTTTTCCTTTTCTTGTGACAGTTGGCACAATGCAGTCAGGCAGGTAACGTTCTCCTAACATTTGCCGAACCCAGACTCGTCCATCAGACTGTCAGATAGAGAAGTGTGATCTGTCACTTCACTGAACACATTCTCATTGTTCTAGAGTCCAGTGGTGGCAGTTTTATACTACTCTATTTGATGTTTGACATTGTGCTTGGTGATGTAAGGCTTTCTTGCAGCTGCTTGGCCATGAAAACCCATGCCACAAAGCTCTTGGTTCAGAGTTTTTTGTGTTGATGAAAGAGGAGGTTTGGACCCTGCAGTTATTTAATCGCTAAAGCATTGATTCAGAAAATTTACATTTTTTCTACTTGATGACTGGGTTGTTGTGGTTCCCAAATGCTTATACTTTTCAATAATATCATTCACAATTGATTGTGGAATATTTTGGATAGAAAAATAAATAGGAACATTAGGGATGGGTAAGAAAGGTGGGGGTTCACAATGAGTAATGAAATTATTAATTTTCCAGTTGAAAACTTTTATGCCAAACTTCAGTGGTGGGGTACATTCTGCAACTTCTGCCTTGGGCTCCAATAGTTTTTGTCTCGCAACTGCTGTATATGGCAAATTTGGTGCAAACGTATTTACAGATTAATGTTTTCTCCTGTTTTCCTGTTTTTCGATATATATATATATATACACATATATATATATACACACATATATATATATATACACACATATATATATATATACATATATATATATATATATATATATATATATATATATATATATATATACACACAGCACGGTGGCGCAGTGGTTAGCACAGCAACCTTGCAGCGCTGGAGTCCTGGATTCAAACCCCACCAAGGACAACATCTGCAAAGAGTTTGTATGTTCTCTCCGTGTTTGCTTGGGTTTTCTCCAGGTACTCCGGTTTCCTCCCACATTCCCAAGACATACTGATAGGGAATTTAGACTGTGAGCCCCAATGGGGACAGCGATGATAATGTGTACAACCTGTAAAGCGCTGCGGAATATGTTAGCTATATAAAAATAAAGATCATATATATCTTGTTTTATATAAATATGTTTTTTCTCAATGTGGGATATTGATGTCTATGACTCTGGATTGTGTTCTGTAATGACATAAAATCACCTATAATCCTTATGAAGTGGCCAATTTGGTAATAGTGGGGCACCACCTAATCCTTTGAAAAAAAAATGAAAAAATAACCCTAAGATTAAAAGGATCAGCAGAACCATTTCCACCTCCATCATCAGATTAAAGTGTGGGAATGGAGGTTGGATATGTGGGACGGATGAAAACAAAGAATCATAGTGTTAAGTGTATATACTTTGTACATTCTCCCTCCTTCCTGGGCTTACCTGTTTGATGTGTTATGTGCATAAGGATACGTGTACCTTACTTTTGATTTCTATGTATTGTACTATTTGTACGTTGTGTGTTATGGATATAGTGTTGCCATTAATGGGCTTAGTTGGGATAGAATAGGCAGCTATAATAGGTATGACCCTTCAATTTTGTGCGTCGGAACGGCTGGTGATATCTCTCACAGGAGCAGTTTATAGAGTTACTCACTGGTGCAGGTCACAACAGTGTTCTGTATAGGACTTCGGTTCAGGACACTGTCACAGGGCAAGGAAAGCTAATGATACAGGCCACAGTTATCTCCTTGTCATTGCTGGCTACAGCTCGCATTCCTGTGTCAGGCCATAGTCCCTATAATGTTCCGGCCAGTAGACACTCTCACTGGCCATGCAATGCTCAACACAAGTGGCTGCAGGGCAGATTGATGCCACCTTGGGTTACTTTAGAGCAGGGATGTGAAAATCAAATACACAGAGGGCCAAAATTAAAAGCTTGGACAAAGTCGCAGGCCGATCTTGATATTTATAAGAAATGTCTACAATTAAGGACATTTTTCCTTATCAAATATATTGATAAACTTTTTCATATGAAACAAACTTAACACCTTTACCCCCAAGGGTGGTTTGCACGTTAATGACCGGGCCAATTTTTACAATTCTGACCACTGTCCATTTATGAGGTTATAACTCTGGAATGCTACAACAAATACCAGTGATTCTGACATTGTTTTCTCGTGACATATTGTACTTCATGATATTGGTAAAATTTCTTTGATATTACCTGCGTTTATTTGTGAAAAAAATGGAAATTTGGCAAAAATTTGAAAATTTTGCAATTTTCCAACTTTGAATTTTTATGCAATTAAATCACAGAGATATATCACACAAAATACTTAATAAGTAACATTTCCCACATGTCTACTTTACATCAGCACAATTTTGGAACCAACATTTTTTTTTGTTAGGGAGTTATACGGTTTAAAAGTTGACCTGCAAATTCTCATTTTTACAACACCATTTTTTTTAGGGACCACATCTCATTTGAAGTCATTTTGAGGGGTCTATATAATAGAAAATAACAAGTGTGACACCATTCTAAAAATTGCACCCTTCAAGGTGCTCAAAACCACATTCAAGAAGTTTATTAACCCTTCAGGTTTTTCACAGGAATTTTTGGAATGTTTAAATAAAAATGAACATTTAACTTTTTTACACAAAAAATTTATTCAGCTCCAATCTGTTTTATTTTACCAAGGGTACGAGAAGAAATTGGACCCAAAAGTTGTTGAATAATTTGTCCTGAGTACGCTGATACCCCATATGTGGGGCAAACCACTGTTTGGGCGCATGGGAGAGCTCGGAAGGGAAGGAGCGCCGTTTGACTTTTCAATACAAAATTGACAGGAATTGAGATGGGACGCCATGTTGCATTTGGAGAGCCACTGATGTGCCTAAACATTGAAACTTCCCACAAGTGACACCATTTTGGAAAGTAGACCCCCTAAGGAACTTATCTTGATGTGTTGTGAGAGCTTTGAACCCCAAGTGTTTCATTACAGTTTATAACGCAGAGCCGTGAAAATAAAATTCTTTCCTTTTCCACAAAAATTATATTTTAGCCCCCAGTTTTGTATTTTGCCATGGGTAACAGGAGAAATTGGAGCCCAAAAGTTGTTGTCCAATTTGTCCTGAGTACGCTGATACCCCATATGTGGGGGGGAACCACCATTTGAGTGCATGGCAGAGCTCGGAAGGGAAGGAGGGTCATTTGGAATGCAGACTTAGATGGATTAGTCTGCAGGCGTCACATTGCGTTTGCAGAGCCCCTAATGTACCTAAAAAGTAGAAACCCCCCACAAGTGACCCCATATTGGAAACTAGACCCCCCAAGGAACCTATCTAGATGTGTTGTGAGAACTTTGAACCCCCAAGTGTTTCACTACAGTTTATAACTTTTAGCCGTGAAAATAAAAAATCCTTTTTTTTCCACAAAAATTATTTTTTAGTCCCCAGTTTTCTATTTTCCCACGGGTAACAGGAGAAATTGGACCCCAAAAGTTGTTGTCCAATGTGTCCTGAGTACGCTGATACCCCATATTTTGGGGTAAACCCCTGTTTGGGCACACGGGAGAGCTCGGAAGGGAAGGAGCACTGTTTTACTTTTTCAACGCAGAATTGACTGGAATTGAGATCAGACGCCATGCTGCATTTGGAGAGCCCCTGATGTGCCTAAACAGTGAAAACCCCCTAATTATAACTGAAACCCTAATCCAAACACATCCCTAACCCTAATCCCAATGGTAACCCTAACGACATCCCTAACCTTGACACACCCCTAACCCTAATCCCAACCCTATTCCCAACCGTAAATCTAATCAAAACCCTAACCCTAACTTTAGACTCAACCCTAACCCTAACTTTAGCCCCAACCCTAACTGTAGCCTTAACCCTTGCCCCAACCCTAGCCCTAACCCTAGCCCTAACCCTAACCCTAGCCCTAACCGTAACCCTAGCCCTAACCGAAACCTGTGGTCCACAGAGTCATGTGAGGTCTTGTTTTTTGCGGGACGAGTTGACGTTTTTATTGGTAACATTTTCGGGCACGTGACACTTTTTGATCGCTTTTTATTCCGATTTTTGTGAGGCAGAATGACCAAAAACCAGCTATTCATGAACTTCTTTTAGGGGAGGCGTTTATATCGTTCTGGATAAAGCAGTTTTATTTTTCGGGTCAGTACAATTACAGCGATACCTTATTTATATTTTTTTTATGTTTTGGCGCTTTTATACGCTAAAAATTATTTTATAGAAAAAATAATTATTTTTGCATCGCTTTATTCTGAGGACTATAACTTTTTTATTTTTTTGCTGATAATGCTGTATGGCAGTTCGTTTTTTGCGGAGCAAGATGACATTTTCCGCGGTACCATGGTTATTTATAGCCATCTTTTTGATCGCGTGTTATTCCACTTTTTGTTCGGCGGTATGATAATAAAGCGTTGTTTTTTGCCTCGTTTTTTATTTTTATTTTTTACGGTGTTCACTGAAGGGGTTAACTAGTGGGACAGTTTTATAGGCCAGGTCGTTACGGACGTGGCAATACTAAATATGTGTACTTTTATTTTTTTTTTTTATTTAGATAAAGAAATGTATTTATAGGAACAATATATATATATATATATATATATATATATTATTTTTTTTTTAGGAATTTTTGTAAAAAATTTTTTACACATGTGAATATTTTTTCTTTTACACTATAACATTGCCCCGGGGGGCATCATGTATTAGTTTAAGATCGCTGATCTGACACTTTGCTGTGCACTGTGTCAGATCAGTGATCTGACGTGCACTCATGGAGGCTTCCCAGGGCCTGCTCTGAGCAGGCGCTGTGAAGCCACCTCCCTGCAGGACCCGGATGCCTTGGCCATTTTGGGCCTGCTGCAGGGAGGAAGAAGGTAGGAGACCCTCGGAGCAACGCAATCACATCGCATTGCTCCGGGGGTCTCAGGGAAGCCCGCCGGTAGCCCCCTCCCTGCGCGATGCTTCCCTATACCGCCGGAACATTGCGATCATGTTTGATCGCAGTGTGCCGGGGGTTAATGTGCCGGGGGCGGTCCGTGACCGCTCCTGGCACATAGTGCCGGATGTCAGCTGTGATAGTCAGTTGAAAACCGGCCGCAATCGGCCGCATTCCCCCCGTGAGCGCGGCCGATCGCATATGACGTACTATCCCATCAGTGGTCATACGGGCCCACCCCACCTCGACGGGATAATACGTCCAATGTCAGAAAGGGGTTAAAGGGGGTGTCCCATGAACAAAGTACATTTTAATCAATAGATCTTAGAATACAATATTGGAATAATATAATATGTTATGTAATTACAGTAAAAATATGAAGAAAAAAAAACAGAGAGAGGTGCCAGGACCAAGCGTAACATTGTTAACAACAGCATTTTTATTGAATACATTTTTAAAAAATCATACAATATAATCAAAGCAGGGTCTGTTGGTGGCTGAGTTGATTTTATCCTTGATTTTATCCCTACCTGCATTGCATAATTATATCATCAGAAATCCTTTATACTTACATGTTCTATATTTATTGCTATATATATACAGTACAGATCAAAAGTTTGGACACACCTTCTCATTTAAAGATTTTTCTGTATTTTCATGACTATGAAAACTGTATATTCACACTGAAGGCATTTAAACTAGGAATTAACACATGTGGAATTATAAAAAAAGTGTGAAACAACTGAAATTATGTCTTATATTCTAGGTTCTTCAGAGTAGCCACCTTTTGCTTTGATGACTGCTTTGCACACTCTTGGCATTCTCTTGATGATCTTCAAGAGGTAGTCACCAGGAATGGTTTTCACTTCACAGGTGTGCCCTGTCAGGTTTAATAAGTGGGATTTCTTGCCTTAGAAATGGGGTTGGGACCATCAGTTGTGTTGTGCAGAAGTCTGGTGGATACACAGCTGATAGTCCTACTGAATAGAATGTTAGAATTTGTATTATGGCAAGAAAAAAGCAGCTAAGTAAAGAAAAACGAGTGGTTGTTATTACTTTAAGAAATGAAGGTCAGTCAGTCCGAAAAATTGGGAAAACTTTGAAAGTGTCCCCAAGTGCAGTGGCATCAAGCGCTACAAAGAAACTGGCTCACATGAGGACCGCCCCAGGAAAGGAAGACCAAGAGTCACCTCTGCTTCTGAGTATAAGTTTATCCGAGTCACCAGCCTCAGAAATCGCAGGTTAACAGCAGCTCAGATTAGAGACCAGGTCAATGCCACACAGAGTTCTAGCAGCAGACACCTCTCTACAACAACTGTTAAGAGGAGATTTTGTGCAGCAGGCCTTCATGGTAAAACATCTGCTAGGAAACCACTGCTAAGGACAGGCAACAAGCAGAAGAGACTTGTTTGGGCTAAAGAACACAAGGAATGGACATTAGACCAGTGGAAATCTGTGCTTTGGTCTGATGAGTCCAAATTTGAGTCTTTGGTTCCAACCACCGTGTCTTTGTGCGACGCAGAAAAGGTGAACGGATGGACTCTACATGCCTTGTTCCCACTATGAAGCATGGAGGAGGAGGTGTGGTGTGGGGATGCTTTGCTGGTGACACTGTTGGGGATCTATTCAAAATTGAAGGCATACTGAACCAGCATGGCTACCACAGCATCTTGCAGCTATTCCATCCGGTTTGTGTTTAGTTGCACCATCATTTATTTTTCACAGGATAAAGACCCCAAACACACCTCCAGGCAGTGTAAGGGCTATTTGACCAAGAAGGAGAGTGATGGGGTGCTATGCCAGATGACCTGGCCTCCACAGTCACCAGACCCGAACCCAATCGAGGGGTGAGCTGGACCGCAGAGTGACGGCAAAAGGGCCAACAAGTGCTAAGCATCTCTGGGAACGCCTTCAAGATTGTTGGAAGCCCATTTCCGGTGACTACCTCTTGAAGCTCATCAAGAGAATGCCAAGAGTGTGCAAAGCAGTCATCAAAGCAAAAGGTGGGTACTTTGAAGAACCTAGAATATAAGACATAGTTTCAGTTGTTTCACACCTTTTTGCTAAGTATATAATTCCACATGTGTTAATTCATAGTTTTGATGCCTGTGTGAATGTACAATTTTCATAGTCATGAAAATACAGAAAAATCTTTGGTCTGTACTGTATATATATATATATATATATATACTGGAAGAACATCACCAGTGCAATGCGGCTGCAAGATCTGAGAATGAAACACAGCAACCATCTAGAGCAAAAACCAGTTTCCATTACAGAAGCAGACATCCAACAGTAGGTCAAGAACATGAATAGATGGACAGCACCTGGCTAAAGAAATTAAAAAGCATATGAACAAACTGGTAGAAGCAGGCCACCACCCAGCTTGGCTAACACAAGGAAGAACAGTGCTGATCATGAAGGATCCTCACAAAGGAACAGTTCCATACAACTACCGTCCAATAACCTGCCTTACAACAGCATGGAAACTCCTGTCAGGCATCATAGCCACCAAGCTACAGAGACATATGAACCAGTATATTAATCCAGCTCAGAAAAGCATTGGGACCGGCAACAGAGGCTCTAAGCACCAGCTCCTAGTAGATAGAGCAGTCGCTCAAGACTCAAGGTCCAGACAGACCAATCTCAGCACAGCCTGGATTGACTACAGTAAAGCTTATGACTCAATGCCACACACATGGATCTGTAAATGCTTGGCTGTCTACAATGTCAACAGGAAATTAAGAACCTTACTCACAAACTCAATGGGGCTATGGAGAACAACATTGGAAGTCAACTCAAGACAACTAGCACAAATGACCATCAAATGTGGCATATACAAAGGTCATGCACTGTCCCCACTGCTGTTCTGCATAGACTTGAATCCCCTCAGAAAGATAATTACAGATTCTGGCTATGGATACAAGTTCAAGAGTGGAAGCACCATCAGCCACCTCCTGTACATGGATGACATCAAGCTGTATGCGAAAAACGAGCAAGACATCAATTCACTCATCCACCTGACAATCTATCTACAGTGAAGACACGAGATGTCCTTCGGACTGAAGAAGTGCAGCCGGTTGTTAATAAAGAGAGGCAAGGTAGTCAAGGCTGAGGGAGTAGAATTACCAGCAGGGCACATGGCAGATGTACAGACATGCTACAAGTACCTCAGCATCCCACAGGGATGTGGTAACCATGATGAGGAGGTAAGGAAAGCAGCACCATCCAAATACAATCAAAGAGTAAGGCAGTTGGAATGCCCGCCAGGGCAGTGGGGTACTCGGTACTGGGTCCGGTACTTAAAGGGATGTGTCACAGCGGCGGTGACCCGGTCCGTGGCCCTGGGTACCCATGTTAAAGGGATAGTCTTTAAAGGGATTTGTAAAATAATAAATGTTCGTGACACCACCTGTGGAATTTGGTCAGGGATGACCAACGCTGCTTAAAGAGGTCCTCTGGGGTGATGTTATGGCAGCCAGATGGTATAACTTCCCACAGGTGAAGTAGGTCCCCAGGGCTCCCAGTGAATAGATGGAAGATGGTGAGTGGTGTAGAAAAGAACAAAGGATGCAGTTGTGCAGTCTTTTTGCCTGGTTTACTGATAGTAGCAGGGAGCCACAGGGAACCAGATCACAGGTACAGGCAGGGTCCGGCTGGCTTGGAAGCGAGTTCAGAGTTTTGCTTTACCAGGTGGAAGAATAAAATCCACGCCATCAATACATATGCCCTGCCAGTTATCAGATACCCTGCTGGCATAGTGTGCTGGCCCAAAGAAGAGATGGAAGCTGCAGATGTGAAGACACTTAAGCTCCTCACAATGCATGGAGGTCTCCACCCTTATTCTAACACCCAAAGATTGTATACCAACAGAAAAGAGGGTGGTCGAGGCTTGATAAGCATCCAAGCCACCATCACGGATGAAACAAGGAATATCCAGAAATACATCAGAAAAATGGCACTAAAAGATGAGATGCTGAGATGCCTAAGGCTGGGTTCACATTGCGTTAACAGCAGCCCGTTCAACACATGCGTTAACGGGCTGCTGTTGATGCAAGTGCTGATATGTCAGCGTGCTAGTGCAGATAGAGCTAGCAGATGCTCTATCTGTGCTAGCAGTGACGGACCCGGAAACGCTACAGCCTGCGTCCCAGGGTCTGTCACTCAATAACAGCACATTGCTAGCGCACGCCCATTGTGGGCGTGCGCTAGCGATGCGTCCGCCATAGGACTTAATGGCGGCATTAACGGACTACGTTACACCGCGCTATGCCGCGGTGTAACGTAGTCCGTCTAACGGATGCCAAAGACGCAATGTGAACCCAGCCTAAGGCAGCAAAAACAACAGATCTTTAAGGAAGAACAGGAACATGAAGTGCCATGGTAAGACGTTGCATGGGATGTACCATCGACAGATAATGGAGGTGGGTGACATGGAGAAATACCACCAATGGCTGGAGAAAGCTGGACTTCGAGACAGCACAGAGGCACTAATCATAGTGGCACAAGAGCAAGCACTAAGTACCAGATCTATAGAAGCAGGAATCTACCACAAAAGACAACACCCAAGGTGCAGACTATACAAAGAAACCTCATAAACCGTCAAACACATTGTGGCAGGGTGCAAAATGCAAGCAGGAACAGCGTATACCGAACGCCACAACCAAGTAGCAGGAATTGTATACAGGAACATCTGCCCAGCATGGATATTTTCGACTAGCTCACCCATCAATTGTCTTTATTGTCTGTACCTGCACTTTCTGAATCAGCTTTCATTATATTGTATGATTTTTTGAAAATGTATTCAATAAAAGTATTGTTCTCAATATCAGTGTTGCACCTTGGTCCTGGCACTTCTCTCTCTTTTTTCCTTTTTCAAATTCATATTCATGTGCCTCATGGGAACTGTCCTTAACTTTATAGTAAAATAAAAAATTTGGGCTATTTGAGATTTATTTGATTTTAATTGCAGTAAAAATCATATGGCCTAATTGCCTAATTTAAATATGTAATAGCAAAGGATACAAAACTTTGGATAATACAGATAACAAAGTATGATGCAAACAAAAGTGACCCGAAACACAGTATGATACCCACATAGTGAATTCTTCCACAGTACCCTCCACACCCATATGATGGCCCTACTGTACCCCCCTCCCTCAATCCCCCAACAACGAATAGTGACTCTATTTCAGTATGATTCTCCAACTGTAACCCCCACGCAGCCCTCCATGCAGTATAATCGCCACAAAAAGTGTTTTAAACAGTATAATGGGCCCTACATAATCCTTCATTGAGTATAACTTGGCTCTGCATTGCCTTCCATACAGAAAAGGAGCCCCACATAGTGCTCCACAAAGTATAATGGGCATACACAGTTCTCCATACAGTATAATGGCCTCACTTAGTGTTCCATATAGTATAATAGCTCCACGTAGTGTTCCATACAGTATAATGGCCCCACATAGTGCTCCATACAGTTTAATGCGCACTTCATTGTGCTCCATACGGTATAAGGGCCCCACGTAGTGCTCCATACAGTATAATTGCCTCACATAGTGCTCCATCTACAGTATATATATAATTGTCTAAGGGGTACTTCCGTCTTTCTGTCGGCAACTTCCGTAACAGAAATCCTGCATCGCTGATTGGTCTCGCCAGCTGCCTGTCATGGCTGCCGTGACCAATCAGCGACGGGCACAGTCCGATTAGTCCCTCCCCTACTCCCCTGCAGTCAGTGCCTGGCACCTGCTCCGTAATCCCCTCCAGTCACCGCTCACACAGGGTTAATGCCAGCGGTAACGGGCCGCGGGTACCACACACCGTTACCGCTGCTATTAACCCTGTGTGTCCCCAACTTTTTTACTATTGATGCTGCCTATGCAGCATCAGTAGTAAAAAGATGTAATGTTAAAAATAATAAATAAGAAAAAACCTGCTATTCTCACCTTCCGTCGTCTGACGATGCGCTCGCGCCGGCCGCCATCTTCCGTTCCCAGAGATGCATTGCGAAATTAGCCAGAAGACTTAGCGGTCTCGCCAGACTGCTAAGTCATCTGGGTAATTTCGCAATGCATCCTGTGAACGGAAGATGGTGGCAGCCGCGTGCACATCGCCAGAGTTTCGCTGGATCCCAGGGGGTGAGTATATAACTATTTTTTATTTTAATTTTTTTTTTTAACAGGGATATGGTGCCCACACTGCTAAATACTGTGTGGGCCGTGTTATATACCGCGTGGCTGCTATATACTACATGGGCAGTGTTATATACTCCGTACTGCTTGGGCTGTGCTATATACTACGTGCCCTGTGTGATATGTTACGTGAGCTGTGTTATATACTACGTGGCTGCTATATACTGCGTGGGCTGTGTTATATAGTACGTGGGCTGTGTTACTGTATATAGTATGTGGGCTGTGTTATATACTCCGTGGGCTGAGTGATATACTGCGTGGGCTGTGCTATATACTACGTGCCCTGTGTTATATACCGCGTGGCCTGTGTTATATACTGCGTGGCTGCTATATACTGAGTGGGTTGTGTTATATAGTATGTGGGCTGTGTTATATACTGTTTGGGCTGTGTTATATACTGTTTGGGCTGTGTTATATATATACTGCGTGGCCACTGTTATATACTGCGTGGCCTGTATTAACACATCGGGTATTCTACAATATGTATGTATGTATATAGCAGCCGCATAGTTTATAGCACAGGCCTCGTAGTATTTGCTATATACTTCTTGGCCTCTGCTATATACTATGTGGCTGCTATATACATACATACATACTGTACATAGTCTAGAATACCCGATGCGTTAGAATCGGGCCACCATCTAGTACAATATAAAGGGCCTACATAATGCACCCTATAGTATAATGGCCCCACATAGTTCTGCATACAGTATAATGCAGCCCACATAGTGCTCCATACAGTATAATGGCTTCACATAGAGCTCCATGCAGTATACTGGCCCCACACAGTGGTCCATACCGTATAATGGGCCTCATAAAATGCTCCATACAGTATAATGGCCCCATATAGTGCTCCATACAGCATAATAAGCCCCACATAATGCTCCATGCCATGTAATGGGCCCAACATAGTGCTCTATTCAGTATAATAATCCCTACATTAAGAAAAAAAAATCACTTCTGCCAATTCTCCCACTGCTCCAGTCTCTTCATGGTGTCTTCAGATCTTCTGAACACCTTGGTACAGCGTGCGCTCTTTGTAATGACATCATTGAGATGTCAGACGTAGAGGGGCGAATGATGGGAGAGGGAGCATGAGCTGATGCTTCTTCCTCCATCATTGCTTTCAACTATATGTGCATTTAGGATGATGATGTGGTTGAAAGCGCGAAGTTGGGTGGGGGACCTGCCTGGCATCGCAAGCCAAATATACTCACCCTGTGATCCAGATTTAGCCCACGGGCTGGTTTGACATACAGTATGTGCTTTAGAGGGTCACACATTCTAAGACAGGGCATCTACACATCTGGTCGACTTGCAGGCAGTGGTCAGGAAGTGGCCATTAACCACTCACTGTGTGCAGAGCCATTTCACCCCCTCCATGTCAGTGTCTCTTAGCAGGCTCCGCAACTTTATCATACCCTAGCAGGCAGAGGCAAATCTGCATGCTGTAATGCTGTAGATAAGCCCCCGATGTAACCTGAAAGGAAAGAAAGACAGGTTATATTATGCTCACCAAGGGGTGACCCCAGTTCGTTTCGGGTCCGATAATCGTCGCGGTCAGGGTCCGGCACTTCATATCTTCATACGATGACGTCCTCTTCTTGTCTTCCTGCCGCGGCTCCGGTGCAGGCGTACTTTGTCTGCCCTTTTGAGGGTAGAGCAAAGTACTGCAGTGCGCAGGCGCCAGGACTCTCTAACCTTTCCCGGCACCTGTGCACTGCAGTACTTTGCTCTGCCCTCAACAGGGCAGACAAAGTATGCCTGCGCCGGAGCCGCTGCAGGCAGATAAGAAGAGGATGTCATCGTATGAAGATGGGAAGCCCCAGGCCGCAGCGGGAATGCTGTAGATAAGCCCTTGATGCTGGTGGCCTTAGCTCATATACGATTTTTGGGGTGATAGATTCCCTTTAAGAAAGACATGTCAGAAAAGGCAAGCATAGTGGTATGTGAGAGGTATCCACCGCTTTGGTCAGGAGAAAGTGCTTAAGCATTTTGAGTAGTTACCTTCAGTCGCGGTGATGCGCCCTCTGCTGTATGTCCTCATATGAACTCGAGCCTGGGAACTATTCAGAATACTTTCCCACGCTCGAGTTCATATGAGGACATCCAGCAGAGGGCGCATCACCGCGACTGAAGGTAACTACAGGTCATTGACCTACATTCCATTCATTCCCTGGGGTTTTACAGGAAGGAGCACAGCTGCATTAGCAGAGCTTCTGCTTGTAAAATTAGTTAACCCCTTCAGATGGATTTACATCGTTGGACGTGACAGAACGACGGAAGTTATGGGATATTGTTGTTTTTTTATTTTACCTTTTTTACAGAACGAGGGTCTTCAGGTGGATTACCAGTATAATAAAATATTACAAAAACCTGTGTATTTATTTCATTAAAAGACTTTGTAATAATGTGTGTGTGTGTTTTTTAACCATTTCATACTATTGGATTATAAATGGATAGGTGTCATAATTGACGCCTCTCCATTATTAATCTGGCTTAATGTCACCTTACAATAGCAAGGTGACATTAACCCTTCATTACCCCATATCCCACTGCTACATGGGAATGGGAAGAGAGTGGCCAAGTGCCAGAATAGGCGCATCTTCCAGATGTGCCTTTTCTGGGGTGGCTGGGGGCAGATGTTTTTAGCCGGGGGGGGGGAAATAACCTTGGACCCTCTCCAGGCTATTAATATCTGCCCTCAGTCACTGGCTTTACCACTCTGGCAGAGAAAATGGCGTGGGAGCCAATTTTTTCCGCGATTTAACCCTTTAATTTAATAGCTAGAGCGCCCAAATTTTGCACATACACACTACTAACATCAGTAGTGTGGAATATGCAAAAAAAAAGGGATATGAGATGGTTTACTGTATGTAAACCATGTCTCATATCATGTCGGGTTTGGGAAGGAGATAGCAAAAGCCGGCAATTGAATTACCAGCTTTAAAGCTGTCTAGCGCTGTATGAAATCTTAATATATATACATATATGTGTCTCACTGACATATATACCGTATTTTCCGCTTTGTAAGACGCACTTTATTTCCCCCAAATTTGGGGGGGAAATGTGGGTGCGTCTAACAAAGCGGATATACCGCTTACCATTACAGGCTGGGAGGAGGGGGTGTCCGCCGCCGCTACCGCCTGCCGCCGCTGTCGTCCGCCGCCACTGCCGGGGTTGTCCGCTGCTGCCCCGGGTGATGCTGAAGGCTCCGGTGCTGCGGGGGGCTCTGGCGACATTTTGTGAAAGACCAGAGCCCCCCGGCAGTTCTTCCATGCGTTCCAGTATGACTAATTCCGGGAAAATGGCCGCCGGAATCTCGGGAGATGAGATTTCAGCGCTGAGATCTCATCTCTCGAGATTCCGGCGGCCATTTTCCCGGAGTTAGTTCCAGTATGACTGACTCTGGGAAAATGGCCGCCGGAATCTCGGGAGATGAGATTTCAGCGCTGAGATCTCATCTCTCGAGATTCCGGCGGCCATTTTCCAGGAATTAGTCATACTGGAACGCATGGAAGAACTGCCGGGGGGCTCTGGTCTTTCACAAAATGTCGCCAGAGCCCCCCGCAGCACCGGAGACAGCCCTACAGCACAGGAGCCCCCTGCAGACCCCTCATCCCAGCCTGCAGCAAAGGAGCCCCCTGCAGACCCCTCATCCCAGGCTGCAGCACAGGAGCCCCCCTGCAGCACAGGAGCCCCCTGCAGACCCCCTCATCCCAGCCTGCAGCAATGCTCCACTCCTGCCTCCGGCAACGAGCCTGGGACCCTGATCCACCACAACCACAACCCCTGGTAAGTAATAAGACGCATGGATTATAAGACGCCCCACCAATTTATTAAAAAATAGTTTTTTCCTATTTTTCTCCTCAAAATTTGGGGTGCGTCTTATAATCCGGAGCGTCTTACAAAGCGAAAAATACGGTATATATATATATATATATATAGTATATACACCGATACTATGTGTAGACATTTATTTTAGCTATTCTATTCTAACCTGTCAGTGTGATTTTACTCTACACCACGCTGAATTGCCGGCTTTTCGCTAGAACACAGCTGCGTATTTCTCGCAAGTCACACTGTTGGTCCGTGTGTAATCCGTATTTTTCTGGCCCCGTAGACTTTCATTGACGTATTTTTTTGCACAATACGGTGACAAATGCAGCATTCTGCTTATCTACAGCCGTAGAAGACCGTATAATACGGATCAGTAAAATACGGCTGATAGGAGCTGGGGCATAGAGAAGCATTGTACCGTATGCAATCCGTATTTTCAGCACCTCTCTTACGTCCATAAAACACGCTAGTGTGAGGCTGGCCTTACAGTCACGTGCTGACAAACTGCTCTCCCTGATTCTCTCAATGTTTAGGGAAATACTACAGCCCTTGCCTCATTTAGAGAAGCAGGAAGAGAAGCTAGTTGGCACATGAATGTATATATGAAAATCGCATATGAGTAGTCATGTGGTGACCGCGGGAACTGACAAACAGAGCCTAATCCTGCATTTAGTTTATTACATGCTGTTAGGATTTGGCATGCTACAGTAGTTAATTGTATAATTAATGCTTCTAACATAAATACTAACATAGAAATCCTTAACATGTAAGACGACACAATACTTTATTAACACAGCCATATATCATGTTACCTGAAAAGTTATGGATTTATACATGTGTACAGGACAAGAACCATTAACAGTACAGGAATACATCACCAGAACCACCCACAGTACAGGAGTAAAGAAACACAACCACCATCAGTACATGAAATACATTACCAGAACCACCATCAGTACAGCAATACATTACCAGAACCTCCATCTGTACATGAATACATCACCAGAACCAAAAAACATTAAAGACATGCATCACCAGAACCATCATCAGTACATTACTACATCACCAAAAACACCATTAGTAAATTAACCCATCACCAGAACCACCATTAGTACATGAATATATCACCTGAATCACCATCTGTGCAAAAATACATCATCAGAAGCACAACAGTGTTGAAATACACCAAAACTACCATTAGTACAAGAATATATCACAAAAACTACCAACAGTACAGAAATACAGCATCACAATCACCTTCATTGGAAGCGCAATCAGTACATGAATACAACATTAGAACCACCATCAGTACATGAATACATCCCCAAAGCCATCGTTAGTAAATGAATACATTGCCAAACTTATTACAGAGATCAATTGTAATGTCAGGTCAGCCTCACATACAAGAGTATCAAATGATCCTAAAACTTCCAGTATGTCTTTAACAGTGGCAAGGAAATACTGGGAGTTATATCGCTTATAATGTACTGTATATATTTCCTGCTAATCATATTTGGACATTATATGTCCTGATGGGAAGTAATTTTTGTCATCTGGACTTACATATGTACTAGATGGTAGCCCGATTCTAACGCATCGGGTATTCTAGAATATGTATTTATGTATGTATATAGCAGCCACATAGTATATAGCACAGGCCACGTAGTATATAGGAGTCATGTAGTATATAGCAGACAAATACTACGTGGCCTGTGCTATATACTATGTGGCTGCAATATACATACATATTGTAGAATACCCGATGCGTTAATACAGGCCACGCAATATATAACAGTGGCCACGCAGTATATAACACAGCCACGTACTATATAACACAGCCCACGTAGTATATAGCAGCCACGCAGTATATAACACAGGCGACGTAGTATAAAACACAGGCCACGCAGTATATAACACTGGCCGCATAATATATAGCACAGCCCACACAGTATATAGCAGCCACGTAGTATATAACACTGCCCATGCAGTATATAGCAGCCACGTAGTATATAACACTGCCCACGCAGTATATAACAGTGGCCATGTAGTATATAGCACGCAGTATAGAACATAGCCCACATAGTATATAGCACAGCCACGTAGTATATAACACTGCCCACGTAGTATATAACACTGCCCACATAGTATATAACACTGCCTATGTAGTATATAGCAGCCACGCGGTATCTAACACAGCCCACGTAGTATACAGCAGTATCCCTGTTAAAAAAATAATTAAAATAAAAAATAGCTATATACTCACCCCTGGGATCCAGCGAAGCTCCGGTGATATGCGCACAGCTGCCGCCATCTTCCGTTCACAGGATGCATTGCGAAATTACCCAGATGACTTAGCGGCAAGACCGCTAAGTCTTCTGGGTAATTTCGCAATGCATCGCCGGGAACGGAGGATGGCGGCAGGCTCGGCGGACTATGGAGGGTGAGAATAGCAGGTTTTTTGTTTTTTTATTATTTTTAACATTACATTTTTTTACTATTGATGCCGCATAGGCAGCATCAATAGTAAAAAGTTGGGGACACACAGGGTTAATAGCAGCGGTTACGGAGTGCGTTACCCGTGGCATAACGCCGTCCGTTACCGCCGGCATTAACCCTGTGTGAGCGGTGACTGTAGGGGAGTATGCGGGCGCCGGGCACTGACTGCGTGGAGTAAGAAGTGGCCATTTTCTTCCAGACTGTGCCCGTCGCTGATTGGTCGTGGCTGTTTTTCCGCGACCAATCAGCGACTTGGATTTCCATGACAGACAGAGGCCGCAACCAATGAATATCCGTGACAGACAGACAGAAAGACAGACGGAAGTGACCCTTAGACAATTATATAGTAGATACACACTTCAATAGAAAAAATGACGGCACTGCTGTTTGGCTAGATTCTCCGATCAGAAGTGTTGCAATCTTTACACAGACTGTATCAATGGACTCTGGGTGCTTGTCCAGAAAAATATCACAGTAAGTGTGTGGAAAAGAACAAAGTAGATAACACTCACCGGTCCTTAAAACTTCATGCTTTATTCAACCGATTAAAACATCATGGCTAGGATAGTGGGTTATTGCAATGTGCAAACAACCCAGCATAGCCAGCCACTAGACTCTAAAACTTAACATTTAATATGTATACCTCTAAAATTATGTGTACTTTAAAAACAATTTGGTGCTCATGTTTAACTGTGCACTAGACAAGAAAAATGGCATGATCTCACCCAGTTGCTGTCTCTCTTCTTGTTATAGATTCTTGTGCTTATTGAGAGCACGGCGTGGGACGGAGACCAATAAACCTTTTCCAATGGGGGGAGAAAAAAGATATAGGTAGGGGGGGAAGGGTTTGAAGCTATCTTCCCTGTCGTGCCCCGTGTATAAGACTCCCGCCCTATCTAACAAGGGCAGTCCCCAAGTTTGAGCCTACTTAGTGAAGCCCTTTAGTTAGTATAACCACCCTCTCTTCCCAACGCGTTTCCCTCCCCGTTACGGGGGTTCATCAGGGGAATAAAATGTCCAGGTTAAATGTCCAGGTTAGTGGAGGTATTCTGCAGTGGCAGACATAACCTCATTCAGCGGCGTCCTCCATGTGAGGATAAGGCAGTCCCTTATTGCAATGTGCGAGCCAGTGCTGACGACGGCCAGTTTTGCGCTTCACGGCGCTTCAGTGACATTCTCATATCAAAAAGATCTTCACATTGCTAACCACAGGGAATATCGGTATATTACCCAGCCAGGCTTACCTCTAAAGAGAATTCTATCCATTGTTTAACTAATTGTATAATGAACTAAGGTTTCCCCATCAACAGATTACCAACCTCTTTTATAAAAAGATGGACATGTCTACTCTATCATTTAATCCTGTCGGGCCCATCGCACCTGTGCTCATGATCCATTTTGCTTCTTGCCTCAGCAATAACTTGTGCAAATTGCCCCCCGGGTGGGCAGAATGACTCTTTCTATACCTGCAAATGTCAGGACATCGGGGTCCCCTCCATGTTTCTCCTTAATGTGACTAATTAGTCACCGGAACTCCCTTACCCGACAATATGGATTTATGATGTTCTCTAAATCTCACATATAGGGGACATATTGTCTTACCTATATAGAAGAATCCACACGGGCCAAAGACTACATACACCACAAAATCCGTTTACATGATATAAATTGTAACACCGTGTGACTGACTGCTCCCATGCGGATTTCATGATCTGTCCTGTGAAACCTACAAAACGGACAGTGTCCGCACTTGTTTTTTCCCCCCATTCAGCCAATTAGTACTCGATTTGCTTATATGGTTTCGGACTAAAACATCCCTAAGCCTAGTACTGCGCTTGCACTAAATAAGTGGCCCCCTTGCTACAATTTCTGCTAATTCGTTATCCCTCCCTAAAATGTGCCAATTCTTCCTAATAGAGGAGCGTATGTGTCGGTCCATAGGGCCATACTGAAAACAAAAGGTCAATCTCTTTTCTTGCTTCTTTGCTACTGCACTATTGTCCATTGTCCATTGCGGTTTTTGCGCAATTCATTGTGCCTCCTTCCACTCTGTCCATAGGTTTTTGTAACAGGGTATCTGGATACCCCCTTTGTTTAAATCTGTTAAATAGATCAGTGGACTGCTCTCTATATCCCTCCTGTGTATTGTTCACTCTTTTAACCCTCAAAAACTGACTATATGGCAGAGACTGTTTAGTGTATGACCGATGGAAACTATTATAGTGCATCATGGAATTCGTAGCTGTGGGTTTCCAATACACAGAGGTACAAATAGATCCGTCCTTTATTTCGACTAATACATCATGAAATTCTATTCGACCCCCCAAAATTAGACGTGAAGGACATATTCATGTCATTAATCTGATTTAAATATGATACAAAATCCTGGAATAACTGCTCTGAACCATCCCACACCATGAATATATCAACAACGTATCTAAGATATGATCTGATATACCTCAAGTATGGGTTGTAAATGGCATATATTGAATTTTTCCTCAAAATGACTGAGAAATAAATTTGCAAAGATGCCCGCTGCCAGGGTCCCCATCGCAGTCCCAACATTTTGTAAGTACCACGTATCCATAAATACAAATGCATTATGTGATAGGACATAGTTCACACCTTCACAAACAAAATCAATAAACTTATTACTTTTGTCGGTAGTGTTCAGGATTTCTCTTATCACTTCGACCGCCAATTGTTGTGGGATTTTTGTATAAAGATTTTCTACGTCAATTGACGTTAATACAAATCCTGGTTGCCAAGTGGAAGTTTTGTATGTTGTCCAAAAATGCATTTGTATCTTTTAGATAGGATGGTATACTTTTTAACATCGGACATAGCAACCAATCAATGTACTGGGACAGGGGCACGGTGAGAGCCCCTATCCCAGACACGAGTGGGCGTCCTGACGGTGAACCTTATATATATATATATATATATATATATATATATACTTTATGTCCCAGACAGTATCAGACTGAGATTGAATTCAGCCCTGGCATTTGAAAGCACACAGGCCCATTTGTTGTGTAGTAAATGCGAAGTATGGGTTACAAGTGATTGGGCTGTGTATCCCATTTACAGAAAAAAATGGGCAGTCACCTAATAATCTTGCAATCAGCAAATAATACAAGTATAATCACCATACTATGACTGAACAAAATCTAATATACCAAAATCACTATTATCAATAATACCACTGTACCAGCTACAAAAAATACCACAATGGCATGATCAAATAGTAACACCATACCAATCATTAACAAAAACCACTGTACTAAGACCAATAATACCACCATAAAGTGAGCAGGTGAGATCTACAGAGGCACTCTGTAGACCATATAAGTTTAGACTGTTCAGATAAATGCTGTAGGTCACAATTGATGTAATGTCTGATTGAAATAGTTAACTCACTTTTTTCTTCTCTGTCCACACTATCATGACAACTTCTTCCATCAATAAGTCTTTGCAGAATTTAACATGCAGAAGCTTTGGCGCATGTTCTTCTAGCACCCTGTGCACTTTACCCCAATTCTACAAACTCATCTCCCTACTGCTATAACCTTCCGTTGTGCCCTAGACAGTGATAATCAGTGTTATTCCCATAGTCCTTATTCAACAAAGGCTGCGGTCACTTAAAAAAAACAATAAATTACATATTCAATTGTGGAGTACCACAAAAGAAAAAAGAAGTGAAGAGAGAGGAAAAAATGTTTAAAAGGTAATAAATTTATTGAAAACAATTATTAAAAATTTAATACAAAAGAGTACATTAGCATGGGGAAAAAAAAGAAGGAAGGGGGTTTAAACCACCAGACTGGAGAAGACAGATCTTTTCAGCGTCATCCAATAACACTATATAAAAGCCCAAAATACCTCTTAACCTTGTCCTCGCCCCTATTAAAGAAGCTACGGCGAAACAGCGCTTGTCAGCGCCATCATACCCAAATTGGGTTTACTTTATAGTATTAACCCCCATGGTATAGTGCAGATCCGTCTTCTCCAGTCTGGTGGTTTAAACCCCCTTCCTTCTTTTTTTTCCCCATGCTAATGTACTCTTTTGTATTAAATTTTTAATAATTGTTTTCAATAAATGTATTACCTTTTAAACATTTTTTCCTCTCTCTTCACTTCTTTTTTCTTTTGTGGTACTCCACAATTGAATATGTAATTTAGTGATAATCAGTGATATACCCAGAGACCTAGGCCCTAGGTGAGATGCAGTGATGTCATCATGCTGCTTGATGATTGCTGTGTGACTTTTGGCAGGCAACAGGCCAGAAGTGGCCTAAGGCAGGTAAGGTGTAGAGGTGAGCTAATATTTCAAAATTCGGGTTCGGATTACGATTGCCAAATTTGCAATATTCACGAATATTCACCGAACATAACCGAACACCATTCATGTCAATTGGAGGCCAAAACAAATGCATTCACAACACCGTATAACGGCCCCAAATGCTGCCACAACACATCAAATTAGAGGCAGACACCAGGAAAGTGGGCTCAATTCACCCACAGTCCTAATTGTAGCATGGGACTGCAGCAATCAGCCAGGCATGAGTATCAGGATCTGGGACAGCATTTACAGCTTTCAATTGAACATCACAGTAAGACGAGGTGGGTGAGGCATCGGTGTAGGCCTCCTGTGCTGGGAGCCCTGATACCACATGCAACAGCTCAATCTACTTTCATACTCAGCCACAATCAGGTGGCACAAATATCATATCAATTTTGTAGACTACTATTGTCAGATAAATCTAAGGATAGTAACACGGGTAGTTGACTCCAAGGAAGTGGAAATATTCAAAAAATAGAGGTTAAACCACACCCTTAAATATCAAAGTCTTTAAAGACAAAGAGGCGCACGTCAAAACCAGGGAGTCCATCCCAGAGCGCATTCCGTATCCAAATGAATAAAAAGACAGTGCCTCAAACTGCAGTGAAGAAAAGTCTTACATTTTATTCTGCCTTCTGTGGCGACGTTTCGGTCAAAAAGACCTTTTTCAAGCGCAGTACACAGTGTTCTAACCGCCATGATGTACACAAGGTAACACCCACTAGTTAACCAATCACCAATTGGATATACATAAAAAAGTGAAACAATCCCATCATATAAAAAAAAACATATATACAGTTAGGGCCAGAAATATTTGGACAGTGACACAAATTTCGCGAGTTGGGCTCTACATGCCACCACATTGGATTTGAAATGAAACCTCTACAACAGAATTCAAGTGCAGATTGTAACGTTTAATTTGAAGGGTTGAACAAAAATATCTGATAGAAAATGTAGGAATTGTACACATTTCTTTACAAACACTCCACATTTTAGGAGGTCAAAAGTAATTGGACAAATAAACATAACCCAAACAAAATATTTTTATTTTCAATATTTTGTTGCAAATCCTTTGGAGGCAATCACTGCCTTAAGTCTGGAACCCATGGACATCACCAAACGCTGGGTTTCCTCCTTCTTAATGCTTTGCCAGGCCTTTACAGCCGCAGCCTTCAGGTCTTGCTTGTTTGTGGGTCTTTCCGTCTTAAGTCTGGATTTGAGCAAGTGAAATGCATGCTCAATTGGGTTTAGATCTGGAGATTGACTTGGCCATTGCAGAATGTTCCACTTTTTGGCACTCATGAACTTCTGGGTAGCTTTGACTGTATGCTTGGGGTCATTGTCCATCTGTACTATGAAGCGCCGTCCAATCAACTTTGCAGCATTTGGATGAATCTGGGCTGAAAGTATATCCCGGTACACTTCAGAATTCATCCGGCTACTCTTGTCTGCTCTTATGTCATCAATAAACACAAGTGACCCAGTGCCATTGAAAGCCATGCATGCCCATGCCATCACGTTGCCTCCACCATGTTTTACAGAGGAAGTGGTGTGCCTTGGATTATGTGCCGTTCCCTTTCTTCTCCAAACTTTTTTCTTCCCATCATTCTGGTACAGGTTGATCTTTGTCTTATCTGTCCATAGAATACTTTTCCAGAACTGAGCTGGCTTCTTGAGGTGTTTTTCTGCAAATTTAACTCTGGCCTGTCTATTTTTGGTATTGATGAATGGTTTGCATCTAGATGTGAACCCTTTGTATTTACTGTCATGGAGTTTTCTCTTTACTGTTGACTTAGAGACAGATACACCTACTTCACTGAGAGTGTTCTGGACTTCAGTTGATGTTGTGAACGGGTTCTTCTTCACCAAATTAAGTATGCGGCGATCATCCACCACTGTTGTCATCCGTGGACGCCCAGGCCTTTTTGAGTTCCCAAGCTCACCAGTCAATTCCTTTTTTCTCAGAATGTACCCAACTGTTGATTTTGCTACTCCAAGCATGTCTGCTATCTCTCTGATGGATTTTTTCTTTTTTTTCAGCCTCAGGATGTTCTGCTTCACCTCAATTGAGAGTTCCTTTGACCGCATGTTGTCTGCTCACAGCAACAGCTTCCAAATGCAAAACCACACACCTGGAATCCACCCCTGACCTTTTAACTACTTCATTGATTACAGGTTAACGAGGGAGACGCCTTCAGAGTTAACTGCAGCCCTTAGAGTCCATTGTCCAATTACTTTTGGTCCCTTGAAAAAGAGGACGCTATGCATTACAGAGCTATGATTCCTAAACCCTTTCTCCGATTTGGATGTGGAAACTATCATATTGCAGCTGGGAGTGTGCACTTTCAGCCCATATTACATATATAATTGTATTTCTGAACATGTTTTTGTAAACAGCTCAAATAACAAAACTTGTGTCACTGTCCAAATATTTCTGGCCCTAACTGTACAAATAAAAACAATCCCACCAGAGCATCTACTATATTATCACCTAATCTAACATCAAACCGCTAAGGCTACGTTCACATTTACGTTGTGCGCCGCTGCGTCGGCGACGCAATGCACAACGCAAATGAAAACGCACCAAAACACACGCAAAAACGCTGCGTTTTGCGACGCATGCGTCGTTTTTTGCCGAAATTTGGGCGCAAGAAAAATGCAACTTGTTGCGTTTTCTTGGCCCAACGCTTGCGGCAAAAAAAAACGCATGCGTCACACAACGCATCACACAAAAACGCATGCGTCCCCCATGTTAAATATAGGGGCGCATGACGCATGCGTCGCCGCTGCGTCGCCGAAGCAAACCCGACGCAAACACGCAAAACGCTAATGTGAACGTAGCCTAACTCTGATCGTTCTTACGCTCATAATATAAAGCATCATAGCACAAAAAGAGTTCCATTTGTAAAATGTAAACAAACGAACCTCAAGGAAGTGGAGTGTTGTGAATTCTGTTTTCAAACTCCCTCCTGTGGTCATGAATGGTACTTCGGCGAGTTCTGTCCATGGACTCCCTCTGGTGGCTGTGAGTGAAGCTGCTGCTTCTGAGGTTCCTTCCACAGGTGACGTAGTTTATTCTTTGGCTGGCTGTTCTATTTAACTCCACTCAGATCGTTACTCCATGCCAGCTGTCAATGTTCTTGTACTGGTTCAGTTCGCTCTTGGATCTTTCTGGTGACCTGTCTACTCCAGCAGAAGCTAAGTCCCTGCAAGTTAATTATTTGTTCATTGTTTCCTTGTCCAGTTGGCTATCATGATTTTGTCTTGCTAGCTGGAAGCTCTGGGATGCAGGGTGGCACCTCCGCACCGTGAGTCGGTGCGGAGGTCTTTTTGCACACTCTGCGTGGTCTTTTGTAGTTTTTTGTGCTGACCGCAAAGATACCTTTCCTATCCTCAGTCTGTTTAGTAAGTCTGGCCTCCCTTTGCTGAAACCTGTTTCATTTCTGTGTTTGTGACTTTCATCTTAACTCACAGTCAATATATGTGGGGGGCTGCCTTTTCCTTTGGGGAATTTCTCTGAGGCAAGGTAGGCTTTATTTTCTATCTTAGGGCTAGTTAGCTCTTAGGCTGTGAAGAGGCGTCTAGGTCGTGTTAGGTACGCTCCACGGCTATTTCTAGTTGTGTGATAGGATTAGGGGTTGCGGTCAGCAGAGCTCCCACTTCCCAGAGCTTGTCCTGTGTGAGTTTAACCATCAGGTCGTTCCGGGTGCTCCTAACCACCAGGTCCATAACAGTACAGCTGGCCCAAAGTATTAATGCATCTCAATAGAGGGATAAGAGAAGTTCTGAAGTTTTTTTTCTCTGCAGTGTTTTTTGTCTTTCTTTTCCCCTTAACCTCTGGGTGGTTCAGGACACAGGTGTAGATATGGACATTCAAGGTCTGTCCTCTTGTGTGGATCATCTTACTGCAAGGGTACAAAACATTCAAGATTTTGTGGTTCAGAATCCGATGTTAGAGCCTAGAATTCCAATTCCTGATTTGTTTTCTGGGGATAGATCTAAATTCCTGAATTTCAAAAATAATTGTAAACTGTTTCTAGCTTTGAAACCCCGCTCCTCTGGTGACCCCGTTCAACAAGTAAAAATCATTATTTCTTTGTTGCGTGGTGACCCTCAAGACTGGGCATTTTCCCTTGTGCCAGGAGATCCTGCATTGCGTGATGTAGATGCGTTTTTTCTGGCGCTTGGATTGCTTTATGATGAACCAAATTCAGTGGATCAGGCAGAGAAAATCTTGCTGGCTTTGTGTCAGGGTCAGGATGAAGCGGAGGTGTACTGTCAGAAGTTTAGAAAGTGGTCTGTGCTTACTCAGTGGAATGAGTATGCCCTGGCGGCAATTTTCAGAACGGGGCTTTCTGAAGCCCTTAAGGATGTCATGGTGGGATTTCCCACGCCTGCTGGTCTGAATGAGTCTGTCCTTGGCCATTCAGATCGATCGGCGCTTGCGTGAGCGCAAAGCTGTGCACCATTTGGCGGTATTCTCTGAGCATAGGCCTGAGCCTATGCAATGTGATAGGACTTTGACCAGAGCGGAACGGCAGGAACACAGACGTCGGAATGGGCTGTGTTTTTACTGTGGTGATTCCACTCATGCTATCTCCGATTGTCCTAAGCGCACTAAGCGGTTCGCTAGGTCTGCCACCATTGGTACGGTACAGTCTAAATTTCTTTTGTCCGTTACTTTGATTTGCTCTCTGTTGTCCTATTCTGTTATGGCATTTGTGGATTCAGGCGCTGCCCTGAATTTGATGGACTTGGAGTTTGCCAGGCGCTGTGGTTTTTTCTTGGAGCCCTTGCAGTATCCTATTCCATTGAGAGGAAATGATGCTACGCCTTTGGCCAAGAATAAGCCTCAGAACTGGACTCAATTGACCATGTGCATGGCTCCTGCACATCAGGAGGATATTCGCTTTTTGGTGTTGCATAATCTGCATGATGTGGTCGTTTTGGGGTTGCCATGGCTACAGGTCCATAATCCAGTATTGGATTGGAAATCTATGTCTGTATCCGGCTGGGGTTGTCAGGGGGTACATGGTGATGTTCCATTGCTGTTAATTTCGCCTTCCACTCCTTCTGAAGTCCCTGAGTTTTTGTCAGATTACCGGGATGTATTTGAAGAGCCCAAATCCGGTGCCTTACCTCCTCATAGGGATTGCGATTGAGCTATTAATTTGATTCCTGGTAGTAAGTTTCCTAAGGGCCGACTGTTTAATTTATCTGTGCCAGAGCATGGCGCTATGCGGAGTTATATAAAGGAATCCTTGGAGAAAGGTCATATTCACCCGTCGTCATCACCGTTGGGAGCAGGGTTCTTTTTTGTGGCCAAGAAGGATGGCTCTTTGAGACCTTGTATTGATTACCGCCTTCTTAATAAGATCACAGTCAAATTTCAGTACCCTTTGCCGCTGCTGTCTGATTTGTTTGCTCGGATTAAGGGGGCTAGTTGGTTCACCAAGATAGATCTTCGAGGGGCGTATAATCTTGTGCGAATTAAACAGGGCGATGAATGGAAAACAGCATTTAATACGCCCGAGGGCCATTTTGAGTACCTGGTTATGCCATTCGGGCTTTCTAATGCTCCATCTGTGTTTCAGTCCTTTATGCATGACATCTTCCGAGAGTACCTGGATAGATTCATGATTGTATATTTGGATGATATTTTGGTCTTTTCGGACGATTGGGAGTCTCATGTGAAGCAGGTCAGAATGGTGTTACAGGTCCTTCGTGCGAATTCCTTGTTTGTAAAGGGGTCGAAATGTCTCTTTGGGGTTCAGAAGGTTTCATTTTTGGGTTTCATTTTTTCCCCTTCTACTATCGAGATGGACCCTGTTAAAGTTCAGGCCATTTATGATTGGACTCAGCCGACATCTGTGAAGATCCTGCAGAAGTTCCTGGGCTTTGCTAATTTTTACTGTCGCTTCATCGCTAATTTTTCTAGTGTTGCTAAACCGTTGACTGATTTGACCAAGAGAGGTGCTGATGTGGTCAATTGGTCCTCGGCAGCTGTAGAGGCTTTTCAGGAGTTGAAGCGTCGTTTTTCTTCTGCCCCTGTGTTGTGCCAGCCAGATGTTTCGCTCCCGTTTCAGGTTGAGGTTGATGCTTCTGAGATTGGAGCAGGGGCTGTTTTGTCGCAAAGAAGTTCTGATGGCTCGGTGATGAAACCATGTGCCTTCTTTTCTAGAAATTTCTTGCCTGCTGAGCGCAATTATGATGTTGGCAATCGAGAGTTGTTGGCCATGAAGTGGGCATTCGAGGAGTGGCGACATTGGCTTGAAGGAGCCAAGCATCGCGTGGTGGTCTTGACGGATCACAAGAATTTGACTTATCTCGAGTCTGCCAAACGGTTGAATCCTAGACAGGCTCGATGGTCGCTGTTTTTCTCCCGCTTTGATTTTGTGGTTTCGTACCTTCCAGGCTCTAAGAATGTGAAGGCTGATGCCCTGTCAAGGAGTTTTGTGCCTGGCTCTCCGGGTGTTCCTGAGCCGGCGGGTTTTCTCAAAGAGGGGGTAATTTTGTCTGCCATCTCCCCTGATTTGCGGCGCGTGCTGCAGAAGTTTCAGGCTGATAGACCTGACCGTTGTCCAGCGGAGAAACTGTTTGTCCCTGATAGATGGACTAGTAGAGTTATCTCTGAGGTTCATTGTTCGGTGTTGGCGGGTCATCCTGGAATCTTTGGTACCAGAGATTTGGTGGCTAGATCCTTTTGGTGGCCTTCTTTGTCACGGGATGTGCGTTCTTTTGTGCAGTCCTGTGGGACTTGTGCTCGGGCTAAGCCCTGCTGTTCTCGTGCCAGTGGGTTGCTTTTGCCCTTGCCGGTCCTGAAGAGGCCCTGGACGCATATTTCCATGGATTTTATTTCAGATCTCCCTGTCTCTCAAAGGATGTCGGTCATTTGGGTGGTTTGTGATCGCTTCTCTAAGATGGTCCATTTGGTACCCTTGTCTAAATTGCCTTCATCCTCTGATTTGGTGCCATTGTTTTTCCAGCATGTGGTTCGTTTGCATGGCATTCTGGAGAACATCGTCTCGGACAGAGGTTCTCAGTTTGTTTCGAGGTTTTGGCGGTCCTTTTGTGCTAAGATGGGCATTGATTTGTCTTTTTCTTCGGCTTTCCATCCTCAGACAAATGGCCAAACCGAACAAACTAATCAGACTTTGGAGACATATCTGAGATGCTTTGTTTCTGCTGATCAGGATGATTGGGTGTCCTTCTTGCCTTTGGCTGAGTTCGCCCTTAATAATCGGGCCAGCTCGGCTACTTTGGTTTCGCCTTTTTTCTGTAATTCTGGTTTCCATCCTCGTTTCTTTTCAGGGCAGGTTGAGCCTTCGGACTGTCCTGGTGTGGATACGGTGGTGGACAGGTTGCAGCAGATTTGGACTCATGTGGTGGACAATTTGACATTGTCCCAGGAGAAGGCTCAACGTTTCGCTAACCGCCGGTGCTGTGTTGGTCCCCGACTTCGTGTTGGGGATTTGGTTTGGTTGTCATCTCGTCATGTTCCTATGAAGGTTTCCTCTCCTAAGTTTAAGCCTCGTTTCATTGGTCCGTATAAGATTTCTGAAGTTCTTAATCCTGTGTCATTTCGTTTGGACCTTCCAGCTTCTTTTGCCATCCATAATGTGTTCCATAGGTCGTTATTGCGGAGATACGTGGCGCCTATGGTTCCCTCCGTTGATCCTCCTGCCCCGGTGTTGGTCGAGGGGGAGTTGGAGTATGTGGTGGAGAAGATTTTGGATTCTCGTATTTCGAGACGGAAACTCCAGTACCTGGTCAAGTGGAAGGGTTATGGTCAGGAAGATAATTCCTGGGTTTTTGCCTCTGATGTACATGCTGCTGATCTAGTTCGTGCCTTTCATTTGGCTCGTCCTGATCAGCCTGGGGACTCTGGTGAGGGTTCGGTGACCCCTCCTCAAGGGGAGGGGTACTGTTGTGAATTCTGTTTTCAAACTCCCTCCTGTGGGCATGAATGGTACTTCGGCGAGTTCTGTCCATGGACTCCCTCTGGTGGCTGTGAGTGGAGCTGCCGCTTCTGAGGTTCCTTCCACAGGTGACGTAGTTTATTCTTTGGCTGGCTGTTCTATTTAACTCCACTCAGATCGTTACTCCATGCCAGCTGTCAATGTTCTTGTACTGGTTCAGTTCGCTCTTGGATCTTTCTGGTGACCTGTCTACTCCAGCAGAAGCTAAGTCCCTGCAAGTTAATTATTTGTTAATTGTTTCCTTGTCCAGTTGGCTATCATGATTTTGTCTTGCTAGCTGGAAGCTCTGGGATGCAGGGTGGCACCTCCGCACTGTGAGTCGGTGCGGAGGTCTTTTTGCACACTTTGCGTGGTCTTTTGTAGTTTTTTGTGCTGACCGCAAAGATACCTTTCCTATCCTCAGTCTGTTTAGTAAGTCTGGCCTCCCTTTGCTGAAACCTGTTTCATTTCTGTGTTTGTGACTTTCATCTTAACTCACAGTCAATATATGTGGGGGCCTGCCTTTTCCTTTGGGGAATTTCTCTGAGGCAAGGTAGGCTTTATTTTCTATCTTAGGGCTAGTTAGCTCTTAGGCTGTGAAGAGGCGTCTAGGTCGTGTTAGGTACGCTCCACGGCTATTTCTAGTTGTGTGATAGGATTAGGGGTTGCGGTCAGCAGAGCTCCCACTTCCCAGAGCTTGTCCTGTGTGAGTTTAACCATCAGGTCGTTCCGGGTGCTCCTAACCACCAGGTCCATAACAGTGGAGGCTTGACGGTCTTGGAGGCCTAATGCTACAGGCACATGAAGAGACCCAACACAAGTCTACACATTTACAAAAATTAGTGTCAGACACCAACAAAGTCACATTAATTGCAATAGAGTAGAATTAGTATAGCGGGGACACCTCTTCCACTACAGCCAACCCAGCAGATGGAGTCTGTAATGGGCAAGATGGTGGAATCACTGTTCCATATCCCTCTGAAAGCCTGGAAGGGGCGTAACTAGGTGACCTACCAAATGCCTACTTGGACAAGTGGCAGCAGGTGAAATCTGCGACCCAAGGCGGGAACAAAGAGATGGCACCAGGTGCTGCTCTATGGCTGACCTACAGAAGGTGGCAGATGACCCCCTACAGCAGGAAAGCTGCTACAGCCCAAAAGAAGGATGAATAATGCAGGCAGGCAATGTAGGGACTCTGGAACCATGAGTGCAGATGTGACAGGCTGAGGAACAGAAAAAGCAGTGGCAGGTGTGGGCTGGACCGGGTGTTAGACAGATGGGCTCTGGCAGGTGCGATCTGGACCAGCTGATGGACAGAAGAAGAGCACAGACAGGTACCAGCAGACGGGCACCCACAGGTAAGAGTAGACAGGTACAGGGTAGACAAGCAAACAGGCAGACCTGGGGAACGTGACAACTAGCAAGCATGCAAGGCAAACTAACAACGTAGCTCATGTACCTCCATATTGGAGGAGAAGCCTTAAATAGAAGTGTCGCAGAGCTATAGGCTGGGAATATCATAGGTTGATGTGCATGGTTCCTTTAAGAGGGAGGGAGTGCACGCTCTTAAGCATAGTTCCTGGTCTAACAACTGAACCTTGGTGGACACTGACACATAGGGGGTGAGATGAAGAGGTGGTGTGTGAGTGGGAGACACTGAATGTCCTGTCTGTTAGGTACGAAGAGATCCAACAAAGGGCCTGTAATGTCTCAGATCAGAAAGTCTGTAGTAAAAGGAAATGGTCCACTGTGTCAAAGACAGATGCCAGGTCCAAGCGAAGGAGGAGAACAAACTCGTGTTGCTTTCATTTGGCGGTTAATAGGTCATTGGTGACTTTAGTCAGAGAAGTTTCAGTGGAATGGTGCTGTCTGAAGCCAGATTGTACGCGGTCAAAGAGAGAGCAAGAGGAGAGGTGGGAGGACAGTTCAAAATGGACATGTTGTTCCAGTAGTTTGTGTTGGCATATGCAACAGATTAGGACTTATTATAAGTGAAAGGAGAACTTTATACTAACCAGACAGCAGATGGCGATAGTGTGTAAAGTTATATACTTGCTGTAATGTGGGGAGGGAAGCTCTCAGTTGTTGGTTGTTTTCTTACTTTCTGTTTTGCTTTTCTTCATGAATGTGTTGTTTTTAGTGCACGGACTGTGTGATACTGAATTGTATCTCATGTTTATCCAGTATGAAGTAAATACTGATTGAAGCTTTCCTAAGTACAGCGGTGACTGCAAGAAGACGCACTCTGCAACAGTTTGGAGGCATAGAGGAGAAATGATATGGGGTGATAGGTAGACATAGAAGATGGGTCAAGGGTGGGCTTTTTGAGGATGGGTGTGATTGAGGTATGTTTCAATCAGGATGGAATAATAATAATCTTTATTTTTATATAGCGCTAACATATTCCGCAGCGCTTTACAGTTTTGCACACATTATCATCACTGTCCCTCATGGGGCTCACAATCTAGATTCCCTATCAGTATGTCTTTGGAATGTGGGAGGAAACCGGAGTGCCCGGAGGAAACCCACGCAAACACGGAGAGAACATACAAACTCTTTGCAGATGTTGTCCTGGGTGGGATTCGAACCCAGGACCCCAACGCTGCAAGGCTGCTGTGCTAACCACTGCGCCACCGTGCTGCCCACGAAGACACAAGTTGTTAGTGACAGGTTGAAGAGGTGGGTTAGACTTGTGATGAAGACTGTGGTAAAGTTTGGAATGAGGTGGGACATTATTGTGTCAAGTTCACAGGTGGAAATCATGTGAAAGGAGAGGGAAGGGGAGCTGGTGGATGCAGGAAAGAATTAAAAATACTGAATAGCTGTTTAGGGTTGTGAGACAGGTATGATATGAGGGTTGAAAAGTTGGTTTGATCTGCTACAGTGATTGCGCAGCATTTTTACAACTTCTGTTACTGGACGGGCAACTCTGCTCCCTTTCTTTGGCAGCCATACAGCGGTACAGTTTGTAGATGTGGGCCAGAAATAACATGTGCTCCAGTAGATGGCAAGCGCTGCATCAAGTGGCCTCTGCTCCTCTTCCTCCACCTTAACATCACAGACAGTATAGTCCTCAGTGGTGGCCCTCCAATTACCCCTTTTTCCCCCACATCACAACTCTCCAAACGCCCAACTGACTATTGAGAACCACAGATGGCTGAGTCTGCAGATCTCTCTACACACTGTATGCCATGGGCATAGGAAGTGTACTCTAAAGATTCACAGATGCAAGAGGAGGAAATCATCAGCACCAATGACAAAATTTTTTCTCACTTTGACCCATGGCCGGGCAAAGTTTGGTCCGAACATAAACCAAACCCTCGTCAACAGACATTAACCCCTTCCCGACCTGTGATGCCACGTAAGCATCATGAAAGTCGGTGCTAATCCGACTTGTGATGCCTATGTGGCGTCATGGAGGGATCGCGTCCCTACAGATTGGGTGTTGAAAGTGAAACAGCCAATCAGAGCCATTTGTAATATTTCACCTATGAAAACTGGTGAAATATTACAATCCAGCCATGGCTGATGCTGCAATATCATCGGGCATGGCTGGAAACACTGATCTGCCCCCCCTACCACCACCGATCTCCTCCCCAGTCCTCCATCCTGTGCTCCGCTCCCCTCCATCGTCCTGTCCGCTCCCCCATCCTCCTGTCCCCTCCCCCGTGCTCCGATCCCACCCCCCCGTGCTCCGATCCCCCCCCCATGCTCCAATCTCCCCCCCTCATACTTACCAAGCCTCCCGGTGTCCGTCTGTCTTCTCCATGGGTGCCGCCATCTTCCAAAATGGCGAGAGCATGCGCAGTGCGCCTGCCGAATCTGCTGGCTGGCACATTCGTTCCAGGTACATTTTAATCACTGTGATAAAACCTATCACAGTGATCAAAATAAAAAAAATAGTAAATGACCCCCCCCCTTATCACCCCCATAGGTAGGGACAATGATAAAATAAAGAAAATATATTTTTTTTCCACTAGGTTTAGGGTTAGAACTAGGGTTAGGGTTAAAGCTAGGGTTAGGGTTAAGGTTAGGGCTAGGGTTAGGGTTAGGACTAGGGTTAGGGTTAGAACTAGGGTTAGGGTTAGAATTAGGCTATTTGCACACAGTGGAAACAGGAACACAGTGCGGATTTGGCTGCGGATCCGCAGAGGGTTGACTGCCGCGGATTCGTAGCAGTGTTCCATCAGGTTTACAGTACCATGTAAACCTATGGAAAACCAAATCCACTGTGCCCATGGTGTGGAAAATACTGCGCGGAAGTGCTGCGTTGTATTTTCCCCAGCATGTCAATTCTTTGTGCGGATTCCTCAGCGTTTTACACCTGTCCCTCAATAGGAATCCGAAGGTGAAATCACAAAAAACACTGGAAATGTGCGGGGTAAATCTGCATGTAAAACGCAGTGCCTTTTACCTGCGGATTTTTCAAAAATGGTGCGGAAAAATCTCACACGAATCCGCAACGTGGGCCCATAGCCTTAGGGTTAGGGTTGGAATTAGAGTTAGGGTTGGAATTAGGGCTAGGGATGGAAATAGGGTTAAGATTAGGCTTGTGGTTAGGGTTATGGTTAGGGTTAGGGGTGTGTTGGGGATAAAGTTGTGATTAGGGTTGGGATTAGGGTTAGGATTGGGATTAGGGTTAGGATTAGGGTTAGGATTGGGATTAGGGTTACGGGTGTGTTGGGGTTAGGGTTGTGGTTAGGGGTGTGTTGGGGTTAGGGTTGTGATTAGGGTTATGGCTAGAGTTGAGATTAGGGTTAGGGGTGTGTTGGAGTTAGTGTTGGAGTTAGAATTGAGGGGTTTCCACTGTTTAGGCACATCAGGGTTCTCCAAATGCAACATTAATTCCAGCCAATCTTGCGTTCAAAAAGTCAAATGGTGCTCCCTCTCTTCCAAGCCCTGAGGTGCGCCCAAACAATGGTTTACCCCCACATATGGGGTACCAGCATACTCAGGACAAACTGGGCAACAACTATTGGGGTCCAATGTCTCCTGTTACCCTTGCAAAAATAAAAAATTGCTTGCTTAAACATAATTTTTGAGGAAAGAAAAATGATTTTTTATTTTCACGGCTCTGCGTTATAAACTTCTATGAAGCACTTGGGGGTTCAAAGTGCTCACCACACATCTAGATAAGTTCCTTGGGGGGTCTAGTTTCCAAAATGGGGTCACTTGTCGGGGGTTTCTACTGTTTAGGCACATCAGGGGCTCTGCAAATGCAACATGACGCCCGCAGACCACTCCATCAAAGTCTGCATTTCAAAACGTCACTACTTCCCTTCCGAGCCCCGCCGTGGGCCCAATCAGTGGTTTACCCCCACATATGGGGTATCAGCATACTCAGGACAAACTGGGAAACAAATATTGGGGTCTACTTCTCCTGTTACCCTTGTGAAAATAAAAAATTGCTTACTAAAACATAATTTTTAAGGAAAGAAAAATTATTTTTTATTTTCACGACTCTGCGTTGTAAACTTCTGTGAAGCACTTGGGGGTTCAAAGTGCTCACCACATATCTAAATAAGTTCCTTGGGGGTCTAGTTTCCAAAATGGGGTCACTTGTAGGGGGTTTCTATTGTTTAGGCACATCAGGGGCTCTGCAAATGCAACGTGACACCCGCAGACCATTCCATCAAAGTCTGCATTTCAAAACATCACTACTTCCCTTCCGAGCCCCGACGTGTACCCAAACAGTGGTTGCCCCCACATATGGGGTATCAGCGTACTCAGGACAAACTGGACAACAACTTTTGGGGTCCAATTTCTCCTGTTACTCTTGTGAAAACAAAAAATTGCAGGCTAAAAAAATAATTTTTGAGGAAAGGAAAATGATCTTTTATTTTCACGGCTTTGCGTTATAAACTTCTGTGACGCACTTAGGGGTTTAAAGTGGTCACTGCACATCTAGATTAGTTCCTTGGGAGGTCTAGTTTCCAAAATGGGGTCATATATGGGGGAGCTCCAATGTTTAGACACACAGGGGCTCTCCAAACGTGACATGGTGTCAGCTAACGATTGGAGCTAATTTTTCATTCAAAAAGTCAAATGGCGCTCCTTCCCTTCCGAGCCCTGCCATGTGCCCAAACAGTGGTTTACCCCCACATGTGAGCTATCAGTGTACTCAGGAGAAATTGCTCAATAAATTTTAGGATCCATTTTATTCCGTTGCCCATGTGGAAATGAACAAATTGAGGCTAAAAGAATGTTTTTGTGAAAAAAAGTACTTTTTCATTTTTACAGATCAATTTGTGAAGCACCTGGGGGTTCAAAGTGCTCACTATGCATCTAGATAAGTTCCTTGGGGGGTCTAGTTTCTAAAATGGGGTCACTTGAGGGGGAGCTCCAATCTTTAGGTACACAGGGGCTCTTCAAATGAGACATGGTGTCCGCTAACGATTGGAGCTAATTTTTCATTCAAAAGTCAAATGGCGCTCCTTCCCTTCCGAGCCTTGCCATGTGCACAAACAGTGGTTTGTGACCACATATGAGGTATCGGTGTACTCAGGAGAAATTGGCCAACACATGTTAGGATCCATTTTATCCTGTTGCCCATTTTAAAATGAAAAAATTGAGGCTAAAAGAATTTTTTTGTAAAAAAAAAGTACTTTTTCATTTTTACGGATCTATTTGTGAAGCACCTGGGGGTTCAAAGTGCTCACTATGCATCTAGATAAGCTCCTTGGGGGGTCTAGTTTCCAAAATGGGGTCACTTGTGGGGGAGCTCCAATTTTTAGGCACACAGGGGCTCTCCAAACGCGACATGGTGTCCGCTAAAGATTGGAGCCAATTTTTCATTGAAAAAGTCAAATGGCCCTCCGAGCCCTGTCGTGTGCCCAATCAGTGGTTCCCCCCACATATGGGTTATCGGCGTACTCAGGACAAATTGTACAATAACTTTTGGGGTCCAGTTTCTGTTTTTACCCTTGGGAAAATAAAAAAAATGTTGCTAAAAGATAATTTTTGTGACTAAAAAGTCAAACTTTTTCCTTCCATGTTGTTTCTGTTGCTGTGAAGCACCTGAAGGGTTAGTAAACTTTTTGAATGCGGTTTTGAGCACCTTGAGGGGTGCAGTTTTTAGAATGGTGTCACTTTGGGTATTTTCAGCCATATAGACCCCTCAAACTGACTTCAAATGTGAGGTGGTGCCTAAAAAAATGGTTTTGTAAATTTCGTTGCAAAATGAGAAATCGCTGGTCAAATTTTAACCCTTATGACTTCCTAGCAAAAAAAAATTTGTTTCCAAAATTGTGGTGATGTAAAGTAGACATATGGGTAATGTTATTTATTAACTATCTTGTGTCACATAACTCTCTCGTTTAACAGAATAAAAATTCAAAATTTGAAAATTGCTAAAAAAGTAATAAAAAGATGTAGACACCTGTGAAGCTAATTAGTGGACACACCTTTATTTAACATGTCCCTTTTGTCACATTATTTTCACAGGTGTCTACACCTTTTTATTTATTATTACTTTTGTCAGATTCAAGTTATTTCTGTGGCCAACAATTTTGACCATGAGTGTACATCAATTTGACTGGGCACTGGGTGACTCTGGTGGCTGTAGGGGCAATCGGGGAAGAGGCTGTTCCACAAGTCTTGCAATCCCCAAGGCTTGCAGGGCACTTGGGGATGGAGAAATAAACCACTATACACCATAAGATGGATAACTAAACTACTAGACAACAGAAGTTCGAGAACTAACCTACTAAACAGCTAGGGTTGTAGAACTAAACCACTACACACCATACGATGAATAACTAAACTATTAGACAACATGGGTTGCAGAACTAAACTGCTAAACAGCTATGATTGCAGAGCTAACCAAATTAACACCAGAACATGGAGAACTAAACTAATATACAATAGGGGCTGGAGAACTAAACTACTAAACAGTTTGTGTTGGAGAACTAAGCTAGCCAGGGGAAGGAGAACTAAAGCAGTAGACACCAAGGTGTCACTAGACATCAAGGCTTGGAATCACCAGGGCTTGCTGAACAAACCTCTGTATGTAACAGTTCCTGCACTGCTTCTGCCTCCTCCACCTCCTCTAAGGCCTCCACCTGTGCCCTCAACCTCTGCCTTAATTAAACACATGTTCCAATACTGCAGAGAGAATCCCTTCCTCACCTCTGTATTGCACAGCCAGGGCTCACCGTAATCAGGCAGTGTTTACATTAATATGCCTTGGAGATCGCAGTCATACAGATAAACAGTTGTGGACAGCTACCCATGACGAGTTTGAGCAATGGCTGTCTACACTGAACCTGGAGCCAGGGAAGGCCGTGTGCGATAACGGTACAACCTGTTGGCAGCCCTACACCGGGCTAACCCTACACACATACCTAGCATGGCTTGCATCCTCAACCTGATGGTACAGCAATTCTTCCTCCACAGTCCCAGCCTGGATGCGCTGCTGCAGAAACCACTATCATGCTGACTTCCACCATTCACCTTCAGTTGGTATAGAGAACTTTCGCAGTACCGGTTAACCACTTGATATGCGATATGACCATGTTAGGAGTCGAGTTCCCGCCGCTGCACAGGGAGAATCTTGAACCATGTCTGCTGCGGTCTCCCATTCTGCATCTGCCGCAGTGGAGCCTGCTCAGCGGAGATGTCGGTCCCAGCATCTCACTGAATTTGATACTGTGCAAAGGGTTACTGCTGCCTCTCCAGGCTCTACTATTGTACCCTGCACTGGTCTGCGGCGAGCAGGCTTTTCTGGGACTAAGTCCTGCTTTGCACACACTGAGCATGCCCAGGGTAAGATCTCTCAGTGGAGATCAAGGGTCACATGCTCAGGTACTGCAGCAACTTCATTTAGTCCTCCAGGAAGGTCCTGTACCTGATCAAGTTCTGTGGCAGCCTTCCATTGGTCCTTCTTGGAAGGTCCTGTAGGTGCTACAGCTATAAAAGGTTCTCATGACCGCACGGCCATGCGCTAGTTTCAAATACAGAATGTACGAGCTCAGCGCCAGTGTGGTCGTGTGTGTGGTCAGGGACCCGGCTGAAATAAGCCCCTAGAATGCTGGCACCTCAGGCGAGGAGTTTTGTGTATGCAGTCAGGGACCCGGCTGAAATAAGCCATTAGAATCCCGGCTCCACCGGAGAGGAGCTGCGTGTTGGTTGGACTGCATGACCACTGTCGGCTCTACACAGTAGCTGTGTCCCCTATAAGCTAAACAGGGCACTTTACTACGGGCTCTGTGAAGTAACAGTTTGTTTGTACTAATTTGCTTCGCCGCCTTGCTTAGCAGCAGGTTCTTTCCTGCACGGTGGATCCCGGGTTGCGAATGCACCTATCTCAGCTAATAAATATATTCGGTGCGTTCCGCAAACCCTAACAGACCACACCGTGGAATTAAATTCTGCAAAAAAAGAGAAGCCAGCGCTGCTTGTGGTCAGAACGCAATTTGAAAAGCGCAAATGCGCATGTTAAATTCTGACTGTATATCAAAATGAGATATTTAGCAAACAATTGATCAATTCTTTGAGCCACCCCGCCACGTCACGGCAATCTCTTGGGGCAGTCCTGCTCTACGATTCTTATATTCGCTGTGCCATTACGGCCTCCTTAATATGCTGGGAGAAAGACCACATTAGTCCCGCTGTAAGTTTTTTTATGTTTTACTCACTGTGCCATTACGGCCTCCTAAATGTGTTAAAAGTGGGACCATATTGAATGCAAACCGTACCTGTAGCTTTTCCGAATCAATCCCATGGCGCCGGAAAGGGTATGCGACAATAACGGTCGACCAGGTCCAATACCAGGTTCAGGCATTGTGGAGGTCAGATCTGACATGTCCATGCTTGGACCTGGTCGACCGTTATTGTCGCATACCCTTTCTGGCGCCATGGGAGTGATTCGGAAAAGCTACAGGTACGGTTTTCATTTAATATGGTCCCGCTTTTGACACATTTAGGAGGCCGTAATGGCACAGTGAGTAAAACACAAAAAAACTTACAGCGGGACTAATGTGGTCTTTCTCCCAGCATATTAAGGAGGCCGTAATGGCACAGCGAATATAAAAATCGTAGAGCAGGACTGCCCCAAGAGATTGCCGTGACGTGGCGGGGTGGCTCAAAGAATTGATCAATTGTTTGCTAAATATCTCATTTTGATATACAGTCAGAATTTAATATGCGCATTTGCGCTTTTCAAATTGCGTTCTGACCACAGGCAGCGCTGGCTTCTCTCTTTTTGAATTAAATTCTGCACATGTTGCATAGACTCTGGCAGGAGCACCGAGATCTGGTGCAATTTGACATTTTTCATAGCCTGGCACAAAGCAGTATGGACGTGGTACAATTCACACTTGCATAGTGGATACAGATGAAGGACCTCTGGACCCTTCTGCACATTTTGTTAATGGCTACTAAGATGGTTAGCGGTGATAATGCTGTTGTCAGCATCACTATTACTGTCATCTACATGCTGGAGCACACTTTAAATAGTGTGGGTGAGGAGGTGGTGGTCCTGGGGGAAGAAGACGAGGTTACCTTTAGGGTTAACAATATCTATAAGCTCAGGTCTGTCATCTCACAGACATTTGCCATGGAAGGAACAAATGGAGGAGGATCATGAAAAGGAGGGGAATGAAGAAGTGATGGAATCAAACAGTTACGAGATGAAGACGATAATGATTCCCTCTATGTTGTCTGTGGTTGTTAGGATCGGATGGAGGAAGAAAGCTTGAGTGTTATATCACCATCACCACCAACACACTGTGGAGTTGGACCTCATGAAAGAGACTGACCCATGAGCGCCTTCTTGCAGCACTATCTGCAGCATGATCGTTACCCGTATGGTTATGATTCCAAATAGTGCTGACTAATGGGTTGCCAGTGTGTTCTATCCACAATTTCAAAAGTAAATTTTGCCAGTTGCTTCCCCACCTGGAAAGGGACTTGCCCATTCAGCAGTATCAAAACATGCTGGAAAACAATGTTGACAATGGCTTTCCCCAACACAGCAGTGAGGCACACAGTTTGCATCGCAGTGATAACCTTCCAACCACAGAAACATTTAGTTGTCAATGCAAAAACATTAGCAGCCTTGCAGAGTTGGTATGTTCTACGCGTGCTTGCGAGTGTTTACTCCCAGTAATAATTTTTCTAAACAAGATACATAGACATACAGATAGCAAAATTTAGATTTGAGTCCCAATGGTGACAGTGCAAGTAATGTCTGTAAATGTCTGTAAAGCAAATGTTGAATTATTGGCGCTATATAAGTGATAAAACCCCCCAAAAATTGAAAGTGATGCACAGGCACACTCAGGTGGCACACATATCAGTTTTTTATTAAACCCATAATCCTATTTAGGTAGGCAATAAGAACTTCAACACGTAATTAAACACATATTCTATCAAACAATGGTACAAAGTGACTGAGAAAGTGTTGGAGGATAAAAATAATTATTTTTATTAAATACAAAAAGTTAAAAACTGAAATTAAAAAGACGGGGAAAAGGGGAAACACCTCCAAGATATTCAGGGAATGATACAGATACTGTCAGTTTTTTACTTTTTGTATTTAATAAAAATAATTATTTTTATCCTCCAACACTTTCTCAGTCACACATATCAGTTTTGTAGATTACTATTGTCAGAAAAATGTAAGGATAGTAACACGGGTAGTTGCCTCAAAGACATTGTAGGACAGCTTGTATCGGAGGCCTACTGATACAGGCAACACACGAAGGATACTCAATGTGGAATCTACACATTAAGGCTGTGTGCACACGTCCGAAATTGCCACGGAAATTTCCACAGCAATTCCGCAACTGTGCCGCAGGTAGAACGCATGCGGAATTGGCATGTGTTTTCCCGCTAAACACTAGCGTTTTACAAGAGTAATTAGCTTGCAGAATGCTAGTGTATTCCAAGCGATCTGTAGCTTTGCTTGGAAAACTGATTGACAGGTTGGTCACACTTGTGAAACATAGTGTTTGACAAGTGTGACCAACTTTTTACTATTGATGCAGCCTATGCAGCATCAATAGTAAATAGATCTAATGTTAAAAATAATTATAAAAAATAAAAAATTGTGATATTCTCACCTTCCCGCTCCTCACGATGCTCCCGGCAGCTTCCATTCCCAGTAATGCCTCGCGGCAATAACCCCAGATAAAGTAGCGAGACCGCTGCGTCATCACAGGTCATTGCCGCAAAGCATCCCTGGGAACGGGAGCATCCCGAGGAGCGGGAAGGCTGTCGGGGACGCCGGAAGGTGAGACTATCACGATTTTTTATTTTAATTCTTTTTTTTTTTTTTTTACAGGTATATGGTTCCCAGGGCCTGGAGTCTCCTCTCCTCCACCCTGGGTACCAACTGCACATAATCCGCTTACTTCCCGCATGGTGGGCATAGCCACATGCGGAAAGTAAGCGGAGCAATGCATTCCTATGTGTGCGGAATCCTTGCGATTCCGCACAAAGGATGAACATGCTGTGTTTTTTTCCGGAATGCGATTCCGCCTCGGAAAAAAACACAACATGTGCCCAAAAATTGCGGATTGCACTATAATAATAGGATGCTTAATGTATGCTTTTTTCACGTCTTATTGCATTTTTATAGCGAAAAAAACGCGAAAAATCCTGAACGTGTGCATACAACTTTACAAAAGCTTATTTGCACACATTAACGAAGTGACATCAATTCCCCGCAGTTGAGATAGTCTAATAGGGACCAACAGGTCTTCCACTACACCCAACCCAGAAGATGGACACCCAACCAGGAGTGTTCACATTTAAAAAAATTTGTGGCAGACACCAACAAAGTGGCATCAATTTTAACACAGTAAAAATATTATAATAGGGACCCACAGGTCTTCCACTACACCAACCCAGCAGATGGACACCCAAGCAGGACTGTTCACATTTTCACAAATTAGTGTTAATGTTAACATCTCCAGCAACAGCAGCAGCAACAGCAGGACAATAGCCCCACTCAAGATATCAGAGACTGCAAAAACAATACAGCACACTAAAAACTACAACATCCAGTAACAGAAGTTCTCAGTTGTCTTTGGATAGGACATCACGTTAGTGGTTCACTAGTGTTTTCAGAAACATTAACATTAACACCTACCCCACATACACCTTGAACACGAAGCCTTATTCCCCTTCCACCACGACCTAGCTTTTTCTCAGTCATGTTGCTCAGATAGTGTGCTAGGAGCACACTATTATCAACTAAAAATTAGATTTTATACTCTGCACAACCTCTGCACACAGCTGAATTTCAGAGGCACAAAATTAGAAGATGAAATATGGCATGATGAAGCACGTTACTCACAGAAGAAAAAATTGTTTCAGTGTGGATGAGGCCTGTAGGACAAAGATCTGATCCAAAAAAATTCAAAGTGAGATATCCCCTTCTGAATCACATTAGTAACATAAAAAATATTTTTCGTGTGCATGAGACGTGTACAATCTAGAAGATTGTCCGTGGCATTGGAACACCCTCTTTCCTACATTTGCTTCTGGTAAGATGCAGGTTTGAAATATGGCCGTCCAGACTCAGACTGGCCCACAGGGTAACAGGGGAATCCCCCAGTGGGCCCCTGTGCAGATCTGGGTTTCAACCCCACTGTATGGGCAGTACTTGGCATAATTCACATGATTTACTATGTACAGAAAAAAGCAGCATCTCATCATTCAGTAACCAAACTACATAGTTTATTATTATGTAGAGATATAGGTAAATTTGTGAATAAGGGTAGTATAATATTTGTATGCAGGTGAAAAGTGGGCCCCCGAAGTCAATGTTACTGGTGGGCCCTTGGCACGCTAGTCCGACACTGTGGCCGTCGTGTTGTTACATGAACTGATCAGGAAAAGGGCCATGACGACGGTGGGAATGGGATCAGACAACAGGATCGCAGGGTGACTATGGGAGGTACGAGATCCAGGATCCAGCCTACAATGATTACTCATTTACCCAACATGAATTACCAGAGAGCGTTTGATGCTCGTCAGAGGATAGGCGTAACAGATGCGCGTCTCAAACTAGGCATAAAAGATGGCAGTGAGAAATTGGATGCTAAAGGTGCACATAATCTAGAAGATAGACTCAAAACAATTTCAAACTGAGACCTCCCCTTCTGTATCACATTATTAGCATAAAAAAATATTTTCAGTGTGGATGAGGCCTGTATAATCTAGAAGATTGTCAATGGCATTGGAACGCCCTCTTTCCTACATATGCTGCTTCCTGGTAAGGTGCAGGTTTGCCACAGAAATATGGCCGCTGTGTCATTACATAACCTGATCAGGAAAAGTGCCATGACGACGGCAGGAATGGGATCGGACAAGAGGATCAATAACAGGGTGGCTATGGGAGGTACGAGATCCAGGATCCAGCCTACAACAATTACTAATTTTTACCCAAAAACAAACAAAGTGAATCACAGAGCAAAGTATTATCAAACATGATAACTTTAATAATAAATAGTTCTGTAAAACATGATCCTTAAAATGCATACAAAGAATAGTAGTAACAGGGGTAGTGACACCTACGTGCCACGCCTGGCAGGGTTAGAGTACAAGTACAAATAATGTCCATCCAATGGTGGTGTAAATCAAGTGCATAAAGGAAGGTAGCAGGGCTGTATCAGACGATAATATGGTTCTAAAGCTGAAAAGTGGCTCACACAAATATGCAAGTGCAGACAGAAATATAAAAATGATCAAATCAATACAATGTAATATGATGGGCCACAATTTAAGCCAAATCCTATACAAAGTCCGTTATCCCAAGCCAAAGAACCTCTAACATAAAGCCATATGTGCATGAAAGCAAAGTAGAACTTGAAGGGCAGTAATTAAATTATAACCATAGTACTAACCTAGGAGCCAGACGTGGGAGAGAGGCCACGTAACAGATGCACGTAACAGATAGGTGTAACAGATGCGCATCTCAAGCTAGGCATAAAAGATGGCAGTGAGAAATTGGATGCTAAAGATGCACATAATCTAGAAGATAGACTCAAAACTATTTCAAACTGAGACCTCCCCTTCTGTAACACAATATTAACATAAAAATTATTTTCAGTATGGATGAGGCCTGTATAATCTAGAAGACTGTCCGTGGCATTGGAACCCTAGGCTAAAAACAATTTCAAACTCAGATCTCGGCTGCTGTATCACGTTTGTTTTCAAATAATTTTTATTAACAATTTTTTTTAAACAAAACCAATATAATGCATTTGTGAAATATTAGTATGCATCTACATTAAAGAAAAGGAAGTGGTTGGGAGAAGGGGGGAAGGGGAAAAGGGGAACAGGAGGGGAAGAGGAAGGGGCAGGGGAAACATAATAACAAAACAAGAAAGAACAAAACTAACAGATAAGCAATAACCTTGCTTTTTGGGCCACTGACCTAGTTAGGCCAGAAACAAATTGCCCTAATAAAGAAAGAAAACTTTTAACTTAGTTACTCGTCTTAATTTGATCGTCAACAACACCACAATCCATCGAAAAGATTACTGATTTTGGAATCTGAAGTTCCATTTATTCCATTTTTTTTCATATTTTTGTAAACATCTATTCGCTATAGCGAATTTAAGATCTAAGGAATTGTGAAGATTAAGATTGTCCACAACGTCAGGGAAACTCGGAGCCTCAGAGCTCTTCCACATCGCTGCAATTTTGTTTTTAACTATCAACAAGATATGGATTATTACAAACCTCATTGAGTAATGTAATTTTTCGATGTCCACTGATAGGAGAGCCGTCTGGGGAGTCAGGACAAAGTCCTCATAGAGCAGAGTACTAATGTATTTGGAGACCTGCTTCCACAGGTTTGTTAATTTTGGACATGACCAAAATATGTGAAGTAAGTCCCCCTTGTTTCCACATCCCCTCCAACACAACGGTGAAGAGCTCCCGCCGAAATGAGTAATTCTATCTGGTGTAAGATACCACCTTGTAACTAATTTGTAATATGTCTCGTGGAGTGGAAGCGAGATATTAGAGGCATAAGTGTTTTTTAATGCTTCTTCCCACTGCTCGTCATCTATTTGTAGGCCTAATGTTTTCCCCCATTTTTTCATGTATTTGTTCTTTTTAAATGTATAGTCTTTATTGAAAATATTATATAGGAACTTAGTGCTCCAGAAAACTTTATGATCAAGATTTCTAAGCAATAAATATATTGGTTCGAATTTAGGAGAAGCCTTAGAAATGAAGATCTGAAGGCATTCTTTAACAATGAGGTACTGATTAAATTCTGATGAAGGGATATTAAATTTTTGTTTGATTTCTGAGAAATTTAGTAGTTTATTGTTTGCCAACAAGTCTCCTAATTTTTTTACTCCCTTTTGTTCCCATAATGTTGGAAATTTTTGTCCAAATAGAGAGGTTATTAATGAAATTGGTAGAATTTCCCCAATTGTTGTTTTAATTTTTTCCCCCGGGATTTTAGCTAATTTATCCCATACTTGAAGAATGGCTGAGATAATCGGATGACTACGTTTATATTTGTCTAAATTTAGGGTATGTTTAATGAGAAGGTTTCCCAAAGAATCAGATTTATTGAAAGACAACTCCATATCGAGCCACACCGGGTTATCTTTTTTATTGAACCATCCCTGGCTAGGTTTTATTAAATTAATTTTGTGGTATGCTTGTAAGTTCGGGAGACCTAATCCACCATTTCTTTTACTTTTGTAAAGGATGTCCCTAGATATACTGGCTTTATTCCCACTCCAGACAAAAGACAGTATTTTTTTTTGACAGTTTTTGAAAAATTCTGAAGAAAACTTCAAAGGTAATGTTCTAAAGATGTACAGAATTTTTGGAAGTATCATTGATTTGACCGCTAGAACCCTACCCATCAACGATAACCCTACTTTACCCCATGATTGAAAATCTTTATTAATTACTGAAAGAATGTTCTCCCCATTAGTCTTGGCCAATTCGCTAACCCTTTTTGTAAAAGTAATTCCTAAATATGAAATCTGTTCCTCCTCCCAGGTAAAATCTACCATTTGTTTTATTGAATTAATGGTTTCTTCTTGTAAATTGAGTTGGAGTAACTTTGATTTAATATTGTTTATCTTAAATAGAGAAATTTTAGAAAATTGTTCAAGTATTTCCAGGAGGTTTTTAATGGAATTGTGGGGGTCTGCTAGAGTTAGTAACATATTGTCTGCAAACAGGGATATTTTATATTGGTTGTTACCGATGTCCACTCCTAGAACATTCTTGTTAATACGAATCATTTCTGCTAAGGGTTCAATTGCCAGGGCAAACAACAGGGGGGACAGTGGGCAACCCTGTCTAGTTCCATTACTTATTGGGAAGGATTTTGATAAGTTGTTGTTAATGTAAATTTTTGCACTGGGTATCGAGTAAAGCGCAAATACCGATGTGAGCCATTTATCATCAAAACCGAATTTCTCCATCACCATTTTAGATACTGCCAATTTATTCGATCAAACGCCTTTTCGGCATCAAGTGTCAACAGAACAGATGAAGTACTATTGGCGTTAATTTTGCTGAGAATGTTGAGTAATCTCCTGGTGGCATCGGAGGTTTGTCTCCCCTCGATAAACCCAGATTGGTCATGTTTTATCACTTTTGGTAAGATTTCTTTTAACCTATTAGCTAAGATTTTCGAATAAACTTTAACGTCTGTGTTTATAAGTGAAATAGGCCTGTAGTTTTTTATTTCGTCAATGTTGCTCTGTGGTTTTGGGATCATTATCAAAGTTGCCTCCAGCATTTCTTTGGGAAGAACACCTAAGCTTGATGCAGTGTTAAAAATATTAGTCATGTGAGGGGCCAATAGATCTGAGAAGATCCTGTAATATTCATTAACCATCTGGTCCTGGTGATTTTTGGAGTTTAAGGGATTTTATTGTATCTCTGACTTCAGATACTGTGATGGCCTTTGTTAAATTATCTAGATCTGATGATTCCACTGTTGCTGTATCACGTTTGTAAAAAAAATAAATAATAATTTTAGCCCCTTCATGACCGGGGGATTTTTCATTTTTCCGTGTTCGTTTTTCGCTCCCCTCCTTCCCAGAGCCATAACTTTTTTATTTTTCCGTCAATTTGGCCATGTGAGGGCTTTTTTTTTGCGGGACGAGTTGTACTTTTGAACGACGTCATTGGTTTTAGCATGTCGTGTACTAGAAAACGGGAAAAAAATTCCAAGTGCGGTGAAATTGCAAAAAAAGTGCAATCCCACATTGGTTTTTTGTTTGGCTTTTTTGCTAGGTTCACTAAATGCTAAAAATGACCTGCCATTATGATTCTCCAGGTCATTACGAGTTCATAGACACCAAACATGACTAGGTTATTTTTTATCTAAGGGGTGAAAAAAAATTCCAAACTTTGCTAAAAAAAAAAAAAAAAAGTTGCGCCATTTTCCGATACTCGTAGCATCTCCATTTTTCATCATCTGGGGTCGGTTGAGGGCTTATTTTTTGCGTGCCGAGATGACGTTTTTAATGATAGCATTTCGGTGCAGATACGTTCTTTTGATCGCCCGTTATTGCATTTTAATGCAATGTCGCGGCGACCAAAAAAACATAATTCTGGCGTTTCTAATTTTTTTCCCGCTACGCTGTTTAGCGATCAGGTTAATACTTTTTTTTAATTGATAGATCGGGCGATTCTGAGCGCGGCGATACCAAATATGCGTAGATTTGATATTTTTTTTATTGATTTATTTTGATTGGGGCGAAAGTGGGGTGATTTAAACTTTTATGTTTTTTTTATTTTTTTCACATTTTTTTAAACTTTTTTTTTTTACTTTTGCCATGCTTCAATAGCCTCCATGAGAGGCTAGAAGCAGGCATAGCACGATCGGCTCTGCTACATAGCAGCGATCTGCTGATCGCTGCTATGTAGCAGAATTGCACGTGTGCTGTGAGCGCCGACCACAGGGTGGCGCTCACAGCGACGGGCAATCAGTAACCATAGAGGTCTCAAGGACCTCTATGGTTACCATTCACAAGCATCGCCGACCCCTGATCATGTGATGGGGGTCGGCGATGACGTCATTTCCGGCCGCCCGGCCGGAAGCGGTAGTTAAATGCCGCTGTCTGCGTTTGACAGCGGCATTTAACTAGTTAATAGGTGCGGGCAGATCGCGATTCTGCCCGCGCCTATTACGGGCACATGTCAGCTGTTCAAAACAGCTGACATGTCCCGGCTTTGGTGCGGGCTCACAGCGGAGCCCTGCATCAAAGCAGGGGAGCCGGCATCGGACGGTATAGTACGTCCGATGCTGGTAAGGGGTTAATGTGCAACAGCTCTGCACACAGAACAATTTCAATGCCACTAAATGAAAAGGTTGGATATAGCAGGCTGTATCATGTTTATCACCAGAAAAAAATAAATATTTTAATGTGCTTGAGGTCTGCAGACAGCTTCATATCACCACCATAAAATTGCAACGTATGATAGAGAGGGCTGTGTCACATTCAGCAACAGAAAAAATTATAATTTTTTTTATGTGCGTTAGGTCTGCAGACAGATTCATTTCACTGACACAAAATGACAACATGGGATATGGCAGGCTGTATCATTCAGCAACAGGTCTGCAGACAGTTTCATATCAGCACAGCAATAAATGACAAGGTGGGATACAGCAGGATATTTAACATTTAGCTAGTGAAAAAAAGATTTAGAATGCTATACTCGAGCATGGAGCACAAAAGAAGCAGTCTACAACACACTTGTAGGACACATGCCCTGCTGGCTTAGTCTGTGGACCTCAGTAATGACAAAAAAATGCAGATCGGTAAATTTAACAGCCACACTGGACACTAGCTAGCTATGCTATCTGAATGATATACAACTGCATAGCTAACTAGCTAAACTCTTGCTGCTAACAGTGCCAGTGTCAGGAGCAGCCACTCTGTTACAGTGTCAAAATGGCACTAAAACAAGATGTCCACTCTTTATATGGAGAGGGGCATGTGATTTCATCAGCAGCCAATAACACAAGCCGTAGTGTCAGGACATTGTGGGTGTTTCCTGCGTCCTGACTGGCTAGCCGCAATGTACACACATAAAGTTAGAAAAAAAAATTACAGTTTACCAGAGCGCCGCAGCTCTAAGCGCTGCAAACCCCCACCCCTCATCAAATATGTACCAAATGCACATGATACACCACAATTATCGTTGCTAAAGTGCTGAAAATTCTTTGTGGCAATGCAAATATTTTCCCGCACTTTTTACCAATTTTTTCCGATTTTATAAATTTTGCTCGTGTTTAAGATCACGAATCCGAATGTGCCATATTTGTGTCTAATTTATGTTTGGCGATCATTTTCTGAACAAATTCACTCATCACTAGTAGGGAGCCAATACTTTTAACAGTTTCTGATGGACGTGGAAACTTTTTAAGTGCTGGGGACCCAAGCCCACTCCTGGACCAACCCAGCAGGCTTATACTGGACTTGATGGTGTGGGCATGGAAGGTATGTCACAGGAGGCAGCTGTAATATACAGATATGCTCCCACATAGCTTTGACTGGTTCTATAAAACACTTTGATTGTTAATCCCTAATGCAGAACAGCCTAAAAAGTATTAGAAGAATGCCAGAATTTGTGCTCCAAAGCTTAAAGTAGAGCTCGTAGAATAAAGGTGGAAGCAAGGAAGAGAGATCCAGGTACATGTTAAAATTCCAAATAACATCCATATTGGCTTCGAACAATAAAAAACACTGATGTGTTTCTGATAAGTCAAGCACCATTATATCTGTGGAGCTGGATCTCTGTTCCTTACTTCCAGTTTTAGGTGCTTTTTTGCAGCAACACCATCAGTGCTCCGGACAGGACTGTATTTAGGCATCACTGATGAGCAAGACTGTGTTTCTTCACAGAATAAAGTTAACATATTAATGTTTACTGCAAGGTGAACGCTGTAAAAAAATTGAAATAAAAAACTTCCAGATTTATTGTTGTTATGTATAAAACCAGTGTGTGGTTAGCTCCCCAAAAAATCTCTACATAGAGACTGCATTTAGCTCATCACTGCATTTAAGCAAGGATCTAGAATAGGTAGAGACTGAGTGATAAGTCTCTGTGGTTTTTGAGAGGCTTGAGTGCCCAGAGGAGTAGCCACCACTGTAGTGCCAATTAATTGGGCTTGTGCGAGTCGGACTTGGGAAACATATTAATTGCTGCTGCCGGAAGAGTGCTTCCTTGGGGACTGAGACTATCAGTGGTCGTAATTATCTTGGGAATGGCACAAACGTCCTCATGGAGTGAGGTGGACTTTTGTTATGTTTATATTAATGTGCTTCTCCTTATGTGAAATCTGCCAAGCCCGAGTCTCCTTTTAAGTACTATTTTTGCAACTAAATTGTGGGTCATTTCCTTATGGACGGATAATATGGGATCATATAATGTGCACTGCCCACTCAGATAGCCAATAGCTTACCTACCCTAAATTTGAACACCTTAGTTGACTATAAACATGCATGCTTGGTGCGTCTGAGCAAGAATATTTCTATTTTCCAAAGGGAGCAGGGGAACAAATGACCGTAAGACCCAAATAAATCAAACATTTAAGAAACTTTTTCCCTTGACATTTGCTATTTAGGGAAAGTCGTAACATACAAATTACAAAGTTTTATGATCTTGTAATATGCAAATTGCCTCTTCTGAGAAAAAGAGGAGTTAAACTCTATAGCGCCACCTGTTGGAAGTAGCGATCCTACAAGTCACAATCAACCCTTTAACGAGTCGTGCAATATGACTTAGGATAAAAGCCAAATCAGTATCTCAATTCACAGACACGGTGTTTCGGGCTGTTGGCCCTCGTCAGTGCGAAGCATGAGAACTAATTTGGCTAGGTGAGAGGCTCTGGACTGGAGTCTAAGGGGTATCGTTTCTCCTTATGGAGAGTGACATACCATCTCTGGCTTGTCAAGGTAAGGGGGCTTATTCGCAGTGCAATGCTCCTCTGGGAAATATAATATGCAAATTGCTTCTTCTGAGAAAAAGAGGACTTAAACTCTATAGCGCCAACTGTTGGAAGTAGCGATCCTACAAGTCACAATCTATGATCTTGTAGAAATTGGTAACTCTAGTCAACTTTTTCAACATTTATCAAATATGTATTGGTACCATGGCATCTTGGTGCTAGTCTTAAATAAGGAAGCATTGGAGCAAGATGCGACTCATTAAGAGTCATGCTAAACTACACTACATTTATGTTGAAGTATATATCGCTTTGAGGCATACGTTTATATAAATCTGACGGACCACATTTTGCCAAGATCCTTTTAGCTAAGCTTCATCCTTTTCAAAAAGTTGTCAAGAGTTGCCGAAAAAACTCTTAAAAATCCCTATATTTTTGTACAACTGAAAAACAAGTGCAAACCTTCTAATAAATCTGAAATAAACCTGTAAGGAAAGTATGCACCGTTAACAAGCTCATCAATAGTCTCTCCTACAACATTAGAAGCCTTTCCATGACACAGGTGCAAAGGTGTAAATGAGGCCAAATTTTTACCACAGTGTAAAAATTATAGGGTTAATGTATTTTAGGATTGAAAAGGTTAACAGGAGATGACAGGCAATTAGTATTACTGGATAATCCAGACTGATGTCCGAGAAACTCCAGGTCTTACTCATAGCTCCACCTCAGGTTAGATGTACACATGTACTACTATTATGGTATGTGCACACGTTGCAGATTTTTGTGCAGATTTCTTCCTTTTTTACCCTTGCAGATTTCTATTATGGAATGGGTGCAGAAACGCAGCAAAGAAATTGACATGGTCCTTTTTTGAATCTGCTGCAATTTCCATACAGATTTTTCTGCACCATCAGCACAGCATTTTTTTTTGCCATTGATTTACATTGTACTGTAAATCAGTTGCAGATCTGCAGCGTTTCTGCGTGGAAAAAAATGCTGCAGATCTGCAGGAGATCTGCAACGTGTGCACATAGCCTTACCTGTCATGTTCATGTTTATTTACTTATAATCCAAAGTTTCCATTCTTGGCAGAAGCTTACTTCAAGACTGTGTGTCTAATAAATTTCTTCCTCCAGTCATGAAATTTTAAGAAATCATGGACTGGAACAAAAGTGACAATAGGTACTTTTGAAACGTAAAAGTCAATTTTATCCCTCCCACAAAAGATGGGTGTTATTTCTAACATCGTACATGCAGTTTTTGGCGACCCTAACAAAGCCCCTTAGCTATGGCTTCTTATTGAGAACAGGAGTCTTGACATTTCATCATGTGGTTGACCAGCTATCCTGGTGGCTTCTGAGGTTAGAACATTAAGATCTTACTTGGTGGTCCTCTACCAGAATTATGCTTAATCAGATCTTTAATTATAGAAATTTAGAGGAAGCCATATATGAAAAGAATTGTGGGTATTTCATTTAGATTAACTTTAATGTTTTTATGTATAGATAGCAGAATACAGTTGACCACCAGAACCAAGATCTACATGTATTCGACCTTTAAGCTTTCTTGATTCTCCGTGTAATTCTTTTGTTACGTCTATCAAATCCTCAGTGTTAGATGAAGTCTTAATAAAGCAACTGATTATGTAATGACTTGGATATACTGTATATGTAGGTTTCGCAGAGGTTTACACATTACAAATAATTGTGCTAGAATTTTGCTGTGCTATGTAAATTATGAGGGTAGTAGTAGTAGTGAGTGGTGGCATCAGATTGATTCCAGCTGTCAGATACATAAGGGCAGCACAGTGGCTCAGTGGTTAGCATTACAGCCTTGCTGGGGTTCTGTCCACCAAGGACAGCATCTGCAAGGAGTTTGTATGTTTTCCCTGTACTTGCGTAGGTTTATGTTGTGGCTGGCAATCAGGCAACACAGCGTGCAGTAATCAGCGCACATACAGAGATCTGGCAATAACCAAAAACAATAGGACGAGCTCTGAGACGTGGAATCTCTGTAGACTGCAGTACCTGATCTATCCTCACACAACTATAAGCAGCAGTGGATTGCGCCTAACAACTACCTATGCAACTCGGCACTGCCTGAGGAGCTGACTAGCCTGAAGATAGAAATACAAGCCTGACTTACCTCAGAGAAATACCCCAAAGGAATAGGCAGCCCCCCACATATAATGACTGTTAGCAAGATGAAAAGACAAACGTAGGAATGAAATAGATTCAGCAAAGTGAGGCCCGATATTCTAGACAGAGCGAGGATAGCAAAGAGAACTATGCAGTCTACAAAAAACCCTAAAACGAAAACCACGCAAAGGGGCAAAAAGACCCACCGTGCCGAACTAACAGCACGGCGGTGCACCCCTCTGCTTCTCAGAACTTCCAGCAAAAGACAATAGCAAGCTGGACAGAAAAAAACAGAAAACAAACTAGAAGCACTTATCTAGCAGAGCAGCAGGCCCAAGGAAAGATGCAGTAGCTCAGATCCAACACTGGAACATTGACAAGGAGCAAGGAAGACAGACTCAGGTGGAGCTAAATAGCAAGGCAGCCAACGAGCTCACCAAAACACCTGAGGGAGGAAGCCCAGAGACTGCAATACCACTTGTGACCACAGAAGTGAACTCAGCCACAGAATTCACAACAGTACCCCCCCCTTGAGGAGGGGTCACCGAACCCTCACCAGAACCCCCAGGCCGACCAGGATGAGCCACATGAAAGGCACGAACAAGATCTGGGGCATGGACATCAGAGGCAAAAACCCAGGAATTATCTTCCTGAGCATAACCCTTCCATTTGACCAGATACTGGAGTTTCCGTCTAGAGACACGAGAATCCAAAATCTTCTCCACAATATACTCCAATTCCCCCTCCACCAAAACAGGGGCAGGAGGCTCCACAGATGGAACCATAGGTGCCACGTATCTCCTCAACAACGACCTATGGAATACATTATGTATGGAAAAGGAGTCTGGGAGGGTCAGACGAAAAGACACCGGATTGAGAATCTCAGAAATCCTATACGGACCAATAAAACGAGGTTTAAATTTAGGAGAGGAAACCTTCATAGGAATATGACGAGAAGATAACCAAACCAAATCCCCAACACGAAGTCGGGGTCCCACACGGCGTCTGCGATTAGCGAAAAGCTGAGCCTTCTCCTGGGACAAGGTCAAATTGTCCACTACCTGAGTCCAGATCTGCTGCAACCTGTCCACCACAGAATCCACACCAGGACAGTCCGAAGACTCAACCTGTCCTGAAGAGAAACGAGGATGGAACCCAGAATTGCAGAAAAATGGAGAGACCAAGGTAGCCGAGCTGGCCCGATTATTAAGGGCGAACTCAGCCAACGGCAAAAATGACACCCAATCATCCTGGTCAGCGGAAACAAAACATCTCAGATATGTTTCCAAGGTCTGATTGGTTCGTTCGGTCTGGCCATTAGTCTGAGGATGGAAGGCCGAGGAGAAAGATAGGTCAATGCCCATCCTACCACAAAAGGCTCGCCAGAACCTCGAGACAAACTGGGAACCTCTGTCAGAAACAATATTCTCAGGAATGCCATGTAAACGAACCACATGCTGGAAGAACAAAGGCACCAAATCAGAGGAGGAAGGCAATTTAACCAAGGGCACCAGATGGACCATTTTAGAAAAGCGATCACAGACCACCCAAATGACCGACATTTTTTGAGAAACGGGAAGGTCAGAAATGAAATCCATCGAAATATGTGTCCAAGGCCTCTTCGGGACCGGCAAGGGCAAAAGCAACCCACTGGCACGTGAACAGCAGGGCTTAGCCCTAGCACAAATTCCACAGGACTGCACAAAAGCACGCACATCCCGTGACAGAGATGGCCACCAGAAGGATCTAGCAACCAACTCCCTGGTACCAAAGATTCCTGGATGACCGGCCAGCACCGAACAATGAAGTTCAGAGATAACTTTACTAGTCCACCTATCAGGGACGAACAGTTTCTCGGCCGGACAACGATCAGGTTTATTAGCCTGAAATTTCTGCAACACTCTCCGCAAATCAGGGGAGATGGCAGACACAATGACTCCTTCCTTGAGGATACTCGCCGGCTCAGATAACCCCGGAGAGTCGGGCACAAAACTCCTAGACAGAGCATCCGCCTTCACATTTTTAGAGCCCGGAAGGTATGAAATCACAAAATCAAAACGAGCAAAAAATAACGACCAACGGGCCTGTCTAGGATTCAAGCGCTTGGCAGACTCGAGATAAGTCAAGTTCTTATGATCAGTCAATACCACCACGCGATGCTTAGCACCCTCAAGCCAATGACGCCACTCCTCGAATGCCCACTTCATGGCCAGCAACTCTCGGTTGCCCACATCATAATTACGCTCAGCAGCAGAAAATTTCCTGGAAAAGAAAGCACATGGTTTGAACACTGAGCAACCAGAACCTCTCTGTGACAAAACCGCCCCTGCACCAATCTCAGAAGCATCAACCTCGACCTGGAACGGAAGAGAAACATCAGGTTGACACAACACAGGGGCACAGCAAAAACGATGCTTCAACTCCTGAAAAGCTTCCACGGCAGCAGAAGACCAATTAACCAAATCAGCACCCTTCTTGGTCAAATCGGTCAATGGTCTGGCAATGCTAGAAAAATTACAGATGAAGCGACGATAAAAATTAGCAAAGCCCAGGAATTTCTGCAGACTTTTTAGAGATGTCGGCTGAGTCCAATCCTGGATGGCCTGAACCTTAACCGGATCCATCTCGATAGTAGAAGGGGAAAAGATGAACCCCAAAAATGAAACTTTCTGCACACCGAAGAGACACTTTGATCCCTTCACGAACAAGGAATTAGCACGCAGTACCTGGAAAACCATTCTGACTTGCTTCACATGAGACTCCCAATCATCTGAGAAGATCAAAATGTCATCCAAGTAAACAATCAAGAATTTATCCAGATACTCACGGAAAATGTCATGCATAAAAGACTGAAAAACAGATGGAGCATTGGCAAGTCCGAACGGCATCACCAGATACTCAAAATGACCCTCGGGCGTATTAAATGCCGTTTTCCATTCATCTCCCTGCCTGATTCTCACCAGATTATACGCACCACGAAGATCAATCTTAGTAAACCAACTAGCCCCCTTAATCCGAGCAAACAAGTCAGAAATCAATGGCAAGGGATACTGAAACTTAACAGTGATCTTATTAAGAAGGCGGTAATCAATACACGGTCTTAGCGAACCATCCTTCTTGGCTACAAAAAAGAACCCTGCTCCCAATGGTGACGACGATGGGCGAATATGTCCCTTCTCCAGGGACTCCTTCACATAACTGCGCATAGCGGTGTGTTCAGGTACGGACAAATTAAATAAACGACCCTTAGGGAATTTACTACCAGGAATCAAATCGATAGCACAATCACAATTCCTATGCGGAGGTAGGGCATCAGACTTGGACTCTTCAAATACATCCTGAAAGTCCGACAAGAACTCTGGGATGTCAGAAGGAATGGATGACGAAATAGACAAAAATGGAACATCACCATGTACTCCCTGACAACCCCAGCTGGTTACCGACATAGAGTTCCAATCCAATACTGGATTATGGGTTTGTAGCCATGGCAACCCCAACACGACCACATCATGCAAATTATGCAGTACCAGAAAGCGAATAACTTCCTGATGTGCAGGAGCCATGCACATGGTCAGCTGGGCCCAGTACTGAGGCTTATTCTTGGCCAAAGGTGTAGCATCAATTCCTCTCAACGGAATAGGACACCGCAAAGGCTCCAAGAAAAATCCACAACGTTTAGCATAATCCAAATCCATCAGATTCAGGGCAGCGCCTGAATCCACAAACGCCATGACAGAATATGATGACAAAGAGCACATTAAGGTAATGGACAAAAGGAATTTGGACTGTACAGTACCAATAACGGCAGAGCTATCGAACCGCCTAGTGCGTTTAGGACAATTAGAAATAGCATGAGTAGAATCACCACAATAGAAACACAGTCTGTTCAGACGTCTGTGTTCTTGCCGTTCTACTTTAGTCATAGTCCTGTCGCACTGCATAGGCTCAGGTTTACTCTCAGGCAGTACCGCCAGATGGTGCACAGATTTACGCTCGCGCAAGCGACGACCGATCTGAATGGCCAAGGACATAGACTCATTCAAACCAGCAGGCATAGGAAATCCCACCATTACATCCTTAAGAGCTTCAGAGAGACCCTTTCTGAACAAAGCCGCTAGTGCAGATTCATTCCACAGAGTGAGTACTGACCATTTCCTAAATTTCTGACAATATACTTCTACATCATCCTGACCCTGGCATAAAGCCAGCAGATTTTTCTCAGCCTGATCCACTGAATTAGGCTCATCGTAAAGCAATCCGAGCGCCAGGAAAAATGCATCAACATTACTCAATGCAGAATCTCCTGGTGCAAGAGAAAACGCCCAGTCCTGTGGGTCGCCGCGCAAAAAAGAAATAATAATCAAAACCTGTTGAATAGGATTACCAGAAGAATGAGGTTTCAAGGCCAAAAATAGCTTACAATTATTTCTGAAGCTCAGGAACTTAGTTCTGTCACCAAAAAACAAATCAGGAATCGGAATTCTTGGTTCTAGCATCGATTTCTGATCAATAGTATCTTGAATCTTTTGTACATTTACAACGAGATTATCCATTGAGGAGCACAGAGCCTGAATATCCATGTCCACAGCTGTGTCCTGAAGCACTCTAATGTCTAGGGGAAAAAAAAGACTGAAGACAGAGCTAAGAAAAAAAAATGATGTCAGGATTTCTTTTTTCCCTCTATTGGGAATCATTGGGGAGGCTCCTTGTACTGTTGTGGCTGGCAATCAGGCAACACAGCGTGCAGTAATCAGCGCACATACAGAGATCTGGCAATAACCAAAAACAATAGGACGAGCTCTGAGACGTGGAATCTCTGTAGACTGCAGTACCTGATCTATCCTCACACAACTATAAGCAGCAGTGGATTGCGCCTAACAACTACCTATGCAACTCGGCACTGCCTGAGGAGCTGACTAGCCTGAAGATAGAAATACAAGCCTGACTTACCTCAGAGAAATACCCCAAAGGAATAGGCAGCCCCCCACATATAATGACTGTTAGCAAGATGAAAAGACAAACGTAGGAATGAAATAGATTCAGCAAAGTGAGGCCCGATATTCTAGACAGAGCGAGGATAGCAAAGAGAACTATGCAGTCTACAAAAAACCCTAAAACGAAAACCACGCAAAGGGGCAAAAAGACCCACCGTGCCGAACTAACAGCACGGCGGTGCACCCCTCTGCTTCTCAGAACTTCCAGCAAAAGACAATAGCAAGCTGGACAGAAAAAAACAGAAAACAAACTAGAAGCACTTATCTAGCAGAGCAGCAGGCCCACGGAAAGATGCAGTAGCTCAGATCCAACACTGGAACATTGACAAGGAGCAAGGAAGACAGACTCAGGTGGAGCTAAATAGCAAGGCAGCCAACGAGCTCACCAAAACACCTGAGGGAGGAAGCCCAGAGACTGCAATACCACTTGTGACCACAGAAGTGAACTCAGCCACAGAATTCACAACAGGTTTACTCTTGGTTCTCTGGTTTCCTCTCACACTCCAAAGGCATATTGATAGCAAATCTAGATTGTGAGCCCCATTGGGGACAGTGATGAAAATGTCTGTTAAGCGCGGCAGACTAAGATAGTGCTATGTAAGCAAAGCATAATAAATAAATAGATACATAACTCTAAAGTCCCAGAAGTGCATCGGGTTAGTTTGCAGACAATTCTGAGATTTTAGATCTTTATTGAAGAGTCAGCAGTTGCTTGCAGAATGTGCAACTGTAGGACCAGGGAGCTGGCTATCAGAATTGGCATTATCCCTACGACCAACATGGTTTAAACCAGCTCTGTCTTCCTAATTGTTGTAAATATAGTGCTGAGCATACATTATTGAAACCAATAACAATGCTTCCTCCTCCTGTCCCAGGTATTGGCATAAGCTGAGATGGAGCAGGGTCTTCTGGATCTCAGTAGACCCAGTGTATTTCTTACACTTCAATTAGGAGGTTACAGAGGAAATCAGCAATAATAAAAAAATATATTTAAATATTGAAATTCCCCCTAAGGGGCTTTTATATTCTTATGGGGGTGGGCGTACAGTGTGGAGAATAAATGAAAAAAAATAAAAAGTCAGGGAAAAATAGAAAACTACAGCCAGTCCAAATCGCTTTGCCTTGTTGAAAAAAACACACACATGTCCGACATACAGTGGGGAAAAAAGTATTTAGTCAGCCACCAATTGTGCAAGTTCTCCCACTTAAAAAGATATGAGAAAGGTCTGTAATTGACATCATAGGTAGACCACAACAATGAGAGTCAACACTGAGAAAACCAATCAAGAAAAACACCTTGTCTAATTTGGCAAGATTTATTTTTAAAATTTTGGTGGAAAATAAGTATTTGGTCATTAACAAAAGTTAATCTCAATATTTTGATATACTGTATATCCTTTGTTGGCAATGACAGAGGTCAAACGTTTTCTGTAAGTCTTCACAAGGTTGGCACACACTGTTGGTGGTATGTTGGCCCATTCTTCCATGCAGATCTCCTCTAGAGCAGTGAAGTTTTGGGCCTGGGTCTGACGTGGGCAACATGGACTTTCAACTTCCTCCAAAGGTTTTCTATGGGGTTGAGATCTGGAGACTGGTTAGGCCACTCTAGGACCTTCCTATGCTTCTTACAAAGCCACTCCTTCGTTCCCCTGGCGGTGTGCTTGGGATCATTATCATGCTGAAAGACCATCCACATTTCATCTTCAATGCCCTTGCTGATGGAAGGAGATTTGCACTCAAAATCTCATGATACATGGTCCCATTTATTCTTTCATGTACACGGATCAGTCGTCCTGATCCCTTTGCAGAGAAACAGCCCCAAAGCATTATGTTGCTACCCCCATGCTTCACAGTAGGTATGATGTTCTTTGGATGCAACTCAGCATTCTGTCTCCTCCAAACACGATGAGTTTTGTTTCTAGCAAACAGTTCTACTTTGGTTTCATCAGACCATATGACATTCTCCCAATACTCTTCTGGATAACCCAAATGCTCTCTAGCAATCTTCAGACGGACCCGGGCATGTACTGGCTTAAGCAGGGGGACACATCTGGCACTGCAGGATCTGAGTCCCTGGTGGCGTAGTGTGTTACTGATAGTAGCCTTTGTTACAGTGGTCCCAGCTCTATGCAGGTCATTCACTAGGTCCCCCTGTATGATTCTGGTATTTTTGCTCACTGTTCTTGTGATCATTTTGACCCCACGGGGTGAGATCTTGCGTGGAGCCCCAGATCGAGGGAGACTATCAGTGGTCTTGTATGTCTTTCATTTTCTTATTATTGCTCCCACAGTTCATTTCATCACACCAAGATGCTTTCCTATTGCAGATTCAGTCTTCCCAGCCTCGTACAGGGCTACTATTTTGTTTCTGGTGTCCTTCAACGGCTCTCTGATCTTCACCATAGTGGATTTTGGAGTGTGACTGTTTGAGGTTGTGAAAAGGTGTCTTTTATACTGATAACAAGTTCAAACAAGTGCAATTACTACAGGTAATGAGTGGAGGACATAGGAGCATCTTAAAGAAGAAGTTACAGGTCTGTGAGAGCCAGAAATCTTCCATGTTTTTAGGTGACCAAATACTTATTTTCCACCATAATATGCAAAATAAATCTCGCCAAATCAGACAAGGTGATTTTATGGATTTGTTTTCTCAATTTTGACTCTCATAGTTGTGGTCTACCTATGATGTCAACTACAGGCTTCTCTCATCTTTTTAAGTGGGAGAATTTACACAATTGGTGGCTGACTAAATACTTTTTTTGCCCAATGTATATTCATTACAGTGTGTACTTCACTGAACCGGCATGATAATATCCCAAAATAATACCTTGCTGGTGGTACAGTGTTAGGTATTAGTACAAGTACTACTGCATAGTAATAAGGCAACTTAGATAGCCAGGTGGGTTGCACTGCAGCAGGGTCAAAGGCAACACAGCAAACAATAAAGGACATCTCTTTCCTAGACATTGGGGTTTAGGTGGCGTAAAGCCTTTATTATTTTAAGAGGGTGGTAGACTAATTTTTAGACCCTTTACATATGCACAAGGTTTGTATTCATCAGACGAAAACTTTCAGAAGTACTTGTAAGCTAAGTGTAAAAAAAATTTTAGGTCTGATCATAGCACATCGTTATTATTTACAGGCAAAGACACAGTCCCTTTATCTGTGGGATGTCATCTAGTATTACACCATTTGCCGACAGCTTAAGGATTTTCATCTGTAACATAAAGAGCTTAATTTAGTACTTTTGCCGACCACTAATTAAGACCTGAGAGGGATTTATGTCATATGGGAAGGAAACCAGTCATTAAGGAGGGTCCTAGAGATAAGGTGGACTGATCCATAATCATCTGGTCAGGGACAGCGTATGCTCAGGGAACAACAGCCCAAGGCGGTGGGAAAATACCCCCTGTAATAAAACCTTAACATGTGTTACCGCTGAGATCACATTTAATCCTGATAAAAGAATTATCCTGGGGAATTGAAATAGAAATATAAGTGCAGTAACCTCTAAACAGCAATCTTCAAGGAACGCTCCAGGCAATATTGATGCAATGTTATGTCTAGCACATGGACTGAGAAGACAGCCAGAATACCGGTATAAAGGCACATTTAGACAGGCCTACTACGTCCATTAAACGACTGCCGATAAGCTATATGCAAGCCAAGTGGCGGTCATTTAATATCCTGTTTAAACAGGTCGACCATACTGCTATGCACACAGAGCAATCATTAATACAATCATTTTGTGTGCCTAGAGCATCATGTTTTCAGCAGGTCATCTTCAGTTTATACAGAATAATATGCTGTCAAGAAAAATTATTTTTAAGAGGGTCGTCCACTACTTGGACAACCCCTTCTTAAATGAAGCAATACCCCATATAAAATAAAAACACCTGTGAGGCAGTGACCGGTGTTACATGCGAGGGTCGCTATGTGTCCCCCAGGATGCGTACAGAAGCGTATTGAGGCTGCGAGAGTGCATTGCAGTCACAGGCATAGCTGTGATTCAGTAGCGTAGCTACTGGGGGGGGCAGAGGGGGCTTCCTCCCGGGCCCCATCACATGAAGGGGCCCACTGGGAGCCAGCACTGCCACTTCAGTGATGAGGCGCAATGCTGCACAGGAGGAGAGCAGTAAAATGCCTGCTCCCCTGCCTGATGGAGACTCTGCACGCTGGTAGGACAGTGGCCAGTTGCAGAATCTCCCTCCTGCACTGTATTGTGCTGACTGACCTCAGGAGCTTCTCCCAGGCTGCAGTTTTCTTCACTCCCTGCAAGCTGGGATTGGCTCAGGACAGGCACGCTGCGTCCTAGTGCCCAAATGCATTTCACTCAGACACTTCTTGGTCCTGAGGCAAACTTCATCAGTAAGTGGGGATAAAATGTATTAGATTGATAGGCATGTCATTGTCACTGGGGGTGAATGTGAAAGGATGGGGGTGTTGTGGGGGGAGGGAGACAGGGCACTGGGGGGTGAATGTGAAAGGATGGGGGTGTTGTGGGGGAGGGAGACAAGGCACAGGGGGGTGAATGTGAAAAGATGGGGTATTGTAGGGGCTGAGGTGGGAGAGGGGGACAGGGCATCGGGGATGAATGTAAGATAATGGGGGTGTTGTGGGGACTGGGGCTGAGGTGGGGACAGGGTACTGGCGGGTGAATATGAGAGGACAAGGGCTATTGTGAGGGCTGAGGTGGGGAAGTGGTGAAGGCACTGGGGGGCTGATTATTATACGGTTTTGTTATGAGATTATATGTACTCCATCACATGTAATAGTTGTTGTCTAGAATGGAGAGGTAGGGAGCTTTTTATACTTATCAGCTGGGTGAGCCATGAGCTGCATCACATTTAAAGCACCATTCCAGCATTTTTTTATTTTACAGCTGGAGTGGCACTTTAAGTCAAATACTGACTGTCTGATAATCACATTCCGGCGTTATCATCTGTTTTTGCCACCGCACCACTTGGGTCCATCTCCTGCAGTTTGTGACCTGTCTGCTGCCCCAGTGTTTCATGGAGTGGTACGGAGGTCACTTATCAATGTGAGTCTTTGAGGGCCTCATTTTGGCCTCTTTCTCGCCTCTTCCTGGTTCTCACAGACTTACATTTAAAGCTTGTGATGTAGCTTCTAACTTCTGGCCAATCAGAAGCTGGACTCACAAGATGGAGACGCGGGGCTGGAGTGGTGCCAAAAAGCGGTGAATATGGCGGAGGATGAGTATATGACCGGGGCAGGGGACTTGCGCTTCAAGCACCTCCAGCAGTGAAAAAAAAAACACTGATAGAGTGGTGCTTTAATGTATCTATATAATCGTCTAAGGGTCACTTCCATCTGTCTGTCTGAAACGGAAATCCCGCGTCGCTGATTGGTCGCACAGTCCGGCTGCGAATTTGCCCCTTCCTACTCTCCGTCAGTGCCCCCTCCATACTCCCCTCTAGTCAGCGCTCACTCAGGGTTAATGGCTGCATTACAGCCATAAATTACAGCATAAATAGTAAAAAGATCTAATGTTAAAAATAATTTAAAAAAATAAAAAATCATTATATACTCACCTTCCGGTGCCTTTCCCGCTCCTCGCGACTCTCCGGGCCATGCATTGCGGTCTCGCGAGATGATGACGTAGCGGTCTCGCGAGACCGATACGTCATCATCTCGCGAGACCGCAATGCATTCCTGGGACCGGAGCATCGCGAGGAGCATAGCTAAATGCCTCGCCTGGATCTGGGGGCCGCCGGAAGGTGAGTATATATCTATTTTTTATTTTAATTCTTTTTTAACAGGGATATGGTGCCCACATTGTTATATACTACTAGCTATTGAACCCGCTCTACGCCCGAGTGTCTCCATCCTGATATGTGCTGCTCCATCCTGCGTCCCCATCCTGTCATGTGCTGCTCCATCCTGCATCCCCATCCTGTCATATGCTGCACCCATCCTGCGTCCCCATCCTGTCATGTGCTGCTCCCACCCTGCGCCCCCATTCTGACATGTGCTGCTCCCATCCTGCGCCCCCATTCTGACATGTGCTGCACCCATCCTGCGCCTCCATTCTGACATGTGCTGCACCCATCCTGCTCCTCCATTCTGACATGTGCTGCACCCATCCTGCGCCTCCATTCTGACATGTGCTGCACCCATCCTGCGCCTCCATTCTGTCATTTGCTGCTCTCATCCTGCGCCCCCATCCTGTCATGTGCTGCTCCCATCCTGCGCCCCCGTTCAGTCATGTGCTGCTTCCATCCTGCGCCCCCGTTCTGTCATGTGCTGCTGCCATCCTGCGCCCCTGTTCTGTCATGTGCTGCTGCCATCCTGCGCCCCCGTTCTGTCATGTGCTGCTCCCATCCTGCACCCCCATTCTGTCATGTGCTGCTCCCATCCTGCGCCCCCCGTTCTGTCATGTGCTGCTCCCATCCTGCACCACCGTTCTGTCATGTGCTGCTCCCATCCTGCGGCCCCTTCCTGTCATGTGCTGCTCCCATCCTGCGCCCCCATCCTGTCATGTGCTGCTCCCAACCTGCGCCCCCTCCTGTCATGTGCTGCTCCCATCCTGCGCCCCCATCCTGTCATGTGCTGCTCCCATCCTGCGCCACCATTCTTTAATTCGCTGCTCCCATCCATATGCCCCATATGCTGCTCCATAAACATTTATGGCCTCCATAAGATGATCCATAGTATATGCCCCCGTACACTGCTCCATAAAGGTTTATGGCCCCCATAAGATGCTCCATAGTGTATGCCCCGTACGCTGTTCCATAAAGGTTTATGGCACCCATAAGATGCTCCATGGTATATGCCCCCGTACACTGCTCCATTATGGTTTATGGCCCCATAAGATGCTCCATGGTATATGCCCCCGTACACTGCTCCATAAAGGTTTATGGCCCCATAAGATGCTCCATACTATATGTCCCATATGCTGCTGCAATATATAAAAAAAAATACCATACTCACCTATCGTCGCTGGACGCCGAGTGCTGAGGGGCCTGGGCAGGCGGGGACACCGGCGCGCTGTGGGGGTCAGGTGCCGGTATCGCCGCCAGCTCAGGCCCCCCAGCACTTGTTATATTCACCTGGCCCCGTTCCACCGCTGCGCGCCGCCATCTTCCAGGTCCTCTGGCTGTGACTGGTCAGTCAGAGGGCGGCGCGCATTAAGCATGTCATCGCGCCCTCTGAACTTGCGCAGTCTATAAAGGCTTCGGACAGAGTGACGCTCCCAGCGTTATATTATAGATGTGGGCTCTGTTATATACTATGTGGGGTGTGTTTTATACTGCATGGCCTGTGTTATATACTGTGTGGGCTGTGTTATATACTACGTCTCTGTGCTATATACTACATGGGCTGTGCTATATAGTACTTGGCTGTGCAATATATTACATGGCTGGGCAATATACTATGTGGCTGTGTTATATACTGGATGAGCTGTGCTATATACTATGTGGGCTGTGCTATATACTACGTAGCTGTGCAATATACATGGCTGGGCAATATACTATGTGGCTGTGCTATATACTACGTGACTCTGTTATATACTAAACACATAGTATTTAGAACATAGAAGAGGATTCTTTACTGTTAGGGCAGTGAGAATCTGGAATTGCTTGCCTGAGGAGGTGGTGATGGCGAACTCAGTCGAGGGGTTCAAGAGAGGCCTGGATGTCTTCCTGGAGCAGAACAATATTGTATCATGCAATTATTAGGTTCTGTAGAAGGACGTAGATCTGGGGATTTATTATGATGGAATATAGGCTGAACTGGATGGACAAATGTCTTTTTTCGGCCTTACTAACCATGTTACTATGTAAATGGGCTGTGTTATATACTACATGGCCTGTGTTATATACTACGTGGGCTGTGTCATATACTACGTGGGCTGTGTTATACACTGCGTGGGCTGTGCTATATACCACGTGGGCTGTGTTATATACAGTGGGGCAAAAAAGTATTTAGTCAGTCAGCAATAGTGCAAGTTCCACCACTTAAAAAGATGAGAGGCGTCTGTAATTTACATCATAGGTAGACCTCAACTATGGGAGACAAACTGAGAAAAAAAATCCAGAAAATCACATTGTCTGTTTTTTTAACAATTTATTTGCATATTATGGTGGAAAATAAGTATTTGGTCAGAAACAAACAATCAAGATTTCTGGCTCTTACAGACCTGTAACTTCTTCTTTAAGAGTCTCCTCTTTCCTCCACTCATTACCTGTAGTAATGGCACCTGTTTAAACTTGTTATCAGTATAAAAAGACACCTGTGCACACCCTCAAACAGTCTGACTCCAAGCTCCACTATGGTGAAGACTAAAGAGCTGTCAAAGGACACCAGAAACAAAATTGTAGCCCTGCACCAGGCTGGGAAGACTGAATCTGCAATAGCCAACCAGCTTGGAGTGAAGAAATCAACAGTGGGAGCAATAATTAGAAAATGGAAGACATACAAGACCACTGATAATCTCCCTCGATCTGGGGCTCCACGCAAAATCCCACCCCGTGGGGTCAGAATGATCACAAGAACGGTGAGCAAAAATCCCAGAACCACGCGGGGGGACATAGTGAATGAACTGCAGAGAGCTGGGACCAATGTAACAAGGCCTACCATAAGTAACACACTACGCCACCATGGACTCAGATCCTGCAGTGCCAGACGTGTCCCACTGCTTAAAGCCAGTACATGTCCGGGCCCGTCTGAAGTTTGCTAGAGAGCATTTGGATGATGCAGAGGAGTTTTGGGAGAATGTCCTATGGTCTGATGAAACCAAACTGGAACTGTTTGGTAGAAACACAACTTGTCGTGTTTGGAGGAAAAAGAATACTGAGTTGCATCCATCAAACACCATAACTACTGTAAAGCATGGTGGTGGAAACATTATGCTTTGGGGCTGTTTCTCTGCAAAGGGGCCAGGACGACTGATCCGGGTACATGAAAGAATGAATGGGGCCATGTATCGTGAGATTTTGAGTGCAAACCTCCTTCCATCAGCAAGGGCATTGAAGATGAAACGTGGCTGGGTCTTTCAACATGACAATGATCCAAAGCACACCACAAGGGCAATGAAGGAGTAGCTTCGTAAGAAGCATTTCAAGGTCCTGGAGTGGCCTAGCCAGTCTCCAGATCTCAGCCCTATAGAAAACCTTTGGACGGAGTTGAAAGTCCATGTTGCCAAGCGAAAAGCCAAAAACATCACTGCTCTAGAGGAGATCTGCATGGAGGAATGGGCCAACATACCAACAACAGTGTGTGGCAACCTTGTGAAGACTTACAGAAAACGTTTGACCTCTGTCATTGCCAACAAAGGATATATTACAAAGTGTTGAGATGAAATTTTGTTTCTGACCAAATACTTATTTTCCACCATAATATGCAAATAAATTGTTAAAAAAACAGACAATGTGATTTTCTGGATTTTTTTTTTCTCAGTTTGTCTCCCATAGTTGAGGTTTACCTATGATGTAAATTACAGACGCCTATCATATTTTTAAGTGGTGGAACTTGCACTATTGCTCACTGACTAAATACTTTTTTGCCCCACTGTACATGGGCTGTGTTATACACTGTGTGGGCTGTGTTATATACTACATGGGCTGTGCTATATACCATGTGGGCTGTGTTATACACTGCTTCGGCTGTGCTATATACTACGTGGGCTTTGTTATACACTGCATGGGCTGTGTTATACACTGCGTGGGCTGTTCTATATACTGCGTGGGCTGTGCTATATACTATGTGGGCTGTGCTATATACTACGTGGGCTGTACTATATACTACGTGGCTGTGCTATATACTACTTGGCTGTGTTATATACTACGTGGCTGTGTTATATGCTATGTGGTTGTGCTATATACTACGTGGCCTGTGCTATATGCTACGTGGGCTGTGTTATATGCTACGTGGGCTGTGTTATATGCTACATGGCTGTGGTATATTTCTCTGCTGTATCTGTGCATCATGAATCGTGGTATGTGTTAAAGAGTGGGGCCCACTGCGACTCTTTCGCCCGGGGCCCTTAAAAACCTGGAGCAGGCCCTGGCTTCACTGATTGGTCACGCCCGGCCGGCCACGAACAATCAGTGACAGACGCAGTCCGGCTGCGAATTGGGGCAGAATTTGAACCACACTTCGCTAATTTGTTGCGCCCGGCCGGCCGAATCCTGTGTATAAATTGCATTATTCTGAAAACTTCATAAATAAACTACATACATATTCTGGAATACCCGATGCGTTAGAATTGGGCCACCATCTAGAAATTTAATAATAAGCAGACTGCCAAATCATGACAGGGAGCTGCTGCATGAGCCTCCAATATCACTGGCATTATCAGACGGTCATGCGACCCCATGTTTGCTATGTGCTTATGTTGGATAGAAAGGTTTGATTTCTTTCAATAGAAGAGAATTGAGAGAGCTGAAAGAGTCGTCACGTAAACACCTGCTGACATCAGCGATGCTGGGGCCATTGTTACTGTGCATGGGGGGACATTATTAAATGTCAAGTGGGCACTTAAGAAGCATTATTATTTATAGGAGCACCAATGCGCAGCTACTGGGTGGTAGAGGCTGCTGAGTCAGCTGTCAGTGGAGGTCAGAGGTGCAGTTACAGCTGCCGCTCTTTATACAGTACATAGAGTGGTGACAGAAACCATGCCAGCTCTGCCCCAGAAGCTGCAGTGAGGAATAAAGTTAATTTACTCCTGGCAGTGGGACTCTCAGTGCAGGTGAAACACGGTGTCAGAACTCTATTAACTATTATACTGTGTTTTGGGGGAGCAGTGGGGACATCATTCTATGTATAGGGGAACTCCAATGGACATCGTACTGTATGTACGGGAGCTATGGGCCCATCATACTGTGTATAAGGGAGCTGTGGGCCCATCATACTGTGTATAAGGGAGTTGTGGGGGTATTATACTGTGTATAAGGGAGTGGATAGCCCATTATACTGTGTAAAAGTGAGTTGTGGGACACATCATACTGTATATACGGGGGCTGTGTGCCCACCATACTGTGTATAGGAGATCTATGAAGACATTATACTGTGCATAGGGGAGCTGTTGGCCCATTATAATGTATATAGGGGAGCTCTGGGGGGCATTATACTTTCTATAGTGAAGCTGTGGGCGAATCATACTGTGTATAGGGGAGCAGTGGGGAGCAGTGGGATCATCATACTGTGTATAGGGGAGCAGTGGGGACATCATATGTGGGATCATCATAGTGTGTATAGGGGAGCTGTAGGGGCATTATGCTGTGTAAGCTGTGGGCCCACCATACTGTGTATGGTCGAGCTGTACATGGGGGCTACTTAGGGGACATTATTAAATCTTAAGTGGGCATTTAAGCATTATTGTGATAGGGGCACTCAGAGTACTGTGAATATTAAAATTGCATATGAGGTATTATTACGTTCTTATGACAAAATGTGGAGGGCACTAACACAGGGCATTAATGTTTTCTAGGGGTGAGTTTTATTATCTAGAGAGCACAAAGGAGTCATTATTACTATGTAAGGTGCACAGTGGTGGCATTATTATGTGGGGTGGTAAGAGGAGACGTTATTGTAGCAGCAGCTCAGTATTGGGGTATCAGCAGGATGAGTAGTTTGTGCAGGTTGGGGATAGATGGGGACAGGGCTGGAAATGTGAGAAGTCAGATGTGTCATTGTAATTTCTATGGTCGAGTCCTGGCTGGAGAAGTTGTCATGTTGGTCTAGGCCAGATAGAAAAGAAGAGAAAATTGAATGATTCCATAAGAAGGAACGTCAGCTTTAAGCCACTATCTATAACTGTACTGTGATCTCCTATATGTTCTGCAGGACTGGTATCTACCACTATATGGTCTCCATACAGTAATATCAGTGTTCATTTTTGTATATAGATTTATTTTCAATCACAGCACTGTCATCTGGTGATTTTCCCCTATACTGACAGTTAGGGTGCGCCACATAGCTGTAGTCAGGATTACCTGGTTAGGGGTCCACTCAGATTTTTTGCCCCCCCCCTCCCCCCCTTCCTCCCAAGCTGAAACCCTAGCTACGCCTCTGCTGTGATTGCAATGCAAAATAAAAGTAAGTGCTGGTCTTGGGCAAGTTATGTGTCCAAGGCAGATTGAAGATAACCTGCCATTAGCTGTTATTTTTGAAGCGGACTACAGGATGGTAGTGGAGCATCCGCTTCCTCCCGACCCGGCCTGCAGCCACAGATTCCTAATAAAATCCCTGCAGCAGAGGGTTGGGTGTGTCAGTTTTGGTTTACAAGCGTGCAGAGCAGGAGGCTCTGCAGAGGTTAGCATGTGTGAAGCAACATGGAGCCAAGTGGAGCCAAAAGGCCTGGCACCCTGGAGCGTACACAGCGGTGCAGTCACACACGGCAACCTGTCTTGGTTGCGGATGGTCTTGTTTTCTTGGCTGCGATCCGGAGGATATCTTTGAGTTCCAGTTGTATGTTTTTTTTAGATATAAAAAAAACATTTGTTTTGAACATTCCTGTGGTCACTGCCTGTCTGTCACACTGCACCAACCCTGCTGCACCACACACCCTATACTTACCCTCCAACAATGTTGCAGCTGTATCTACCATTGTCAAAAAAATTCGCTGTGCAAATGTTCAGTCTTTTCTAACTTATTTTAGCCTTTTCAAGCTTTAAAAATGGCTAAATTAAATGATCTGATCATTCTCCAGGAGACTTCTGCTTGGAAACCGCCATTATTTTATATATACAATTGAAAAGAAAAAAGACGCTGGTGGCAAAGCTGAGGCAAAAATGGCATCAAAGACAACAAAGAATGCACCTCAGTGAAATCACGTCTATGAAACAAAATGCTTTGCGCACATACCCTAAAACCAGTGGATTTTGAATTCCTCAAAAAATTTGTGTGACAATATGAATTTCAACATGAACAATGATTTTTTTTTGTAATATTTTTCTACACTGTTGGAGTCATCCAAAGGCCGCATGCTGCAGGTATGGCTTACTCGTGTGTTTTTACCTACAGCCACTCTATTAAAAACAGATGGGACAACGCTAATGTGAAATAGCAAAAAAAAAAATGACGCACAAAGAAGTTCTTCTTTAAATGTCCATCCTTATGATTTATGATCAGAGGGTTCTGTGTCCCTCAGGGACCTTTAGCGATCAGCAGAATGAAGCTTTGCTGCTTGCCATAGTGCTGCAGCTCCTTTAATGTTGTCATAGACTTGGTGGTACCTAGTAAAGCAGCTCATTTCAAAATGAACCCCATTCACTTGCACCAGGCTGTGGCTGAGGACACAACTTCATATATACATGAGCCTATGAACATTTGAACCATTGAAGTCAATGAAAAAAATGCAAAAAAAAAGACATTTTGCCTTTGAAATACTGAACTTTGAGAATAAAATATTCAGTGTCTTTTAATTATTTAATGTTGCTCCCTTAATAGCAAATTTGTCTACTTACAGAATAACATTGTAAAGTGGCCTGGAAAATCTGACAATTCCTGTGGGATTTGAGATCCTGACTCAACACGGTTATCACCCAGCACAAATATCACTATAAGTCGGTTATCATGGAGAAGAGGATGAAAAATGAGGATTGCTGTATATTTACCCCTTGACATGGCAGGTCTCTGGTAGATGATGGTGAGGTGCTCCCAGCATCTTCTTCTTCTTCATTTTGTGTTTAAACAGGTTGTCAACATATGGGCGTCTGTGCAGTGTCTGTAGGGGGACAACCCCATGGGAAACATATGGTTGTGTGTTTATCACAGCTGGTGGAGGAACGTTTGGGGAATAGAGGGAAAGCTGTGGTTATTTATGAGCAGGTAAACGTCTCTGCTTTTCCAGTTTGCAGGTTCATGATCTGTTTCATACAAGAGCTTAGAAAAATAATATGATTCTGTATGATTTTCATTTACCATTCAAGAGTTTTGGAAAGTTTGCAATATGTTGAGCTCAATTTACATAAACAAATATGATGTTTTCCCTGGACTCTGGAAATCTGGGTGAAATTCACCTCAGTAATTGGATAACAAAACTGATGATTATTCTGGCACCAGACTTGGATGAGCATATGGGGAAAACAAGAGAGGATGTCATCTTGGCCTAGTTCACTAAATATGGACTATATATTAGGACCTGATCCAAGAACTGCTAGTGTCCATATTAAAGAGGGGCAATGGAGGCACCAAGTTTGATGCTTATTTCTTCAATGGTATTCTGGTGGATTTGGGGGGAAGCTGACCCTATAGTAAGAACCCTAATGGATTTTGTACAAGAGCTATGCATTACTATGGCCAGATTACTGTACAGAGGTCCAAATCTTACCTATATAGGACCTGTATGCAGACCACATTTGTCCTGTTTCTAAGGAGAGGTTGCTGTACATGGATGTGGCCTAGCAAAAGGAGTCTATTTGTGTTGTATCAAGAAACCAGAGACTCCCTGAGTCCACTTCTTCATCTCCCTGAGTCCATTTGTGAATTATATTAGGATCAGGCACAATAACTACCAGTGGCCATATTTGAGAGGGACAGTGGAGGAGACATCTAGGTTTGCATCCTTCTTCAGTGGTGTTCTGGTGGATTTTGGGTGAAGCTGACCCAATACTAAGAAGTCTGATAGACTGTGTACAAGAGCTATGCATGATAATGTCCAGATTATTTTGCAGAGGCCCCAATCCCCCCACATGACCTCTACCCAGACCACATCTATCCTCTTTCTCAGCCTAGGAGAGGTTGCTGCATATGGATTTGGCCTAATTGTGTTAGATTTTGAAACCAGAGACTCATGGCCACTTTTTCCTTCTACTTTTTGTAGAAGAATCACTCAACTTTCATAAAGGAAGATGGATGGAGGTAGAGGTCCCTGAAATTTATAATCTGGTCTTATACATGAACATAATTCTGGTTTGGCCACCCCCATGACAGCTCTCTAATTACCGTAGGACTTTGTTAGTGGATATGTGTAGTGCCACCAATATTAGACTTCAATGTATCTGTTTTATGTACATACCTGTGATTCCTGGAGGAACTATATTAATACGAATACCGTAGTTGCTTTGTTTTCCTTGCATTAGCTCCCTCCCCGCAATACTAGCTATGACCCCCTTGTCCCCCATATACACAATCACTAGGAAAATCCCTTTAAGCATTACAATGATCAATTATTAGTCCCTTAATTCCTTGAATATATGCTTGCAACACATCACCGAAACAGAACCTCCATATAACATCACCAGCCTATTTTTGGACTCTATCAATTAGAGATTTTAATTTTTGATGAATATTAACCCTATTTCCTGACATCAGTGATACTGTCATGACTTGACATACAAGGTGATTAAAATATCCAGTCTTTTAATGTTGAGGAATTAGTGTTGCTTTACAGTAATTACCCCTTGTAGATTCGACTCTCTCTTTCTGCTCCATTGATCTAATTATACCTTTATACGACATGAATTACATGGGCATTAACTTGCACAAACTTTATATAAATACTTAATACAGAATACATTATAATTAACTATAATTGTCGTTGTGATAAGATGATAAGGGTTTGACTGATGCCTTTTCCACATATCAGTATCATTGTTTCCTGGTTGATTTGTAATAGTTGCTCATATCAGCAAGGAAATTCATTCAGAAATACTGGGTCTTTGATCTTATCTTTATATTTTTTTATGGGAGCAGTCAAGACCCAAATCCATGGATCCACCCAAACCTTTATGGATCCGCTTGGTCTTCTCCCGGCTTTGCTCAATGGATGATTTCACAAACTCCCCTCTCCCACTTTCTGACCACAACCTTCTTTCATTCTCTATCAAGAACTGCCATCCCGCTAAGGTCACCCCCACTTTCCACACTTATAGAAACATACAGGCCATTAACACCCAGAAACTTATGAAGAACTTGCAGTCATCATTGGCCCCAATCTTCTCCATCTCATGTCCTGATTCTGCTCTGAAGCATTACAATGAAACCCTGCAAAGTGCTCTGGATGAAGCTGCTCCTCCTATACATAAAACAACTCGACACAGACGGCAACAACCGTGGCACACGCTGCTAACACGGTTCCTGCAGCGGTGCTCCAGGTGCGCAGAACGTCTGTGGAGAAAATCTAATCTACCCGAAGATTTCATCCATTATAAGTTCATGCTAAAGACATACAATTCTGCCCTTCACCTCTCCAAACAAACCTACTTCAACACCCTCATCACCTCCCTGTCCAATAACCCTAAACGTCTCTTTGACACGTTCCAGTCCCTACTCAACCCAAGAGCGCAGGCCCCAAACACGGATCTCCGTGCTGACGATCTGGCCAATTATTTCAAAGAAAAAATTGACCACATTCGACAGGAAATCATCTCCCAATCTCTTCATACCATGCACTGTCCTCCCTCCCCCACTGCATCTAGTTCACTCTCTGACTTTGAAGCAGCTACAGAAGAAGAAGTAAGCAGGCTCCTTGCATCTTCTCACCCGACCACTTGCACCAGTGACCCCATTCCGTCACATCTCCTCCAGTCCCTTTCCCCGGCTGTCACCTCTCACCTAACAAAAATATTCAACCTTTCCCTCACTTCCGGTATTTTTCCCTCCTCATTTAAGCATGCCATCATACATCCATTACTTAAAAAACCATCCCTCGACCAAAACTGTGCCGCTAATTATAGACCTGTCTCTAATCTTCCCTTCATCTCTAAACTCCTCGAACGCCTGGTCCACTCCCGTCTTACCCGCTATCTCTCAGATAACTCTCTTCTCGACCCTCTTCAATCTGGCTTCCGCTCTTTACACTCTACTGAAACTGCCCCTCACTAAAGTCTCTAATGACCTACTAACAGCTAAATCTAATGGTCACTACTCCATGCTAATTCTCTTGGATCTCTCTGCAGCATTCGACACTGTGGATCATCAGCTCCTCCTCACTATGCTTCGCTCCATCGGCCTCAAGGACACCGTTCTCTCCTGGTTCTCCTCCTATCTCTCTGACCGATCCTTCACTGTATGTTTTGCTGGTTCCTCCTCCTCTCACCTTCCCCTTACTGTTGGGGTTCCTCAAGGATCAGTCCTAGGCCCCCTCCTTTTCTCTTTGTACACTGCCCCTATTGGACAAACAATCAGTAGATTTGGTTTCCAGTACCATCTCTATGCTGACGACACCCAATTATACACTTCTTCTCCTGATCTCACGCCTGCCTTATTAGAAAACACCAGTCATTGTCTTACCGCTGTCTCTAGCATCATGTCCTCCCTCTATCTGAAACTAAACCTGTCAAAAACTGAACTCGTGTTCTCTCCCTCTACTAACCTACCTTTGGCTGACATTGCCATCTCCGTGTGCGGTTCCACCATTACTCCAAAGCAACATGCCCGCTGCCTTGGGGTCATCCTTGATTCTGACCTTTCATTCACCCCCCACATCCGATCACTGGCTCGCTCTTCTTACCTGCATCTCAAAAACATTTCTAGAACTCGCCCTTTTCTTACTTTCGACTCTGCAAAAACTCTTACTGTTTCACTTATTCATTCTCGTCTGGACTATTGTAACTCTCTACTAATCGGCCTCCCTCTTACCAAACTTTCCCCGCTCCAATCTGTCCTGAATGCTGCTGCCAGGATCATATTCCTCACCAACCGTTACACCAATGCCTCTACCTTGTGCCAGTCATTACACTGGCTACCCATCCACTCCAGAATCCAGTACAAAACTACTACCCTCATCCACAAAGCGCTCTATGGCTCAGCACCACCCTACATCTCCTCTCTGGTCTCAGTCTACCACCCTTCCCGTGCCCTCCGCTTCGCTGATGACCTCAGGTTAGCATCCTCAATAATCAGAACCTCCCACTCCCGTCTCCAAGACTTTACACGTGCTGCGCCGATTCTTTGGAATGCACTACCTAGGTTAATACGATTAATTCCCAATCCCCACAGTTTTAAGCGTGCCCTAAAAACTCATTTGTTCAGACTGGCCTACTGCCTCAATGCATTAACCTAACGATCCCTGTGTGGCCTATTTAAAAAAAAAAAAAACAGATTCCTCGCACTATGTTCTCATTCACTTTATGCAGTTAATAGCCCTCTGTGTCTGTACTGCTACATACTTAGGCAGTTAACTGGTTCATGCAGCTTTACATGAACACCCGAGCCTTACACTATGGCCGGTCCGAATAACTATAGCAATTGTTACCATCCACCTCTTGTGTCTCCCCTTTTCCTCATAGTTTGTAAGCTTGCGAGCAGTGCCCTCATTCCTCCTGGTATCTGTTTTGAACTGTATTTCTGTTATGCTGTAATGTCTATTGTATGTACAAGTCCCCTCTATAATTTGTAAAGCGCTGCGGAATATGTTGGCGCTATATAAATAAAAATTATTATTATTATTATATTATTATCCGCTTATACCATGCCTTAAAAAAGTTAAAAAGTTTTCCACAGAGTGATCTACTGCTTCACACTCCAGCAATCAGTCGTAATCTGTGGAGGATTCCTGTAATAAGTGGTTCAGTGCCTCTATAGGGGAAAATGAGTATTACACACACTCTATCAAAATCAGTGGCCTATACATGCAATGTACATACATGTCGGGACTTCCAGAGTGCTAGACAAAATGTTAGCTGTTTATCTCAGTTTTCCTCACTATTAACTAAAATAAAAATTAAAATATTTTAAAATAGGTTTGACAACCCCGTCCGGATTCCTCTTGCAGGGCTTATCCTAATGGTAAAATAGGTCTCCCACCACCTCACCCTCAAAGAGAGGATCCCGGTTATAGCGTGCAACATGGAATAAATTGACAGAAAATCTATCTTAGCATGAAATGTCACATCTTTCATAAATCAGTTACTGTTAAGGCCACCATACACATAAGCATAACCTTTATTATAAATATCTCATAATGATAATATACAAATAGTACACTAAGTATTCACACCTTGATGGTTAGTCATAGAGTGACAAATTAACCCAAGACAAACATATATCCTACGTCTCTACATATAGGATGAGGTGCACACAGCACCACCACTATCAAAGGTCCCTTGTCTCTACACGTTTCCTCATCCAATCCATAGACAACTCATCAGGAGACTTATATGTGCCATGATCTATATTTTACTTTAGAGAGACTGAACAATAAACCCCTAAAAACATTAAAAATGAATGTGTATATGCAGGACTCAATAGTACAATTTCCGTTATGTAATTGATCGAGTACCGTACCCAATAATCGCTCCCGTCAAATTGGACTGAACTACTGGACATATGTTTTATCCCTTTGTTGACAATGAATCTTCCAATTTGCGGATATTTCAACAAAAACTACAGTCAATCACCATACATATAAGACTAGAGTCGGGGAAGATAAGTATCCGGTGTGTCTGATTTTAGACTGTTGACACTTTTGGTTTTCGGAGAGATAAGCTGCTGCCAGAGAAGTCTAGCAGTGGCTCGTTCATAGAGAACACAAGAACGCTTGGCAGAGTGAGCGCTTATAAGTATGGAGGAGTTGGGAGAGATAGCAGCTATCTATCGTGTATGGGGCTCCAGGGGATCAGGAAAAATACTAGGTAAGATTTTGGATACTAAACTGTGTGGAGAAATTTCATTCTTTCTATTCATAAATTGTATAAAATTAAAATTGTCTGTAATGATGTAAAGTGTTAAAATATCACGTCAGACCATAAAATACCATAATAATAATAATAATATAAGCCCTGGTATAATTCTGTCAACATAGAACAGTTCTAGGTGTCAGAATATAGTGGTGCAAAACAAATGTCATTTTGTAAATGAATACTGTCATTTCACCGCTCATTGAGCTCCATAAAAATGAAACCCTGAAGTATTATGAAATAGTTTTTTCCACTACCTGAAGCTTTGTAATTTATCATATGATGCAATACTGTGCTACTTAAAAGGACATAATCTTCTAAAAAAAAAACTGTAATTTTATAGCAATGCGAATGGGAAAATAATAAGTAATGGCCCCTTGAAGGTGAGGATGAAAAAATGTATGCAAAAACTGGCTGCGACCTGATGGGATTGATGGCAGCAGAGAAGCAAATACTTATTTTTATGGGGCCTTTAACCAACTTATCTGACCTTGAGAGCCCAAAAATAAGTATTCTCCACATTAAATTAGATAGTGCTACCATCCTTTTGTTACTTTGTCTACTAATCTACTAATTAAGTGCTCTCTTTTGTTTTGAAAAGACTGCAGGAAATTGCCTGCTCACAATTTGTCTCGCAGCCTATCACACGACAGTGAGCTGCGTCTACTGAGTAACTCTGAGGTTCCTGTAGATCCTCAAGTCTGAGCAGTCTCCTGTCCTAGCTGAAGAATGTGGGCCACCCTCACTTTACATCTGATAACTGGAATGTCCCTTGGTTTCATGCCAGTTCTTCTTGCTCAAGAAAGAACACAAGAGCCGAGCTCCACCACAGTAAAAACATGCATACGTCTCTACCCCGAGGCTCCGCCAGCCAAGTACTGGATAAAATATGCATCTCTCATCTAGGTGCCAACTATGTAACCTGTTTTTTTTGTGCTGTACTATAAATTGGTGTCGAAGATGAATGTTATGTGCATGATCAACAAATGAGTTGTCTCTGGCAATGAACTGACCCAGTTACTATTGAAGTCATAATGGACACGATTGACCTGTTTATTATATAGTGCTTCGTTGTCATCTCTTACAGGAGAAATTTAGATATTTCATTGACTATTATCACAAGAGAAAGAAGGTTAAAGGTATTGCCATTAACTCGGATGGGTGTCGACACAAGGCACCAGAAACAACACAACTCTGCACACTTAGGTGGCCATTTCCAGCTCAGATCCTACTGAAGTGAATGGACATCATGCTGCATTAGTTCAGAATGTACAAAGCTAGGATGATTTGGTTCTGTAAACTGTGTGTTTCCCCATAGATAGTTAATATCTTAACAACCCCTTTAAGAAACTGATATAAGTAATTGATGAAAATTGGTGAATGACCTTTTATAAAGCCATGTGTAGATTTCCAACTATAGCTTGTCATGATTTTCTCAACAAATCTCTAGGGCTCATTTTGTGAAAATCCTTGTATAGATTTGTAACCAAGAAGTTTCATAGCTATAGGAGAGAAGAGGGTAACAACTGACTAATGTCTGAGGGAGGTCCAAATCCTTCTTTGTCAATTAAATGGCAACTAGCAGATGTAATGATTTTGCTTTTAGGGTCCAGAAGCTTCAAATGATGAGACTGGACTTGCACCCATGACTGAAGGAGCATCTGTAAATGCCGTTATTCTCTTAAGGACCTTACTTTAGCATTCTTATGTTGATTAGTGATTAAGATCACCATGAACACAACAGAATCGCCACAAGTACCTTAAAAGCTTAGAATAGGGTAGAACTCCAAAATACTAGCAAATCTTCTTGTGGTCTCACCTTAGGACACAGTTATATGACCCAACTACAACAGTGCCCACAAGGTCTAATTTATTTGTTTTACTCAATTATATAGCGCCATTATTTGCAACAGACATCATAATCCCTGTCCCCATTGGGGATTCAATTTAAAATCTAAATCATTTTGTCTTTGGAGTGTAGAAGGAAACCAGAGTACCCACACAAACATAAGAAGAACATACAAACTTCTTGCAGATGTTGTTCTTCATGGGATTTGAACCCCAGCGCTGCAAAGCAACAGTGCTAGCCATTGAGCCACCATGCGGCGCAGATGCAGCAGAAGACAATCTTAGAATGATTTCTTCTCATAGGTTCAAGGATACAATAGTCTGGTACTGAAAGAAAATCTCACAACAGGAAGTTTTAAATGATAGATTGAGTGTAAAATACCTGATAACACGAGAGGAAGGAGTGTTCTCTCTGTGATTTATTTCACGATCAGTTTTTTTTTCTACTAGCAATGGGGTGGATCAGTGTTTCTGTCTACAAATGAGTGTCTCAATTTTAGTTTTAGCTCATATAGTCAGATCTGCAATGTCGCAAAACCACCTTCCAATACTACTTGACCGTTAAACAAAAGGTGACCAGAAGGTGTTTACACACTGGAATTCATCAGTCCATAACAACAATGGATATTTCCATATCATCATATGTACATTACATTATATTTATTGTGATTTACATAATAATTAGTGATGGGCGAACCCAAGCAATAAAGTTGGGGGTCTGTACAGAACACCTACTGTTCAGGCATGGACCCCGAACCAGGACTTCTCCAGGAAGTCTGTGTTACTGTTTGGGTTCAGCGCCCTGAATATTGAGTGTTTCCAATACACACCAAAAATTCTCATGATGAACTGTGGTGAACTCACTGAGCTCAGTGCTGCACCGTGAGACTTTTTCTCACGGTGTTAGCGGTGATCTCACTGGAGTCACCACAGTTCATCGGTCCAGCTCACACTGAAGTGACTTGGAAACACAACCTCAGTGACCTATGGTAACCTCAATGACGTCACCACTTCTCACTGATGCTGTACTCATTCTCCTGTGGTGTTCAGCCTGGAAAGTTGCATCTTCACACCATCCAGGTTCAAAACCAATTATCACAGACATGGATTACAGCATGGGAAAGTACGTCAGGCAGGTGAGGGATATTGTTTTCCATTTTTATTTTTTTACAGGAGACCAGGGCTTCAATGGAACGTGTGATAGGTGAGTATTTTTGTTATTTGTTATTTTCTGTTTTTTTTACAGGTGACCAGAACTTCAGTGGAGTGGGTGTAAGAGGAGTATAACTGTGTTTGTTATTTTTAAATAAATTTGTAAAATGGTGCTTATTTTAATTTCAAATAAAGGACTTTATTCTGGATTTTTTTTTTTTACTGACAATATGACCATGGGGTTAGTAATGGATAGGCGTTTTAAAGAGGTGATGATCCTAAGCATATTGGAGGCTGTAAGTAACTAATAAGAAGAGAAACTTTATATAGAGAAGCATGAAGCTGGACTAATAGACCAGAGAATGTACGAAGCGGACAGAGGTCATAGTGAAGGCTTCTAGAGTCTATGAAACTATTTCCCCTTCTTTTGCATCTCAAGAAGCCCTCTCAGTCTTTATACTGAGATTATCTTCTTTATCACTAAGAGACTTGTTAGTGTCACTCATCATCTTACTAGATGGGTAACCAAGCACTGACAGATGCTTAGTCTATATAAGACCCAATTGTCAACATGGCATTGACGTACAACTCAAACAAGTTTGTTCTACTAATATATATTGCCCATCTGACAGGTGATCAATATCGAAACAGGCTTAAATTAGCTTTTCAAGACTTTGAAGGACCATGCCTAGGATATCCACTGGTGTTTTATGATACTTGTGAATGCTCCCAAATGTCACTGAAAAGTGGAAACTCTCACAGAGTATTTGGCAAATCTCTCAGGTACAGCAAAAACCTCTAAAAACCTTCTGGAGCAAAGTGTTTATAGAAGGCTTCCTGTAAATTACGTTGGGATGTATGGGAAAGATATATATCTATGTAGCGTGTTAGCCAGTAGATAGAAAACTATTTAGATTTGAGTCCTCAGTGGTTGATACCTTTTAATGGCTAGCTGAAAAGATGGTAACAAAATTGCAAGCTTTTGAGACTACTCAGGTCTCTTCATCAGGCATAGACTAATACAAAATCTGAAGAATCACATTATATACACAACAGAGCAAAGAGATAATGCAATAGATAAGACAAGTAAGGGTACCGTCACACAGTGGCATTTTGATCGCTACGACGGCACGATCTGTGACGCTCCAGTATCGTAAGAATATCGCTCCAGCGTCGTAGACTGCTGTCACACTTTGCAATGTACGACGCTGGAGCGATAATTTCATGACGTATGTGCGATGTAGAAGCCGTTGGTTACTATGCGCACATCGTATACAATATCGTGCACACCTTTGTTACACCATGCGATCATGCCGCCACAGCGGGACACTAGACGACGAAAGAAAGTTTCAAACGATCTGCTACGACGTACGATTCTCAGCGGGGTCCCTGATCGCAGGAGCGTGTCAGACACAGCGAGATCGCTGGAACATCACGGATATATCGCTGGAACGTCACAAATCGTGCCGTCGTAGCGATCAAAATGCCACTGTGTGACGGTACCCTAAAGTGAAGCAGAACTATCATTATGGGAGAGGGATAAACATAAATATTGGAACAGTTCATAGATAAGGAGTGTGAAAGTTTTACTGACCTCTGATTGGGGTCTGGTTCTGTGTTGTGATGCATATATATAATAGCAATGGACTAAAACTTAACTTTTATTATCTCCAAATGAGAAACATATAAAGTGCCCACAAAGAACACCTAAGTGAAAAAAACGAACATGACGCTACAAGACACAAGTAAAGGGGAAAAAAGGGAAGATAAAAAACTACTGATGCCAATACAAAGAATGCTCTCGTAGGAGCTATCCCAAAGAGTGTGTGAACGTAATTTTAAACGAGTAATGCAAAACTCGATGCAAATGTAAAAAACGAATCACCACACTAAACTAGATGTGAATTCTAGAAATGCAAGCAAGATAATGGTCACAGATGCTGTAATTAAACCATGTCAGCATATAGAAGGAGGTATTAGCAAACCCCCCCCCCCAACTAGTACAACGGGGTATGTGAGAGATATTGATAGATATTGAACACTAACACCGCATGCTGTACAAAGTAGATGGAGTATAACCCATCAGATACTTAATTAGACCAGCAGTGTGCAATAGTTCTATCATATGTTGTGCTATGCTGAAATAGTAGCAGAAATGACATAAGACAGCCTGTTGACATCAGTATATAAAATAGCAGCAAAAGGTATATAGAAAGCTCATAGTGGCGAATAACGTGCCTAGGTACCTATATGATGGCAGGCTCACAGCCTATCTCTTGCCTCATTTGACCAAGGAAAACCTAAACCAACAAAGTATACAGCCACATACTTTCACCTGCAATGAGAGACAACGCGCCCCCTGTGTAGCCTATACCAGCAGCCAGGGGTTAAACATCAGCAGCGTTACTCGCAATATAAAGCGGTGATATGGTTAGATCTCACCCAGTTCCCGGAAAGGCTGTACCATATCCAAGCGGGGTTCAAAGCGCTTTCAAAAATAAGGGAGCGGGTGGTGAGCTTCTATAGCGTCTCCCGACGCGTTTCATCCTATCTTCATGGATTCATCAGGGCCAATTTGTTGACAGTCTAAACCAAAATTGCATTGGTCTGCACTTCACTTTTGAAGCCAATCCCTCTAAATTGGCCTTTCTGGACATATGTATTGCCAAAGACACCAATGGAGCCATTATGACTAGCACACATAGGAAGAGTACAGCAACCAACTCCCTCTTGAGATGGGAAAGTAACCATCCTGTCCCACTCAAGAGGGGTATACCCAAAGGTCAATACTTGAGAATGAGGGGGAATTGCTCAAGTGTTTTCCTTCCAAGAACAGGCAAACGATCTACGCACCAGATTTCTAGAAAGGGGGTATCCAGAACATGTCCTGAATAAAGCATATAAAGAATCAATCAGGAGAGAGAGAAGGGATTTGTTAACCCCAAAACCGAAAGAGGAAGATGACCCCACTATTCGTTTCATCACTAGATTTTCAAACGGTGCCAGAGATGTCAGGAACATTCTCCAGAGACACTGGCCCATACTCATGATGGACAATGACATTAAAGATCAGCTTTCCTCTTCTCCTCAAATTACATTCAGGAGGGGTAGGTCGTTGGGTGATAGGTTGGTTCATAGCCATTATCAGGCGGCTCCAAAAACTCACTTTTTGTCAAGTCAGACTAAGGGTTGCTATAAGTGTGGTAGGTGTAAGGCCTGCAAATCTGTACAGCCTGGAATTTCTTTCTCTGGTACTGTTACGGGGATTACATACCCCATTCGACATTTTATAAACTGCAGCACCAGAGGGATTGTTTACAAGGCCACATGTGAATGTGGTATGGAATATGTGGGCAAAACGAAAAGGGAATTCCGAAAGCGAATTGGTGAACATGTCCGTGACATAGCCAACAAAAGGGACACACCAGTCGCCAATCATATGAACCTACATCACCAGGGGGAACCTGACAAGATCAAATTCATGGGCATAGATAAGATTTTACCACCAACAAGGGGAGGTGATTGGGATAAACTAATACTGCAGAAAGAGAGCAGATGGATTTTCACTTTGAAAACAGTACGGCCAGATGGTTTAAATGAACAATTGTCATACAGCTGCTTTTTGTGAACCCATTTTATACATAACCCCCATCACCCTTCGGGTATCTTTCCAACCTATCCACTCTTCCCATTCTCTCTTTAGGGTCAGTTTTGAGGGACAGCCACCGTTGAGTGGGGGCGCCTCTTGCGCAGGATCTCTTAGGGTGCCAACCTCCACGATAGGTAGGATTCACAGAGGGACACGTATACTATCTTACCCGTATACCTTTTTAGTGGTTTGTACCCTACCTTGCCCCTCATCTCTGGTTACACTAGTTGTTCCACCTCTTACATAATTTCTCTATCTAATGTAGGGTCCCATAGGGTCAGATATATAGGGACAGCCGCCGTTGAGTGGGGGCGCCACTTGCGCAGGTCTTTAGGGTGCCAACCTCCGCGTTAGGTAGTATCTTATTAGTCCAGGATGTACTAGGGGGCAGTGTAGTCTCTCTTTTTTGAGGCGGTGGTATCTCTCACAGCTTTTTCGTTTTTTCGTTTTATTTTTGTATTGTCTCGCACTTGTTTGTTTTACATTTGCAACCAAGTGCGTTTTCTTTTGTGTTCCATGTCTTTTTTTGAACCCAAAATTTGCCTTTTTGATCCTATAATTAATCTTTTGATACCCAAAATGCATTTTCTGGCTTATATAGTCTATGTCTTTTGGTTTTTGTTTTTTGTCTTTTCTATTCAGTATCCACTCTTTTTGCATCTTCGTAAAGAAGCAGAGCCTGAATCATACCGTTAGGAGTTTATGAAATTTTGGTTGTTTACGTTCACCAACATTTTTTCCTCTATCCCCTTGTTTGTATGTATTTTTTCTAGAATCATATGGGTTATGGTTTAATTTTATAACTACAGGGTAGACCACAGGTTATGCCCCTTTATCTATCTCCATAGGGGGCTTTTCTGTGGTCTCAAGGAAAATATACAGACAGGTGATTAGTCCTATAGATTTGCTTTGTTAGAGTTTTTTTCTTAGGGACTACTTATAAATAGGCGACATTCCATATTCTCACCTGTACATCGTTAGGACAGGAGTGTGGTGTGTTGTTTATTTGCCCAGCCCGGTATGTCATACATAGCCGCATTATTGGCGCTCTGGTATATGCGCTATACAAAGGCGGCTATGCATTCTGGGCACGATGAATGGGTCGGCGGTCAGCTGACCTTCTGTGTCTGCTGACCTGTCAACTTTACACGCAGGCGCACTATCGTGCGCTCCACATATGCGTTCCAGCTGAAGAGGCGCGCAGGCGCCAGCTGGTTTCAGCGTCTGACGTACTTCCGGTTTGCGGACTATTTGTAAAAGACACAGTCGGGGACCAGGTAACGCAGCTCTTGCCACCGCTTACACTCCCCTGATGAATCCATGAAGATAGGATGAAACGCGTCGGGAGACGCTATAGAAGCTCACCACCCGCTCCCTTATTTTTGAAAGCGCTTTGAACCCCGCTTGGATATGGTACAGCCTTTCCGGGAACTGGGTGAGATCTAACCATATCACCGCTTTATATTGCGAGTAACGCTGCTGATGTTTAACCTCTGGCTGCTGGTATAGGCTACACAGGGGGCGCGTTGTCTCTCATTGCAGGTGAAAGTATGTGGCTGTATACTTTGTTGGTTTAGGTTTTCCTTGGTCAAATGAGGCAAGAGATAGGCTGTGAGCCTGCCATCATATAAGTACCTAGGCACGTTATTCGCCACTATGAGCTTTCTATATACCTTTTGCTGCTATTTTATATACTGATGTCAACAGGCTGTCTTATGTCAGTTCTGCTACTATTTCAGCATAGCATAACATATGATAGAACTATTGCACACTGCTGGTCTAATTAAGTATCTGATGGGTTATACTCCATCTACTTTGTACAGCATGCGGTGTTAGTGTTCAATATCTATCAATATCTCTCACATACCCCGTTGTACTAGTTGGGGGGGGGGTTTGCTAATACCTCCTTCTATATGCTGACATGGTTTAATTACAGCATCTGTGACCATTATCTTGCTTGCATTTCTAGAATTCACATCTAGTTTAGTGTGGTGATTCGTTTTTTACATTTGCATCGAGTTTTGCATTACTCGTTTAAAATTACGTTCACACACTCTTTGGGATAGCTCCTACGAGAGCATTCTTTGTATTGGCATCAGTAGTTTTTTATCTTCCCTTTTTTCCCCTTTACTTGTGTCTTGTAGCGTCATGTTCATTTTTTTCACTTAGGTGTTCTTTGTGGGCACTTTATATGTTTCTCATTTGGAGATAATAAAAGTTAAGTTTTAGTCCATTGCTATTATATATATTTTCATTTTTTGTGGATTTTTTCCTGCTACGGTATATTCTGTGTTGTGATGCCCCCACAAGATCTGAGGAGCAAATTCCTTAATTGATGTAAAAAGACATACATTCATGCGACACATTCATTCCTGAACTGAGAGTGTCAAATGTTGTCAAACCAGGGATTCAAGCTTGAGGAGGCTAATTTGCATATTCCAGGTGCCTTCTGGGAAAAGCGAAGAGTCTCCCTAAGCTAGAAGATCGTTGGGTACAGCGGGACCAGCTGCTTGGAAAGAATCACCAAACCAGGGATTCAAGCTTGAGGAGGCTAATTTGCATATTCCAGGTGCCTTCTGGGAAAAGCGAAGAGTCTCCCTAAGCTAGAAGATCGTTGGGTACAGCCGGGACCAGCTGCTTGGAAAGAATCACCAAACCAGGGATTCAAGCTTGAGGAGGCTAATTTGCATATTCCAGGTGCCTTCTGGGAAAAGCGAAGAGTCTCCCTAAGCTAGAAGATCGTTGGGTACAGCCGGGACCAGCTGCTTGGAAAGAATCACCAAACCAGGGATTCAAGCTTGAGGAGGCTAATTTGCATATTCCAGGTGCCTTCTGGGAAAAGCGAAGAGTCTCCCTAAGCTAGAAGATCGTTGGGTACAGCCGGGACCAGCTGCTTGGAAAGAATCACCAAACCAGGGATTCAAGCTTGAGGAGGCTAATTTGTATATTCCAGGTGCCTTCTGGGAAAAGCGAAGAGTCTCCCTAAGCTAGAAGATCGTTGGGTACAGCCGGGACCAGCTGCTTGGAAAGAATCACGAAACCAGGGATTCAAGCTTGAGGAGGCTAATTTGCATATTCCAGGTGCCTTCTGGGAAAAGCGAAGAGTCTCCCTAAGCTAGAAGATCGTTGGGTACAGCCGGGACCAGCTGCTTGGAAAGAATCACCAAACCTTTTTGCCTGTAGGACATTAATGCAAGAGAGCTTGGCTGAGTAGATTACACAAGAAGGAAAACACACAGCAAGTCAGCAGGATCTAGGAGCAACATGGCAGATGTGACAACCTACATGGTGAGCTGCAGCATGTGCTACATGTTCACAGATCGACCAGAAGAAGAATTAAATTTCACCTGTCAGAAGTGTAGACTAGTAGCCCTTTTAGAAGAAAAGGTGCGGGGTCTGGAAGAAAGAATAGCAACTTTGAAACTCATCAAAGAGAATGAAGACTTTCTAGACAGAACAGAAGCATCTCTACTGGTCACAGAAGGTGAAAAAAGTGTCAGAGAACCTCCAAAAGCAGATGAGTGGAAGCATGTGACCAAAAGAAGCAAGAAGACCATGGAGAAATCACCAACCACACAACTGAAGAACCGATATCAAATCTTTGTAGAGGATGAAGATGGCACACCTAAGGATGAAGCAATACCAGCAAGCAAAAAAGAAAAGGGCACACAGCAACAAGTGACAGCAAAAAGTACAGCCAAGAAGCAACGAAGAGTGGTGGTGGTGGGAGACTCACTACTGAGAGGCACAGAAGCAGCCATCTGCAGACCGGACATAACTGCAAGAGAAGTATGCTGCCTTCCAGGTGCGATGATCAAGGATGTGACCGATAGGATACCAAAGCTCTTCAACTCCAAGGACGTCCACCCATTTCTTCTGATACATGTTGGCACCAATGACACGGCAAGGAAGGACCTACCGACAATCTGCAAAGACTTTGAAGAGCTGGGGAAGAAAGTAAAGGAACTGGATGCACAGGTAGTTTTTTCTTCTATCCTTCCAGTAGACAGGCATGGCACCAGGAGATGGAACAGGATCCTTGATGCAAACAACTGGCTAAGACGATGGTGCAGACAACAAGGATTCGGATTCCTGGACCACGGTGTGAATTACTTGTACGATGGACTCCTCGCCAGAGACGGACTACACCTCAACAAACCTGGGAAACACACATTCGCCAGAAGACTCGCTACACTCATCAGGAGGGCGTTAAACTAGAAGAAGAGGGGACGGGAAGAAAAACATTAGACTTGAACAAAGAAGATCCAGGAAAACATACTCAGAAGGGAGGTAAGAACATTTCTAAAACAATCCACAGTGAGGAGATTGGAACAAAACAAAATCCTCTAAACTGCATGCTCGCAAATGCCAGAAGCCTGACAAACAAGATAGAAGAACTAGAAGCAGAAATATCTACAGGTAACTTTGACATAGTGGGAATAACCGAGACATGGTTAGATGAAAGCTATGACTGGGCAGTTAACTTACAGGGTTACAGTCTGTTTAGAAAGGATCGTAAAAATCGGAGAGGAGGAGGGGTTTGTCTCTATGTAAAATCTTGTCTAAAGTCCACTTTAAGGGAGGATATTAGCGAAGGGAATGAGGATGTCGAGTCCATATGGGTTGAAATTCATGGAGGGAAAAATGGTAACAAAATTCTCATTGGGGTCTGTTACAAACCCCCAAATATAACAGAAAGCATGGAAAGTCTACTTCTAAAGCAGATAGATGAAGCTGCAACCCATAATGAGGTCCTGGTTATGGGGGACTTTAACTACCCGGATATTAACTGGGAAACAGAAACCTGTGAAACCCATAAAGGCAACAGGTTTCTGCTAATAACCAAGAAAAATTATCTTTCACAATTGGTGCAGAATCCAACCAGAGGAGCAGCACTTTTAGACCTAATACTATCTAATAGACCTGACAGAATAACAAATCTGCAGGTGGTTGGGCATTTAGGAAATAGCGACCACAATATTGTGCAGTTTCACCTGTCTTTCACTAGGGGGACTTGTCAGGGAGTCACAAAAACATTGAACTTTAGGAAGGCAAAGTTTGAACAGCTTAGAGATGCCCTTAATCTGGTAGACTGGGACAATATCCTCAGAAATGAGAATACAGATAATAAATGGGAAATGTTTAAGAACATCCTAAATAGGCAGTGTAAGCGGTTTATACCTTGTGGGAATAAAAGGACTAGAAATAGGAAAAACCCAATGTGGCTAAACAAAGAAGTAAGACAGGCAATTAACAGTAAAAAGAAAGCATTTGCACTACTAAAGCAGGATGGCACCATTGAAGCTCTAAAAAACTATAGGGAGAAAAATACTTTATCTAAAAAACTAATTAAAGCTGCCAAAAAGGAAACAGAGAAGCACATTGCTAAGGAGAGTAAAACTAATCCCAAACTGTTCTTCAACTATATCAATAGTAAAAGAATAAAAACTGAAAATGTAGGCCCCTTAAAAAATAGTGAGGAAACAATGGTTGTAGATGACGAGGAAAAAGCTAACATATTAAACACCTTCTTCTCCACGGTATTCACGGTGGAAAATGAAATGCTAGGTGAAATCCCAAGAAACAATGAAAACCCTATATTAAGGGTCACCAATCTAACCCAAGAAGAGGTGCGAAACCGGCTAAATAAGATTAAAATAGATAAATCTCCGGGTCCGGATGGCATACACCCACGAGTACTAAGAGAACTAAGTAATGTAATAGATAAACCATTATTTCTTATTTTTAGTGACTCTATAGCGACAGGGTCTGTTCCGCAGGACTGGCGCATAGCAAATGTGGTGCCAATATTCAAAAAGGGCTCTAAAAGTGAACCTGGAAATTATAGGCCAGTAAGTCTAACCTCTATTGTTGGTAAAATATTTGAAGGGTTTCTGAGGGATGTTATTCTGGATTATCTCAATGAGAATAACTGTTTAACTCCATATCAGCATGGGTTTATGAGAAATCGCTCCTGTCAAACCAATCTAATCAGTTTTTATGAAGAGGTAAGCTATAGACTGGACCACGGTGAGTCATTGGACGTGGTATATCTCGATTTTTCCAAAGCGTTTGATACCGTGCCGCACAAGAGGTTGGTACACAAAATGAGAATGCTTGGTCTGGGGAAAATGTGTGTAAATGGGTTAGTAACTGGCTTAGTGATAGAAAGCAGAGGGTGGTTATAAATGGTATAGTCTCTAACTGGGTCGCTGTGACCAGTGGGGTACCGCAGGGGTCAGTATTGGGACCTGTTCTCTTCAACATATTCATTAATGATCTGGTAGAAGGTTTACACAGTAAAATATCGATATTTGCAGATGATACAAAACTATGTAAAGCAGTTAATACAATAGAAGATAGTATTCTGCTACAGATGGATCTGGATAAGTTGGAAACTTGGGCTGAAAGGTGGCAGATGAGGTTTAACAATGATAAATGTAAGGTTATACACATGGGAAGAAGGAATCAATGTCACCATTACACACTGAATGGGAAACCACTGGGTAAATCTGACAGGGAGAAGGACTTGGGGATCCTAGTTAATGATAAACTTACCTGGAGCAGCCAGTGCCAGGCAGCAGCTGCCAAGGCAAACAGGATCATGGGGTGCATTAAAAGAGGTCTGGATACACATGATGAGAGCATTATACTGCCTCTGTACAAATCCCTAGTTAGACCGCACATGGAGTACTGTGTCCAGTTTTGGGCACCGGTGCTCAGGAAGGATATAATGGAACTAGAGAGAGTACAAAGGAGGGCAACAAAATTAATAAAGGGGATGGGAGAACTACAATACCCAGATAGATTAGCGAAATTAGGATTATTTAGTCTAGAAAAAAGACGACTGAGGGGCGATCTAATAACCATGTATAAGTATATAAGGGGACAATACAAATATCTCGCTGAGGATCTGTTTATACCAAGGAAGGTGACGGGCACAAGGGGGCATTCTTTGCGTCTGGAGGAGAGAAGGTTTTTCCACCAACATAGAAGAGGATTCTTTACTGTTAGGGCAGTGAGAATCTGGAATTGCTTGCCTGAGGAGGTGGTGATGGCGAACTCAGTCGAGGGGTTCAAGAGAGGCCTGGATGTCTTCCTGGAGCAGAACAATATTGTATCATACAATTATTAGGTTCTGTAGAAGGACGTAGATCTGGGTATTTATTATGATGGAATATAGGCTGAACTGGATGGACAAATGTCTTTTTTCGGCCTTACTAACTATGTTACTATGTTACTATGTTACTATAATGAGGTCCTGGTTATGGGGGACTTTAACTACCCGGATATTAACTGGGAAACAGAAACCTGTGAAACCCATAAAGGCAACAGGTTTCTGCTAATAACCAAGAAAAATTATCTTTCACAATTGGTGCAGAATCCAACCAGAGGAGCAGCACTTTTAGACCTAATACTGTCTAATAGACCTGACAGAATAACAAATCTGCAGGTGGTTGGGCATCTAGGAAATAGCGACCACAATATTGTACAGTTTCACCTGTCTTTCACTAGGGGGACTTGTCAGGGAGTCACAAAAACACTGAACTTTAGGAAGGCAAAGTTTGACCAGCTTAGAGATGCCCTTAATCTGGTAGACTGGGACAATATCCTCAGAAATAAGAATACAGATAATAAATGGGAAATGTTTAAGAACATCCTAAATAGGCACTGTTAGCGGTTTATACCTTGTGGGAATAAAAGGACTAGAAATAGGAAAAACCCAATGTGGCTAAACAAAGAAGTAAGACAGGCAATTAACAGTAAAAAGAAAGCATTTGCACTACTAAAGCAGGATGGCACCATTGAAGCTCTAAAAAACTATAGGGAGAAAAATACTGTATCTAAAAAACTAATTAAAGCTGCCAAAAAGGAAACAGAGAAGCACATTGCTAAGGAGAGTAAAACTAATCCCAAACTGTTCTTCAACTATATCAATAGTAAAAGAATAAAAACTGAAAATGTAGGCCCCTTAAAAAATAGTGAGGAAAGAATGGTTGTAGATGACGAGGAAAAAGCTAACATATTAAACACCTTCTTCTCCACGGTATTCACGGTGGAAAATGAAATGCTAGGTGAAATCCCAAGAAACAATGAAAACCCTATATTAAGGGTCACCAATCTAACCCAAGAAGAGGTGCGAAACCGGCTAAATAAGATTAAAATAGATAAATCTCCGGGTCCGGATGGCATACACCCACGAGTACTAAGAGAACTAAGTAATGTAATAGATAAACCATTATTTCTTATTTTTAGGGACTCTATAGCGACAGGGTCTGTTCCGCAGGATTGGCGCATAGCAAATGTGGTGCCAATATTCAAAAAGGGCTCTAAAAGTGAACCTGGAAATTATAGGCCAGTAAGTCTAACCTCTATTGTTGGTAAAATATTTGAAGGGTTTCTGAGGGATGTTATTCTGGATTATCTCAATGAGAATAACTGTTTAACTCCATATCAGCATGGGTTTATGAGAAATCGCTCCTGTCAAACCAATCTAATCAGTTTTTATGAAGAGGTAAGCTATAGGCTGGACCACGGTGAGTCATTAGACGTGGTATATCTCGATTTTTCCAAAGCGTTTGATACCGTGCTGCACAAGAGGTTGGTACACAAAATGAGAATGCTTGGTCTGGGGAAAATGTGTGTAAATGGGTTAGTAACTGGCTTAGTGATAGAAAGCAGAGGGTGGTTATAAATGGTATAGTCTCTAACTGGGTCGCTGTGACCAGTGGGGTACCGCAGGGGTCAGTATTGGGACCTGTTCTCTTCAACATATTCATTAATGATCTGGTAGAAGGTTTACACAGTAAAATATCGATATTTGCAGATGATACAAAACTATGTAAAGCAGTTAATAAAAGAGAAGATAGTATTCTGCTACAGATGGATCTGGATAAGTTGGAAACTTGGGCTGAAAGGTGGCAGATGAGGTTTAACAATGATAAATGTAAGGTTATACACATGGGAAGAAGGAATCAATGTCACCATTACACACTGAATGGGAAACCACTGGGTAAATCTGACAGGGAGAAGGACTTGGGGATCCTAGTTAATGATAAACTTACCTGGAGCAGCCAGTGCCAGGCAGCAGCTGCCAAGGCAAACAGGATCATGGGGTGCATTAAAAGAGGTCTGGATACACATGATGAGAGCATTATACTGCCTCTGTACAAATCCCTAGTTAGACCGCACATGGAGTACTGTGTCCAGTTTTGGGCACCGGTGCTCAGGAAGGATATAATGGAACTAGAGAGAGTACAAAAGGAGGGCAACAAAATTAATAAAGGGGATGGGAGAACTACAATACCCAGATAGATTAGCGAAATTAGGATTATTTAGTCTAGAAAAAAGACGACTGAGGGGCGATCTAATAACCATGTATAAGTATATAAGGGGACAATACAAATATCTCGCTGAGGATCTGTTTATACCAAGGAAGGTGACGGGCACAAGGGGGCATTCTTTGCGTCTGGAGGAGAGAAGGTTTTTCCACCAACATAGAAGAGGATTCTTTACTGTTAGGGCAGTGAGAATCTGGAATTGCTTGCCTGAGGAGGTGGTGATGGCGAACTCAGTCGAGGGGTTCAAGAGAGGCCTGGATGTCTTCCTGGAGCAGAACAATATTGTATCATACAATTAGGTTCTGTAGAAGGACGTAGATCTGGGGATTTATTATGATGGAATATAGGCTGAACTGGATGGACAAATGTCTTTTTTCGGCCTTACTAACTATGTTACTATGTATGTTACTATATGATGTCATAAGTTTATACTCCTAGACTCTTCCGTCTCTCTGAGATTTGAAGTTACATTTTAATATAAGTAGTTTCATGTCCATGGTGCTGTGATCATGTTTGGCCAAAGTTAGATCCATTCTTTTTAGTCTTATTGTGTAGTGATGAGAATTCATCCTTGTTCTAAGCTTTTGGCTTTTCTCCCCCACATACAGACCCCCAGTTGGACATTTAGTTAAGGAAAGGTTCCTGTAGCTGTTGGAGAGGACAGGGAGCTTCTGACAATGATGCTTCTTAAATTTGGGGGCTGCCTAAAACACAGTAGTGGGGGGTCTGGAAATATGGATTGTAATCAGGAATTTCTTTGTAGTAAAGGTTGTAATTTCCATGCAGCTCCCCTTAGCACCTCCAGATTTGGATTGTAAGTGAGGTTGGGCTGTACTGTCATCAGACAGAGCCTAGGCATGTAAACAAGGTGTGTGAAACATGGATGCAACCTTTAACAAAGAGGTATGGTTATGAAATAAAATCTCTCACACCAACTTTTGGCAACATGTTATTGGAGTTCAATCACTGGGATCCCACTGATTGGAGTAGTGGAGGGACTGGTGAGCTCACGTGAATTCAATGAACTTATCTGAAGGATTACCATCAATGTTAAAGGGGTTTACTCATTATTACTCATTATTGATCTTTAGGAGTGCACCACTACCCCGCTTCTCAGGTTCCTGCCTTCTGAGGGTGATGGGTGATTGATAATTTAAAGTTTGAGCCAGTAGCATGTCTGAGCTCTGAGCTGCTTGCCCGAATTGTGAACACTCCAATGCTGCTAGCAAGGGGATTAAATCTGGCCAAATCCAGCGATATCACCAGTTTCAGAGCAGTGCTTATAAGCTGGATAGAAAGAGCTTACACACACATATTCCTTGCCTAGGAAGCTGGCCACCTCTGATAGACCACAGGGCTAGCCAGTAATTTTGACAATAAGCTGTAAACTATAGAAAATATAACATTTCTCAGTTTGTCATGGGGATAATGCGACAGAGGGGGCTAGAATATCACAGCATTTCGTTACACGAACTACTGCACTGATTAGAACTGCTTCATCATCCTGTTAAACATTGCAGGTTTTCCTTGCTCTGTCATAACAAAAGTTAATCAGTTCAGATGATCTCCTGTAGCTCTTCACCCTGAATTGCGTCAGCTGTTCTCTGTTGACCACTCCCCTCTAGTATATATGCTTGCCACTGGCACTTGGGAGTTGCCAGTAATGGTGGCTCTACTTCCTAGTTTGGAGTTGAAGGAAAAGTTGAGTGTTTGGAGTAGGCGCTTGGAGAGTTTTTCAGGAGATTGCTGCGTGGAGTTAGTTTTCGTGTTTATCCTTATCCTCTCCCATTTGGTTTGTGCCTTCTTTTCCTCCCCTGTTTCCCACTCTGTTATTTTGTGAGTGTCTTTGTATGATTGTAGGTTTTTTTCATCCCTATCTGTTAACTCCCTGTCAGTCTGGCTAATGTTTTCCAATACACAATGGCCTCACACCTCCCCTAGGTGGTTGAAGGAACAGATAAGGGGTAAGATAGGAACATAGCAAGGTACAAGACCCCAGCGTTTCCACCAACCGGGGTAATCTGGGGGACAGGGATAGTCTAGGGTGCCTCTAGTTCGAGGGATCGGGTAGGTGCCCACAGTCCTTTGTCACTCCGTGACACCATTCTTGAGAATGGAGAAGATTTTTAAGAAGACATAAATTTCGCAGTTGCTTGTTTTTAGAAGCACTTTGCAGTTTCACCCGTTTAATGAGATAACCGCTTTAAGTGTTCTTGGCTGTCTACTAGTGATGAGCGAATATACTCGTTACCCGAGATTTCCCGAGCACGCTCGGGTGTCCTCCGAGTATTTGTAATTGCTCGGAGATTTAGTTTTCCTTGCAGCAGCTGAATGATTTACATCTTTTAGCCAGCTTGATTACATGTGGGGATTCCCTAGCAACCAGGCAACCCCCACATATACTTATGCTGGCTAGTAGCTGTAAATCATTCAGCTGCAGTGATGAAAACTAAATCTCCGAGCACTTACAAATACTGGGAGGGCACCCAAGCATGCTCGGGAAATCTTGAGTAACGAGTATATTCGCTCATCACTACTGACTACATTATTAACTGATGTTCGATAAGGCTATAATCTCCATAATATGGTAAAACAAATGTAAAAGTTTTAGACTGTAGTACCTAAAATACATGAAAGACATGAGGAACTAGAGAATAAAGTGGTATTATATGACTATTGTGTCAGGCATGGGGGGACATACCGCATGTGCAGCTGCCCCAGGGCCCGGAGGTGGAGGGAGCCCCTGCAGGGTGTCTAATGATGAGGGCAATCTGGCCCCTGGCGATCTGTCCTGCTTCCTGCCCACGCTTCCTCTCACACCGACAGCAGCACCGCTGGATGACATCATCATTCAGCAGCTGGCTGTGCCAGAGAGAGGAAAGTGATAGTGATGCTGCATCAGAACATGTGGAGAGGTGAGAGGTCCTGTGTGTGTGTGTCTAGAAAGGTGTATGGTGCTGTGTTTGTGTATGTGTAGGGGGAGGAGAGGGCAATGATGGGGCTGATGGGGAGAAGGAAATGATTGGGTGATGGAGAGGGCAATGATGGTGGTTTGGGGGGAGGTAATTATGGAAGTGGTGGAAAGGGCAATGATGGGGTGGTTGGAAAGGAGGAAATGATGAAAGTGGTGGAATAGACAAGGATGATGGTGGTGGGAAGGACAATAGTGGTGGTGAAAGGGCACTGATGGGGATGGTGGGGAGGAGGAAATGATGGATGTGATGGAATGAGCAATGATGGGGATGGTGGGGGAGGAGGAAATGATGGAGGTGGTGGAAAGGGCAATGATGGGGGTGGTGGGGAGAAGGCAATGCTGGAAGTGGGGGAGAAGGCAATGATGGTGGTAGTGGAAAAGACAATGATGGGAGTGGTGGGGAAGGAGGCAATGATGGGGGTGGTGGAGGAGAAGGCTGTGATTGAGGTGGTGGAAAGGGCAATGATGGGAGTGATGGAGAGGGCAATGATGGGGTGGTAGGGGAGAAAGCAGTGATGGAGGTGGTTGAAAGAACAATGATGGGGGCGATGGAAAGGGCAATAATGAGGGTGGTAAGGGAGGAGGAAATGATGGAGGTGATGGAAAGGGCAATGATGGGGTGGTGAGGAAAAAGCAATGATGAGGTGGTGGAAAGAATAATTATGGGGTGGTGGGGGAGAATGCAATAATGGTGGTGGTGGAAAGGACAATGATGGTGGTGGTAGAAAGTGCAATAATGGGGATGGTGGGGGAGGAGGAAATGATGGAGGTGGTGGAATGGGCAATGATGGGAGTGGTGGTTGAAAAGACAATGATGGGGTGATGGGGATGAGTAAGTGATGGAGGTGGTGGAATGGGCAATGATATGGGGTGGTGGGGGAGAAAGCAATGATAGTGGTTTTGATGAAGGGAATGATGGAGGTGGTGAAGAGGGCAATGATGGGGTGGGGAGATGACAATAATGGGATGCAGGTGGAGGACAATGTGGGGTGTGGGGGATTGGGATGGGAGGAAGGGGGGCCTATAATGGACTTAGGAACAGGGCGAGGTGGAGGAAGACATTATTATCGCTTATTATGTCTAACACAGTCCCTTAGTATATAGTGTACTCACTAATTCTGTATAACACCATCCTTAGTGTTAGGGCTAGCGGAAAGCACCAAGAAAGTAGAGATGTTTATTATTAATGGTGCGTTCGCAGCCCGGGGTCCACCATGCAGGAGGAACCTGCAGCTAGCAAATGGCGGCACTGTTTGGTGGTATAGACTAGCTCTGTTACTCCACAGAGTAGCCGTGAAAGGAAAGCACTGCGCCCTGTTAGCCTCACAGGAGCACAAGCTTACTGCCAAGCTGATAGCTGTCAATGGTTATGCAACACGCAATCTCCTCACCGGAGAAGCCAGTATTCTAGGGGCTTATTTCAGCCGGGTTCCTGAACACACTCATACAATCTCCTCACCGGAGGTGCCGGTATTCTAGGGGCTTATTTCAGCCGGATCCCTGAACACACTCATGCATTACCACACTGGCGCAAAGTACATGTATGAAGTGACACTAGCGCATGGCCGTGCGGCCATGCGAGCCTTATATAGCTGCAGCAAGAAAAAGACCTTCCTAGAAGGACCAATGAGAGACTGCCATACCTGAGCATGTGACCTGTTGTGAATTCTGTGGCAGAGCTCCCTCCTGTGGTCACAAGTGGTACTTCGGCTGATTCTCTCTGGGAGCTTCCGTTTGTGGAGGAAACTGGTACTGCTGCTTCTGAGTTTCCTCCCTCAGGTGATCTGGTGAGGTCGTTAGGTGCTTCTCTACTTAACCCCACCAAATGCTTTGATTCATGCTTCCTGTCAATGTTCCAGTGTTGGACTTGTGTTTCTCTGGATCATTCCTGTGGCCTGCTGCTCTGCATAGCTAAGTGCTTCTTTGCTATTTGTTGCTATTTTTTCTGTCCAGCTTGTCTATTTGTTTTGCTGGAAGCTCTGGGACGCAAAGGGTGTACCTCCGTGCCGTTAGTTCGGTACGGAGGGTCTTTTTGCCCCCTTTGCGTGGTTTTCTTTAGGGTTTTGTGTAGACCGCAAAGTTATCTTTCCTATCCTCGTTCTGTCTAGAATATCGGGCCTCACTTTGCTGAATCTATTTCATCCCTACGTTTGTCTTTTCATCTTACTCACAGTCATTATATGTGGGGGGCTGCCTTTTCCTTTGGGGTATTTCTCTGAGGCAAGGTAGGCTTATTTTTCTATCTTCAGGCTAGTTAGTTTCTCAGGCTGTGTCGAGTTGCATAGGTAGCGTTAGGCGCAATCCACGGCTGCCTCTAGTTGTGTTTGGAGAGGATCAGGGATTGCGGTCTGCAGAGTTCCCACGTCTCAGAGCTCGTTCTGTTATTTTGGGTTATTGTCAGATCACTGTGTGTGCTCTGACCTCCATGTCCATTGTGATACTGAATTGCCTTTCATAACAGTGACCCTAAATCTCCACTGAGAGATCTTGCCCTGGGCATGCTCAGTGTGCAAAGCAGGATTTAGTGCTAGCACTTGAAGGACCTTCCAGAAAAGGACCAATGGACTTAGCTGCAGTATCTGACCATGTGACCCTCGATCTCCACTGAGAGGTCTTACTCAGGGCATGCTCAGAACGAGAAAAGCAGGACTTAGTCTCAGAAGCGTCTGCTCGCCGCTGCCCAGCACTGACTTCAATGGCAGAAGCCGGAGAAGCAGCAGTAACTCTTAGTACAGAGTGGGACTGAGCAAGACGCTGTGACCGACGTCTTTGCTGAGCAGACTACACTGCGGCAGGAGAAGAATGGGAAACCGCAGCGGAGATGGCCCGAGATTCCCCCTGTGCAGAGGCGGGAACTCGACCCCTAACACTTAGTTACATAGTTTCATCCATGTAACACCATCCCTTATTACGTACCATCCTCTCTAGTTATATATGGTGCTGTCCCTTATTATATAGCTTTCTCTGCTGTTATGTACCGTGCTGTCTCTTACATAGCGTATCCTTGTTATTTTTGTCATTCACAGTGCCCTCTTTTATTGCATAGTCCCCTCTCTTGTTATATATAAAATGACTGCTGATGGAGGAGCCGGTGACCAGACTACCAGTCCATCAGCTCCTCCATTAGAAAAGAAGCTCTCCCATGCTCCATCAGCCATCATTGCATTATATAGCTAACAAGACAGGACAGTATGTAATAAAAAACAGGGCTCTATATAATCCAATATGTAAGGGATGGTACTGTACATAACAAGAGAGGGCACTGTATAATAAGGGCCGGCAATATACATAATAAAGGAGACTATGTAATATACATACATGTATGTGTGTGTGGCTCTCTCTTTCTCTCTCTTTCTATGTAGCTTTGCTGCCATAAAAGGAGGGGGGCCCAGATACATTTCTTGCACAGGGACCCCAAGCTGTCAGTGTCCGACCCTGGAGTCAGGGGAATAGTGGGGTGTAGTAATGGAGGGGAATGTATTCTCTGTGTTAAGAGCTAGTAAGCTAGTGGGGAAGGGTAGAGAGCTTCCGAGACAGGAAAGCAAACTGAATTTTTACCCTGGTGAAGGAAAATCTAGATACTGCTTTGCGCTAACTTTTTTGTCAATTTGCTAAAACATCTGTTATATTCTGTTTCTTGTATATGGATAAACCTATATAATTATCACTACAGCTAATACAAAATGAGGGGCAGTTGTGTCTGGGGGTGTCTTTACTCTTAAATTACCACTTGAGCTCCCGCTTAATAAAGTCCCCCTCTTAAAGGGAACCTGTCACCCCGAAAATCGCGGGTGAGGTAAGCCCATCGGCATCAGGGGCTTATCTACAGCATTCTGTAATGCTGTAGATAAGCCCCCGATGTTACCTGAAAGAGGAGAAAAAGACGTTATATTATACTCACCCAGGGGCGGTCCCGCTGCTGGTCAGGTCAGATGGGTGTCTCCGGTCTGCTGCGGCGCCTCCCATCTTCATTACAAGACGTCCTCTTCTGATCTTCAGCTACGGCTCCGGCGCAGGCGTACTTTGCTCTGCCCTGTTGAGGGCAGACAAAGTACTGCAGTGCGCAGGCGCCGGGCCTCTGACCTTTCCGGCGCCTGCGCACTGCAGTACTATCCTCTGCCCTCAAGAGGGCAGAGCAAAGTACGCCTGCGCCGGAGCCGTGGCTGAAGATCAGAAGAGGACGTCTTGTAATGAAGATGGGAGGTGCCGCAGCGGACCGGAGACACCCATCGGAGCGGGACCACCCCTGGGTGAGTATAATATAACGTCTTTTTCTCCTCTTTCAGGTAACATCGGGGGCTTATCTACAGCATTACAGAATGCTGTAGATAAGCCCCTGATGCCAGTGGGCTTACCTCACCCGCGAGTTTCGGGGTGGCAGGTTCCCTTTAAGGTCCCCATACACACTAGAGAGCAGTCAGGCAAACAATAGTTCAGTCAGCAGCTATTTCTCCAGACTTGCCCTCGGCTCAGCTCAATTTATGTACCCCTTTCTTAATATTATTTCAATGCTATAAAAAATGTTTTTTTCAAAATTGTACATTTACGTTTATCTAGTTAATTTCTTGCCTTATAAACATAAACCAATCTCCTGACTTCTGAGAACATGGTCCAGAGTCCTGTTCCATGACAATGTGTTTCGTGCTCGTGCATCCGTCCATGTCTCCATGGTCCTTCTTTATTTTCCTCTTTCTTTCCCTCCAGTTCCCCCCGGTCTTACCCTTTCTACTTCCATGGGGAGAATACTCAATATTTGTTATGACAGATGCAGAAAACCAGAATATTTATTCCCTGTGTGTTGGAAGGCGTGGAGAAAGGTAACCTAATCTCAGAACAGCTGCGTTCTCACCCTGAGAATTCCCTTATACCCCAGCACTCGCCATCACCATCACTACACTGCAAATCTTGCCAGCTAACACTGGCACAGGATATCACAGCACCGACCACCTCATAGTTCCCGAGAACAGGGACAGTTTGCTATTCTCTATATGTTTGACCACCACTTTCCTCATTTTGGGAACTGGTGACCATGATGCCCACTGAGAGTGGGTTAGGCTTCTTAAACTGTATGGACTCTATGCCTAGCACCAAAGCGATGATATATTTGGAAATTTTCTGTTGCCTTGCGTGACCTGCACTTAAAATTTGTAAATGCTCTTCCATAATTTAATGCTGCTAGGAAACGTTTCTGGGCTGAACTGAAGCTGACAACAGCTGCAGACTTATGCTAGGAGGACGGAGCTTAGCATACAGCAGATGGCACTGTGATAACTGTTACAGTTTGTTTATGTGAATGTAGTTCTATTAGATTCTGCTGTATGACCTCTCAGGTTTGTTTGTGTTAGTTTTTACTATATCCTCCATGCTGTGATGATGAAGAGGAAAACAGTTTCTTTATGCCTTTCTTTTTGTCTTAATAAATCATTTTCCCACAATGTCTGAATGCTGATAATTCTGCTGAAAGTTGAAATCTGCAACGGGCTGCCCAATACATTTAAAGCACCAGTACGCTTTTTTTTTTTTTTTTACTGCTGTAAAATCTAAGTTCCCTGCACCTAGTCTTATACTTACCAGCTGCCATCTTCATCTTTTAGTGGGACCGGTCCGGTTGACTTCTGCAGGTTGTGACCTGACCTGCCGGATCGCTTCAGTATTTGCTGAGTGATCCAGAAGGCACTTCTCAATCTACGATTAATGGCACCACTCCAGAGCTGAAATAAAAAAACTGCTGCAGCGGTGCTTTAAATTACTTGTTTACTAGTATTAATATTTTTAGTTTTCGGCTAATTTTTTGTCTCTCATTTTATGTTTTGCCAAGCCCTAGGAATACGTGTGCCTGTTATGTCAGACTTAATTCAGGACTGTGGAAAAAGCTTGATTGCAGCGGCCAGTTTGTCAAACAGCGTTGTATCTATAATGAATGTGGTGGTAGCAAATGTACCTAGACGTTGTTGCTTGTTTGTCAACTGGCACTTGCTACAGACACATTATCAGCCAATGTAACTAGGCCTTTATGCTGTCAGAGCATATCAGGGGGTGTAGTTTGGAATAGGTGAAAACCAACATGTTGGAGACTAGTGATTTTCCTTGGCACAGAATGGCTGATTGCCTTATAGTAACCAGTCCTGAAAAACCTAAACTAAAATTAGCCACTGGGAAGAGCCTGTTAAAAATTGCTCAACAGGATTCAGTGACACCCATAGAGGACAGGCAGAGCCCTTATTTTCCACTGGGATCATGCTGGGTGGGACCTGATGACATCTTTACCAAGCCATTGCAATGTGTCATAACCTGACCTCTGCCAAAGACCAGCTCCACCTGGGGTGTGAGACGTCCACTGCAAAGGTTGCAACCTGCTTTGTCATCAGCATAGTGCCGGGCACATAGCTCACTGGCAAATGACCATAATTCCGGGCACATTTTTCATTAGCTGTTGGGTCATTATTTATTCAGCAGGGTCAGATTCATAGCAGACGAGAAAAGTCTTTGGCAGCCTTAGACTTATCAGGCTCATTTTTCCCTATTAATGTAATTAGTACATTGCATCATCTCATATCTAGCTCTACATAACAGTATGGTCCTGATTTTCAGGACTCTAAGAAAAATCTTTTTCTTGATATTGCATTCAAATATTAATTTAATCGCAATTGCTTATCCTAATACAAATGTTATATTTTTCATAGCAATATTGGATTAGTTGTCACCTTATAGTTAGTAGACACTAAAGAAACATTCCCGTCAGAACCAATATACCGTATTAAACCTGGAAGGATCTAAGGGGGCGATTCCTGAAACATAAAAGAGAATTCCTGTGTCAAGCACTAGGCAAAATCAATTTGGTCTTTGAGGGGTTGTCCGGTCTAAAGCAAAAAGTCTGCAGTCAGTCTGTGTGCCTTCAGACTTGTAAATCCTCCCAAAACACACACTGTACGCTGCGAGAATTCGCCATTGTCAGCCCCAGGAACAGATGTCAAGTATGCAATATGCATACTTCCGGGCAGAAGCCGTCTAGTTGGGATCACTCTGTTCTTACTACTTCCCCAATAGAGCTTGTAAGCACTGCTCTTAGGTCGGGTGTGCTGGAGGGCACTGTTAGCTCCCAATTTGGCCAGCTTAATTGACCTAAACCTGCCTCAGCTTTCAACATTGGAGAGTGCACAGTTTGGCTGAGCTTCATGAAGATGCTACTGGTTCAGGCGAGTCTCACACGTCCAGATAATTCCGGTACTGGAAAAACTGGTACCGGAATTATCTGTGTCCGTGTGTCCGTGTGCTCCCGTGGTACATCAGTGTGGCACACGTGCGGCATCCGTGTGCCGCCCGTGTGCTGACTGGGTACCACACGCACCGTGCAGGAGACAGCGCTACAGTTAAGCGCTGTCCCCTGCATCTGGTGCTGAAGCCGCCATTCATTTCTTCTCTGCAGCATCGTTCGCTGGAGAGAAGATATGAAAAATCTTTTTTTTGGGGGGTGTTTAAAATAAAGATCCCTGTCCCCAACCCCCTCCCACCCCCTGTGCACCCCCCCGCTGTTAATAAAATACTTACCCGGCTCCCTCGCTGGCGCTGCTTCCTGTCCTCGCCACAGCTTCTCCTGTATGAGCGGTCACGTGGTGCCACCTATTACAGTGATGAATATGCGGCTCCACCTCCCATAGGCAGCCAATCCGGTGCAACGTGTGCACATACCCTTTGAAGCAGAAAGCACATCAGGAAAACTCCAGTGAGGTTTGAAGCATCTTTTCTGGCTTTGCTGCTACCTTTTTTTTAATTCCATATATTAAATAGTGGCTTCACTTCACTTCTTATAGCAGCTTCACAAAAGGCAGAACATTTGCACAGCAAGTCATTTTTATATTACTGTACATATGTCCATTCTTTTTGCATTTTTTAGTGCTTCTCAGCTGAGTTCCAGGCGGAATCCACCATAAAAAGACATAGTGTGCCTCTGAGACACTAAGGGTATGTGCATACGTAGTTTTAAGCTCTGTGGATTTTTCCGCAGCGGAATTGAGAAATCCGCAGTTAAAAGGCACTGCGTTTTGCATGCGGATTTACCGTGGATTTTATGCAGATTTTGTGTGGATTCCACCTGCAGTTTTACACCTGCGGATTCCTATTATGGAGCAGGTGTAAACTGCTGCGGAATCTGCACAAAGAATTGACATGCTGCGGAATGTAACCCGCAGCGTTTCCACGCGTTTTTTTCCGCAGCATGGGCACTGCAGATTGCATTTTCCATAAGTTTACATTGTATTGTAAACGCATGTGCAGCGCCGCAGAGATCTGGTCGTTGCAGTATGACGCTCTGCCACTAAGGGGAGTGATGGTACGTCTGATGGCACTAAAGGAGTTCTCCTGACCAGGTATCACCAGAACACATTACACTTCACACTCCGGCCACTAGGGGGAGAAAAAGGCTTTATTTATTGGGCCACTCCTCACACTGGTAAAACTAGGGGTTGGGGAGGAAGTTAGTGAGAAGCTGACCGGGTTGGATTCAGGCAACATCCCGTGGCAGGGGGTGTTGCAGGGAGAAGACACAGGGGGGTCCCTGTCGGGCGTGGGAACCTGGCAGGTGCCTAGCGAACAGAACAGAACGTAACGGATCTGCGCCTGCACACCCCACAGCAGTATCCAAGAGAGAGACACGAAGGGAAGGATATTGTGGAACAGTGTAAACGAGATCAAGCACAAAGGAGAACCAGTAGGAGTCGTGCCGTGAGACTGAGGCAACATCCTACTGAGGCGCGTAGCCGGTGGCCGGAACACCGCAGGAGTAACTGACTCTAGGCCTTACTTCGAACTCCGCAGGACAGTTAATTATAGGTTGGCTGTCTACCTTAAATTTCCTACGAAGACATAGGGGGCAACAGTGGGAGAGGGGCGTCACTAGGGTCCCGGAAGACCTCCAGGCCTTCCCGTCATACGGGTGCGTCCTAGCCATAACATATCTGGGGGACGAGAAACTAGTAACATCTGGAACTAAAGAGAGAGAGAGCTGTAGAGAACGAACGAATGAGAACAGCAGTTGTGGGGACTATTCCGAATACTCAGCAGGGTAGGACTACAACACAAACAGGCGCTAGTGGTAGGCAACAATTTCCATCTGCGAGGGAAACTCTGGATGTGCCCATCGGACCGGCCGGTCTCAGATAGCCCTGTTAAGCGTGCTCTGGATTGAGGATCCTGAAGTCTTCAGTAAAGAGACTGCAACCCTGTGTCCTCGTTATTGACTGCACCCTACACCATTACCATCTACCTTACTGGGAAGCCCTGGGGACATACTTCACCTGTGGGAAGGTATACCATCCAGCTGCCATTCCATCATCCCAGCGGACCCCACAGCAGCGTCGGTCACCTTGACCGAACACCACAGGTGGCGTCACGAACCCCTGACAGACTGCACCACCTTTATTGGATGCCCCTTAGCAGGGTCGCGGACCGGGTCTAGCCACCGTGACAGCCTCAGAACCGAACCAGAGAGGCCCGGTACCGAGAACTCATGGCCCTGTGTCTGGGGGCGATCCACATGGAAAGCTGCTGCGGATCCGCAGCAAAATCCACAATATGGGCACATATTAGACAGACACTGTTTTACACTAAGGCCACGTGCACACATTGAGTATATGGTGAGTTTTTTACCTGAGTCTTTTAAGCTAAAACCAGGCGTGGGTGATAAATACAGAAGTGGTGACTAGAGTTGAGCGACCTTGACCTTTTTAGAGTCGAGCCGGGTTTCGCGAAACCCGACTATCTCAAAAGTCGGGTCGAGTGAAATCAGCCGATTATGACGTAAAGTCGGGATCGACCGAAACACGAAACCCAATGCAAGTCAATGGGGCAGCATAGTCGGCAGTGAGTGGGGGCCAGGAAAAAACCTAGAGTGCCCATTTTAATGTCAAAACCATCCATTCTTCTTAATGAAGCTTGTCAAGCGTAATTTACCTTATAATAAATGTAAGGCATTTGAAATTGGGGGTCATTTGGCTAAAGTTGTGGTGGGTAGGGCTGGTTCAAGTAATTAGTGGGCCCAGGAAATCTGGACCATGTCACGGCAGTGGAGCAGGGAGAGGTAAGTATTTCAACTTTGCAAGTGCTGTGAACCTGAGCAAGCAGGGGGGGCCCACTCGTTGGCATTGGCACTGGCACAGGGCCCCTCAAAGTACAGCGGTGTGTTTGCACGGCGGGGGCGCCTCCCACCGGCAGCAACACTTTTGCGTACTATGAGAGGCCCTGTGCCAGTGACGTCGCCAACTAGTATTCCTCCCCCCACCTGATGAAGGAACCTGCACTTTCATCTGCACCTTCCTCTTTGTCCCCGTGTAAGGTGGTATGGTATGCGGGAAGAGCAACCTGACTTTCAGCAGGGTCACAATGTTGTTGTGTAGCGTGCACGGGGAATGTTGCGTTATGGGTCAATGTACCAGCAGACTCATCTATCACTGGCTGGGCAATGGGCAGGATGAGGAGGAAACACAGATATAGGCCCAAAGAATAAAGTTGGCTAAATGCAGTTCAAAATTGGTAACACAGGAATAACCAGGGGGCATTGCAGTGGAGGACAACTGGAATGAGAGGCTGACACAGAGAGTAGGCCCAAATCAGTAAGTAGTCGAAATGCAGTTCAAAATTGGCAACCGTAGTAAACAGGCGGCACAGCTTTGTTCAGTGGAGGAGAACAGCAAGGAGTGGCAGACACCGATAGTAGGCCCCAACCCAACTAGTAGGCCAAATGCAGTCTAACATTAACAACTACTTAACGAGCGCCTGAAAACGGAATTTCAGGACAGGAAACCAGGAGAACAGCAAGGAGTGGCAGACACCGATAGTAGGCCCCAAACCAACTAGTACGCCAAATGCAGTTGTTCCGTTTAACCACAATTTAATGAGAGCCTGAAGATAGAAGTTCAGGAAAGGCAACCTGGAGAACACCTTGGAGTGGAACACACCATCTCTCTACACCTCATACCCAATTTGTAGGCCTAATGCAGTGTAGTTTCCAAGAACTACTAAACGAGAGCCGGAAGATCGAAGCTTAGGAAAGGCAACCTGGAGAACACCTTGGAGTGGAACACACCATCTCTCTACACCCCATACCCAATTTGTAGGCCTAATGCAGTGTAGTTTCCAACAACTACTAAACGAGAGCCGGAAGATCGAAGCTCAGGAAAGGCAACCTGGAGAACACCTTGGAGTGGAACACACCATCTCTCTACACCCCATACCCAATTTGTAGGTCTAATGCAGCGTAGTTTCCAACAACTACTAAACGAGAGCCGGAAGATCGAAGCTCAGGAAAGGCAACCTGGAGAACACCTTGGAGTGGAACACACCATCTCTCTACACCCCATACCCAATTTGTAGGCCTAATGCAGCGTAGTTTCCAACAACTACTAAACGAGAGCCGGAAGATCGAAGCTCAGGAAAGGCAACCCGGAGAACACCTTGGAGTGGAACACACCATCTCTCTACACCCCATACCCAATTTGTAGGCCTAATGCAGTGTAGTTTCCAACAACTACTAAACGAGAGCCGGAAGATCGAAGCTCAGGAAAGGCAACCTGGAGAACACCTTGGAGTGGAACACACCATCTCTCTACACCCCATACCCAATTTGTAGGCCTAATGCAGCGTAGTTTCCAACAACTACTAAACGAGAGCCGGAAGATCGAAGCTCAGGAAAGGCAACCTGGAGAACACCTTGGAGTGGAACACACCATCTCTCTACACCCCATACCCAATTTGTAGGCTGTGACAAAACACTCTGGGATCGCCTTTGCTGGGGTCAAAGGACACGTGGTTTGTGCATTGAATCTGAGGCGTACAGCAGGTTTCTGAGCAGGCTGACCTCAGGTCAGATTTATTAACGTGAAAGCAACACAAAAATCAAAACATAAAAATAAACCCTAGCCTGTCCGGCACTAACTAAACAAATACGTTGCTATCTCAACAACTGGGGGGGCTTCTCCCACCCAGCTAACATCATACAGATCTTGAGCAGAGCTCTTCACTCACGTTTGTCTCACACAGGCAGGCAATCTGTGTGCCCCAGGCAGACACTGGAAACACCCAGCTGGTCATCTTTTATTCCTGCAATCATTAACCCATTAGCACCCTGAAGATACTGAGTGGCCTAATTCACATAGGACAAACACCTGGGTGAGATATACCTGCCTCCATCTACCACACCAGCATGAGTCTTACATATCCCCCCCCTTGCTCAGACCACTCCGGTCGAGCAAGAACACTTTTGAAACAGTGCACTCGGGATAGGGCATCGGCGTTCCCCATCTGCACCCCAGGTCGGTGCTCCGCCGTAAAAGAGTAAGCCTGCAGGGCAAGGAACCACCTGGTTACCCGACTATTACGGTCCTTGTGGAGGTGCATCCACTTGAGAGGGGCATGGTCTGTGACCAGCCTAAACTTCCTACCAGCCAGGTAATACTTGAGGGAGTCGAGAGCCCATTTAATGGCTAGGCACTCTTTTTCAACCACGGCATACCTCTGCTCATGTACATTCAGTTTCCGACTGAGATAGAGGACCGGGTGTTCGACTCCGTCCCTCACCTGGGAAAGTACAGCTCCGACACCAGTATCAGAGGCATCAGTTTGTACCACAAACTCGCTGCTGAAATCAGGAGTCACTAGTACGGGCTGAGAGCACAAAGCCCGTTTCAGGCTGTGGAAGGCCTCTTCAGCAGCTGAGGTCCATTTTACCATGACGGAACCCTTCCCCTTGGTAAGATCCGTCAAGGGAGTAGCCATGGCTGCAAAATTGGGTATGAACCGGCGATAATAGCCGGCAATCCCCAGGAAAGCCTGCACTTGTTTCTTGTTCACTGGTTGTGGCCAGCCCTGAATTGCCTGTATTTTGTCGATCTGGGGTTTAACCACTCCTCGGCCAATCACGTAGCCCAAGTATCGGGCTTCTTCAAGCCCGATGTGGCATTTCTTGGGGTTTGCCGTTAAACCTGCATCTCGCAGGTCATCAATCACGGCTTGTACCTTCTGGAGATGAGTTTCCCAGTCCATGCTGTAAATTACGATGTCATCCAGGTAGGCAGAAGCGTACTGTCTGTGAGGCCTCAAGACTCGATCCATCAATCTCTGGAACGTTGCGGGAGCTCCGTGAAGTCCAAACGGCATATAGACATACTGGAACAGACCTTCCGGTGTAGCAAATGCCGTCTTCTCTCTGGCCGCCTCGGCCAGAGGAATCTGCCAGTACCCCTTTGTTAAATCCAGGGTCGTAATGTATCGGGCTTTACCAAGCCGGTCGATCAACTCATCGACCCGGGGCATAGGGTACGCATCAAATTTAGAAACTGCATTCAGTTTCCTAAAGTCATTACAAAACCGGATGGAGCCATCCGGTTTAGGTATCAACACAATTGGACTGGACCAGGCGCTGTGTGACTCCTCAATGACTCCTAAGTCCAACATTGCCATCACTTCCCGGGAGACGGCTTCACGGCGGGCTTCCGGAATCCGGTAGGGCTTCACATGAACAGTGACGCCAGGCTCTGTGACAATCTCATGTTTCACCAACTTCGTCCGGCCAGGTTTTTCGGAGAAAAACTGTCGGTTCTGTAACAAAAATTGCTTAACCTCAGATTTTTGTCGTTCTGAGAGAGTCTCAGCAACCTGCACCTCTGGTACAGTAGGTGAACAAACCGGACGGGGCAGATCCGCCGTTAGGGCAGAGCGGTCTTTCCAGGATTTTATCAGATTCACATGATAAATCTGTTCCGGTTTTCTCTTACCCGGCTGGTACACTTTATAGTTCACTTCACCAACTCTTTCTCGGACCTCAAATGGGCCCTGCCATTTCGCCAGGAATTTACTATCCACCGTAGGGATTAGGACCAACACCCTATCGCCGGGTGCAAATGTACGGACCTTAGCGCCTCTATCATAACTTTGCCTCTGTGCTCCCTGGGCCTGTAACATATGGTCCCTAACAATGGGCATGACAGCGGTAATACGATCCTGCATTTGTGTTACATGGTCGATCACCGTTTTAAAGGGAGTGACTTGACCTTCCCAGGTTTCTTTTGCAACGTCCAGCAGTCCCCGGGGACGACGGGCGTACAACAGTTCGAAAGGCGAAAATCCTGTGGAAGACTGGGGAACTTCCCTAATGGCAAACAGCAAATAGGGTAACAAGTAATCCCAGTTCTTCCCATCTTTGTCTATCGCCTTCCGGAGCATCTGTTTTAAGGTTTTGTTGAAGCGCTCAACCAGGCCATCTGTTTGAGGGTGATAGACAGACGTACGCAACGGGTCTATTTGTAAGAGCCTGCAGAGCTCCTTCATTACCCTCGACATAAAGGGAGTCCCCTGGTCGGTGAGTATCTGTTTTGGAATTCCCACCCGACTAAACACTTTTACCAATTCCTTGGCGATCGTCTTGGTAGCTGTGTTACGCAAAGGGACGGCTTCCGGGTAACGAGTGGCATAGTCCACGATGACGAGGATATGTTGGTGCCCACGTGCGGATCGGGGAAGGGGCCCAACCAAATCCATCCCAATTCTCTCAAAAGGGACCCCGATGATAGGAAGGGGTACCAAAGGGCTACGGAACTGAGATTTAGGGGCCGCGATTTGGCACTCTGGACAGGACTCACAATAGTTACGCACATCACAATGTATTCCAGGCCACACAAAACAATGCAATATCCTTTCTGTGGTTTTCTGTACCCCCAGATGTCCCCCCATTATATGTCCGTGGGCCAAATCCAGTACCTTCCGCCGATAAGGTTTGGGTACCACTAACCGTTGCACTGTGTCTTCCCCTTTTTTTTCTACCTGGTAGAGCAAATCATTTTCAAGAACCATATACGGGTACGCTAGCCTAGTGTCAGGTTCTACGGGTACCCCATCTATCATTTTTACATTTTTCCTAGCCGGAGTCAGGGTAGGATCTTTCATTTGCTCGCTGTGGAAGTCATCCACCTGGACTCCCAAATCTGGCAGGCAGGGTGCCGGATGGCTGTCTGCCTCCGCCTCTCGCTGAGGTTCCTCAGTTTCCTCTGTTTCCCCCGCCATGACGGAGAAGGGGTACTGAAGGTTAGATTCATTAACCTCCCCAGCAACATCTTCCTGTGGGGTCTCCTCTAGGGACTCGGGACCTCCAGATGGCATGGGAGAAGATTCACGGGTACAGCTACCGTGAAGGAGTAACTGATTCTCCCACAACTGCCAGAAATAGGGAAAATCCCTGCCCAGGATTACATCATGTAACAATGCGGGAACGAGTCCCACTTTGTGCTGCACTGACCCATAGGGAGTAGAAATCCATATGACCGCTGTTAAGTACGAGCGGGTGTCACCATGCACACACGTCACAGAAAACTTGTCAGACGGACCAGACGGAAGTGCCACCAGACTAGCTTTCACCAGAGTCACCACACTTCCAGAGTCTAGTAATGCCACAACATTTTTCCCATCAACAGATAATTCACACAGGTGTTTCACTGTATCATTTTGACCCGCATTCACACTCACTAGCTGTGTAACCAAAGACATGCGTTTTCTAGAGTCTATAACGTCGCACTGCATGGGTTCAGCGGTAACAGGACAGTTCGCAGAAACATGACCCTTCTCATGGCAGCGGAAACACCTAACAGGTCCCCTACTGAGACCACCGTCCAATACTCTTGGTCTCGGAGTGCGAGCAGTCCCGGACTCCTCCCCCACAGTTTTAAGCGATTTTCCTTCACCCGTGGTCCCTGGAACAGTCTTACCGGTTCCACGAGGAGGAGGCACAGTCCGGGGTTTGGCGGTGTCGTCGGGAAGTCCTTCTGCCACGGAATAACGCTCGACCAACTCCACAAGTTGATCCGCTGTCGTGGGATTTCCTTGGCTTACCCACCTTTTCAGCGCTGGGGGAAGTACTCTCAGGTACTTGTCCAGGACAACCCGCTGGATTATTTCGGGTATTGTCAGTACCTCGGGTTGCAGCCATTTCTTTGTCAAGTAGATCAGGTCGAACATCTGAGACCGCGCTGGTTTATCTTGCTGGTATGTCCACTGATGTACCCTCTGTGCACGGACAGCCGTCGTCACACCCAGCCGGGCCAGGATCTCAGCTTTCAGCTTCTCAAAGTCCTGAGCGACCTCCGGGTCCAAATCATGGTAAGCTTTTTGGGCCTCGCCGGAGAGAAACGGGGCAATCAAATCGGCCCATCGTGCCTTCGGCCACTTCTCTCTCAATGCCGTCCGCTCAAAAGTTGTCAGATATGCCTCGACGTCATCTTCTGCAGTCAGCTTTTGCCAATATCGACTCACATGGATCCTTCTGGACTCTGCTTCCGGGTCAGCGTCAGGCATGCTCACCAGGCGCTGCGCCACCTGTTGGAGAAGTTGGCGGTCTGCAACCGTCATGTCCAGTAACTCCTTCAGCTGTGCGGCCATCAAGCGATTAGCTTCGTGCTGTGCGGCAGTGGCCTGCTGCTGTACGGCAGTGGACTGTACTAAGGCTTTCACCACGTCTTCCATGCTGTCGCCTGTGCCACGGTATGCCCGCGTTCTCCACCACAATGTGACAAAACACTCTGGGATCGCCTTTGCTGGGGTCAAAGGACACGTGGTTTGTGCATTGAATCTGAGGCGTACAGCAGGTTTCTGAGCAGGCTGACCTCAGGTCAGATTTATTAACGTGAAAGCAACACAAAAATCAAAACATAAAAATAAACCCTAGCCTGTCCGGCACTAACTAAACAAATACGTTGCTATCTCAACAACTGGGGGGGCTTCTCCCACCCAGCTAACATCATACAGATCTTGAGCAGAGCTCTTCACTCACGTTTGTCTCACACAGGCAGGCAATCTGTGTGCCCCAGGCAGACACTGGAAACACCCAGCTGGTCATCTTTTATTCCTGCAATCATTAACCCATTAGCACCCTGAAGATACTGAGTGGCCTAATTCACATAGGACAAACACCTGGGTGAGATATACCTGCCTCCATCTACCACACCAGCATGAGTCTTACAAGGCCTAATGCAGTGTAGTTTCCAACAACTACTAAACGAGAGCCGGAAGATCGAAGCTCAGGAAAGGCAACCTGGAGAACACCTTGGAGTGGAACACACCATCTCTCTACACCCCATACCCAATTTGTAGGCCTAATGCAGTGTAGTTTCCAACAACTACTAAACGAGAGCCGGAAGATCGAAGCTCAGGAAAGGCAACCTGGGGGAACACCTTGGAGTGTAACAAACCCTCTCTCTACACCACGGAAGGGCTGATTCTTAGGAAGGAAGGCTGTCGGAAAGAAGCAGGGCGCGTCCGAGGGTGATTATATTCTTATTAGGTATATACTCACCCTCGGACGCGCCCTGCCATATCTGTGTTTTAAATTGAAAAAAACTTTCAGTTAACTACTTGCAGGAGAAAGTTATTGTAGCTGGTGGCCATTTTTAGTACTGTACCAGATTTTTGTTGTATGTGTTTGTTTTTAATGTTAAAATGTCTGCATTTGATATCTCTCCAGTATTTTCTTTTTTATAAGCAAAATACTTATTTTTATATTTTCTGATGTTGGTTCAAGGGGTACACGGGCAGCAGTAGACAGGTCAGTGGAGGCCTAGTGGAAGGAGGGACCGCAGACAGGCTTCGAAGCCCTAACATAATAAATTGGGCTGGCTGTAGGCAATTTAAAATTGGTTCCAGGGGAACACGGGCGGCAGTAGACAGGTCAGTGGAGGCCTAGTGGAAGGAGGGACCGCAGACAGGCTTCGAAGCCCTAACATAATAAATTGGGCTGGCTGTAGGCAATTTAAAATTGGTTCCAGGGGAACACAGGCAGCAGTAGACAGGTCAGCGGAGGCCTAGTGGAAGGAGGGACCGCAGACAGGCTTCGAAGCCCTAACATAATAAATTGGGCTGGCTGTAGGCAATTTAAAATTGGTTCCAGGGGAACACGGGCAGCAGTAGACAGGTCAGTGGAGGCCTAGTGGAAGGAGGGACCGCAAACAGGCTTCGAAGCCCTAACATAATAAATTGGGCTGGCTGTAGGCAATTTAAAATTGGTTCCAGGGGAACACGGGCAGCAGTAGACAGGTCAGTGGAGGCCTAGTGGAAGGAGGGACCGCAGACAGGCTTGGAAGCCCTAACATAATAAATTGGGCTGGCTGTAGGCAATTTAAAATTGGTTCCAGGGGAACATGGGCGGCAGTAGACAGGTCAGTGGAGGCCTAGTGGAAGGAGGGACCGCAGACAGGCTTCGAAGCCCTAACATAATAAATTGGGCTGGCTGTAGGCAATTTAAAATTGGTTCCAGGGGAACACGGGCAGCAGTAGACAGGTCAGTGGAGGCCTAGTGGAAGGAGGGACCGCAGACAGGCTTCGAAGCCCTAACATAATAAATTGGGCTGGCTGTAGGCAATTTAAAATTGGTTCCAGGGGAACACGGGCAGCAGTAGACAGGTCAGTGGAGGCCTAGTGGAAGGAGGGACCGCAGACAGGCTTCGAAGGCCTAACATAAGAATAATGTCAATACAATGGTATTGACAGTGCCAGGCATTGAAGGATGTCAGCGCATAGACTAAACATTGGTGGAGCTGTGAGAGAAAATTTTGCAAGTCGTAGAGCACTGTTTGACCTGGGGGGGGGACTGTCTTGTGGCCGGCGGTACAGGCCCAGGGCCCCTCATATTACAACGGTGTGTCTGACGTTGGGTGCGCACCACCACCGCCAGACACTTTATTGTACTATGAGGGACCTAGTGGCAGTGCCGTCGACCAAAAGCGGGCACACCCACCTCTTCAGACAAACAGTACTCTCACGGGTGCTGGCGCCAAGTGGCGATACCACGGCCTTGTGTGGGGACTTTGGCCATTTAGGGAGGTGTTAACATGTCGGATGCTGGACAATCAGGTGCTGCAAATTACGAGATTGGAAAAGTCGTTCAGAATAGTCCACAGGCAAGACCTTTACATAGGAAAGCTAGGTGTCAGCCGGGCAAGGTGGGGCAAAAGATTTCGAAATCCAGTTGTGGTTCATTTTAATGAAGGTTAGATCATCTACATTTTGGGTAGCCAGACGAGTCCTTTTTTCTGTTAGTATTGAACCTGCAGCACTGAATACTCTTTCTGATAGGACACTAGCTGCCGGGCAAGCAAGCTCCTGCAATGCATATTCTGCCAATTCTGGCCAGGTGTCTAATTTTGATGCCCAGTAATCAAATGGGAATGACGTTTGAGGGAGAACATCGATAAGGGATGAAAAATAGTTTGTAACCATACTGGACAAATGTTGTCTCCTGTCACTTTGAATTGATGCTGCAGTACCTGTCCTGTCTGTGGTCATAGAAAAATCACTCCACAACCTGGTCAGAAAACCCCTCTGGCCAACGCCACTTCTGATTTCTGCCCCTCTAACTCCTCTGGTCTGCTGGCCCCTGCAGCTCGTGTGAGAACGATCACGGGCGCTGTGTGCAGGGAATGCCAGAAGCAAACGGTCAACAAGAGTTGATTGTTTGGTTGCTAATATTAGTTCCAAGTTCTCATGTGGCATTATATTTTGCAATTTGCCTTTATAGCGAGGATCAAGGAGGCAGGCCAACCAGTAATCGTCATCGTTCATCATTTTAGTTATGCGTGTGTCCCTTTTGAGGATACGTAAGGCATAATCCGCCATGTGGGCCAAAGTTCCAGTTCTCAAATCTCCGGTTGTGCTTGGTTGAGAGGCAGTTTCAGGCAAATCCACGTCACTTGTGTCCCTCCAAAAACCAGAACCCGGCCTTGCCGCGCCACCAATTTCCAGTGGCCCCGGAAAAGCTTCCTCATTACAAATATAATCATCCCCATCATCCTCCTCGTCCTCCTCCTCCTCTTCGCCCGCTAACTCGTCCTGTACACTGCCCTGGCCAGACAATGGCTGACTGTCATCAAGGCTTTCCTCTTCCTCAGCTGCAGACGCCTGATCCTTTATATGCATCAAACTTTGCATCAGCAGACGCATTAGGGGGATGCTCATGCTTATTATGGCGTTGTCTGCACTAACCAGCCGTGTGCATTCCTCAAAACACTGAAGGACTTGACACATGTCTTGAATCTTCGACCACTGCACACCTGACAACTCCATGTCTGCCATCCTACTGCCTGCCCGTGTATGTGTATCCTCCCACAAAAACATAACAGCCCGCCTCTGTTCGCACAGTCTCTGAAGCATGTGCAGTGTTGAGTTCCACCTTGTTGCAACGTCTATGATTAGGCGATGCTGGGGAAGGTTCAAAGAACGCTGATAGGTCTGCATACGGCTGGAGTGTACGGGAGAACGGCGGATATGTGAGCAAAGTCCACGCACTTTGAGGAGCAGGTCGGATAACCCCGGATAACTTTTCAGGAAGCACTGCACCACCAGGTTTAAGGTGTGAGCCAGGCAAGGAATGTGTTTCAGTTGGGAAAGGGAGATGGCAGCCATGAAATTCCTTCCGTTATCACTCACTACCTTGCCTGCCTCAAGATCTACAGTGCCCAGCCACGACTGCGTTTCTTTCTGCAAGAACTCGGACAGAACTTCCGCGGTGTGTCTGTTGTCGCCCAAACACTTCATAGCCAATACAGCCTGCTGACGTTTGCCAGTAGCTGCCCCATAATGGGAGACCTGGTGTGCAACAGTGGCAGCTGCGGATGGAGTGGTTGTGCGACTGCGGTCTGTGGACGAGCTCTCGCTTCTGCAGGAGGACGAAGAGGAGGAGGGGGTGCGAACGGCTACAGCCAACTGTTTCCTAGACCGTGGGCTAGGCAGAACTGTCCCAAACTTGCTGTCCCCTGTGGACCCTGCATCCACCACATTTACCCAGTGTGCCGTGATGGACACGTAACGTCCCTGGCCATGCCTACTGGTCCATGCATCTGTTGTCAGGTGCACCTTTGTGCTCACAGATTGCCTGAGTGCATGGACGATGCGCTCTTTAACATGCTGGTGGAGGGCTGGGATGGCTTTTCTGGAAAAAAAGTGTCGACTGGGTAGCTCGTAGCGTGGTACAGCGTAGTCCATCAGGGCTTTGAAAGCTTCGCTTTCAACTAACCGGTAGGGCATCATCTCTAACGAGATTAGTCTAGCTATGTGGGCGTTCAAACCCTGTGTACGCGGATGCGAGGCTAAGTACTTCCTTTTTCTAACCATAGTCTCATGTAGGGTGAGCTGGACTGGAGAGCTGGAGATTGTGGAACTAGCGGGGGTGCCGGTGGACATGGCAGACTGAGAGACGGTGGGAGATGGTATTGTTGCCGCCGGTGTCCTAGATGCAGTGTTTCCTACTACGAAACTGGTGATTCCCTGACCCTGACTGCTTTGGCCTGGCAAAGAAACCTGCACAGATACTGCAGGTGGTGCGGAAAATGGTGGCCCTACACTGCCGGAAGGGATGTTGCGTTGCTGACTAGCTTCATTGGCCGAGGGTGCTACAACCTTAAGGGACGTTTGGTAGTTAGTCCAGGCTTGCAAATGCATGGTGGTTAAATGTCTATGCATGCAACTTGTATTGAGACTTTTCAGATTCTGTCCTCTGCTTAAGGTAGTTGAACATTTTTGACAGATGACTTTGCGCTGATCAATTGGATGTTGTTTAAAAAAATGCCAGACTGCACTCTTTCTAGCATCGGATACCTTTTCAGGCATTGCAGACTGAGCTTTAACCGGATGGCCACGCTGTCCTCCAACAGGTTTTGGCTTTGCCACGCGTTTTGGGCAAGATACGGGCCCGGCAGATGGAACCTGTTGCGATGTTGATGCCTGCTGCGGCCCCTCCTCCTCCGCTTCAGAACTGCTGCCGCCTGCACCCTGTTCCCCCAATGGCTGCCAATCGGGGTCAAGAACTGGGTCATCTATTACCTCTTCTTGTAGCTCGTGTGCAACTTCGTCTGTGTCACCGTGTCGGTCGGTGGTATAGCGTTCGTGATGGGGCAACATAGTCTCATCAGGGTCTGATTCTTGATCATTACCCTGCGAGGGCAATGTTGTGGTCTGAGTCAAAGGACCAGCATAGTAGTCTGGCTGTGGCTGTGCATCAGTGCACTCCATGTCAGATTCAACTTGTAATGGGCATGGACTGTTAACTGCTTCACTTTCTAAGCCAGGGACGGTATGTGTAAAGAGCTCCATGGAGTAACCCGTTGTGTCGCCTGCTGCATTCTTCTCTGTTGTTGTTTTTGCTGAAGAGGACAAGGAAGCGACTTGTCGCTGACCGTGAACATCCACTAACGACGCGCTGCTTTGACATTTACCAGTTTCACGAGAGGAGGCAAAAGAGCTAGAGGCTGAGTCAGCAAGATAAGCCAAAACTTGCTCTTGCTGCTCCGGCTTTAAAAGCGGTTTTCCTACTCCCAGAAAAGGGAGCGTTCGAGGCCTTGTGTAGCCAGACGACGAACCTGGCTCCACAGCTCCAGACTTAGGTGCAATATTTTTTTTCCCACGACCAGCTGATGCTCCACCACTACCACTACCCTCATTACCAGCTGACAATGAACGCCCCCGGCCACGACCTCTTCCACCAGACTTCCTCATTGTTTTAAAAACGTAAACAAACTAACGGTATTTGTTGCTGTCACACAAATTACACGGTGAGCTATAACTTCAGTATGATTTAGCTACCCCTTTACAGGTGAGTGAGACCACAACGAAAATCAGGCACAATGTTACACACTCTGTTGTTGGTGGCAACAAATGAGAGAGATGCCACACACGCAGGACTGTCACTGAAGCACAAATGTAAATATTAATCTCCCACTGATTTGATTTTTTTTTTTTTTTCAGGGAGACTTTAGGAAAAAAAAATAATAGAATAAAATAATTTTTTCAGGAAGAATTTAGAAACCAAATACAATAAAATGATTTTTTCAGGGAGAATTTAGAAAACAAATAAAACAAAAAAAGGCTTTCTATGGCCCACTGAGTGAGAGATGACGCACACAGGAGTCAGGAGTGGCACACAAGCCCAGGGGCCAATATTTATCTCCCACTTTTTTTTTTTTTGTTCCAGGGAAAATTTATAAACCCAATAAAAAAAATAATAAATAGGCTTTCTATGGCCCACTATCTGAGAGAGAGAGAGAGATGGCACGCTTAGGACTGGCACACAAGCCCAAAGGCCAATATTAATCTCCCTTTTTTTTTTCAGGGAGAATTTATAAAACCAAAAAAAAATAAATAAATAGGCTTTCTATGGCCCACTATTTGTGAGAGAGATGGCACGCTCAGGACTGGCACACAAGCCCAGAGGCCAATATTAATCTCCCACTGATTGATTTATTGATTTTTTCAGGTAGAATTTAGAACCCAAATAAAGCAAAAAAAAAAGGGCTTTCTATGGCCCACTGAGTGAGTGATGATGCACACAGGAGTCAGGAGTGGCACACAAGCCCTGAGGCCAATATTTTTCTCCCACTGATTGATGTAGTGATTTTTTCAGGTAGATTTTAGAACCAAAATCAAGCAAAAAAATAAATAGGCTTTCTATGGCCCACTGACTGAGAGATGGCACACACAGGAGTCAAGAGTGGCACACAAGCCCTGAGGCCAATATTTTTCTCCCACTGATTGATGTAGTGATTTTTTCAGGTAGATTTTATAACCCAAATCAAGCAAAAAAATAAATAGGCTTTCTATGGCCCACTGAGTGAGAGATGGCACAGACAGGGATGGCACTCTAGCAGAAATGCCAATCTTAATCTCCCACAAAAAAAAAAAAAAAAAAAGGAACTGTCCTTCAATTACTATCTCCCTGCAGTAATCTCAGCCAGGTATGGCAGGCAGCAATAAGGAGTGGACTGATGCACAAATTAAATAAAAAGTGTGGACAAACAAACAAGATAGCTGTGCAGAAAGGAAGGAACAAGAGGATTTGTGCTTTGAAAAAAGCAGTTGGTTTGCACAGCGGCGTACACACATCAATGCAGCTATCAGGGAGCCTTCTAGGGCAGCCCAATGAGCTACAGCGCTGAGGGGAAAAAAAAAAAATGTAGCTAGCTTCCACTGTCCCTGCACACCGAAGGTGGTGTTGGGCAGTGGAAATCGCTACAGCACAAGCGGTTTGGTGGTTAATGGACCCTGCCTAACGCTATCCCTGCTTCTGACGAAGCGGCAGCAACCTCTCCCTAAGCTCAGATCAGCAGCAGTAACATGGCGGTCGGCGGGAACGCCCCTTTATAGCCCCTGTGACGCCGCAGACAGCAAGCCAATCACTGCAATGCCCTTCTCTAAGATGGTGGGGACCAGGACCTATGTCATCACGCTGCCCACACTCTGCGTTTACCTTCATTGGCTGAGAAATTGCGCTTTTCGCGTCATTGAAACGCGACTTTGGCGCGAAAGTCGCGTACCGCATGGCCGACCCCGCACAGGGGTCGGATCGGGTTTCATGAAACCCGACTTTGCCAAAAGTCGGCGACTTTTGAAAATGAACGACCCGTTTCGCTCAACCCTAGTGTGGAACTGTTTTTGGAAGCAAGCTGACAACTATATGAGCCATATCAGTGCTTCTGACATGAGGCAATGAGAAACACTAAGGCCACATGCACACGTTCAGTATTTGGTGAGATTTTTACCTCAGTATTTGTAAGCCAAAATCAGGAGTGGAACAATCAGGGGAAAACTATCATAGAAACGCGTCACCACTAGGGTTGAGCGAAACGGGTCGTTCATTTTCAAAAGTCGCCGACTTTTGGCAAAGTCGGGTTTCATGAAACCCGATCCGACCCCTGTGCGGGGTCGGCCATGCGGTACGCGACTTTCATCAATCAGTGGGAGAAAAATATTGGCCTCAGGGCTTGTGTGCCACTCTCAGTCAGTGGGCCATAGAAAGCCTATTTATTTTTTTGCTTGATTTGGGTTCTAAAATCTACCTGAAAAAATCACTACATCAATCAGTGGGAGAAAAATATTGGCCTCAGGGCTTGTGTGCCACTCCTGACTCCTGTGTGCATCATCACTCACTCAGTGGGCCATAGAAAGCCCTTTTTTTTTTTTTTGCTTTATTTGGGTTCTAAATTCTACCTGAAAAAATCAATAAATCAATCAGTGGGAGATTAATATTGGCCTTTGGGCTTGTGTGCCAGTCCTAAGCGTGCCATCTCTCTCTCTCAGATAGTGGGCCATAGAAAGTCTATTTATTATTTTTTTTATTGGGTTTATAAATTTTCCCTGGAACAAAAAAAAAAAGTGGGAGATTAATATTGGCCTCTGAGCTTGTGTGCCAGTCCTGAGCGTGCCATCTCTCTCACAAATAGTGGGCCATAGAAAGCCTATTTATTTATTTTTTTTTTGGTTTTATAAATTCTCCCTGAAAAAAAAAGGGAGATTAATATTGGCCTTTGGGCTTGTGTGCCAGTCCTAAGCGTGCCATCTCTCTCTCTCTCTCAGATAGTGGGCCATAGAAAGCCTATTTATTATTTTTTTTATTGGGTTTATAAATTTTCCCTGGAACAAAAAAAAAAAAGTGGGAGATAAATATTGGCCCCTGGGCTTGTGTGCCACTCCTGACTCCTGTGTGCGTCATCTCTCACTCAGTAGGCCATAGAAAGCCTTTTTTTGTTTTATTTGTTTTCTAAATTCTCCCTGAAAAAATCATTTTATTTTATTTGGTTTCTAAATTCTTCCTGAAAAAATCATTTTATTCTATTATTTTTTTTTCCTAAAGTCTCCCTGAAAAAAACAAAAAAAAACAAATCAGTGGGAGATTAATATTGCCCTTTCTGCTTGTGTGCCAGTCTTGACTCCTGGGTGTGCCATCTCTCTCTCTCTCTCCAATTGTGGGCCATAGAAAGCCTATTATTTTTTTAGCTTCATTTGGGTTCCAAAATCTACCTGAAAAAATCACTACATCAATCAGTGGGAGATAAATATTGGCCTCTGGGCTTGTGTGCCACTCCTGACTCCTGTGTGCGTCATCTCTCACTCAGTGGGCCATAGAAAGCCTTTTTTTGTTTTATTTGTTTTCTAAATTCTCCCTGAAAAAATCATTTTATTTTATTTGGTTTCTAAATTCTTCCTGAAAAAATCATTTTATTCTATTATTTTTTTTTCCTAAAGTCTCCCTGAAAAAAAAAAATTAAACAAATCAGTGGGAGATTAATATTGCCCTTTCTGCTTGTGTGCCAGTCTTGACTCCTGGGTGTGCCATCTCTCTCTCTCTCTCCAATTGTGGGCCATAGAAAGCCTATTATTTTTTTAGCTTGATTTGGGTTCCAAAATCTACCTGAAAAAATCACTACATCAATCAGTGGGAGATAAATATTGGCCTCTGGGCTTGTGTGCCACTCCTGACTCCTGTGTGCATCATCTCTCACTCAGTGGGCCATAGAAAGCCTTTTTTTGTTTTATTTGTTTTCTAAATTCTCCCTGAAAAAATCATTTTATTTTATTTGGTTTCTAAATTCTTCCTGAAAAAATCATTTTATTCTATTATTTTTTTTTCCTAAAGTCTCCCTGAAAAAAAAAAAAAAAACAAATCAGTGGGAGATTAATATTGCCCTTTCTGCTTGTGTGCCAGTCTTGACTCCTGGGTGTGCCATCTCTCTCTCTCTCTCCAATTGTGGGCCATAGAAAGCCTATTATTTTTTTAGCTTGATTTGGGTTCCAAAATCTACCTGAAAAAATCACTACATCAATCAGTGGGAGATAAATATTGGCCTCTGGGCTTGTGTGCCACTCCTGACTCCTGTGTGCGTCATCTCTCACTCAGTGGGCCATAGAAAGCCTTTTTTTGTTTTATTTGTTTTCTAAATTCTCCCTGAAAAAATCATTTTATTTTATTTGGTTTCTAAATTCTTCCTGAAAAAATCATTTTATTCTATAATTTTTTTTCCTAAAGTCTCCCTGAAAAAAAAAAAAAAACAAATCAGTGGGAGATTAATATTGCCCTTTCTGCTTGTGTGCCAGTCTTGACTCCTGGGTGTGCCATCTCTCTCTCTCTCTCCAATTGTGGGCCATAGAAAGCCTATTATTTTTTTAGCTTGATTTCGGTTCCAAAATCTACCTGAAAAAATCACTACATCAATCAGTGGGAGATAAATATTGGCCTCTGGGTTTGTGTGCCACTCCTGACTCCTGTGTGCGTCATCTCTCACTCAGTGGGCCATAGAAAGCCTTTTTTTGTTTTATTTGTTTTCTAAATTCTCCCTGAAAAAATCATTTTATTTTATTTGGTTTCTAAATTCTCCCTGAAAAAAATCATTTTATTTTATTTGGTTTCTAAATTCTTCCTGAAAAAATCATTTTATTCTATTAGTTTTTTTCCTAAAGTCTCCCTGAAAAAAACAAAAAAATCAAATCAGTGGGAGATTAATATTGCCCTTTCTGCTTGTGTGCCAGTCTTGACTCCTGGGTGTGCCATCTCTCTCTCTCTCTCCAATTGTGGGCCATAGAAAGCCTATTATTTTTTTAGCTTCATTTGGGTTCCAAAATCTACCTGAAAAAATCACTACATCAATCAGTGGGAGATAAATATTGGCCTCTGGGCTTGTGTGCCACTCCTGACTCCTGTGTGCGTCATCTCTCACTCAGTGGGCCATAGAAAGCCTTTTTTTGTTTTATTTGTTTTCTAAATTCTCCCTGAAAAAATCATTTTATTTTATTTGGTTTCTAAATTCTTCCTGAAAAAATCATTTTATTCTATAATTTTTTTTTCCTAAAGTCTCCCTGAAAAAAAAAAAAAAAACAAATCAGTGGGAGATTAATATTGCCCTTTCTGCTTGTGTGCCAGTCTTGACTCCTGGGTGTGCCATCTCTCTCTCTCTCTCCAATTGTGGGCCATAGAAAGCCTATTATTTTTTTAGCTTGATTTGGGTTCCAAAATCTACCTGAAAAAATCACTACATCAATCAGTGGGAGATAAATATTGGCCTCTGGGCTTGTGTGCCACTCCTGACTCCTGTGTGCGTCATCTCTCACTCAGTGGGCCATAGAAAGCCTTTTTTTGTTTTATTTGTTTTCTAAATTCTTCCTGAAAAAATCATTTTATTCTATTATTTTTTTTTCCTAAAGTCTCCCTGAAAAAAAAAAAATTAAACAAATCAGTGGGAGATTAATATTGCCCTTTCTGCTTGTGTGCCAGTCTTGACTCCTGGGTGTGCCATCTCTCTCTCTCTCTCCAATTGTGGGCCATAGAAAGCCTATTATTTTTTTAGCTTGATTTGGGTTCCAAAATCTACCTGAAAAAATCACTACATCAATCAGTGGGAGATAAATATTGGCCTCTGGGCTTGTGTGCCACTCCTGACTCCTGTGTGCATCATCTCTCACTCAGTGGGCCATAGAAAGCCTTTTTTTGTTTTATTTGTTTTCTAAATTCTCCCTGAAAAAATCATTTTATTTTATTTGGTTTCTAAATTCTTCCTGAAAAAATCATTTTATTCTATTATTTTTTTTTCCTAAAGTCTCCCTGAAAAAAAAAAAAAACAAATCAGTGGGAGATTAATATTGCCCTTTCTGCTTGTGTGCCATTCTTGACTCCTGGGTGTGCCATCTCTCTCTCTCTCTCCAATTGTGGGCCATAGAAAGCCTATTATTTTTTTAGCTTGATTTGGGTTCCAAAATCTACCTGAAAAAATCACTACATCAATCAGTGGGAGATAAATATTGGCCTCTGGGCTTGTGTGCCACTCCTGACTCCTGTGTGCGTCATCTCTCACTCAGTGGGCCATAGAAAGCCTTTTTTTGTTTTATTTGTTTTCTAAATTCTCCCTGAAAAAATCATTTTATTTTATTTGGTTTCTAAATTCTTCCTGAAAAAATCATTTTATTCTATAATTTTTTTTCCTAAAGTCTCCCTGAAAAAAAAACAAAAACAAATCAGTGGAAGATTAATATTGCCCTTTCTGCTTGTGTGCCAGTCTTGACTCCTGGGTGTGCCATCTCTCTCTCTCTCTCCAATTGTGGGCCATAGAAAGCCTATTATTTTTTTAGCTTGATTTCGGTTCCAAAATCTACCTGAAAAAATCACTACATCAATCAGTGGGAGATAAATATTGGCCTCTGGGTTTGTGTGCCACTCCTGACTCCTGTGTGCGTCATCTCTCACTCAGTGGGCCATAGAAAGCCTTTTTTGTTTTATTTGTTTTCTAAATTCTCCCTGAAAAAATCATTTTATTTTATTTGGTTTCTAAATTCTTCCTGAAAAAATCATTTTATTCTATTAGTTTTTTTCCTAAAGTCTCCCTGAAAAAAAAAAATCAAATCAGTGGGAGATTAACCCCTTCAAGACCCAGCCTATTTTGACCTTAAAGACCTTGCCGTTTTTTGCAATTCTGACCAGTGTCCCTTTATGAGGTAATAACTCAGGAACGCTTCAACGGATCCTAGCGGTTCTGAGATTGTTTTTTCGTGACATATTGGGCTTCATGTTAGTGGTAAATTTAGGTCAATAAATTCTGCATTTATTTGTGATAAACACGGAAATTTGGCGAAAATTTTGAAAATTTCGCAATTTTCACATTTTGAATTTTTATTCTGTTAAACCAGAGAGATATGTGACACAAAATAGTTAATAAATAACATTTCCCACATGTTTACTTTACATCAGCACAATTTTGGAAACAAAATTTTTTTTTGTTAGGAAGTTATAAGGGTTAAAATTCGACCAGCGATTTGTCATTTTTACAACGAAATTTACAAAACCATTTTTTTTAGGGACCACCTCACATTTGAAGTCAGTTTGAGGGGTCTATATGGCTGAAAATACCCAAAAGTGACACCATTCTAAAAACTGCACCCCTCAAGGTACTCAAAACCACATTCAAGAAGTTTATTAACCCTTCAGGTGCTTCACAGAAGCAGAAGCAACATGGAAGGAAAAAATGAACATTTAACTTTTTAGTCACAAAAATTATCTTTTAGCAACAATTTTTTTATTTTCCCAATGGTAAAAGGAGAAACTGAACCACGAAAGTTGTTGTCCAATTTGTCCTGAGTACGCTGATACCTCATATGTGGGGGTAAACCACTGTTTTGGCGCACGGCAGGGCTTGGAAGGGAAGGAGCGCCATTTGACTTTTTGAATCAAAAATTGGCTCCACTCTTTAGCGGACACCATGTCACGTTTGGAGAGCCCCCGTGTGCCTAAAAATTGGAGCTCCCCCACAAGTGACCCCATTTTGGAAACTAGACGCCCCAAGGAACTTATCTAGATGCATAGTGAGCACTTTGAACCCCCAGGTGCTTCACAAATTGATCCGTAAAAATGAAAAAGTACTTTTTTTTCGCAAAAAAATTCTTTTAGACTCAATTTTTTCATTTTCACATGGGCAACAGGATAAAATGGATCCTAAAATGTGTTGGGCAATTTCTCCTGAGTACACCAATACCTCACATGTGGAGGTAAACCACTGTTTGGGCACATGGTAAGGCTCGGAAGGGAAGGAGCGCCATTTGACTTTTTGAATGAAAAATTATTTCCATCGTTAGCGGACACCATGTCGCGTTTGGATAGCTCCTGTGTGCCTAAACATTGGCGCTCCCCCACAAGTGACCCCATTTTGGAAACTAGACCCCCCAAGGAACTAATTTAGATGCCTAGTGAGCACTTTAAACCCTCAGGTGCTTCACAAATTGATCTGTAAAAATGAAAAAGTAATTTTTTTTCACAAAATAATTCTTTTCGCCTCAATTTTTTCATTTTCACATGGGCAGTAGGATAAAATGGATCATAGAATTTGTTGGGCAATTTCTCCCGAGTACGCCGATACCTCATGTGGGGGTAAACCACTGTTTGGGCACTCGGCAGGGCTCGGAAGAGAAGGCGCGCCATTTGACTTTTTGAATGGAAAATTAGCTCCAATTGTTAGCGGACACCATGTCGCGTTTGGAGAGCCCCTGTGTGCCTAAACATTGGAGCTCCCCCACAAGTGACCCCATTTTGGAAACTAGACCCCCCAAGGAACTTATCTAGATGCATATTGAGCACTTTAAACCCCCAGGTGCTTCACAAAAGTTTATAACGCAGAGCCATGAAAATAAAAAATAATTTTTCTTTCCTCAAAAATGATTTTTTAGCCTGGAATTTCCTATTTTGCCAAGGATAATAGGAGAAATTGGACCCCAAATATTGTTGTCCAGTTTGTCCTGAGTACGCTGATACCCCATATGTGGGGGTAAACCACTGTTTGGGCGCACGGCAGGGCTCGGAAGGGATGGCACGCCATTTGGCTTTTTAAATGGAAAATTAGCTCCAATCATTAGCGGACACCATGTCACGTTTGGAGAGCCCCTGTGTGCCTAAACATTGGAGATCCCCCAGAAATGACACCATTTTAGAAACTAGACCCCCAAAGGAACTAATCTAGATGTGTGGTGAGGACTTTGAACCCCCAAGTGCTTCACAGAAGTTTATAACGCAGAGCCATGAAAATAAAAAAAAAAATTATTTTCTCAAAAATGATCTTTTAGCCTGCAATTTTTTATTTTCCCAAGGGTAACAGGAGAAATTTGACCCCAAAAGTTGTTGTCCAGTTTCTCCTGAGTACGCTGATACCCCATATGTGGGGGTAAATCACTGTTTGGGCACATGCCGGGGCTCGGAAGTGAAGTAGTGACGTTTTGAAATGCAGACTTTGATGGAATGCTCTGTGGGCGTCACGTTGCATTTGCAGAGCCCCTGATGTGGCTTAATAGTAGAAACCCCCCACAAGTGACCCCATTTTGGAAACTAGACCCCCAAAGGAACTTATCTAGATGTGTGGTGAGCACTTTGAACCCCCAAGTGCTTCATAGAAGTTTATAATGCAGAGCCGTGAAAATAATAAATACGTTTTCTTTCCTCAATAATAATTATTTAGCCCAGAATTTTTTAATTTTCCCAAGGGTAACAGGAGAAATTTGACCCCAATATTTGTTGTCCAGTTTCTCCTGAGTACGGTGATACCCCATATGTGGGGGTAAACTACTGTTTGGGCACATGCCGGGGCTTGGAATTGAAGTAGTGACGTTTTGAAATGCAGACTTTGATGGAATGCTCTGCGGGCGTCACGTTGCGTTTGCAGAGCCCCTGATGTGCCTAAACAGTAGAAACCCCCCACAAGTGACCCCATTTTGGAAACTAGACCCTGAAAGGAACTTATCTAGATGTGTGGTGAGCACTTTGAACCCCCAAGTGCTTCATAGAAGTTTATAATGCAGAGCCGTGAAAATAATAAATACGTTTTCTTTCCTCAAAAATAATTATTTAGCCCAGAATTTTTTATTTTCCCAAGGGTTACAGGAGAAATTGGACCCCAAAAGTTGTTGTCCAGTTTCTCCTGAGTATGCCGATACCCCATATGTGGGGGTAAACCACTGTTTGGGCACACGTCGGGGCTCAGAAGGGAAGTAGTGACTTTTGAAATGCAGACTTTGATGGAATGGTCTGCGGGTGTCACGTTGCGTTTGCAGAGCCCCTGGTGTGCCTAAACAGTAGAAACCCCCCACAAGTGACCCCATTTTAGAAACTAGACCCCCCAAGGAACTTATCTAGATATGTGGTGAGCACTTTGAACCCCCAAGTGCTTCACAGACGTTTACAACGCAGAGCCGTGAAAATAAAAAATCATTTTTCTTTCCTCAAAAATTATGTTTTAGCAAGCATTTTTTTAGATTCACAAGGGTAACAGGAGAAATTGGACCCCAGTAATTGTTGCGCAGTTTGTCCTGAGTATGCTGGTACCCCATATGTGGGGGTAAACCACTGTTTGGGCACACGTCAGGGCTCGGAAGTGAGGGAGCACCATTTGACTTTTTGAATACGAGATTGGCTGGAATCAATGGTGGCGCCATGTTGCGTTTGGAGACCCCTGATGTGCCTAAACAGTGGAAACCCCTCAATTCTAACTCCAACACTAACCCCAACACACCCCTAACCCTAATCCCAACTGTAGCCATAATCCTAATCACAACCCTAACTCCAACACACCCCTAACCACAACACTAACCCCAACACACCCCTAACCCTAACCACAACCCTAATTCCAACCCTAACCCTAAGGCTATGTGCCCACGTTGCGGATTCGTGTGAGATATTTCCGCACCATTTTTGAAAAATCTGCGGGTAAAAGGCACTGCGTTTTACCTGCGGATTTTCCGCGGATTTCCAGTGTTTTTTGTGCGGATTTCACCTGCGGATTCCTATTGAGGAACAGGTGTAAAACGCTGCGGAATCCGCACAAAGAATTGACATGCTGCGGAAAATACAACGCAGCGTTTCCGCGCGGTATTTTCCGCACCATGGGCACAGCGGATTTGGTTTTTCATATGTTTACATGGTACTGTAAACCTGATGGAACACTGCTGCGAATCCGCAGCCAAATCCGCACCGTGTGCACATGGCCTAATTCTAAAGGTATGTGCACACGCTGCGGAAAACGCTGCGGATCCGCAGCAGTTTCCCATGAGTGTACAGTTCAATGTAAACCTATGGGAAACAAAAATCGCTGTGCACATGCTGCGGAAAAACTGCACGGAAACGCAGCGGTTTACATTCCGCAGCATGTCACTTCTTTGTGCGGATTCCGCAGCGGTTTTACAACTGCTCCAATAGAAAATCGCAATTGTAAAACCGCAGTGAAATGCGCAGAAAAAAACGCGGTAAATCCGCCATAAATCCGCAGCGGTTTAGCACTGCGGATTTATCAAATCCGCAGCGGAAAAATCCGCAGAGGACCAGAATACGTGTGCACATTCCTAACCCTAACCCTAGCCCTAACCCTAACCCTAGCCCTAACCCTACCCCTACCCCTAACCCTACCCCTAACCCTAACCCTACCCCTAGCCCTACCCCTAACCCTAACCCTACCCCTAACCCTACCCCTACCCCTAACCTTAACCCTAACCCTACCCCTAACCCTATTCTAACATTAGTGGAAAAAAAAAATTTCTTTATTTTTTTATTGTCCCTACCTATGGGGGTGACAAAGGGGGAGGGTCATTTATTATTTTTTTTATTTTGATCACTGAGATAGATTATATCTCAGTGATCAAAATGCACTTTGGAACGAATCTGCCGGCCGGCAGATTCGGCGGGCGCACTGCGCATGCGCCCGCCATTTTGGAAGATGGCGGCGCCCGGGAGAAGACGGACGGGACCACGGCTGGATCGGTAAGTATGATAGGGTGGGGGGGGACCACGGGGGGGGGGATCGGAGCACGGGGGGGGGAATCGGAGCGCGGGAGGGGTGGAACGGAGCGCGGGGGGCGTGGAACGGAGCACGGGGGGGCTGGAATGGAGCACGGGGGGGTGGAATGGAGCACGGGGGGGTGGATCGGAGTGCAGGGGGGGTGATTGGAGCACGGGGGGGTGATTGGAGCACGGGGGGAGCGGACAAGAGCACGGGGGGGAGCGGAGCACTGGACGGAGGGGAGCCGGAGCAGTGTACCGGCCAGATCGGAGGGCTGGGGGGGCGATCGGAGGGGTGGGGTGGGGGCACACTAGTATTTCCAGCCATGGCCGATGATATTTCAGCATCGGCCATGGCTGGATTGTAATATTTCACCCGTTATAATGGGTGAAATATTACAAATCGCTCTGATTGGCAGTTTCACTTTCAACAGCCAATCAGAGCGATCGTAGCCACGAGGGGGTGAAGCCACCCCCCCTGGGCTAAACTACCACTCCCCCTGTCCCTGCAGATCGGGTGAAATGGGAGTTAACCCTTTCACCCGATCTGCAGGGACGCGATCTTTCCATGACGCCGCATAGGCGTCATGGGTCGGAATGGCACCGACTTTCATGACGCCTACGTGGCGTCATGGGTCGGGAAGGGGTTAATATTACCCTTTCTGCTTGTGTGCCAGTCTTGACTCCTGGGTGTGCCATCTCTCTCTCTCTCTCCAATTGTGGGCCATAGAAAGCCTATTATTTTTTTAGCTTGATTTGGGTTCCAAAATCTACCTGAAAAAATCACTACATCAATCAGTGGGAGATAAATATTGGCCTCTGTTCTTGTGTGCCACTCCTGACTCCTGTGTGCGTCATCTCTCACTCAGTGGGCCATAGAAAGCCTTTTTTTGTTTTATTTGTTTTCTAAATTCTCCCTGAAAAAATCATTTTATTGTATTTGGTTTCTAAATTCTTCCTGAAAAAATCATTTTATTCTATTTTTTTTTTTCCTAAAGTCTCCCTGAAAAAAAAAAAAAATCAAATCAGTGGGAGATTAATATTTACATTTGTGCTTCAGTGACAGTCCTGCGTGTGTGGCATCTCTCTCATTTGTTGCCACCAACAACAGAGTGTGTAACATTGTGCCTGATTTTCGTTGTGGTCTCACTCACCTGTAAAGGGGTAGCTAAATCATACTGAAGTTATAGCTCACCGTGTAATTTGTGTGACAGCAACAAATACCGTTAGTTTGTTTACGTTTTTAAAATAATGAGGAAGTCTGGTGGAAGAGGTCGTGGCCGGGGGCGTTCATTGTCAGCTGGTAATGAGGGTAGTGGTAGTGGTGGAGCATCAGCTGGTCGTGGGAAAAAAAATATTGCACCTAAGTCTGGAGCTGTGGAGCCAGGTTCGTCGTCTGGCTACACAAGGCCTCGAACGCTCCCTTTTCTGGGAGTAGGAAAACCGCTTTTAAAGCCGGAGCAGCAAGAGCAAGTTTTGGCTTATCTTGCTGACTCAGCCTCTAGCTCTTTTGCCTCCTCTCGTGAAACTGGTAAATGTCAAAGCAGCGCGTCGTTAGTGGATGTTCACGGTCAGGGACAAGTCGCTTCCTTGTCCTCTTCAGCAAAAACAACAACAGAGAAGAATGCAGCAGGCGACACAACGGGTTACTCCATGGAGCTCTTTACACATACCGTCCCTGGCTTAGAAAGTGAAGCAGTTAACAGTCCATGCCCATTACAAGTTGAATCTGACATGGAGTGCACTGATGCACAGCCACAGCCAGACTACTATGCTGGTCCTTTGACTCAGACCACAACATTGCCCTCGCAGGGTAATGATCAAGAATCAGACCCTGATGAGACTATGTTGCCACATCACGAACGCTATACCACCGACCGACACGGTGACACAGACGAAGTTGCACACGAGCTACAAGAAGAGGTAATAGATGACCCAGTTCTTGACCCCGATTGGCAGCCATTGGGGGAACAGGGTGCAGGCGGCAGCAGTTCTGAAGCGGAGGAGGAGGGGCCGCAGCAGGCATCAACATCGCAACAGGTTCCATCTGCCGGGCCCGTATCTTGCCCAAAACGCGTGGCAAAGCCAAAACCTGTTGGAGGACAGCGTGGCCATCCGGTTAAAGCTCAGTCTGCAATGCCTGAAAAGGTATCCGATGCTAGAAAGAGTGCAGTCTGGCATTTTTTTAAACAACATCCAATTGATCAGCGCAAAGTCATCTGTCAAAAATGTTCAACTACCTTAAGCAGAGGACAGAATCTGAAAAGTCTCAATACAAGTTGCATGCATAGACATTTAACCACCATGCATTTGCAAGCCTGGACTAACTACCAAACGTCCCTTAAGGTTGTAGCACCCTCGGCCAATGAAGCTAGTCAGCAACGCAACATCCCTTCCGGCAGTGTAGGGCCACCATTTTCCGCACCACCTGCAGTATCTGTGCAGGTTTCTTTGCCAGGCCAAAGCAGTCAGGGTCAGGGAATCACCAGTTTCGTAGTAGGAAACACTGCATCTAGGACACCGGCGGCAACAATACCATCTCCCACCGTCTCTCAGTCTGCCATGTCCACCGGCACCCTTGCTAGTTCCACGATCTCCAGCTCTCCAGTCCAGCTCACCCTACATGAGACTATGGTTAGAAAAAGGAAGTACTTAGCCTCGCATCCGCGTACACAGGGTTTGAACGCCCACATAGCTAGACTAATCTCGTTAGAGATGATGCCCTACCGGTTAGTTGAAAGCGAAGCTTTCAAAGCCCTGATGGACTACGCTGTACCACGCTACGAGCTACCCAGTCGACAGTTTTTTTCCAGAAAAGCCATCCCAGCCCTCCACCAGCATGTTAAAGAGCGCATCGTCCATGCACTCAGGCAATCTGTGAGCACAAAGGTGCACCTGACAACAGATGCATGGACCAGTAGGCATGGCCAAGGACGTTACGTGTCCATCACGGCACACTGGGTAAATGTGGTGGATGCAGGGTCCACAGGGGACAGCAAGTTTGGGACAGTTCTGCCTAGCCCACGGTCTAGGAAACAGTTGGCTGTAGCCGTTCGCACCCCCTCCTCCTCTTCGTCCTCCTGCAGAAGCGAGAGCTCGTCCACAGACCGCAGTCGCACAACCACTCCATCCGCAGCTGCCACTGTTGCACACCAGGTCTCCCATTATGGGGCAGCTACTGGCAAACGTCAGCAGGCTGTATTGGCTATGAAGTGTTTGGGCGACAACAGACACACCGCGGAAGTTCTGTCCGAGTTCTTGCAGAAAGAAACGCAGTCGTGGCTGGGCACTGTAGATCTTGAGGCAGGCAAGGTAGTGAGTGATAACGGAAGGAATTTCATGGCTGCCATCTCCCTTTCCCAACTGAAACACATTCCTTGCCTGGCTCACACCTTAAACCTGGTGGTGCAGTGCTTCCTGAAAAGTTATCCGGGGTTATCCGACCTGCTCCTCAAAGTGCGTGGACTTTGCTCACATATCCGCCGTTCGCCCGTACACTCCAGCCGTATGCAGACCTATCAGCGTTCTTTGAACCTTCCCCAGCATCGCCTAATCATAGACGTTGCAACAAGGTGGAACTCAACACTGCACATGCTTCAGAGACTGTGCGAACAGAGGCGGGCTGTTATGTTTTTGTGGGAGGATACACATACACGGGCAGGCAGTAGGATGGCAGACATGGAGTTGTCAGGTGTGCAGTGGTCGAAGATTCAAGACATGTGTCAAGTCCTTCAGTGTTTTGAGGAATGCACACGGCTGGTTAGTGCAGACAACGCCATAATAACCATGAGTATCCCCCTAATGCGTCTGCTGATGCAAAGTTTGACGCATATAAAGGATCAGGCGTCTGCAGCTGAGGAAGAGGAAAGCCTTGATGACAGTCAGCCATTGTCTGGCCAGGGCAGTGTACAGGACGAGTTAGCGGGCGAAGAGGAGGAGGAGGACGAGGAGAATGATGGGGATGATTATATTTGTAATGAGGAAGCTTTTCCGGGGCCACTGGAAATTGGTGGTGCGGCAAGGCCGGGTTCTGGTTTTTGGAGGGACACAAGTGACGTGGATTTGCCTGAAACTGCCTCTCAACCAAGCACAACCGGAGATTTGAGAACTGGAACTTTGGCCCACATGGCGGATTATGCCTTACGTATCCTCAAAAGGGACACACGCATAACTAAAATGATGAACGATGACGATTACTGGTTGGCCTGCCTCCTTGATCCTCGCTATAAAGGCAAATTGCAAAATATAATGCCACATGAGAACTTGGAACTAATATTAGCAACCAAACAATCAACTCTTGTTGACCGTTTGCTTCTGGCATTCCCTGCACACAGCGCCCGTGATCGTTCTCACACGAGCTGCAGGGGCCAGCAGACCAGAGGAGTTAGAGGGGCAGAGATCAGAAGTGGCGTTGGCCAGAGGGGTTTTCTGACCAGGTTGTGGAGTGATTTTGCTATGACCACAGACAGGACAGGTACTGCAGCATCAATTCAAAGTGACAGGAGACAACATTTGTCCAGTATGGTTACAAACTATTTTTCATCCCTTATCGATGTTCTCCCTCAACCGTCATTCCCATTTGATTACTGGGCATCAAAATTAGACACCTGGCCAGAATTGGCAGAATATGCATTGCAGGAGCTTGCTTGCCCGGCAGCTAGTGTCCTATCAGAAAGAGTATTCAGTGCTGCAGGTTCAATACTAACAGAAAAAAGGACTCGTCTGGCTACCCAAAATGTAGATGATCTAACCTTCATTAAAATGAACCACAACTGGATTTCGAAATCTTTTGCCCCACCTTGCCCGGCTGACACCTAGCTTTCCTATGTAAAGGTCTTGCCTGTGGACTATTCTGAACGACTTTTCCAATCTCGTAATTTGCAGCACCTGATTGTCCAGCATCCAACATGTTAACACCTCCCTAAATGGCCAAAGTCCCCACACGGGGCCGTGGTATCGCCACTTGGCGCCAGCATCCGTGAGAGTACTGTTTGTCTGAAGAGGTGGGTGTGCCCGCTTTTGGTCGACGGCACTGCCACTAGGTCCCTCATAGTACAATAAAGTGTCTGGCGGTGGTGGTGCGCACCCAACGTCAGACACACCGTTGTAATATGAGGGGCCCTGGGCCTGTACCGCCGGCCACAAGACAGTCCCCCCCCCCCCAGGGTCAAACAGTGCTCTACGACTTGCAAAATTTTCTCTCACAGCTCCACCAATGTTTAGTCTATGCGCTGACATCCTTCAATGCCTGGCACTGTCAATACCATTGTATTGACATTTTTCTTATGTTAGGCCTTCGAAGCCTGTCTGCGGTCCCTCCTTCCACTAGGCCTCCACTGACCTGTCTACTGCTGCCCGTGTTCCCCTGGAACCAATTTTAAATTGCCTACAGCCAGCCCAATTTATTATGTTAGGGCTTCGAAGCCTGTCTGCGGTCCCTCCTTCCACTAGGCCTCCACTGACCTGTCTACTGCCGCCCGTGTTCCCCTGGAACCAATTTTAAATTGCCTACAGCCAGCCCAATTTATTATGTTAGGGCTTCGAAGCCTGTCTGCGGTCCCTCCTTCCACTAGGCCTCCACTGACCTGTCTACTGCCGCCCGTGTTCCCCTGGAACCAATTTTAAATTGCCTACAGCCAGCCCAATTTATTATGTTAGGGCTTCGAAGCCTGTCTGCGGTCCCTCCTTCCACTAGGCCTCCACTGACCTGTCTACTGCCGCCCGTGTTCCACTGGAACCAATTTTAAATTGCCTACAGCCAGCCCAATTTATTATGTTAGGGCTTCCAAGCCTGTCTGCGGTCCCTCCTTCCACTAGGCCTCCACTGACCTGTCTACTGCTGCCCGTGTTCCCCTGGAACCAATTTTAAATTGCCTACAGCCAGCCCAATTTATTATGTTAGGGCTTCGAAGCCTGTCTGCGGTCCCTCCTTCCACTAGGCCTCCACTGACCTGTCTACTGCTGCCCATGTTCCCCTGGAACCAATTTTAAATTGCCTACAGCCAGCCCAATTTATTATGTTAGGGCTTCGAAGCCTGTCTGCGGTCCCTCCTTCCACTAGGCCTCCACTGACCTGTCTACTGCTGCCCGTGTTCCCCTGGAACCAATTTTAAATTGCCTACAGCCAGCCCAATTTATTATGTTAGGGCTTCGAAGCCTGTCTGCGGTCCCTCCTTCCACTAGGCCTCCACTGACCTGTCTACTGCCGCCCGTGTTCCCCTGGAACCAATTTTAAATTGCCTACAGCCAGCCCAGTTTATTATGTTAGGGCTTCGAAGCCTGTCTGCGGTCCCTCCTTCCACTAGGCCTCCACTGACCTGTCTACTGCTGCCCGTGTTCCCCTGGAACCAATTTTAAATTGCCTACAGCCAGCCCAATTTATTATGTTAGGGCTTCGAAGCCTGTCTGCGGTCCCTCCTTCCACTAGGCCTCCACTGACCTGTCTACTGCCGCCCGTGTTCCCCTGGAACCAATTTTAAATTGCCTACAGCCAGCCCAATTTATTATGTTAGGGCTTCGAAGCCTGTCTGCGGTCCCTCCTTCCACTAGGCCTCCACTGACCTGTCTACTGCTGCCCGTGTTCCCCTGGAACCAATTTTAAATTGCCTACAGCCAGCCCAATTTATTATGTTAGGGCTTCGAAGCCTGTCTGCGGTCCCTCCTTCCACTAGGCCTCCACTGACCTGTCTACTGCTGCCCGTGTACCCCTTGAACCAACATCAGAAAATATAAAAATAAGTATTTTGCTTATAAAAAAGAAAATACTGGAGAGATATCAAATGCAGACATTTTAACATTAAAAACAAACACATACAACAAAAATCTGGTACAGTACTAAAAATGGCCACCAGCTACAATAACTTTCTCCTGCAAGTAGTTAACTGAAAGTTTTTTTCAATTTAAAACACAGATGTGGCATCCACCGAGTGTTGTCCTGTCGCGTCTTCTTTATATTATTGCCAAGAAGATGCAAAACAATGAAAATAATAAAATCATTATTTACCAAAAAAATAGAGTAAGTCAAAACCACATTACAAATAAACATTCATAACAAATAAAGAAGCAGGGCGCGTCCGAGGGTGAGTATATACCTAATAAGAATATAATCACCCTCGGACGCGCCCTGCTTCTTTCCGACAGCGTTCCTTCCTAAGAATCAGCCCTTCCGTGGTGTAGAGAGAGGGTTTGTTACACTCCAAGGTGTTCCCCAGGTTGCCTTTCCTGAGCTTCGATCTTCATGCTCTCGTTTAGTAGTTGTCGGAAAGTAGGCTGCATTAGGCCTACAAATTGGGTATGGGGTGAAGAGAGATGGTGTGTTACACTCCAAGGTGTTCCCCAGGTTTCCTTGCCATTGCTTCAGTCTTCCGACTCTCGTTTAGTAGTTGTAGAAAACTACACTGCATTAGGCCTACAAAATGGGTATCGGGTGGAGAGAGATGGTGTGTTACACTTCAAGGTGTTCCCCAGGTTGCCTTTCCTGAGCTTCGATCTTCCGGCTCTCGTTTAGTAGTTGTTGGAAACTACACTGCATTAGGCCTACAAATTGGGTATGGGGTGTAGAGAGATGGTGTGTTCCACTCCAAGGTGTTCCCCAGGTTTCCTCGCCAATGCTTCGATCTTCATGCTCTCGTTTAGTAGTTGTTGGAAACTACGCTGCATTAGGCCTACAAATTGGGTATGGGGTGTAGAGAGATGGTGTGTTCCACTCCAAGGTGTTCTCCAGGTTGCCTTTCCTGAGCTTCGATCTTCCGGCTCTCGTTTAGTAGTTCTTGGAAACTACACTGCATTAGGCCTACAAATTGGGTATGGGGTGTAGAGAGATGGTGTGTTCCACTCCAAGGTGTTCTCCAGGTTGCCTTTCCTGAGCTTCGATCTTCCGGCTCTCGTTTAGTAGTTGTTGGAAACTACGCTGCATTAGGCCTACAAATTGGGTATGGGGTGTAGAGAGATGGTGTGTTCCACTCCAAGGTGTTCTCCAGGTTGCCTTTCCTGAGCTTCGATCTTCCGGCTCTCGTTTAGTAGTTGTTGGAAACTACGCTGCATTAGGCCTACAAATTGGGTATGGGGTGTAGAGAGATGGTGTGTTCCACTCCAAGGTGTTCTCCAGGTTGCCTTTCCTGAGCTTCGATCTTCCGGCTCTCGTTTAGTAGTTGTTGGAAACTACGCTGCATTAGGCCTACAAATTGGGTATGGGGTGTAGAGAGATGGTGTGTTCCACTCCAAGGTGTTCTCCAGGTTGCCTTTCCTGAGCTTCGATCTTCCGGCTCTCGTTTAGTAGTTCTTGGAAACTACACTGCATTAGGCCTACAAATTGGGTATGGGGTGTAGAGAGATGGTGTGTTCCACTCCAAGGTGTTCTCCAGGTTGCCTTTCCTGAACTTCTATCTTCAGGCTCTCATTAAATTGTGGTTAAACGGAACAACTGCATTTGGCGTACTAGTTGGTTTGGGGCCTACTATCGGTGTCTGCCACTCCTTGCTGTTCTCCTGGTTTCCTGTCCTGAAATTCCGTTTTCAGGCGCTCGTTAAGTAGTTGTTAATGTTAGACTGCATTTGGCCTACTAGTTGGGTTGGGGCCTACTATCGGTGTCTGCCACTCCTTGCTGTTCTCCTCCACTGAACAAAGCTGTGCCGCCTGTTTACTACGGTTGCCAATTTTGAACTGCATTTCGACTACTTACTGATTTGGGCCTACTCTCTGTGTCAGCCTCTCATTCCAGTTGTCCTCCACTGCAATGCCCCCTGGTTATTCCTGTGTTACCAATTTTGAACTGCATTTAGCCAACTTTATTCTTTGGGCCTATATCTGTGTTTCCTCCTCATCCTGCCCATTGCCCAGCCAGTGATAGATGAGTCTGCTGGTACATTGACCCATAACGCAACATTCCCCGTGCACGCTACACAACAACATTGTGACCCTGCTGAAAGTCAGGTTGCTCTTCCCGCATACCATACCACCTTACACGGGGACAAAGAGGAAGGTGCAGATGAAAGTGCAGGTTCCATCATCAGGTGGGGGGAGGAATACTAGTTGGCGACGTCACTGGCACAGGGCCTCTCATAGTACGCAAAAGTGTTGCTGCCGGTGGGAGGCGCCCCCGCCGTGCAAACACACCGCTGTACTTTGAGGGGCCCTGTGCCAGTGCCAATGCCAACGAGTCGGCCCCCCCTGCTTGCTCAGGTTCACAGCACTTGCAAAGTTGAAATACTTACCTCTCCCTGCTCCACTGCTGTGACGTGGTCCAGATTTCCTGGGCCCACTAATTACTTGAACCAGCCCTACCCACCACAACTTTAGCCAAATGACCCCCAATTTCAAATGCCTTACAATTATTATAAGGTAAATTACGCTTGACAAGCTTCATTAAGAAGAATGGATGGTTTTGACATTAAAATGGGCACTCTAGGTGTTTTCCTGGCCCCCACTCACTGCCGACTATGCTGCCCCATTGACTTGCATTGGGTTTCGTGTTTTGGTCGATCCCGACTTTACGTCATAATCGGCCGATTTCACTCGATCCGACTTTTGAGATAGTCGGGTTTCGCGAAACCCGGCTCGACTCTAAAAAGGTCAAGGTCGCTCAACTCTATTCCACACCAGTCCACAGGTTGTGTGTTGTATTATAACTCAGCTCCATTTTAAAAGAGCTGAACTGCAATACCAAACCCAACCCAAGTACCAGTGTGGTGCTTTTTCTAGAAGTAAGCAGCTATGTTTCCAATCCTGTATAAACCCTTTAATCTGATTACTAGACATTTTTCTGATTATGTCCATGAATAAGGATTGTTGTGTTTTTTTTTAGAAGGTCATCGCAATGGAATAAAACACATTTGTTTTGAATGCCACGGAAATCGTTGGCTGAAAATGGACATAGTAAACATAATGTATGATGTCTCAGCAATATCTAGAAAAGTGAATAATACCATTTCCGCCTTTCAAAATACTTTCCTCTATGTTCTATATGGGTTGGGTGTGGGGAAGCGAAGATAATCAATGATGAGGTCTTTAATCCTAACCCTGACAACGTGATGATGAAACAACGCCAAAGAAGAAACAATTGTGTATGAAATGTTTCCTTTCCTTACAGGCGAGGCATTTAATGCTCCATGATTACCCGAGAGGATGAAAGAAGCCGGGGGATGTGACAGCCGCATGAACCGCTGTTTGTCATAGTCAGCGAGGTGACACAAGAGACAAACAATTACCATACAAGCAGGTTGAAAGTTTTCAAATGAACACACAGATCAAAGCTGTGGATAGAGATATGATTATGTGAAATCCTGTGAGAGTCAGAGGAATTGTCACCGGCCACCTCTGATCTTCAGGAAAGGTCAACCCAGGAACTGCATGCTACCTGGCGTCTTTTTCTTAGATTGACCCAATGGCATTGATGGTACATACAGTAGACATGTGTTGGCCACACTACTGATACAGTACTATGTCTTTATGGGCATGCAAAGATGTGCATTCAGTGCCAGTACAGGTCAACACTGGTCTTTGCTGGCATCATTGGACCACTAATGGCAACATGACAGTGGCTGTCTATCTTCATAATCCATCTAAGACAAAGGATAACATAGTTGCAACTCTTATGGGTGCATTGTGGCTTTCACTGTTGTGGTTGCACAGGCGCTGTCACTATTAAAGAAGTATTGTGGCTGTCACTAAGATGGAGAACTGTTGAGGATCAGGAATCATGGGCAGTTGTCATGATAAAATGGCATTATATTTAAAGGGCAAGTTATATAGGTAAAAAGTCTTTTAGAAGTCTTTTGAAGGTCTTTAAACCGAGGCTGGACAGACATCTGTCGGTGATGGTTTAGTGAAACTTGCATTGAACAGTGGGTTGGACAGGAAGACCCTTGAGGTCACTTCCAACTCTAAGATTCTATGATTCTAAAAATGTTTATTTCAGTAATTTCTTACAATTAGGCAAATAAGCTTCTGGCAAGTGTGATACCTGATGAAGCTGCTAGAGAGAATGCCAAGGGGGTGTAAAATGGTCATCAGAGTAAAACAGGGGTACTTTGAGGAATCTAAGGTTTAACACATGCTATGGTTTATTTCACAAGTGTTTCTTTACTTCTGGTTTCCATATGTGTTCCTTTGTCATTTTGCTGCCTTCAGTCTGAATCTATAATGTGCTATTTTCAATACAAACAAGGAAAACCATTGATAAACAGGTGTGTCCAAATTTATTAATGGTAATACCATACTATTGGCAATAATCATATGACCATCTATATGTGTCCTGACAAAAAATTATCACAGTTCCTCTTAATGGCACATGTGCACAGCTGGATAACATTTTAGCCTTTGCCATATTATTTGAGCTGGAAACATCATCCAGGTGCATGGGGGTCCTTTAAGGGATCTCATGCAAATTTGCTTTATATGAGGAGTAAATGCAGGGATTAAAGCCTCTGGCCTTGCAGACAGCAGGCATAAGACAGGTAGTATTTCAACCTGTCCAATCTCTTAAAATAAGTGGCACCAGGTGACACTTATCTATCTTCCCAATCATATAAATTACATTGCATTAACATGGGATAACTAGAGTATTGTTAAAAATGATGTCATAGTATGAGGTCTGCAGAGACCTTAGAGCTGATGGGGTCACAACAATCCTTGGAGAGTAGCATCCAGCCCACTGGATGGACAGCCCTTGGTTAGGACATGCAGCTCATCAACATGTTTTTATGAGAGACACAATGACCGCTCCGCCTGTCTCAGCTATGGCTATCGGCACATATAAGATTTTAATGGAGCCTTAGGAAAAGCCTTGTCACTGTTCTTATCCTGTCTGTCTCTGGCTCTGTCTGGGATGTGTGGACCTTTTTTTTTCTTTCTTGCTGTCACGGGTTCCATCAAAGCCTCGAAGCTGTAATGCGTCACACACTCATTTTGCTGGAGGCACCTGTCACTCAGGTCAAGGATTAGGCTCTCAGCTCTTTGATGTGTCTCCTTTTGCCCTTCAGTCTCCTTCTGGTTTGCATTTTGTGCAAGCAAGGGTTAACATTTATTGTTGGAAACATTTTAAAAACAATTCTTTTAAGGTGTGCCCTGTATTTTTTGCAGGGTCCCTTAAATTAAAGATTGGATCCAGTTGGATGGACAAGATGGGCTGCACTGTTGGAGTAAATTAATACTTCATGATGATGAGAAAAAGGTTTTTATTCACAATGCATTTCAATGCCGTACGGATGTCTTTATCAAGTGAAAAAAAATTAATGATTGCTTTTCAGAAAATAAAGATTATATATACAATCATAGACGAAAGTGTTGACATCCTTGATATTGTTCCAGAAAATAAACTATTTCTCCAGAAAAGTATTGTATTTACACATGTTTTGCTATACACATGTTTATTTCCTTTGTGTATATTGGAACAACACAAAAAATAGAGAAAAAAATGCAAATTGGATATGATGTAACACTGTAACACAAAAGCCCTAAAATGGGCGAGACAAAATTGTTGGCACATTTTCAAAATTCTGGGTAAACAACTGTGTTTAAAGCATGTTATGCTTATTCAAAGTCCCCTGTAGCAAGTAACAGGTGCGGGCAATTGGAAGATCACACCTGAAACCCGATAAAAATAGGAGATGTTGACTCAGTCTTTGCATTGTGTGTCTGAGTGTGCCACACTAAGCACGGGTAACAGAAAGAGAATAGAACTGTCTGAGGACTTGAGAGCCAAAATTGTTAAAAAATGTCAACAATGTCAAGGTTACAAGTCTATCTCCATAGATCTTGATGTTCCTTTGTCCATAGTCTGCAGCATAATAAAGTCGTTTACAACCCATGCCACTGTAGCTAATCTCACTGGACGTGGACGAAATAAAAAAAGTGATGAAACGTTGAAACGCAGGATAGCCCGGATGGTGGATAAGCAGCTACAGTCAAGTTTCAAAGAAATTCATGCTGTCCTGTAGACTCAGGGTGCATCCGTGTCAGAGCGACATTAAATGAAATGAAATGCTGTGCCAGGAGACCCAGGAGGACCCCAGGGATGACACAGAAACATAAAAATGCTAGACTGCAGTTTGCCAAAATGTACACGAGTAAGCAAAATTCTTTCTGGGAAAGCGTCTTGAGGACAGATGAGACCAAGATAGAGCTTTTTGGTAAAGGATATCATTCTACTGTTTAACGAAAATGGAATGAGGCCTACAAAGAAAAGAACACAGCACCTATAGTCAGATATGGCTGAGGTTCAAAGATGTTTTGGGGTTGCTTTGCTGCCTCTGCCACTGGGTGCCTTGACTGTGTACAAGACATAGTGAAATCTGAAGATTACTAAAGGATATTGGGTCGCAATGTAGTGCCCAGTGTCAGAAAGCTGGGTTTGCGTCCCAGGTCATGGGTCTTCCAGCAGGACCACGACCCCAAACATACTTTAAGAAGCACCCAGAAATGGATAGAAACAGAGCTCTGAAGTGGCAGTAATAAGTCTGGCTCTAAATCCCATTAAACACCTGTGGAGAGATCTTCAAATGTCTGTTGGAAGAAGTCACCCTTCACATATGAAAGACCTGGAGAAGTTTGCAAAAGAAGAGTGTAATTGTAATAATTTTCTGGGAGAAATACTTCATTTTCGGTAACAATTTCAAGGGTGTCAACACTTTTGGCATGACTGTATGAATATATATATATATATATATATATACAGTATATATATATATATATATATATATATATATATATATATATATATATATATACAGTACAGACCAAAAGTTTGGACACACCTTCTCATTTAACGATTTCTCTGTATTTTCATGACTATGAAAATTGTACATTCACACTGAAGGCATCAAAACTATGAATTAACACATGTGGAATTATATACTTAACAAAAAACTCTGAAACAACTGAAACTATGTCTTATATTTTAGGTTCTTCAAAGTAGCCACCTTTTCCTTTGTTGACTGCTTTGCACACTCTTTTTTCATTCTCTTGATGAGCTTCAAGAGGTAGTCACCGGGAATGGTCTTCCAACAACCTTGAAGGAGTTCCCAGAGATACTTAGCACTTGTTGGCCCTTTTGCCTTCACTCTGCGGTCCAGCTCACCCCAAACCATCTCGATTGGGTTTAGGTCTGGTGACTGTGGAGTCCAGGTCATCTGGCGTAGCACCCTATCACTCTCCTTCTTGGTCAAATAGCCCTTACACAGCCTGGAGGTGTTTTTGGGGTCATTGTCCTGTTGAAAAATAAATGATGGTCCAACTAAACGCAAACCGGATGGAATAGCAAGCCGATGCTGTGGTAGCCATGCTGGTTCAGTATGCTTTCAATTTTGAATAAATCCCCAAGAGTGTCTCCAGCAAAGCACCCCCACACCATCACACCTCCTCCTCCGTGCTTCACAGTGGGAACCAGGCATGTAGAGTCCATCCATTCACCTTTTCTGCATCGCACAAAGACACGGTGGTTGGAACCAAAGAACTCAAATTCGGACTCATCAGACCAAAGCACAGATTTCCACTAGGCTAATGTCCATTCCTTGTGCTCTTTAGCCCAAACAAAACTCTTCTGCTTGTTGCCTGTCCTTAGCAGTGGTTTCCTAGCAGCTATTTTACCATGAAGGCCTGCTGCACAAAGTCTCCTCATAACAGTTGTTGTAGAGATGTGTCTGCTGCTAGAACTCTGTGTGGCATTGACCTGGTCTCTAATCTGAGCTGCTGTTAACCTGCGATTTCTACGGCTGGTGACTCGGATAAACTTATACTCAGAAGCAGAGGTGACTCTTGGTCTTCCTTTCCTGGGGCGGTCCTCATGTGAGCCAGTTTCTTTGTAGCACTTGATGGTTTTTGCCACTGCACTTGGGGACACTTTCAAAGTTTTCCCAATTTTTAGGACTGACTGACCCTCATTTCTTAAAGTAATGATGACCACTCCTTTTTCTTTACTTAGCTGCTTTTTTCTTGCCATAATACAAATTCTAACATTCTATTCAGTAGGACTATCAGCTGTGTATCCACCAGACTTCTGCACAACACAACTGATGGTCCCAACACCATTTATAAGGCAATAAATCCCACTTATTAAACTTGAAAGGGCACACCTGTGAAGTGAAAACCATTCCCGGTGACTACCTCTTGAAGCTCATCAAGAGAATGCCAAGAGTGTGCAAAACAATCATCAAAGCAAAAGGTGGCTACTTTGAAGAACCTAGAATATAAGACATAATTTCAGTTGTTTCACACTTTTTTGTTAAGTATATAATTCCACATGTGTTAATTCATAGTTTTGATGCCTTCAGTGTGAATGTACAATTTTCATAGTTATGAAAATACAGAAAAATCTTTAAATGAGAAGGTGTGTCTAGAGTTGAGCGACTTTTACTTTTTTAGGATCGAGTCGGGTTTCGCGAAACCCGACTTTTTCAAAAGTCAGTTTGGGTGAAATCGGCAGATTATTGCGAAAAGTCGGGGGTTGGCCAAAACACGAAACCCAATGCAAGTCAATGGGGAATCAAAGTCGGCAGTGAGTGGAGGACAGGAAAACACGTACAGTGCCCATTTTAATGCCAAAAACATCAATTCGTATTTCTTAAGCTTGTCAATCTTAATTTACTTTATAATAATATTTAGGCATTGAAAACAGGGGCTCATTTGGCTAAAGTTGTGGGGGGTAGGGCTGGCTCAAGATTTTCGTGGGCCCTGGAAACGCAAAATACGTCACGGCGGTGGAGCAGGGAGAGGTAAGTATTTCAACTTTGCAAGTACTGCGATCCTGAGCAAGCAGGGGGGGGCCACTAGTTGGCACTGGCACAGGGCCCCTCATAGTACGGCGGTGTGTTTGACGGTGGGCGGCGCCTCTCACTGCCAGAGACCCTTTTGCGTACTATGAGGGGCCCTGTGCCAGTGCCAATGAGTATGCCCCCCCACCTGATGAAGGAACCTGCACTTTCATCTGCACCTTCCTCTTTGTCCCCGTGTAAGGTGGTATAGTATGCGGGAAGGGGAACCTGAATTTCAGCAAGGTCAGATTCTGGCTGTGTAGAGTGCAAGGGGAATGTAGTGGTCTGGGTCAATGTACCAGCAGACTCATCTAGCAGTGACTGGCCAATGGGCAGGATGAGAAGGAAACATAGATATAGGCCCAAATAAGAAAGTAGGCTAAATCCAGTTCAAAATTGGTAACAGGACTAAACAGGCGGCATTGCTTTGTTCAGCGGAGGACAACTGTAATGAGGGGCAGGCACAGTTAGTAGGCCCAAATAAGAAAGTAGGCTAAATGCAGTTCAAAATTGGTAACAGGACTAAACATGCGGCATTGCTTTGTTCAGCGGAGGACAACTGTAATGAGGGGCAGCACAGTTAGTAGGCCCAAATAAGAAAGTAGGCTAAATGCAGTTCAAAATTGGTAACAGGACTAAACATGCGGCATTGCTTTGTTCAGCGTAAGACAACTAATGAGGGGCAGACAGTTACTAGGCACAAATAAGTAACTAGGCTAAATGCAGTTCAAAATTGGTAACAGGAGTACACAGGCGGCATAGCTTTGTTCAGCGGAGGACAACTGTAAGGAGTGGCTGACACAGTTAGTAGGCCTAAATAAGAAAGTAGGCTAAATGCAGTTCAAAATTGCTAACAGCAGTACACAGGCGGCATTGCTTTGTTCAGTAGAGGACAACTGTAATAAGTGGCTCAGACAAACTTAGTAGGCCTAAAAAAAAAAGTAGGCTAAATGCAGTTCACAATTGGTAACAGGAGTACACAGGCGGCATTGCTTTGTTCAGCGGAGGACAACTGTTATGAGAGGCTCACACAGTTACTAGGCCCAAGTAAGTAAGTAGGCTACATGCAGTTCAAAATTGGTAACAGGAGTACACAGGCGGCATTGCTTTGCTCAGTGGAGGACAACTGTAATAAGTGGCTCAGACAGACTTAGTAGGCCTAAAATAAAGAAGTAGGCTAAATGCAGTTCACAATTGGTAATAGGAGTACACAGGCGGCATTGCTTTGTTCAGTGGAGGACAACTGTAATAAGTGGCTGACACAGTTAATAGGCCAAAATAATAAAGTGAGCTAAATGTCAGCCAAAAAATGTTCATAATTAAACTGTTGACATAGCTAGGTACAGGGGTGGGCTCCTCTGCTGAGTAGCAGACAGTGGTAGCAGGCGCAAAGTATTAACTGGTCTAAATGGAGGCTGGGGCCCCTGTAAATTTTTACTATCATCTATCATTTCAACAAATTTGTATTGGCAGTGCCATTGAAGGATTTAACAGCACAGACTACACAGTGGTGGAGCAGGGAGAGGTAAGATTTGCAAGTGGTAGAGCACTGTTCGAGCTGGGGGGGGGACACTCTTTCATGGGCGGCGGTACTGGCACAGGGCCCCTCATATTACGATGGTGTGTCTGACATTAGTTGTGGACCACCACCATCAGAGACACTTCATTGTACTATGAGGGACCCTGTGCCAGTGCAGTCGCCCAAGAGTGGGCACACCCACCTGTCCAGGCAAACGGCACTCGCACGGGTGCTTGCGCCAAGTGGTGACCACGGCCCTGTGGGGGGAGTGAGCCCATTTAGGGAGGTATAAAAATGGCCTATGGTGGACATTCAGCAACTGCAAATGGAGGAATTGGAGTAGACAGTAAGAGGAGGCCAAAAGCAATACATTTTTCAGGCAAGCTACGTGTCAGCAGGGGAAGGTGGGGTAAAATAATTAGAAATCCATGATGGCTTCATTTTAATGAAGGTTAGATCATCAACATTTCGGGTAGCCAGACGTGTTCTTTTTTCGTTCAGTATTGAACCAGCAGCACTGAAGACTCTTTCTGATAGCACACTAGCAGCTGGGCAAGCAAGCTCCTGTAATGCATATTCTGCCAATTCAGGCCAGGTGTCTATTTTAGATGCCCAGTAATCAAAGGAGAATGACCTGTGAGGGAGAACATCGATAAGGGAGGAAAAATAGTTGGTAACCATACTGGACAAATGCTGTCTTCCTGTCACTTTGAATCGATGCAGCAGTACCTGTTGTGTCTGCGGTCATTGCGAAATCACTCCACAACCTGGTCATAAAACCCCACTGTCCAACGTCACTTCTGATTTGTGCACCTCTAACACCTCTGCCATGTTGCCCCCTACAGCTCGTGTGAGAACCATCACCGCCGCTGTGTGCTGGGAATGCCTGAACCAAACGGTCTACAAGAGTTGCTTGTTTGGTAGCCAATATTTGCTCCAGATTCTCATGTGGCATGATATTTTGTAATTTTCCTTTGTATCGTGGATCCAGGAGGCAGACCAACTAGTAATCGTCATCGGTCATCATTTTGATAATGCGGGGGTCCCTTTTTAGGATACGCAAGCCATACTCTGCCATGTGAGCCAATGTTCTAGGTGTCAATTCACTGCTTGTGCTGGGTTGAGGAGCACTTTCTTGCAAATCAACTTCACTTGTGGCCCGCAAAAACCCTGTACCTGACCTTGCAACGCCACCAGATTCTATTGCCCCCTGAGAAGCATCCTCCTCCAATAAATATTCATCCCCATCATCCTTTTCCTCCTCCTCCTCCTCTTCGTCCGCCACCTCCTCCAGGAGAGTTCCCTGACCAGACAATGGCTGACTGTCATCAAGGCTTCCCTCCTCCTCGGCTGCAGATGCCTGCTCCTTGATGTGCGTCAAACTTTGCATCAGCAGACGCATTAGAGGGATGCTCATGCTTATGATGGCATCATCTGCACTTACCAGCTGTGTGCATTCCTCAAAACACTGAAGGACTTGACAGAGGTCTTGGAGCTTCAACCACTGCACACCAGACAACTCCATGTCTGCCATCCAACTGCCTGCCCGTGTATGTTTATCCTCCCACAAATAAATGACAGCACGCCTCTGTTCGCACAGCCTCTGAAGCATGTACAGTGTGGAGTTCCACCTTGTTGCAACGTTGATTATTAGGCAGTGCTGGGGAAGATTCAGCGATCACTGATGGTTCTGCATACGGCTGGAGTGTACGGGCGACCGGCGGATGTGCGAGCAAAGTCTTCGCACCTTCAAGAGTAGGGCTGGTAACTCTGGATAATTTTTCAGGAAGCACTGCACCACCAGGTTCAAGGTGTGAGCCAGGCAAGGAATGTGTTTCAGTTCTGAAAGGGCTATGGCAGCCATAAAATTCCTTCTGTTATCACTGACTACCTTGCCTGCCTCAAGATGTACACTGCCCAGTCATGACTGAGTTTCTTGCTGCAAGTACTCGGCCAGCTGTTTCCTAGACCGTGGGCTAGGCAGAACTGTCCCACTATGGCTGTCTCCTGTGGACCCTACATCCACCACATTAACCCATTGTGCCATGATGAACACCTAACGTCCCTGGCCATGCCTACTGTTCCATGCATCTGTTGTGAAGTGCACCTTTCTACTGACTGATTGCCTCAGTGCATGGACAATGCGGTCTTTGACATGCTGGTGGATGGCTGGGATGGCTTTTCTCGCAAAGAAGTGTCGACTGGGTAGGTCATAGCGTGGTACTGCGTAGGCCATTAGGGCTTTGAAAACTTCGCTTTCAACCAAACGGTAGGACATCATCTCTAACGAGATTAGTCTAGCAATATGGGCGTTCAAACCCTGTGTACGCGGATGACAGGATGAGTACTTTCTTTTCCTAGCGAGAGTCTCTTGTAGGGTGAGCTGGACTGGAGAGGTGCATATTGTGGAACTAGCGCTGGGGGTGGTGGACATGGCAGATTGAGAGAGGGTTGGTGATGGTATTCTTGATGTTGGCCTACCTACAGTGTTTCCTACCAAGAACCTTGTGGTTCCCTGACTGCTTTGGCCTTGCGACGATACCTCCACATTTGCTGCTGGTGGTGTCCTAACCGGTGGGCTTACTGTGAGGGAAGCAATGTAGCGTTGCTAACTACCTTCATTCTGAGCAGGTGCACCAATGGTACTGGACGTTTGGTAGTTAGTCCAGGCTTGCAAGTGCATGCTGGTTAAATGTCTACGCATGCACGTTGTATTTAAACTTTGGAGATTCTTCCCTCTGCTAAAGGTCTTTGAGCACTTCTTACAGATAACTTTGCACTGATCATTTGGATCCTGGTTAAAAAATGCCCACACTGCACTCTTCCTACTATGGATTACCTTTTCAGGCATTGCACGCTGTGCTACTTTCATCGGATGGCCACGGTGTCCTAAAACTGTTTTGGGATTTGACAAACATTTTTGGTCAGATACGGGCCTGTCAGATGAAAGCTGTTGCGATGTAGATGGCTGCTGCGGATCATCCTCCTCCCCTTTGGAGTTACTGGCAGCGGCACCCTCTTCCCCCAATGGCTGCCAATCTGGGTCAACAACTGGGTTATCTATCACCTCCTCTTCAATTTCATGTGCACCTTCCTCTGTGTCACCGTGTAAGGTGCTATAGCGTTCGTGACGGGGCACCATAGTCTTATCAGGGTCAGCTTCCGTCTCAGTACACTGCGAGGGCAATGTAGTGATCTGAGTCAATGGAACAGCATAATAATCCAGCTGTGGCTGTGCATCTGTGCACTCCATGTCCGATTCATTTTGTAATGGGCTTTTAACAATTTTCCTCTCTAAACCAAACTGTAGTTTCGCCTGCCGCATCCTTCACTTTTGGTTTAGGTGAAGGACACAACGAAGCGACTTGTTCCTGACCGGGAGCATCCACTGACGACTCGCTGCTTTTAGATTTCGAACCTTCTGAAAAGGAGGCGAAAGAGCTAGAGGCTGAGTCAGCAAGGAAAGCCAAAACTTTTTCCTGCTGCTCCGGCTTTAAAAGCTTTTTTCCTACTCCCAGATAAGGGAGCCTTCGAGGCCTTGTGTAGCCAGACGATGATGCTGGCGCAACACCTCGAGCCTTTGGTGCTATTTTGCTTTTCCCACAACCACCAGATGCTCCACCACCACCATCAGTACCAGCTGGCAACGACCGCCCACGGCCTCTTCCACCAGACTTCCTCATTTTTGGAAAAATCTAACCAAAATAACAACCGTTATATGGTACTGTGAAACAAGGTAGAAGGTGTATATAAACTTGTGGAGAATTTTAATCTCCCTTTATTGGGGGGGGGGTAGACTGCAACAAAACTTCGGCCCAGTGTATTACACTACACAATGTAAGTGGCAGAACGTGGCTGGAAGATGTACGACAAACTAACACAACTCTGACGTAGATCCACTTAGTGCCAATTTCAATCTCCCTTTTTTGGGGGGGAGAATGCACCAAAACTCAGGCCCAGTGTATTACACTACACAATGTAAGTGGCAGAACGTGGCTGGAAGATATATCAAAAAATACAAGGGCTGTAGTACAATTTCAATCTCCCTACAATGATCTCAGGACAAGTATGGCAGCAATAAAAAAGGACTGCTGTACACAAAAGTGTGGACAAAGAAACAAGAGTACTGTGCAGAAAGGAGCAACAGGATTTTTGCTTTTAAAAAAGAAGTTGGTTTGCACAGCGGCGTACAAACAGCAATGCAGTTATCAGGGAGCCTTATAGGGCAGCCTAATAAGCTACAGAGCTGATGCACACAAAAAAAAACTCCACTGTCCCTGCAAAGAAAAGGTGGTGTTGGACAGTGGAAATCGCTACAGCACAAGCAGTTTCGCGGTTAATCTTCCCTCCCTAACTATATCCCTTCTTCTGATGAAGCTGCAGCAATCTCTCCCTATGCTAAGAAGTAAGATGGCGGTTGGCGTGCACGCCCCTTTATAGCCCATGTGACGCTGCAGAAAGCAAGCCAATCACTGTAATGCCCTTTTCTAAGATGGTGGGGACCGAGACTTATGTCATCACGCTGCCCACACTCTGCGTCCTCCTTCATTGGATGAGAAATGGCGCTGAAAGCGTCATACGAAACGCGACTTTGGCGCAAAGATCGCCGACCTCAAAATTTTCAGTTTGTCTGATTTTTCTCTTTATAGGTATTGTAAGATTGCACTTACTTGCGGGTTGGGGAATACTCGCTTGGCAGCGAGTAAAGACACAGCACTACGTTTTCTCCTCAAAAACTCAACTGGGTTTATTACTCCATAAACCCCAGTGGCAGAAAACACAAAACAATCTTCATATCAGGGCAAATCAAAGTAACAATGTTCACAGTGTCACTCTGTTCCACCAGGACGGTGACCATACACTCTTGGTGGAGTCCAATATTCCGGCTCACTCTGGAGCCAAACACACAGTCTGGTATTACCTGCTCGTCAGTGCTGCAGGTTTTCCACTGGCAGTACCACACGGGCTGGTTCTGGCTCTGCAGAGCAAAGTCCCACCACGTGCTCTTCAGGGCTTAGCACACCCAACACTGAGATATCTGCCAGGACCTTGCACATAGAACATGCAGGTCCCCTCACTCAGACAGCATACAGGAATGCTCTGTAGTGTCCTGCCTGGACACATGGAAGTCTGTCCATCCTGACAGACTCACCAACACTCTCCCCATGTGCTAACACACCTCCTTTAGGTAGCCTGTAACCACACCCACAGGTGAGGTAACATCATATGCACTGGTCACATGACCATGACATCACTGCAGGTCCTCAAACTCCTGCAGGGAAAAAGATACAGTGAGCACCCCCACTCAGAGTGAGGTATGTGGGTAGCCAGACCCTCCCATCTCTCATAGCTACCCGCAACCCGGACCCAGGTGCACTAAATTACATCTTCAGTGCTCACGCGCTCTAAAGACAAGATACTCCGGATTGCATCGCAGGGAGCGTCTATCCCTGTGACACATACCTCCCATTAACCACAATGACAGACACTGTCTCACCATGACATCCATGCACACAATTGCCACGCACTCTCACGGCCTCAATACGCCTCCGTGCGCATACTGGGGAGACCATGCAGCGCCCCCTACCTGTTACAGGGGTCACTGCATCACATACCCCCCCCCCTCTGTTCAAACTTGTGGGGTTGAACATTTGTCTTAACCCAGGGGCCTCGAGACTGAGTACCCAAGTCACCTTGCCCTAACAGTCGAGAGGGCCCTCTCAGTCGGGTTTGGGCATCATGGTCAATCTGGCATCGCAATCCCCTTGCACCCGTACGACCTGTCTGGACTGACTGTTTGTCAACACGTCCGCTACCGGGTCTCCCACCTAAGTCAATGAGCCCTGAGCTAACTGAGACGACACTACTTTTGTCTCTTTCATCAGGCCTCTTTCTGTAACCTCTCTGCTGGCCATTTCTTCTATTGTCTTTATGTCCTCTGTTAGCTTCATCTTGAGCACCTTCAGCCCTTAGCGAACCTCTTCGCCTCTCTATCCTGTGAGATGATACTGCCGGCCATCTGTTTCCCATTTTCTGCAGTTATTTATTGATCTGCTCCCTCTCACGTCTTAGCTGCTCGATTTCTTTGAGGTACGCCACGCGATACCCAAGGAGCATCCGGATATTCTCAAGACTTTCTACGGACCCAACAACAAGGAATGGAACCATCCCATCTTCACCCACATCCTGGGCCTCATCATCAGCCGGAATCCTCAGTCTCTTCACACCGGATTTATTCACTATCTCCTGCATCGCTCTCCCAAATCTTCCAACGATTTTCCCCACCAAACTTCCGGGTACCAGGATGATTTCTTCCACAAAGCCTAGCCGTTTTTGAGCATCTTTCGCAAGCTCCAGACGTCGAGCGGCTTCCTCATTTCTCAACAGGATCATCCGTTTCGTGTGGAGACATTGTAGGTGCATATCCCTCAGGATAGCCACCCGCTTAATTGTGACTTCTTTAGTCGACAAAATCACCAACTGTTCTGTCTCTGGTGCCCAGTGCACACTACATGCATCCACTGCCTTTTTAAAGCCTCATGCGCACCCTCACTGGCACATGCACCCCGCACGTCCTCGGGTATCTCCACCACACACTTAAAGAACGAGGTCTCATTTTCTTCATGAACAGATGGCTCCTGGTTTACCTCGGGAACTTCCATCAAGACATCTGTCACGACCGGGCGACTGTCTTTTTCTGCCTTTACCGCGAGCTCTTCCTCAGTTTTACCCTTCTCAACATCCTTTGCCAAGATGGGTATCGGCAGCTCCGCCTTGTTATCACTCAGGAATGACCCCTGTACGTCTCGGACCCGTAACTTCTCCTCTGACAGAAGACTTCTTACTGTTTCTCGGAGCACTACCACATTTTCGCCTAAAGCCTTATTCTCACTGTGCCACGCTGTCAGGTGACCTCTGAGCTCAGAGACGTCCTTCTGCAGCTCATCCAACCTGTGCTCCGCCATTTGTCTCAGGGCCTTTTCTTGTTCAACATGCCCTTTTAGTGTTTTTAATTCGGCCTGTAAATCTGCCACCATTTCCTTCTCATGAGATAAACCTTTAGCGAGTTCCTGGAACCCCTGTGCTTCCTTCGCTACAAGCCGAGCCTTGACTGCTGAGAGCTCAGACTCCAGGTGACGCATCTGATCTAGCTGCGCAGAGTTGGCGACTTCCATACCCGCCACCTTCAAACTTTCCTTTGCCAGCTGTTGACAGACTTTTTCACGACCCTGGGACAGTTTTACATTTCCCACATCCTCGGCTTCTTCAGTGCTGAGTTTTGTCAAGGACAATGTGACTTCTATCTCAGGGACATTATCTTTGTTGTCACCTGTCCCTGTCTCCTTTTTACGTCTCAGGCGACGGGACAAAGTTTTGCTATTTATATCAGAGTCAGTCTTACTGCCCTCTTTTCTGATTTTGTCACCGTCTGAATGGGAGTCACCACCACCCGATCGGTCATCCGGGAACCAGCCGTCCCCATCTAAACAGGTCACATTTACTGGAATGGCTGCCACCGCTATCTTGAATTCAGCCTGTGGAGCCCTGTCGTTTCTCTGTGTCAGTACCTCTAATAGCACAGTGTCATACTCCGCTCTAGCGCATGTTACTGGTGATGTCATGTCACAGTCACCCCCAGAGTCAGTCTCACACCCCGCAACATGGTGAACCTTCCAGCTGTTCCCTAACCGGGTGTCAACTCTAGAGGCTTTATTACCCCCATCACCTACAGCCTTCTTGGGGTACACATCAGGTGATACGTCCGTAAGTTTGGCAGACGCTCCCTCCCCACTGGACAACCCGACATCTGACCCTTCAACTTTGGGAGGAAAAAATGTTTTAAGGTAGGCATCCCGACCAGCTGAGAGCCCTCCATTCTCCTGCTGCAAAGAAGCTCCCTTCTCCCACAAGTCTGTGAACAGCCCAGAGTCCCGGCCAATTATCACTGGGCAGGGTAAGTTTGGGACTATGGCGACATCATGAATTGCACTGTCCCTTGCCGTCTCGAGGACCACCCTGGCCACTGGATAGCCCTTAGTGTGCCCATGGATGCAGGTGACCCTGACCTTCCTACCGGGTATTTCGAATCCGTCAGGTGCACCCCTCACTAGAGTCACCGGGCCCCCAGAATCGACCAGTCCGTACATCTCCATCTCATGCATCCGCACGGCACACCCCCGTAAACTTTCACCAGGTGGATAGTTCACACCGCACACTGGACACACATAACTTATATGTCCTGGGTACCCATTTGTCTGCGGTACCTCTTTGGGACGCTCCTCTCCCTTTTGGGAAACCACCATTTCCTGAGATTCCACCTCTTTTTGGGCTTCTACCCCTCTTCGGGTTACCGCCCCTTTTTGGGACTCCACCCCCTTTTGGGCAACCATCCCTGTTTGGGTCCCCGCCCACTTCTAGGGACACTTCCTTCCCTGGGGTACACCCCGTGGACTTCCCCACGGCACTCAGGCCCCAGTTCGCACAGTACACCCCTATGTCTCTGGGCTTGTACTGGCCCTTTAAGAGTCTGCACGACTTGAGAAAAAATAAAAATAAAAAAATAAATTATTTTTTTTCTTTTATGTGTCCCTTCACCAGCTCCTGCTGGTATTGCCGCAGCTCCCGCTGCAGTCACATACAACCGGCACCTCCGGGTGCTGACCACAAGCTGCTGCTACTGCCACTGCAGCTCCTGCTGTTGCGGAACCTCTTGCTGCACGGCTCAACCGCTGACTTCGTGGACCCGCCGATCCACAGCAAGCCGCTTGTCACCTTCGTGGACCCGCTGATCCACAGCAATTAACTCCACATGTGCGTCCTGGATCGCTGCCCGCATTCGAAGCACCATATGTAAGATTGCACTTACTTGCGGGTTGGGGAATACTTGCTTGGCAGCGAGTAAAGACACAGCAATACGTTTTCTCCTCAAAAACTCAACTGGGTTTATTACTCCATAAACCCCAGTGGCAGAAAACACAAAACAACAATCTTCATATCACGGCAAATCAAAGTAACAATGTTCACAGCGTCACTCTGTTCCACCAGGACGGTGACCATACACTCTTGGTCAAGTTCAATATTCTGGCTCGCTCTGGAGCCAAACACACAGTCTGGTATTACCTGCTCGTCAGTGCTGCAGGTTTTCCACTGGCAGTACCACACGGGCTGTTTCTGGCTCTGCAGAGCAAAGTCCCACCACGTGCTCTTCAGGGCTTAGCACACCCAACAATGAGATATCTGCCAGGACCTTGCACATAGACCATTCAGGTCCACACTCAGAGAGCATACAGGACTGCTCTGTAGTGTCCTGCCTGGACACATGGAAGTCTGTCCATCCTGACAGACTCACCAACACTCTCCCCATGTGCTAACACACCTCCTTTAGGTAGCCTGTAACCACACCCACAGGTGAGGTAACATCACATGCACTGGTCACATGACCATGACATCACTGCAGGTCCTCAAACTCCTGCAGGGAAAAAGATACAGTGAGCACCCCCACTCAGAGTGAGGTATGTGGGTAGCCAGACCCTCCCATCTCTCATAGCTACCCGCAACCCGGACCCAGGTGCACTAAATTACATCTTCAGTGCTCACGCGCTCTAAAGACAAGATACTCCGGGTTGCATCGCAGGGAGCGTCTATCCCTGTGACACATACCTCCCATTAACCACAATGCCAGACACTGTCTCACCATGACATCCATGCACACAATTGCCACGCACTCTCAGGGCCTCAATACGCCTCTGTGCGCATACTGGGGAGACCATGCAGCTCCCCCTACCTGTTACAGGGGTCACTGCATCACAGTATATTTTTGAGTAAAATGTAAATTGCTCTTTTAGTGTACAAACTACTGGCAACATGTCTTCAAGTACTAAATTTTGTATTTTCAGAAAATGAGAAATGGTCAAAATAACAAAAAAGTGCAGTGCTTGCAGACCTCAAATAATGCTAAGAAAACAAGTTAATAATAATTTAGAAACAACAATACTAATGTTTTAACTTAGGAAGAGTTCAGAAATCAATATTTTGTGGAATAACTACGATTTTTAATCACAGCTTTCATGTGTCCTGGCATGCTTTTCACCAGTCTTTCACACTGCTTTTGGGTGATCTTATGCCACTCCTAGTACAAAAATGTAAGCAGTTTTTCTTTGTTTGATGGCTTGTGACTATCCATCTTCCTCTTCATTACATTCCAGAGGTTTCCAATGGGGTTCAGATCTGGAGATTGGGCTGGCCATGACAGGGATTTAATGTAGTGGTCCTTCATCCACAAATTAATTGACCTAGCTGTGTGGCATGGCGCATTGTCCTGCTGGAAAAAACAGTCCTCGGAGTTGAGAAACATTGCCTGAGCAGAAGGAATCAACTGTTTTTCCAGGATAATCTTGTATGCGGCTTGATTCATACATCCTTCGCAAAGATTAACCTGCCCAATTCCAGCCTTTTTGAAGCATCCCCAGATCGTCACCGATCCTCCACCAAATTTCACAGTGGGTGCAAGACACTGTGGCTTGTATGCCTCGCCGGGTCTCCGTCTAACCATTAGACAACTAAGTGTTGGGCAAAGCTGAAAATTAGACTCATCAGAGAACATTACCTGTTGTGAGTTCTGTTTTTGGGCTCCCTCTGGTGGTTACTGATGGTACTGGGTGACTTGTCTTTCCTGGGTCTCTGGGTTCCACCTGTTCCATCAGGATATGGGAGTTTCCTATTTAACCTGGCTTTGCTGGCATTTCCTCGCCGGTTATCAATGTATCCAGTGTGTCTTGTTACCTCTGCTCTCTGCTCCTAGAACCTTCTGGTCAAGCTAAGTTTGGATTTTCCTGTTTTGGTGTTTTGCTTTATTTGTTTTTTTAGTCCAGCCTGCAGATATGTGATTCTTGCTGCTGGTTGCTCTAGTGGGCTGAAATTGCTCCTCATGTACCATGAGTTGGCACATGAGTTCAAGTAATTTCAGGATGGTTTTTTGAAGGGTTTTTCGCTGACCGCGCAGTTCACTTTTGTATCCTCTGCTATCTAGCTTTAGCGGGCCTCATTTTGCTGAAACTGTTTTCATACTGCGTATGTGCTTTCCTCTCATTTCACCGTCATTATATGTGGGGGGCTGCTATTTCTGTGGGGTATTTCTCTGGAGGCAAGAGAGGTCTGTGTTTCTTCTAATAGGGGAAGTTAGATCTTCGGCTGGAGCGAGACGTCTAGGATCATCGTAGGCACGTTCCCCGGCTACTTTTATTTGTGTGTTAGGTTCAGGGTCGCGGTCAGCTCAGGTTCCATCGCCCTAGAGCTTGTTTGTATCTGTGCTTGTCCTTTAGTGATCCCCTGCCATTGGGATCATGACAGTATAACCGGCCCACAAAGTGTTAATTGTATTGGCTGAAGTAGGAGGATAAGTAGTCTGAGGAAGTTTTTTTTTTTTTTTTTTTTTCTCTTTCCCTCAGAGTTTGCTGCCTAGCCTTATTGCAGCCTGGCTACTTCCTCCTCCTCTTAATCTTTGAATGGCTCTGATCCCAGCTGTTTATCATGGACGTCCAGAGTTTGGCTTCCAGCCTGAATAATCTTGCCGCTAAGGTTCAAAATATACAGGATTTTGTTGTACATGCTCATATGTCTGAACCTAGAATTCCTGTCCCAGAGTTTTTTTCTGGAGATAGATCTCGTTTTCTGAATTTTAGGAACAATTGCAAGTTGTTTCTTGCTTTGAAATTTCGCTCCTCTGGAGACCCTGCTCAGCAAGTCAAGATTATTATATCTTTCCTGCGGGGTGACCCTCAGGATTGGGCATTTGCATTGGCACCAGGGGACCCTGCGTTGCTTAATGCGGATGCGTTTTTTCTGGCATTGGGTTTGCTCTATGAGGAACCTAACCAAGAGATTCAGGCTGAAAAAGCTTTGTTGGCCCTCTCTCAGGGGCAAGATGAAGCAGAAATTTATTGTCAAAAATTTCGGAAGTGGTCGGTGCTTACTCAGTGGAATGAGTGCGCCCTGGCTGCAAAGTTCAGAGATGGCCTTTCTGAGGCCATTAAAGATGTTATGGTGGGGTTCCCTGCGCCTACTGGTCTGAATGAGTCTATGACTATGGCTATTCGGATTGATCGGCGTTTACGGGAGCGCAAACCTGTGCATCCTTTGGCGATGTCGTCTGAACCGTCACCTGAGATAATGCAATGTGATAGAATTCAGTCCAGAAGTGAACGGCAAAATTATAGGCAGAAAAAAAGGTTGTGCTTTTATTGTGGTGATTCAGCTCATGTTATATCAGCATGCTCTAAACGCACAAAAAAGGTTGATAAGTCTGTTGCCATTAGTACTTTACAGTCTAAGTTCATTCTGTCTGTGACTCTGATTTGTTCATTATCATCCATTTCCGTCGATGCCTATGTGGATTCAGGCGCTGCCCTGAGTCTTATGGATTGGTCATTTGCCAATCGCTGTGGGTTTAGTCTGGAGCCTCTGGAAGTCCCTATTCCTTTGAAGGGAATTGACTCTACACCTTTGGCTATGAATAAACCTCAGTACTGGACACAAGTGACCATGCGTATGACTCATGATGTTCATCAGGAGGTGATTCGCTTCCTGGTACTGTATAATTTGCATGATGTCCTAGTGCTTGGTCTGCCATGGTTACAAACTCATAATCCAGTCCTTGACTGGAAATCGATGTCTGTGTTAAGCTGGGGTTGTCAGGGGGTTCATGATGATGCACCTCCGATTTCTATCGCTTCATCTACTCCTTCTGAGATTCCTGTGTTTTTGTCTGACTATCGGGATGTTTTTGAGGAGCCTAAGCTCAGTTCGCTTCCTCCTCACAGGGATTGCGATTGTGCTATAAATTTAATTCCAGGCAGTAAATTTCCTAAAGGTCGTTTGTTCAATCTGTCAGTGCCAGAGCATACTGCTATGCGGGATTATGTTAAGGAGTCCTTGGAAAAGGGACATATCTGTCCATCTTTGTCCCCTTTGGGAGCAGGTTTTTTTTTCGTGGCCAAAAAAGATGGTTCCTTGAGGCCTTGTATAGATTATCGTCTTTTGAATAAGATTACCGTAAAATATCAGTATCCTTTGCCATTGTTGACTGATTTGTTTGCTCGCATTAAGGGGGCAAAATGGTTCACTAAGATTGATCTTCGGGGTGCGTATAATCTTATACGAATAAAGCAAGGTGATGAGTGGAAAACCGCATTTAATACGCCTGAGGGCCATTTTGAGTATTTGGTAATGCCTTTCGGACTTTCTAATGCTCCTTCAGTCTTCCAGTCCTTTATGCACGATATTTTCCGTGAATATCTGGATAAATTTATGATTGTGTATTTGGATGATATTTTGTTTTTTTCTGATGACTGGGAGTCTCATGTTCAGCAGGTCAGGAAGGTGTTTCAGGTCCTGCGGGCCAATTCCTTGTTTGTAAAAGGCTCAAAGTGTCTCTTTGGAGTCCAGAAGATTTCTTTCTTGGGGTATATTTTTTCCCCTTCTACTATTGAGATGGATCCCGTCAAGGTTCAGGCTATTTGTGACTGGACGCAGCCTACATCTCTTAAGAGTCTACAGAAGTTCTTGGGCTTTGCTAATTTCTATCGTCGTTTTATAACTAATTTTTCTAGTGTTGTTAAGCCTTTGACGGATTTGACTAAGAAGGGTGCTGATGTTGCTAATTGGTCTCCTGCGGCTGTGGAGGCCTTTCAGGAACTTAAGCGCCGGTTTTCTTCTGCTCCTGTGTTGCATCAGCCAGATGTTTCGCTCCCTTTTCAGGTTGAGGTTGATGCTTCCGAGATTGGAGCGGGGGCGGTTTTGTCACAGAGAAGCTCCGATGGCTCAGTGATGAAGCCATGCGCGTTTTTTTTCTAGAAAGTTTTCGCCGGCTGAGCGGAATTATGATGTTGGTAATCGGGAACTTTTGGCCATGAAGTGGGCATTTGAGGAGTGGCGTCATTGGCTAGAGGGTGCTAGACATCGTGTGGTGGTCTTGACTGATCACAAAAATTTGATTTACCTTGAGTCTGCCAGGCGTCTGAATCCTAGACAGGCTCGTTGGTCACTGTTTTTCTCTCGTTTCAATTTTGTGGTTTCATACCTGCCAGGTTCAAAGAATGTGAAGGCGGATGCTCTTTCTAGGAGTTTTGTGCCTGACTCCCTTGGAAATTCTGAGCCCTCTGGTATCCTTAGGGATGGGGTGATTTTGTCTGCTGTCTCCCCAGACTTGCGACGTGCTTTGCAGGAGTTTCAGGCGGGTAAACCTGATCGTTGTCCGCCTGAGAGACTGTTTGTTCCGGATAATTGGACCAGTAGAATCATCTCCGAGGTCCATTCTTCTGCGTTGGCAGGTCATCCTGGAATATTTGGTACTAGAGACTTGGTGGCCAGGTCTTTTTGGTGGCCTTCCTTGTCGAGGGATGTGCGTTCTTTTGTGCAGTCTTGTGAGGTTTGTGCTCGGGCTAAGCCTTGCTGTTCTCGGGCCAGTGGATTGTTGTCACCTTTGCCTATCCCGAAGAGGCCTTGGACGCACATTTCCATGGACTTTATTTCGGATCTCCCTGTCTCTCAAAAAATGTCCGTCATCTGGGTTGTGTGTGATCGCTTTTCTAAAATGGTTCATCTGGTACCCTTGCCTAAGTTACCTTCCTCCTCTGAGTTGGTCCCTCTGTTTTTTAAGAATGTGGTTCGTTTGCATGGGATTCCTGAGAACATCGTTTCTGACAGGGGATCCCAGTTTGTGTCTAGATTTTGGCGGACGTTCTGTGCTAAGATGGGCATTGATTTGTCCTTTTCGTCTGCATTCCATCCTCAGACGAATGGCCAGACGGAACGAACTAATCAGACCTTGGAAACTTATTTAAGGTGTTTTGTTTCTGCTGATCAGGATGACTGGGTTACCTTTTTGCCGCTGGCCGAGTTTGCCCTTAATAATCGGGTTAGTTCTGCTACCTTGGTTTCTCCTTTCTTTTGTAATTCGGGGTTTCATCCTCGTTTTTCCTCTGGTCAGGTGGAACCTTCTGATTGTCCTGGAGTGGACATGGTGGTGGATAGGTTGCATCGGATTTGGAGTCATGTGGTGGACAATTTGAAGTTGTCCCAGGAGAAGGCTCAGCAGTTTGCTAATCGCCGTCGCCGCGTGGGTCCTCGACTTCTTGTTGGGGACTTGGTGTGGTTGTCTTCTCGTTTTGTTCCTATGAAGGTCTCTTCTCCTAAGTTCAAGCCTCGGTTCATCGGTCCCTATAGGATCTTGGAAATTCTTAACCCTGTGTCGTTTCGTTTGGATCTCCCGGCATCGTTTGCTATTCATAATGTGTTCCATCGGTCATTGTTGCGGAAGTATGAGGTACCTGTTGTTCCTTCGCTTGAGCCTCCTGCTCCAGTGCTGGTGGAGGGAGAATTGGAGTATGTTGTGGAGAAGATCTTGGATTCTCGTGTTTCCAGACGGAAACTCCAGTATTTGGTCAAGTGGAAGGGTTATGGTCAGGAGGATAATTCTTGGGTGGTTGCCTCGGATGTTCATGCTGATGATTTGGTTCGCGCTTTTCATAGGGCTCATCCTGGTCGCCCTGGTGGTTCTCGTGAGGGTTCGGTGACCCCTCCTCAAGGGGGGGTACTGTTGTGAGTTCTGTTTTTGGGCTCCCTCTGGTGGTTACTGATGGTACTGGGTGACTTGTCTTTCCTGGGTCTCTGGGTTCCACCTGTTCCATCAGGATATGGGAGTTTCCTATTTAACCTGGCTTTGCTGGCATTTCCTCGCCGGTTATCAATGTATCCAGTGTGTCTTGTTACTTCTGCTCCCTGCTCCTAGAACCTTCTGGTCAAGCTAAGTTTGGATTTTCCTGTTTTGGTGTTTTGCTTTATTTGTTTTTTTAGTCCAGCCTGCAGATATGTGATTCTTGCTGCTGGTTGCTCTAGTGGGCTGAAATTGCTCCTCATGTACCATGAGTTGGCACATGAGTTCAAGTAATTTCAGGATGGTTTTTTGAAGGGTTTTTCGCTGACCGCGCAGTTCACTTTTGTATCCTCTGCTATCTAGCTTTAGCGGGCCTCATTTTGCTGAAACTGTTTTCATACTGCGTATGTGCTTTCCTCTCATTTCACCGTCATTATATGTGGGGTCTGCTATTTCTGTGGGGTATTTCTCTGGAGGCAAGAGAGGTCTGTGTTTCTTCTAATAGGGGAAGTTAGATCTTCGGCTGGAGCGAGACGTCTAGGATCATCGTAGGCACGTTCCCCGGCTACTTTTATTTGTGTGTTAGGTTCAGGGTCGCGGTCAGCTCAGGTTCCATCGCCCTAGAGCTTGTTTGTATCTGTGCTTGTCCTTTAGTGATCCCCTGCCATTGGGATCATGACAATTACCTTACTCCAGTCCTCAATGGTCCAATCCTTATGGTCTTCAGCCTGGTTCTCCTTTGCTTCTCATTGATGAAAGACTTTTTTCTACCTTTACATGACTTGAGCCCGACCTCTAGGAGCCTTTTACGAACTGTTCCGTGCAGTTCACCCCAGCTGCCATTTGCCATTCCTCTTGTAGGTCACTTGATGTCATTCTGGGGTTTCTGCGTGACATTCAAATAAGATGACGGTCATCCCGGTCAGTGGAGAGTTATTTTTCGCCCTCTGACGGTCTGTAGCTTTGTTGTCCCCAATGTCTGCTGCTTGACCTTGATGGAATGGACTGCCATCTTAGAAATTTTAAGGATGGAGGCTCACTGTATTCCTCTGCTAGTAAAGCCAGAATTGAGCCCTTTTTTGCCTCACTCAAGACTTTTCATTTCAACTCCTTTGGCATGGTTAAAAGTTATTTTTTCATTGCTTTTACTTTTGGGATATTACTAGCACTTGTTTTGCCATCTAGCTTGTCCTATTGCAAAAGGATTGTGAACACCATGGCAGGGTTTTTTATAATTTCCTTCGCTAAATAAAATTTGGTTCAAGTGATCTCCTAATCAGAAGCACATTAAGTAGAATGAGGTGTACTCTGGTTGGAATTCAACTGACGCTGAAATGGAATGGCTGTCAGACATGTAGAGTAGCTGATTTTTATAAAACTGTGCAGTTGTTTCTTAATTTTTACCAGAGCTGTATATATATATGTACTGCTCAACTAATAAATGGAACACTAAAATACCATATCCAAGATATCACTGAATAAAATATTCCAGTTGCAAATCTTTATTCATTACATAGTGGAATGCATTGAGAACAATAAAACATAAAAATGATCATTGTAAATCGAAAAATATTTAGAACTGAGAGTCTTCAGTAGTTGATACCTTTTAATGGCTAACTGAAAAGATTGTAATAAATTGAAAGCTTTCAAGAATACACAGGTCTCTTCATCAGGCATAGACTAAAAGAAATTCTGGAGAATCACATATTTATGCACAACACATCACAGAAAAAAATGGATAAGACAATTCTTGCAGAATCACTCCTTTAGGCTACGTTCACATTAGCGTTGCGCCGCCGTGCGTCGGCGACGCAACGCGCGACGCACGCTAAAACGCGCGCAAACGCGCGCAAAAACACGTACAATACATGTAGCGTTTTCTTGCGTCCGACGCACGTGGCGAAAAACGCCACCAAAACGACGCACGCGTCCCCTATGTTAAACATAGGGGCGCGTCGCCGCTGCGTCGCCGCTGCGTCGCCGGCGCAACAGCGACGCACATTGGCGGAACGCCAATGTGAACGTAGCCTTATAGGGGTTTTCTTGCTAATTGCCTATCATTTCTACTTGTTTGTCTATTCCATTTGCTCATTCGCAGGAGAAATTGATTCACAATCGGTGTTGCTTCATAACTGGCCAGGTAGATTTCACAGAAGTGTGATTGAGTTGTAGTTATATTCTGTTGTTTAAGTTTTCCCTTTATTTATTTGAGCAAGGTATATATATGTATATATATACACACAATACCATTCAAAAGTTTAGGGTCATTTAGAAATGTCCTTATTTTTGAAGGAAAAGCACAGTTTTTTCCAATGACGCTAACATTAAATGATTCAGAAATACACTCTATACATTGTTAATGTGGTAAATGACTATTCTAGCTGCAAACGTCTGGTTTGTAATGCAATATCTTCATAGGTGTATAGAGGCCCATTTCCAACAACCATCACTCCAGTGTTCTTATGGTACTTTGTGTTTGCTGTGTATAAAAAGGCTAATGGATGGTTAGAATACCCTTGAAAACCCTTGTGCAAGTATGTTAGCACAGCTGAAAACAGTTTGGCTGATTAGAGAACCTATAAACCTGACCTTCCTTTGAGCTACTTGAGAATCTGGAGCATTACATTTGTTGGTTTCATTAAACTCTCAAAATGGCCAGAAAAAAAGAACTTTATATGAAACTCAACAGTCTATTTTGTTCTTAGAAATGAAGGCTATTACATGAGAGAAATTGCCAAGAAACTGAAGATTTCCTACAACTGTGTACTACTCCCTTCAGAGGAGAGCACAAACAGGCTCTAACCAAACTAGAAAGAGAAGTGTGAGGTGCCACTGCACAACTGAGCAACAAGACAAGTATATTAGAGTCTGTAGTTTGAGAAATCGACACCTCACAGGTCCTCAACTGACAGCTTAATTAAATAGTACACACAAAATGCCAGTGTCAACATCTACAGTGAAGAGCCAACTACGGGATGCTGGCGTTCAGTTCAGAGTAGCAAAGAAAAAGCCATATATGAGACTGGCTAATAAAAGGAAAAGATTAATATGGGCAAAAGAACACAGACATTGGAGAGAGGAAGATTGGAAAAAATTGTTATGGACAGACGAATCCAAGTTTGAGGTGTTTGGATCACACAGCAGAATATTTGTGAGACGCGGAACAACTGAAAAGATGTTAGAAGAGTGTCTGATGCCATCTGTCAAGCATGGTGGAGGTAATGTGATGGTCTGGGATTGCTTTTGTGCTGGTAAAGTGGGAGATTTGTTCAAGGTAGAAGGGATATTGAATAAGGAAGGCTATCACTCCATTTTGCAACGCCATGCCATACCCAGAACAATGACCCAAAGCACACCTCCAAATTATGCAAGAACTATTTAGGGAAGAAGCAAGCAGCTGGTATTCTATCTGTAATGGAGTGGCCAGCGCAGTCACCAGATCTCAACCCCATTGAACTGTTGTGGGAACAGCTTGACTGTATGGTACGCAAAAAGTGCCCATCAAGCCAAACCAACTTGTGGGAGAGGTTTCTGGAAGCATGGGGTGAAATTTCTCCAGATTACCTCAGCAAATTAACTGCTAGAATGCCAAAGGTCTGCAATGCTGTAATTGCTGCAAAGGGAGCATTCTTTGACGAAATCAAAGTTTGAAGGAGAAAATTATTATTTCAAATAAAAATCTTTTTTTCAAACCTTGTCAATGTCTAGACTAGATTTTAAATTCATTTGACAACTCATTTGATTATTAAAAGTATGAGTTTTCATGGAAAACACAAAATTGTCTGGGTGACCCTAAAGTTTTGAAAGGTAGTATATATATATATATATATATATCTACTATATAATTGTCTAAGGGTCACTTCTGTCTTTCTGTCTGTCTGTCCTTCTGTCTGTCACGGATATTCATTGGTCGCGGCCTCTGTCCTTCATGGAATCCAAGTCGCTGATTGGTCTCGCCAGCTGCCTCTCATGGCTGCCGCGACTAATCAGCGACGGCCAAAGTCCAATTAGTCCCTCCCTACTTCCCTGCACTCAGCGCCCGCTCCATACTCCCTGCAGTCACCGCTAACACAGGGTAAATGCCAGCGCTAACGGACCGCGTTATGCCGCGTGTAACTCACTCAGTTACTGCCGCTATTAACCCTGTATGACCAAGTTTTTACTATTGATGCTGCCTATGCAGCGTCAATAGTAAAAACATCTAATGTTAAAAATAATTTTAAAAAATAAAAAATCATCATATACTCACCCTCCGGCGCCTTTCCTGCTCCTCGCTCCTCCGGTGCTAAAGATGGTATGCGACAAGGACCTTCCATGACGTCACGGTCATGTGACCGCGACGTCATCACAGGGCCTGCGCGACAAGGACCTTCCATGACGTCACGGTCATGTGACAAGCAAAATTTTTGTATATCTGTTCCCACAGTGGATTTTCCTATCCTGCTCATCGCACTTGCAAGTATAAATATTTCTCTATATTTTCACATAGGGGGATGGATTAAGGGTTTTACTGGTAATCACACAAGGTTCATATATAATTAGTGCTCTTGTTTTAAGCAAAGTATGTGCATGTGCATATGTGCGTATACATAGGGATTGAATCTGGATATGACCTCTATTCTTGATTATGGAGCATGTTTCAATTATGATGTCTCTCCTAGGACTGCCGTTAGTCCAACAGATAAATTTTGAGTATATTATATTATGCTTCTCCGATATATGTAACATGAGACTACTATGTGACATTTTGTACGGTATATACCATTGTGTTAACCCCTTCATGACCTTGGAATTTTTTGTTTTTCCGTGTTCGTTTTTCACTCCCCTCCTTCCCAGAGCCATAACTTTTTAATTTTTCCGTCAATTTGGCCATGTGAGGGCTTATTATTTGCGGGACAAGTTGTACTTTTGAATGACATCATTGGTTTTAGCATGTTGTGTACTAGATAATGGGAAAAAAATTCCAAGTGCGGTGAAATTGGAAAAAAAAGTGCAATCCCACACTTTTTTTTTGTTTGGCTTTTTTGCTAGGTTCACTAAATGCTAAAACTGACCTGCCATTATGATTCTCCAGGTCAGTACGAGTTCATAGACACCAAACATGACTAGGTTATTTTTTATACAAGTGGTGAAAAAAAATTCCAAACTTTGCTAAAAAAAAAAAAAACATTGTGCCATTTTCCGATACCCGTAGCGTCTCCATTTTTCATGATCTGGGGTCGGTTGAGGGCTTATTTTTTGCACGCCGAGATGACAATTTTAATGATACCATTTTGGTGCAGATATGTTCTTTTGATCGCCCGTTATTGCATTTTAATGCAATATCGTGGCGACCAAAAAAACGTAATTCTGGCATTTCAAATTTTTTTCTCGCTACGCCGTTTAGCGATCAGGTTAATGCTTTTTTTAATTGATAGATCGGGCGATTCTGAATGCGGCAATACCAAATATGTGTAGATTTGATTTTTTTTTATTGATTTATTTTGATTGGGGCGAAAGGGGGGTGATTTAAACTTTTATATTTTTTTTAATTTTTTTCACTTTTTTTTTACTTTTGCCGTGCTTCAATAGCCTCCATGGGAGGCTAGAAGCAGGCACAGCACGATCGCCTCTGCTACATAGCAGCGGTCTGATGTTGCTGCTATGTAGCAGAAAATCAGGTGTGCTGTGAGCGCCGACCACAAGGTGGCGCTCACAGCTACCGGCGATCAGTAACCGTAGAGGTCTCAAGGACCTCTATGATTACCATTCTGAAGCATCGCCGACCTCCGATCATGTGACGGGGGTCGGCGATGACGTCATTTCCGGCCGCCCGGCCAGAAGCGGTAGTTAAATGCCGCTGTCTGCATTTGACAGCGGCATTTAACTAGTTAATAGGCACGGGCAGATCGCGATTCTGCCCGCGCCTATTACGGGCACATGTCAGCTATTCAAAACAGCTGACATGTCCCGGCTTTGATGCGGGCTCACCGCCGGAGCCCGCATCAAAGAGGGGCTTCTGACCTCGGACGTACTATCCCGTCCAAGGTCAGAAAGGGGTTAATACACTAAGGGGAGACATGCCACATAATGTTCTCCTCCCTTTTTGTTCTGCTGTTTGTTTATGTTTCCATTTATGTCATACTTGTTTGTATGTATTTCAGAGGGACATTTAATCTCTTGAAAAAGGCTTTTTAGCTGAAACGTTGAGATAAAGAAATTAATTTATGTCCAATTAAAGTGTGCAGAAGAACATTTTTTGGAAATCCCACCGTTGTAATGAAAATAATTTTTTGAACACAAGGAATAATTAATAAATGAAAGACAATTCTTTGAACAGTAGTGTGCCGAAGTTTCTTTATATATATTATTGTTCTTTCCTGAGCACCTCTTACTAAGTGAGCACCTTCCTCATCGTTGTATTTTCAGTCACGATCATGTGACCGCGACGTCATCACAGGTCCTGCGCACCTGCGCGAGAAGGACCTGCCATGACGTCACGGTCATGTGACTGCGACGTCATCACACCCTGGGATCGGAAGCTGGTGAACAGGCGACAGAACTACAAGGGGCCCTCGGATCCGAAGGTGAGTATGTTTATTTTTTATTTTTTAACCTGTGACATACGTGGCTGTGCAATATACTACGTGGCTCTGTGCTGTATACTACGTCACTGGGCAATATACTACATGGCTAGGCAATATACTACGTCACTGGGCAATATACTACGTCACTGGGCAATATACTACGTAACTGGGCAATATACTACGTGGCTGGGCAATATACTATGTGGCTGGGAAATATACTACGTGGCTCTGTGCTGTATACTATGTCACTGGGCAATATACTACGTCACTGGGCAATATACTACGTAACTGGGCAATATACTACATGACTGAGCAATATGCTATGTGCTGTATACTACGTGGCTGGGCAATATACTACGTGGGCTGTGCAATATACTATGTGAGCTGTGCAATATACTACGTGGGCTGTGCAATATGCTCTGTGCTGTATACTACGTCGCTGGGCAATATACGTGGCCCTGTGCTGTACGTCACTGGGCAATATACTACATAACTGGGCAATATACTACGTGGCCTGGCAATATGCTCTGTGCTGTATACTACGTCGCTGGGCAATATACTACGTGGCTGGGCAATATACTACGTGGTTGGGCAATATACTAAGTGGCTAGGCAATATACTACGTGGGCTGGGCAATATACTACGTGGTTGGGCAATATACTAAGTGGCTAGGCAATATACTACGTGGGCTGGGCAATATACTACGTGGTTCGGCAATATACTACGTGGGCTGTGCAATATACTACGTGAGCTGTGCAATATACTACATGGCTGGGCAATATACTACGTGGGCTGGGCAATATGCTACGTGGTTGGGCAATATACTACGTGGGCTGTGCAATATACTACGTGAGCTGTGCAATATACTACGTGGGCTGTGCAATATGCTCTGTGCTGTATACTACGTCGCTGGGCAATATACTACGTGGCTCTGTGCTGTACGTCACTGGGCAATATACTACGTAACTGGGCAATATACTACGTGGCCTGGCAATATGCTCTGTGCTGTATACTACGTGGCTGGGCAATATACTACGTGGCTGGGCAATATAGTACGCGACTGGGCAATATACTACGTGGGCTGTGCAATATACTACGTGGCTGGGCAATATACTACATGACTGGGCAATATACTACATAGCTGGACAATATAATACGTGACTGGGCAATATACTATGTGACTCTGTGCTGTATACTACGTCGCTGGGTAATATACTACGTCGCTGGGCAATATACTACATGGCTGTGCAATATACTATGTGGACATGCATATTCTAGAATACCCGATGCGTTAGAATCGGGCCACCATCTAGTATATATATATATATATATATATATAGATATATGTACATATATCTATATATATATATATATATATATATATATAAAAGTGAATATATATATATATTTTTTATTTTATTTCATTTTATTGTTATGATGTTTATTAGAGGGGGAAATCGCCCAGCCTGGCTGGGTGGATTTGGTCTTATGGTTTATTCATTTATGGTTACTTATTAAAGATTTATTACGTTTCTCTTAACAAACATCATGGCTTTTTCTCTATCCAACATTGGTGTCCTGATTAGGGTTGAGCGACCTTGACCTTTTTAGAGTCGAGTCGTGTTTCGCGAAACCCGACTATCTTAGAAGTCGAGTCGAGTGGAATCGGCCGATTATGGCGAAAAGTCGGGTATCGCCCGAAACACGAAACCCAATGCAAGTCAATGGGGGAGCATAGTCGGCAGTGAGTGGAGGCCAGGAAAACACCTACACTGCCCATTTTAATGGCAAAAATATCCATTCTTGTTACAGAAGCTTGTCAATCGTAATTTAGCTTATAATAATTGGAAGGCATTTGAAATTGGGGGTCATTTGGCTAAAGTTGTGGGGGGTAGGGCTGGTTCAAGTAATTAGTGGGCCCAGTAAATCTGGACCACGTCACGGCAGTGGAGCAGGGAGAGGTAAGTATTTCAACTTTGCAAGTGCTGTGATCCTGAGCAAGCAGGGGGGACCCACTCGTTGGCATTGGCACTGGCACAGGGCCCCTCAAAGTACAGCGGTGTGTTTGCACGGCGGGGGCGCCTCCCACCGGCAGCAACACTTTTGCGTACTATGAGAGGCCCTGTGCCAGTGACGTCGCCAACTAGTATTCCTCCCCCCACCTGATGAAGGAACCTGCACTTTCATCTGCACCTTCCTCTTTGTCCCCGTGTAAGGTGGTATGGTATGCGGGAAGAGGAACCTGACTTTCAGCAGGGTCACAATCCAGCTGTGTAGCGTGCACGGGGAATTTTGCGTTATGGGTCAATGTACCAGCAGACTCATCTATCACTGGCTGGGCAATAGGCAGGATGAGGAGGAAACACAGATATAGGCTCAAAGAATAAAGTTGGCTAAATGCAGTTCAAAATTGGTAACACAGGACTAACCAGGGGGCATTGCAGTGGAGGACAACGGGAATGAGAGGCTGACACAGAGAGTAGGCCCAAATCAGTAAGTAGTCGAAATGCAGTTCAAAATTGGCAACCGTAGTAAACAGGCGGCACAGCTTTGTTCAGTGGAGGAGAACAGCAAGGAGTGGCAGACACCGATAGTAGGCCCCAACCCAACTAGTAGGCCAAATGCAGTTGTTCCATTTAACCACAATTTAATGAGAGCCTGAAGATAGAAGTTCAGGAAAGGCAACCTGGAGAACACCTTGGAGTGTAACACACCATCTCTCTACACCCCATACCCAATTTGTAGGCCTAATGCAGCGTAGTTTCCAACAACTACTAAACGAGAGCCGGAAGATCGAAGCTCAGGAAAGGCAACCTGGAGAACACCTTGGAGTGGAACACACCATCTCTCTACACCCCATACCCAATTTGTAGGCCTAATGCAGTGTAGTTTCCAACAACTACTAAACGAGAGCATGAAGATCGAAGCATTGGCGAGGAAACCTGGGGAACACCTTGGAGTGGAACACACCATCTCTCTACACCCCATACCCAATTTGTAGGCCTAATGCAGTGTAGTTTCCAACAACTACTAAATGAGAGCATGAAGATCGAAGCATTGGCGAGGAAACCTGGGGAACACCTTGGAGTGGAACACACCATCTCTCTACACCCCATACCCAATTTGTAGGCCTAATGCAGCGTAGTTTCCAACAACTACTAAACGAGAGCCAGAAGATTGAAGCTCAGGAAAGGCAACCTGGAGAACACCTTGGAGTGGAACACACCATCTCTCTACACCCCATACCCAATTTGTAGGCCTAATGCAGTGTAGTTTCCAAGAACTACTAAAGGAGAGCCGGAAGATCGAAGCTCAGGAAAGTCAACCTGGAGAACACCTTGGAGTGGAACACACCATCTCTCTACACCCCATACCCAATTTGTAGGTCTAATGCAGCGTAGTTTCCAACAACTACTAAACGAGAGCATGAAGATCGAAGCAATGGAGAGGAAACCTGGGGAACACCTTGGAGTGGAACACACCATCTCTCTACACCCCATACCCAATTTGTAGGCCTAATGCAGCGTAGTTTCCAACAACTACTAAACGAGAGCCGGAAGATCGAAGCTCAGGAAAGGCAACCTGGAGAACACCTTGGAGTGGAACACACCATCTCTCTACACCATACCCAATTTGTAGGCCTAATGCAGTGTAGTTTCCAACAACTACTAAATGAGAGCATGAAGATCGAAGCATTGGCGAGGAAACCTGGGGAACACCTTGGAGTGGAACACACCATCTCTCTACACCCCATACCCAATTTGTAGGCCTAATGCAGTGTAGTTTCCAACAACTACTAAACGAGAGCATGAAGATCGAAGCATTGGCGAGGAAACCTGGGGAACACCTTGGAGTGGAACACACCATCTCTCTACACCCCATACCCAATTTGTAGGCCTAATGCAGCGTAGTTTCCAACAACTACTAAACGAGAGCCAGAAGATTGAAGCTCAGGAAAGGCAACCTGGAGAACACCTTGGAGTGGAACACACCATCTCTCTACACCCCATACCCAATTTGTAGGCCTAATGCAGTGTAGTTTCCAAGAACTACTAAACGAGAGCCGGAAGATCGAAGCTCAGGAAAGGCAACCTGGAGAACACCTTGGAGTGGAACACACCATCTCTCTACACCCCATACCCAATTTGTAGGTCTAATGCAGCGTAGTTTCCAACAACTACTAAACGAGAGCATGAAGATCGAAGCAATGGAGAGGAAACCTGGGGAACACCTTGGAGTGGAACACACCATCTCTCTACACCCCATACCCAATTTGTAGGCCTAATGCAGTGTAGTTTTCTACAACTACTAAACGAGAGTCAGAAGACCGAAGCAATGTGGACGTAACCTGGGGAACACCTTGGAGTGGAACACACCATCTCTCTACACCCCATACCCAATTTGTAGGCCTAATGCAGCGTAGTTTCCAACAACTACTAAACGAGAGCCGGAAGATCGAAGCTCAGGAAAGGCAACCTGGAGAACACCTTGGAGTGGAACACACCATCTCTCTACACCCAATACCCAATTTGTAGGCCTAATGCAGTGTAGTTTCCAAGAACTACTAAACGAGAGTCGGAAGATCGAAGCTCAGGAAAGGCAACCTGGAGAACACCTTGGAGTGGAACACACCATCTCTCTACACACCATACCCAATTTGTAGGTCTAATGCAGCGTAGTTTCCAACAACTACTAAACGAGAGCATGAAGATCGAAGCAATGGAGAGGAAACCTGGGGAACACCTTGGAGTGGAACACACCATCTCTCTACACCCCATACCCAATTTGTAGGCCTAATGCAGCGTAGTTTCCAACAACTACTAAACGAGAGCCGGAAGATCGAAGCTCAGGAAAGGCAACCTGGAGAACACCTTGGAGTGGAACACACCATCTCTCTACACCCCATACCCAATTTGTAGGCCTAATGCAGTGTAGTTTCCAACAACTACTAAACGAGAGCATGAAGATCGAAGCAATGGAGAGGAAACCTGGGGAACACCTTGGAGTTGAACACACCATCTCTCTACACCCCATACCCAATTTGTAGGCCTAATGCAGCGTAGTTTCCAACAACTACTAAATGAGAGCCGGAAGATCGAAGCTCAGGAAAGGCAACCTGGAGAACACCTTGGAGTGGAACACACCATCTCTCTACACCCCATACCCAATTTGTAGGCCTAATGTAGTGTAGTTTCCAACAACTACTAAACGAGAGCATTAAGATCGAAGCAATGGCGAGGAAACCTGGGGCACACCTTGGGGAGGCAGACACCGTTAGTAGGCCCTACCAAAGTTGTACCCCCAATGCAGTTTTAAAATTCCTAGAGGCTGAAAACAAGACTATTGACGCTCAGCTTTTTTCAAAGGAACACAGCTGAATTGAGTGGCGCAGACAGACACAGGTAGTAGGACTTAACCCAAAAATGTGGCTCACTGCAGCTTAAAAAAGTTACAGGGGTACACAAGCAGCAGTGCTCTGGGCAGTGGAGGACAATTTCAATAGTGGACCGCAGACAGACTTTGTACGCCTACTATTAAAAAAAGGATGCTCTATGCAATTAAAAATAGGTTCCAGGGGTCCACGGGCAGCAGTGGTGTGGTCAATGGACGAGTATTGGAAGGAGGGACCGCAGACAGGCGTAGTAGGCCTAACATAACAAAATTAGGCTGTAGACACCGTAAGATTGGTTCCAGGGGTACACAGGCAGCAGTGGTGTGGTCAGCGGAGGAAAATTGGAATTAGGGACTGCAGACAGACTTTGTAGGCTGTCCCCTGTGGACCATGCATCCAACACATTAACCCAGTGCGCCGTAATGGACACGTAACTTTTTGTGGACATGCCTACTGGTCCATGCGTCTCTTGTCAAGTGCACCTTTCTACTGTTTGATTGCCTGAGTGCTATGACAATGCAGACTTTTTCATGCCGGTGGAGGGCTGGGATGGCTTTTCTCGCAAAAGAAATGTCGACTGGGTAGCTTGAACCGTTGCACAGCGTAGTTCATCTGGGCTTTCTAAATATAAAACAAAGAAAAAAAGGAGGCTACATGCACGTTCAGCTGGGTTCCAGGGGTACACGGCCAGCATTGGTCTGGTCAGTGGAGAACTATTGGAAGGAAGGACCGCAGACACGCTTCGAAGGCCTAACATAATAACAGATGGCTGTAGGCAATTTTAAATTGGTTCCAGGGGTACACGGGCAGCAGTGGTGTGGTCAGTGGAGGCCTAGTGGAAGGAGGGACCGCAGACAGGCATCGAAGGCCTAACATAATAACACATTGCTGTTGGCAATTTTAAATTGGTTCCAGGGGAACACGGGCAGCAGTGGCCTGGTCAGTGTAGTAGTAGTAGAAAGAACGGACCGCAGACAGGCATCGAAGGCCTAAAATAAAAAAATTGGGCTGGCTGTAGGCAATTTTAAATTGGTTCCAGGGGTACACGGGCAGCAGTGGTGTGGTCAGTGGAGGCCTAGTGGAAGGAGTGACCGCAGACAGGCATCGAAGGCCTAACATAATAACACATGGCTGTGGGCAATTTAAAATTGGTTCCGTGGGTACACGGGCAGCAGTGGTGTGGTCAGTGGAGGCCTAGTGGAAGGAGTGACCGCAAACAGGCATCGAAGGCCTAACATAATAACACATTGCTGTTGGCAATTTTAAATTGGTTCCAGGGGAACACGGGCAGCAGTGGCCTGGTCAGTGTAGTAGTAGTAGAAAGAACGGACCGCAGACAGGCATCGAAGGCCTAAAATAAAAAAATTGGGCTGGCTGTAGGCAATTTTAAATTGGTTCCAGGGGTACACGGGCAGCAGTGGTGTGGTCAGTGGAGGCCTAGTGGAAGGAGTGACCGCAGACAGGCATCGAAGGCCTAACATAATAACACATTGCTGTTGGCAATTTTAAATTGGTTCCAGGGGAACACGGGCAGCAGTGGCCTGGTCAGTGTAGTAGTAGTAGAAAGAACGGACCGCAGACAGGCATCGAAGGCGTAAAATAAAAAAATTGGGCTGCTGTAGGCAATTTTAAATTGGTTCCGTGGGTACACGGGCAGCAGTACAATGGTCAGTGGAGGCCTAGTGGAAGGAGGGACCGCAGACAGGCTTCGAAGGCCTAACATAAAAAAATAGGGCTGTTGGCAATTTAAAATTGGTTCCAGGGGTACACGGGCAGCAGTGGTCTGGTCAGTGTAGTAGTAGTAGAAAGAAGGGACTGCAGACAGGCTTCGAAGGCCTAACATAACAAAATTGGGCTGTTGGCAATTTAAAATTGGTTCCAGGGGTACACGGGCAGCAGTACAATGGTCGGTGGAGGCCTAGTGGAAGGAGGGACCGCAGACAGGCTTCGAAGGCCTAACATAACAAAAATGTCAATACAATGGTATTGTCAGTGCCAGGCATTGAAGGATGTCAGCGCATAGACTAAACATTGGTGGAGCTGTGAGAGATAATTTTGCAAGTGGTAGAGCACTGTTTGAGCTGGGGGGGGAACTGTCTTGTGGCCGGCGGTACAGGCCCAGGGCCCCTCATATTACAACGGTGTGTCTGACGTTGGGTGCACACCACCACCGCCAGAGACACTTTATTGTACTATGAGGGACCCAGTGGCAGTGCCGTCGACCAAAAGCGGGCACACCCACCTCTTCAGAAAAAAAACAGCACTCTCACGGGTGCTGGCGCCAAGTGGCGATACTTGATCATTAGTCAAAGGACCAGCATAGTAGTCTGGCTGTGGCTGTGCATCAGTGCACTCCATGTCAGATTCAACTTGTAATGGGCATGGACTGTTAACTGCTTCACTTTCTAAGCCAGGGACGGTATGTGTAAAGAGCTCCATGGAGTAACCCATTGTGTCGCCTGCTGCATTCTTCTCTGTTGTTGTTTTTGCTGAAGAGGACAAGGAAGCGACTTGTCCCTGACTGTGAACATCCACTAACGATGCGCTGCTTTTACATTTACCAGTTTCACGAGAGGAGGCAAAAGAGCTAGAGGCTGAGTCAGCAAGATAAGCCAAAACTTGCTCTTGCTGCTCCGGCTTTAAAAGCGGTTTTCCTACTCCCAGAAAAGGGAGCGTTCGAGGCCTTGTGTAGCCAGACGACGAACCTGGCTCCACAGCTCCAGACTTAGGTGCAATATTTTTTTTCCCACGACCACCTGATGCTCCACCACTACAACTACCCTCATTACCAGCTGACAATGAACGCCCCCGGCCACGACCTCTTCCACCAGACTTCCTCATTGTTTTAAAAACGTAACCAAACTAACGATATTTGTTGCTGTTACACAACTTACATGGTGAGCTATAACTTCAGTATGATTTAGCTACCCCTTTACAGGTGGGTGAGACCGCAAGGAAAATCAGGCACAATGTTACACACTCTGTTTTTGGTGGCAACAAATGAGAGAGATGCCACACACGCAGGACTGTCACTGAAGCACAAATGTAAATATTAATCTCCCACTGATTTGTTTTTTTTGTTTTTTCAGGGAGACTTTAGAAAAAAAAATAATAGAATAAAATGATTTTTTACGGAAGAATTTAGAAACCAAATAAAATAAAATGATTTCTTCAGGGAGAATTTAGAAAACAAATAAAACAAAAAATAGGCTTTCTATGGCCCACTGAGTGAGAGATGACGCACACAGGAGTCAGGAGTGGCACACAAGCCCAGAGGCCAATATTGTTCTCCCAATGATTGATGTAGTGATTTTTTCAGGTAGATTTTGGAACCCAAATCAAGCAAAAAAAATAATAGGCTTTCTATGGCCCACAATTGGAGAGAGAGAGAGAGAGATGGCACACCCAGGAGTCAAGACTGGCACACAAGCAGAAAGGGCAATATTAATCTCCCACTGATTTGTTTTTTTTTGTTTGTTTTTTCAGGGAGACTTTAGAAAAAAAAAAAATGATTTTTTCAGGAAGAATTTAGAAACCAAATAAAATAAAATTATTTTTTCAGGGAGAATTTAGAAAACAAATAAAACAAAAAATAGGCTTTCTATGGCCCACTGAGTGAGAGATGACGCACACATGAGTCAGGAGTGGCACACAAGCCCAGAGGCCAATATTGTTCTCTCAATGATTGATGTAGTGATTTTTTCAGGTAGATTTTGGAACCCAAATCAAGCTAAAAAAATAATAGGCTTTCTATGGCCCACAATTGGAGAGAGAGAGAGAGATGGCACACCCAGGAGTCAAGACTGGCACACAAGCAGAAAGGGCAATATTAATCTTCCACTGATTTGATTTTTTTTTTTTTCAGGGAGACTTTAGAAAAAAAAAATAATAAAAAAAAATGATTTTTTCAGGAAGAATTTAGAAACCAAATAAAATAAAACGATTTTTTCAGGGAGAATTTAGAAAACAAATAAAACCAAAAATAGGCTTTCTATGGCCCACTGAGTGAGAGATGACGCACACAGGAGTCAGGAGTGGCACACAAGCCCAGAGGCCAATATTTATCTCCCACTGATTGATTTAGTGATTTTTTCAGGTAGATTTTGGAACCCAAATCAAGCAAAAAAAATAATAGGCTTTCTATGGCCCACAATTGGAGAGAGAGAGAGAGATGGCACACCCAGGAGTCAAGACTGGCACACAAGCAGAAAGGGCAATATTAATCTCCCACTGTTTCTTTTTTTTTTTTTTTTTTTCAGGGAGACTTTAGAAAAAAAAAATAATTAAAAAAAATGATTTTTTCAGGAAGAATTTAGAAACCAAATAAAATAAAATGATTTTTTCAGGGAGAATTTAGAAAACAAATAAAACAAAAAATAGGCTTTCTATGGCCCACTGAGTGAGAGATGACGCACACAGGAGTCAGGAGTGGCACACAAGCCCAGAGGCCAATATTGTTCTCCCAATGATTGATGTAGTGATTTTTTTCAGGTAGATTTTGGAACCCAAATCAAGCTAAAAAAATAATAGGCTTTCTATGGCCCACAATTGGAGAGAGAGAGAGAGAGATGGCACACCCAGGAGTCAAGACTGGCACACAAGCAGAAAGGGCAATATTAATCTCCCACTGATTTGTTTTTTTTTGTTTTTTTTTTCAGGGAGACTTTAGAAAAAAAAAAAAATGATTTTTTCAGGAAGAATTTAGAAACCAAATAAAATAAAACGATTTTTTCAGGGAGAATTTAGAAAACAAATAAAACAAAAAATAGGCTTTCTATGGCCCACTGAGTGAGAGATGACGCACACAGGAGTCAGGAGTGGCACACAAGCCCAGAGGCCAATATTGTTCTCCCAATGATTGATGTAGTGATTTTTTCAGGTAGATTTTGGAACCCAAATCAAGCTAAAAAAATAATAGGCTTTCTATGGCCCACAATTGGAGAGAGAGAGAGAGAGATGGCACACCCAGGAGTCAAGACTGGCACACAAGCAGAAAGGGCAATATTAATCTTCCACTGATTTGATTTTTTTTTTTTTCAGGGAGACTTTAGAAAAAAAAAATAATAAAAAAAAATGATTTTTTCAGGAAGAATTTAGAAACCAAATAAAATAAAACTATTTTTTCAGGGAGAATTTAGAAAACAAATAAAACCAAAAATAGGCTTTCTATGGCCCACTGAGTGAGAGATGACGCACACAGGAGTCAGGAGTGGCACACAAGCCCAGAGGCCAATATTGTTCTCCCAATGATTGATGTAGTGATTTTTTTCAGGTAGATTTTGGAACCCAAATCAAGCTAAAAAAATAATAGGCTTTCTATGGCCCACAATTGGAGAGAGAGAGAGAGATGGCACACCCAGGAGTCAAGACTGGCACACAAGCAGAAAGGGCAATATTAATCTCCCACTGATTTGATTTTTTTTTTTTTTTTTTCAGGGAGACTTTAGAAAAAAAAAATAATAAAAAAAAATGATTTTTTCAGGAAGAATTTAGAAACCAAATAAAATAAAATGATTTTTTCAGGGAGAATTTAGAAAACAAATAAAACAAAAAATAGGCTTTCTATGGCCCACTGAGTGAGAGATGACGCACACAGGAGTCAGGAGTGGCACACAAGCCCAGAGGCCAATATTTATCTCCCACTGATTGATTTATTGATTTTTTCAGGTAGAATTTAGAACCCAAATCAACCAAAAAAATAAATAGGCTTTCTATGGCCCACTATTTGTGAGAGAGATGGCACGCTCAGGACTGGCACACAAGCCCAAAGGCCAATATTAATCTCCCACTGATTGATTTATTGATTTTTTCAGGTAGATTTTGGAACCCAAATCAAGCAACAAAAATAAATAGGCTTTCTATGGCCCACTGAGTGAGAGATGGCACACACAGGAGTCAGGAGTGGCACACAAGCCCTGAGGCCAATATTTTTCTCCCACTGATTAATGTAGTGATTTTTTCAGGTAGATTTTAGAACCCAAATCAAGCAAAAAAATAAATAGGCTTTCTATGGCCCACTGAGTGAGAGATGGCACAGACAGGGATGGCACTCTAGCAGAAATGCCAATCTTAATCTCCCACAAAAAAAAAAAAAAAAAAGGAACTGTCCTTCAATTACTATCTCCCTGCAGTAATCTCAGCCAGGTATGGCAGGCAGCAATAAGGAGTGGACTGATGCACAAATTAAATAAAAGGTGTGGACAAACAAACAAGATAGCTGTGCAGAAAGGAAGGAACAAGAGGATTTGTGCTTTGAAAAAAGCAGTTGGTTTGCACAGCGGCGTACACACAGCAATGCAGCTATCAGGGAGCCTTCTAGGGCAGCCCAATGAGCTACAGCGCTGAGGAAAAAAAAAAAAAATGTAGCTTCCACTGTCCCTGCACACCGAAGGTGGTGTTGGACAGTGCAAATCGCTACAGCACAAGCGGTTTGGTGGTTAATGGACCCTGCCTAACGCTATCCCTGCTTCTGACGAAGCGGCAGCAACCTCTCCCTAAGCTCAGATCAGCAGCAGTAACATGGCGGTCGGCGGGAACGCCCCTTTATAGCCCCTGTGACGCCACAGACAGCAAGCCAATCACTGCAATGCCCTTCTCTAAGATGGTGGGGACCAGGACCTATGTCATCACGCTGCCCACACTCTGCGTTTACCTTCATTGGCTGAGAAATGGCGCTTTTCGCGTCATTGAAACGCGACTTTGGCGCGAAAGTCGCGTACCGCATGGCCGACCCCGCACAGGGGTCGGATCGGGTTTCATGAAACCCGACTTTGCCAAAAGTCGGCGACTTTTGAAAATGAACGACCCGTTTCGCTCAACCCTAGTCCTGATGTATTCTTTCCGTCGGGTATGTCTGAATTGGTTTTGCACTACCATGATGTTGCAGCCTCTGTGGATTTAGATTACCCCCAATTGGACTTCCTTTCACTAAGGATATGACTTATAAAGGTAATTGCTTGCATCAGAAATTTTTAGGGGCTTCATATGAATACATATGAGCACATGTCAATGTTTAGTTATTTGATCCCATAAATTTAATTTACAGTATGTCTGTATTTTTCTCACTTCACTTCACCAACTAAGGCTTCTTTCACACTTCCGTCTTCCAAATCTGTACAGGATCCGTCAAGACGTTGAAATGACGGATCTGGTGCTGGGCCCGTCTTTCTGACGGACCCGTCGAGGCTATGTGCACCTGTTGTGTATGCGTCTTCGCTGCGGTTTTCCGCTGCGAAAACGCACACACAACACAAACCAGGTTAAAAAAATTTAAAAATCGCAGTATTGTCACCTACCAGCGTTCCCGCGCAGTGATGCTCCCGGCAGCTAGCGTTCCTAGTAATACATTGCGAAATCTTGCGAGAAGTCGCAGTCTCCCGAGACTGTTTCTTCTCGCGAGATTTCGCAATGTATTACTAGGAAGTAACGATAGCTGCCGGGAACATCCGTGACGCTGCTTGGGAACGCCGGTAGGTGAGAATATTGCGATTTTTTTTATTTTTTAAAATATTTTTAACATTATATCTTGTTGCTATTGATGCTGCATAGGCAGCATCAATGGTAAAAAGAGAAAGAGAGCGAGTGAGAGAGAATTTCCCTGATGGGAAATTCTTCCAGGCATGCTCTCTTTGAAAAGGCGGGACCCGTCGCTGGATTCCTGCTTTTCACAGGCAGCAACGCTGACCGATTTTCCGAAGTGCAGAAAAAACATTCCTCTGAACGTTTTCTCTGCCCACAGACCGTTTTTTTTTATGCAGGATCCAGTGAAAGACGGATGAAACGGATAGCCATCCGTCACAATCCGTCGCTAATACAAGTCTATGAGAAAATGCAGGATCCTGCATTCTCAAAAAACGACGGATTGTGATGGGAGCTGAAAGACGGAAGTGTGAAAGAGGCCTTAGACTATTTAGTGCTGATGCATCGCACACAAATCTTATTACAAAAAATTTTACACACAGGTTGTAATGTAACAAAATAGGTAAAAAGCCAAGATGGATGAATACTTTGCAAGCCGCTGTATATACTGTGACAAAGCTTATTTATTTAAGTCATTTATATAGAACCATTAATTCCACAGCACTTTACAGACATTATCATCACTGTCCCCACTTGGGCTCACAATCTAGATTCCCTATCAGATGTTCTCCTTGATGAGATTTGAAGCCAGTGCTGCAAGTCTGCAGTGTTTAGCACTGAGCCACCATGCTATATGCTTACAAATATTGTCAGTCACCAAATCCCTGGTGTGCCTTCTATCTTCTGTCTGTCTTACATAGCATGCCACAATTTGTATAAGTTACGGACTACTTTAAGAGATTTTTAAATGGAGTAGACAACAACATTGCCCTAAGTCAGGGATGGGGAACCTCAGGCCCCAGGGCCATTTACGGCCCTCGATGACCTTTTATCAGACCCCCCAAGCAGATTCTCAGGGACCGCATTCTTGGGCAAGGAGCTGTATTTTGATTGCCACAAGCTCATTTATTTCTTCTTGCTCAGTTAGCACACACAAGCAGGGTTCACTACTGAACATTGAAGGGCATGCAATGACAGATTACGTCCTGACACCAGTGCCAGAGTTAGGATGCACTTTGTGGGCGGAGTTTGTATGGCCCCCGAAGGATGGTATAAATATCCAAATGGCCCTTGGCAGAAAAAAGATTCCCCACCACTGCCCTAAGTAATGATGCAATTACAAGGCAGACTTCGCTTAGCAGTACAAAGCCTGGCAGTTACAAACTGTGGCAAGAAGATTGTCAGTTACAAGTGGCGTAGCATGTGGGGGCGGATGCAGGAGCAGTTGCCTTGGGCATTGAAGACCCGACTATCAAATGAACATTGCCCCTTCTTCTTAGAGCTACACAGTGATTGAATGCACTTTTATGCTTATGCAGAACATCACATTTGACATTTGCATCTGCTGCTGCACTCTGCATAGGCACCAACTGAGATGACAAGCTCAACAGCTAAAGATTGAAGACAGGATTGAATCATGAATATGTCTTCATTCATTATGAAGAGCAGCTTTTATGCCTTTATACTTTTCTTAACTCTACATAGGGACTGGGGTTGCATTAAATGTATTAAAAAAGCACTCCTCCCATCCTCTTAAAATACTGCAGTCATCATACTATGTAGCACTCTACTTACAATTGCTAATTTTGCCTTTCTACCAAGTTATTTTTTCTCTTATTAGGTCTATAACATCATGTGATTAAAAACTGAATAGCTGAATACTTCTAAGCTCTATGTAGAAACAGGAGGTCAGTTTTTCCTGTATGAATCATGAGTCACTGCAAAAGTCCCTGGCAAGGGGGGGTGGAGCAGCTGGATCAGGTGTTGAAGAGGGGGATGACTCATGTAGAGAAAAGACTTCCTGTTTCTACAAAGAGGACCAGAAAATCATAGTGACAACCCAAAACTTCCAAATGACACTGATCAAAAGTTCACATACCCTGGTGATTTTAGCCTGATAACATGCACAGAGGTTGACACAAATGGGTTTGAATGGCTACTAAAGGTAACATCCTCACCTGTGACCCGTTTGCTTGTAATCAGTGTGTGCATAACAGCTAAGTGAGTCTCTGGGATCCAGATAGACTCTTGCATCTTTCATCCAGTCACTGACGTTTCTGGATTGTGAGTCATGGGGAAAGCAAAAGAATTGTCAACGGATCTACGGGAAAAGGTAGCTGAACTGCATAAAACAGGAAAGGGATACAAAAAGATATCCAAGGAATTGATAATGCAAGTTAGCAGTGTTCAAGCTGTGATTAACAAATGGTAAAAAAAAAAACACGGTCAGGTAGACCAGAAGTTTCGTCCACAACTACCAGGAAAATTGTTTGGGATTCAAAGAAAACCCTACAAATAACATCAGCTGAAATACTGGACTCTGTGAAAACTAGCGGTGTGCCTGTTTCAAAATGCACAATATGGAGACACTTGAAGAAAAATAGGCTGCATGGTCGAGTCACCAGAAGAAAGCCATTACTTCACAAATGCCACATATTATCTCACCTACACTACGCAAAACAGCACAGACACAAGCCTCAAAACTTCTGGAACAAGGTAATTTGGAGTGATGAGATCAAAATTGAACTTTTTGGCCACAAAAATAAATGTTACATTTGGAGAGAGGTCAACAAGGCCTATGATGAAAGGAACACCATTCCTACTGTAAAGCACGGAGGTGGATCGCTAATATTTTGAGGTTGTGTGAGTTACAAAGGCACAGGAAACGTGGTCAAAGTGGAAGGAAAGATGAATGCAGCATGTTATCAGCAAATACTGGAGGCAAATTTGCAATCATGAGCCCAGAAGTTGTGCATGGGACGTACTTGGACATTCCAACATGACAACGATCCAAAACACAAGGCCAAGTCGACCTTTCATTGGCTACACCAGAACAAAGTGAAGGTTCTGGAGTGGCCATCTCTGTTTCATGATCTCAATATCATTACATCACTCTGGGGTATCTCAAGCGCGCAGTTCATGCTAGACAGCCCAGGAATTTACAGGAACTGGAGGTTTTTTGACAAGAACAGTGGGCAGTTTTATCATCTGAGAAAATAAAGAATCTCATCCACAACTACCACAAAAAAACTTCAAGCTGTCATTGATGATAGAGGGGCAATACACGGTATTAAGAAATTGGGCATGTGAACTTTTGATCAGGGTCATTTGGATGTTTTGGGTTGTCATTATGATTTAAAAAGAGAAAACACAGTAGTTTGACAATAAATGGCTTCACCCAACCACTAACCATGAGTGGAGAAAAAATTTTGATGTTATCATTCATATTCTCTGAAAAAAGGCCGAGAAATCAAAAATTCTGCTGGGGTATGTAAACTTTTGAGAACAACTGTATCAATACTAAATATTGGACAGTGCAAACTTAGGCTAGATGGTCTCAAAATGAGCCAGTTTATCACAGTGGTTTATACTTTTTGATGGCGCAGTTTAAGACTGTATAGTCTCAGTTTACACCACATATTAGTTGGCTTACTTTGTAGCGCACAATTTTGGTGCAATTTTTGGTAGACTATTGTAGAGGAGTGAAGAAATTCGCAGAATCCTGGTCCAGTGACCAGGTCAGTATTCTGTAGCCGCTTCCAGCTGGGACAAGTCATGAAAGACAGCTTTTTGGGCCCGAATTGCGTACAAATTCTGGTGCATTTTTCTTGATAAATTACCCCCATTGTTTTATTTTTTACCGTTAACATCATTTCTTTTAGCATCATCTCTTAAAGCTGCGCTATCAAATGAAGACTGGGTGAAAATATTGTCATATCGAATGGCATCGAGCACAGCTGCATCCACATGGTATACTGAAAACCAGACATTGATAGCAGATAAATGAGCGGTGTTGCAATATGCGTCCAATTTTAATTTTGTTAATTATTAACCCTATAGAATGATGCTCCCACAGAATATTTTAGATTACAGTCTCCCGGACTTGAGCCCGATTAATTGTTTACAGGGTTTTTTAAGTAATTTTTTTGGGGGGATTGTGGTATTCATTGCAAGACGCAAACTTTTATGTGCATAGACTTGCATTAGTTGAGGAGGAAAATGTACAATTAAAAAATGCACATTTGTTTTTAGTGTGTTACTGCAGTGGAAGTGCATCAAAAACGCATGTAGTCCGCACATGACTATATCAATAAAGTTTTGTCAAAGCCACATACCAGGAAGTATAAAAAATGAAGCAGTTTTGTTTAAAACATGACAAACCAAAAAGAAGAGACAATAATGCATTTAAAAACACTCTCAAAAACACAATGAAAAATCGTAAGTAACATAATTTGCTTAACAGGTAAAGAAATGGTGCAGAAAACCTGCAACATCAAAAACTCACCAAAAGCTCAACGTGGGAACGTAGTCTTAAAGTTATGTTAGTGATATGTTACGGAATTACATAATATCACATAAATATTAATTCACAGCTAGACCCCATGGTGGAGCTTTATTTTTAGGTGACAAGGTAGATGAGATTTCTGATTATACATATTAATGGTAATAGTCATTACACCTAGAAATTGGAAAGGCATTATTCCTTATAACAAGTCTTAATATCCTTCACTTTAATCTGAATACAGCATCCTATTTATCCCATCCTTTCATGGTACTTCAAAGTAAGGACCACTGCACACCCATAATCTCCCCCTCCCCCAGGGATTGGTCAGCTGTGACCAAGGACTAGCAAAATGCCATGCTGCCCAATGTATGGTGGGACCTCTCCCAGGGTTGATTGTACAAGGAGGCAAAATGACAGGTTTTAGGGAAGCAGTTAAAGGTACAGTGATTCCTTCTGCCTTGTCATCTTTGATGTAGGAGTGGGAGGTGTCACTCGTGTGGGTAATGGTCTTTGTCACACAGGTGTGTCCTTCGAACAATTGATGAGGGACATCCCTAAAGCTTTGTATGCAGGTTCTTTGAAGAGCGGCAGAGCAGAAACAAGTAAATTATACCTATTGACAGGTGGGACACCATGTGTGTGGGGATCAGAGGTGACCCGTCTCCTGGGTGATAGGAGGGAACATCTTGGCAAACAATAGTCTACGACCAGAGAGCACAGGTTCCATAATTTTCCTCTTTCTTTGGATTTAGATTTTCTTTTTCTTCGCTCTCCCATCTGTTAAATCTTTTCTTCTTCAATCTCAGGTGACTTCTCAGACTAAGAGCCAAACACTTTTCTTTGCCGACTTTGTTCTTTGTAGACTATGCCTGGACCATAGAGAAACAAATTCAGACTAAACTGACGCCAGACAAAAATGAAAATGTAATGTAGATCCATCCAGGATAAAAAAGACATGCATTCTATTTTCCAAAACGGCGCCACACCTTTCCCCATGTTGTCTGTTGTGCTGCAGCTTAATCCCATTATTTGAATAGATGCAATACCAAGAGTTGAATTTACAGCTAATGCTGCCTACATACAAGGACTGACTATGCCCCATCTAGTTGTCTTCCATTTTTCCTGAACTATTATTCTCATTTGTGTTGAGAAGATGACACATTTGCCTTCTAATCATTTTTTTGTTAATGAAAAATTCATTCCAAAACTATAAATAAAGGTGTGCATGTAAGCAGAAGAACTGGGCTGGGGGTACCTTTCGTGCGCCAGGTCCGGAACTGTCGGGGCTGTCTCCTCTGTTGTCCGGGGGAAAGCTTAAGCAACCGGACTGACCTTTGCACTCAGCAGCAGGGGGCATAGTTAGCTCAGTAACAGCGGAGCGTGCGCAGAAGCGAGCAGACTTGGTGGGAAGGCACAGCGTGCAGCAGACAGGGGTGAGCGCTCTTGCCCTCGAGTACCGGCACTATGCAGACCCGCACCGGAGGTTCCCCACTGCTGCCAGCAGAACTTGTGGGTAAAGACCTGAAGTGTGCTCACTGATCATGACTAAGCAAAAAGCTGAGCGCTCCGGGCCTGTGAGTACAGCGTGGGTGCCGCTTGAGAGAGACCGAGAGTGGAACTGCTGGCAGCGCTCTGCTTCCTCCAGTATAGTTTTGCCAGACCATGTTGGGCTCAGACCGTATGGTGGCTTCCATCCTTCCAGCCACACTAATACATGAACTAGGGGCCCAGTGGGAGGTACCGAAGACCAACAGCTGCTGCCAGAAGACAGACCACTCAGTCAGGTTCATAAATAAAAAATTTACTTCCACTGATTGCCACAGATTCCCCTCTTAGAAACTTTAGCCACCACAGCATTCACTTATAAACTATAACACCCTGTCCTCAGGTATGGACTGGGGCTAAAATTCAGCCCTGGCATTTGAATTCACACAGGCCCATGTTGTACTCGTCCCCATGAACCAGATGGGATATATTACTAATATTACCCTCAAGGAGGGAAGAAAGATTTTCTACACGACCAATATTTCTAATGATACCCGTGGCCTGCTGGGGTCAGTGACAGAGCCAGCAACCTTGTACTTCATCACAACTCTTAACAGTATCAGTGTCTTGAGAACACCGTTTCTGTTAGGCCTCTGGCACACTTCCGTCTTTCAGCTCCCATCACAATCCGTTGATTTTTGAGAATGCAGGATCCTGCAAAAAAAAAATTTGCGGGATCGAATTTTCTCATAGACTTGTATTAGCGACGGATTGTGACGGATGGCCATCCATTTCATCCGTCGTGCACTGAATCCTGCTTAAAAAAAACGGTCCATCGGGCAGAGAAAAGGTTCAGAGGAAAATTGGTCAGCATCCTGTCGCTGATTGTGAAAAGCAGGAATCCAGCAACGGGTCCCGTCTTTTCAAACTGATCATGCGTGGAAGAATTTCTCTTAATACATTGCAAAATCTCCCGAGATTTCGCAATGTATTACTAGGAACGCTAGCTGCCGGGAGCTTCGGTGACGCTGTGCGGGACGTTGGTAGATGAGAATACTGCGATTTTTTTTATTTTTTTTAACCTTGTTTGTGTTGTGTATGCGTTTTCGCAGCGGAAAACCGCTGCAAAGACGCATACACAATATGTGCACATAGCCTCGATGGGTCCGTCAGAAAGACGGGCCCAGTGCACACGTATTCCACAATCTGCACAGGATCCGTCATTTCAACGTCTTGACGGATCCTGTGCAGATTTGGAAGACGGAAGTGTGAAAGAAGCCTTAACAAGGTAGCAGACAAGGCAGCCCATGACCTGACAGGCCCTTCTCATAAACTATAACTGCTGCACCATCATCTTTATGATCTATAACCCCCACAGCGTCCTCCTTTATGAACTATAATTGCCACAATGTTTGCCATTATGAACTCTAATAGCAAGACTGCACACTTATGAACTATGGCCTCCACACAGTTTCCACTTCACATTGCCTCCTCTCCACATTTTTTCCTAACACTGTCTCTATCTCCCTACGCTGTCCCTGCCCATTGCCTTGCCTCCATACTGTATCTTCACTGTAATCCCCAACACAGCCCCCTCCCTATACTGTTCCATCTTACTGTCCCCTCAACCTACTGTGCCCTCTTTCACACTTTTACCACATTTGCATACGGTCCCCTCCATGCTGATCCCTCATACTAACCCCCTCCCCACCTCATTTATAATAAAGTTGCGTGTACATTTCCCACTGTTTTCGCAGAATTGACATCAGCAATGTCATGAGGTTTTCATTCTGAATCTGTATTTAGCTTCTGTTCCTGCAACACCAGTACATCTGTCAGTTTACAAACCAGTTCTGAGAACCGGCTGAATCCCACTACTTGGGGGCTGCAGAATACCCCCCCCCCCCCTTGAAAGACACTTTAGGCATGCTCGGCGGAAGCGACCATGACAAAAATGCATACACAAACATACAGTCATGGCTGAAAGTGTTTGCACCCTTGAAATTGTTCCAGAAAATGAATTTTTTTCTTCCAGAAATTGCACGTTTTGTTATAGACAAGTTCATTTTCTTTGTGTTTATTGGAAGAACACAAAAAAAAATGAAAAAAGGCAAATTGGAGATAATTTCACACTAAACACCAACAATGGACAGGACAAGATTGTTGGCAGCTTTCCAAAAATATGGGTAAACAATAGAGAAGGACTCAGCGTCCTGTTCACACTGAGTGGCGTTTACTTACTGGGTACGGGCAAATGTTCACCATGTATTCTGTCATTATTCACTAGCAGCAGTTTTCCATCTCTGCACGATGGATCCTGGGTTGCGATTGCACTTTATTATTTATTTTATTTAGCGCAATCCGCCAACCCTAAGAGTATACTAGCACCATGGTCTGGCTAGTAATGGCAGATGAACAGCGTGTACAGCGGTACATCCAGCAGCTGGAGGGCAGGTTGTCCACTCTTGAGTGGGCGATTTCAGCAGTGGATCTTACCACACTAGCGGCACAAGCTGCCAGTGAGGCCGCTACCAGGGTTTCTGCCGCAACTCCTGTTCCGTCTTTCCTGATAAATTCTCGGGGAATAGCAAGTCTTGCACGGGATTCGTGAACCAGTGAGCTATTCAGTTGGAGCTACTGGCCTCACGTTTCCCATCTGAGTGGGCCAAAGTGGTGTCTCTGTTGATGGACAGGGCGTTGGAGTGAGCTATGCCTCTGTGGAAGTGTAATTACAAGGTGATTCAGAGCGCCTCTCTCTTTCTGGGCGCCCAGAAACAGGTCTTTTTAGGACCTCGAGTTACTCATGACGCCGCGCTCCAATTCTTGGCGTTAACCCAGGGCTTTCCTTTGGTCTACCAGTTTGCCATTCAGTTTCGGACTTTAGTGTCTGAGTTGGAGTGGCCAGATAAGGTCTTGATTCACATTTTCTGGAGGGGCTTGCTGACCATACTAAAGACGCTCTGGCCACTAGGGAGATTCCCACTACACTGGAGGACTTAATATCGGTGTTTGCTCGCATCGATCTTCGGCATGTTGAAAGAAGATTAGAGCGAGCCCAGTGTATTCAAAGGATTCGGTTGACCCCAAGTTTTACCAATCCTTTGGCAACTCCGGCTCAGACTAGCCAGCCAGTGGAGGCCATGGAGGTATCGTTCCATTCGTCCATGCCTGACCTGCGTTGTTTGTAGGCATGCAGGTCATTACGCTAACAAGTGTCCCAGGCGGAAGGGAAATGACTGTGTCTAGTGGCTATTGGAGGAGGCTCACTAGACATGGCAGATGTGTCCTCCAAATTAACCTTCAAGGTGACACTATCATATGGGTTGACCAATCACAATACTGAGGTTTGCGTGGATTCTGGGGCTGAGGGCAATTGTCTGTGTTCCACCTATGCCCGACGACACGCAATACCCCTAGTAATGCTCCTAAAACCAATCACCATTTGGGTGGTTAAGGGGTCCCCCCTATCTACCCAAATCACTCATAAAACCATTCCTTTTATACTCATTATCTCTCCAAAACATCAGGAGATAATTTCCTTGTTGGTCACCCTGAGGGTATTGATGAGGTACTGTTAGGCATACCTTGGTTGCGCCGCCATTCACCTCACATAGATTGGGCTACTGGGAGCATACTGGGATGGAGTAGGTTATGTGTGGAACAGTGTCTTAGGGCCCAAGTTCTGGTTATGTCATCTGAGGTCACTTCAGATCTAACCTCTCTACCTAAGCACTATTGGCAATATGTGGATGTGTTCTCTAAGAAGGCCTCGGAGACTCTTCCTCCCCATCGCCCTTATGATTGTCCTATAGACCTCATCCCGGGGGCAGAGCCTCCTCGTGGACATGTCTACCCTTTGTCTCTCCTGGAGGCTGAGGCTATGTCGGAGTACATCAAGGAGAATCTGGCAAGAGGGTTTATTAGGAAGTTAGTGTCTCCTGCTGGGGCCGGGTTCTTCTTTGTCCAGAAGAAGAGTGAGGAACTTTGTCCTTGCATCTATCATAGGGGTTTGAATGCCATCACCATCAAAAACAAATACTCTTTGCCACTCATCTCTGAGCTCTTTGATAAACTCTGGGGTGCTAGGATATTTACTAAATTGGATCTGCGTGGGGCTTATAATTTAATACGTATATGAGAGGGGGACAAATGGAAGACTGCATTTAATACTCAGGATGGTCATTATGAATACTTGGTAATGCCATTCGGTCTCTGCAATGCTCCTGCAGTCTTCCAGGACTTCGTTAATGACATCTTTCTGGAGTTGTTATCCACGTCTTTAGTGGTATATCTGGATGATATACTTATCTACTCTCCAGATCTTGACACTCACCGAAGAGATGTCTGTAGAGTCTTCAATCTCTTATGCGCCAATTCCCTTTTCGCCAAATTGGAGAAGTGAGTGTGTGAGCAGGAGTCTTTACCTTTTCTATGGTGTATTGTTTCAGCCAAGGACTTGGCAATGGAACCTGCCAAGCTGGAGTCGGTGATGAACTGGCAGGAACTTCATTCCCTTAAGGCGCAGCGCTTTATGGGATTTATCAACTATTACTGCCAGTTCATTCCCAACTTCTCTACCCTAGCAGCTCCATTGGTAGTCCTCACCAAGAAGGGAGCTAATCATAAGCAGTGGTCTGAGGAGTAGTGTTGAGCGATACCTTCCGATATCGGAAAGTATCGGTATCGGATAGGATCGGCCGATATTCAAAAAATATCGGATATCGCCGATACCGATACCCGATCCCAATGCAAGTCAATGGGACCAAAATATCGGAATTAAAATAAACCCTTTCTTGCCTTGTAGGTTCATTCTACATGAAGGAAAACAACTAAGAATAATGCCGGATGTATTTGGGGAGGTGGCGGAGACATTAAAGTCATAGAGGTTTATCCCAATCAAATAGAATAGCATGTTTTTTGTTTTTTTTTAAGACGTTCGGAGTGACAAAGATATTGACTATGTAAATTTTTTTTTTTATTTTGTCAGATATTGATGTTTCACTATTCCATGCCCTTCCCCTTCTTTTTTTTCTTTTTTTTTTTTCTTTTCCCACACTTTCATCTTCATCATCATCAGCATCTTTGACATCAACTTCTTCTTCACCTTATTCATCTTCTTCTTCATCCTTTACCTTTTTTTTTTTTTTTTATTACATTCTTCATATTCATTTTATTCAACTATTATTATTCTTCCTATTCTACATATTCTTTTTATTCCACTGTTATTATTCTTCCTATTCTACTTCTTCATCATATTCTCATTTGTGACAGGCATTCCCGTAGTTGTTATCTATAAAAGTTGGAAGATTACACCTTCCGTTCTGCCAGTCACAAAAGTTACATTTGTCCGCGTTCAGTTTGGCCTGCAGCATCAGGCTTTATCCAGGGGCACCACGAGGAGGAACGGACTCACCCCCATACACTGCTTAGTCTTCTTCTGCATATAATTTAGATAATATCTTTTGCTCTGATATTAAGTCTTATGCTTAATGTTCTTCTGCTCTTTGTTCTGCAGCCTCTTGTTCTTCTGCTTCTCGGTCTTCCATGTCGTCGTCTCCAGGGTCGTCGTCTCCAGTGTCGTCATCTCCGCCGTCGTCGTCTCAGCCGTCGTCGTCTCCGCCGTCGTCATCTCCGCCGTCGTCGTCTCCGCCGTCGTCGTCGTCGTCATCGGGGTGGTCTTCCGGGTCGTCGTCGTCGTCATCGGGGTGGTCTTCCGGGTTGTCGACTTTAGGGTCTTCAACTTGGAAATGTAGCAGAAGGTACAAGAAGGCTGAGAAAATGCCAAGAACCAGCTGATGGAACTGGAACTCGGATGGCTACCCGAAGGTTCAAGAGCCTATGGAACTACCGAGGACCAGCTGACGTTACTGGAACCCGGTTACTAAGCAGGAGGTACCCGTGCTAAAAAGCACTACCAAGGACCGCCTGACGTTGGCGGAACTCGGATACCCAGAAGGAGGCACCTAAGCCAAAGGCTCTGCCCGGAACCAGCTGAAGGTACTGGAACCAGGATGGGGAGCAGAAGGTACAAGAGCAAAAGACACTGCCGAGAACCAGCTGACGGTACTGGAACCCGGATGGGTAGCCGAAGGTCCAAGAGCCAATGGAACTACTGAGGACCAGCTGACGTTACTGGAACCCGGTTACTAAGCAGGAGGTACCCGTGCCTGAAAGCACTACCAAGGACCACCTGACGTTGGTGGAACTTGGATACCCAGAAGGAGGCACCTAAGCCAAAGGCTCTGCCCGGAACCAGCTGACGGTACTGGAAACAGGATGGGGAGCAGAAGGTACAAGAGCAAAAGACACTGCCGAGAACCAGCTGACGGTGCTGGAACCAGGTGGTGGACCTGAAGGCCCACAGGAGAGGAGAGAACAGCTAGGCCGCGAGGCAGCCGCAGTTACCGAACCCCAACAGTCCTACAGGGGGAGCTGGGCCTACTGGCACTACAGAACCAGCCTTGACTACCAGTTCACGCAGCCCACATAGGAAGCTCCTAAACTGGAGGCACCCTGGAGTTGGCTAACCCGACCGCACCACGACGGGGCAAGCATAGGCGTCTCAGTGAACTTGACACAACCCGGAAACAGCTGACGGTGCTGAAACCAGGCTTGGCACGAAGGAGTACCTGTGACAAGAACACTGCCGAGAACCAGCTGGCGGTGCTGGAACCCGGATGCGTTGCCCCAGTGTGCAAGAGCCAATGGCACCGAGGACCAGCTGACGGTGCTGGAACCCGGTTACTAAGCTGTAGGTGCCCGCGCTTAAAAGCACTACCAAGGACCGCCTGGCGTTGGCGGAACTCGGATACCCAGGAGGAGGCACCTAAGCCAAAGGCTCGGCCTGGAACCAGCTGACGGTGCTGGAACCAGGAGGTGGACCCGAAGGCCCACAGGAGAGGAGAGAACAGCTAGGCCGCGAGGCAGCCGCAGTTACCGAACCCCAACAGTCCTACAGGGGGAGCTGGGCCTACTGGCACTACAGAACCAGCTTTGACTACCAGTTCACGCAGCCCACATAGGAAGCTCCTAAACTGGAGGCACCCTGGAGTTGGCTAACCCGACCGCACCACGACGGGGCAAGCATAGGCGTCTCAGTGAGCTTGACACAACCCGGAAACAGCTGATGGTGCTGAAACCAGGCTTGGCACGAGGGAGTACCTGTGACAAGAACACTGCCGAGAACCAGCTGGCGGAGCTGGAACCCAGATGCGTTGCCTATCAAAGATTGGCTTCCTACAGCCCCAACTAGCGATGTTGGAGCAAAGGGTAAGCAGGGGGAGCAGAGTGTAGGCCGAAGCCTGCACTGGAGTCAGCTTTGTGTCTGCATTGCGTTTGCAGGACACTTTGCCGGCTACACAGTGGGGGAACAGCAGGCGGTGCTGAACCCCACTAACATATTGGCTGGTGTTTTTCTCTGTGCAGCTAGCACTTCCGGGCAAAAACTAGCGTTGTTAGAGCCCAGGGTCAGCAGGAGGAGGAGAGGAGCAGAGTGTAGGCCGAAGCCTAGTTGAACCAATTTCAAAGGTAACCTTTAACCCCCCTCAGGTGTTGCAAGGTACAAGAGCCACACCTCGTGCAGCATTAATGCTGCACAAGTAAAAGGTTGCTCTACTAATTTGTCTACTTGCACACGCTGAATGCAACACGTACACAATTTAGCCCATTCTACAGTCAAACTGTAGTTGAGGCGTGACTTGTATTTTTAAGGAGACGCAGCACAGGTGTCCCAAATAACGCCTTGGTGCTTGGCGCAGCTTCCTGAGCGTTGTTTTTTGCTGTACAGGAGTCTGCGCTCTTGTGTTATCCCTTGGCAATGCCCTGTTAGCGATGCCCGTCTTATGACCTCATTTTATGTTGGCCGCTGCGGTTAACGATGGCCATAAATCCCAGACCCACAGTGCCTTTTCATAAAGTCACACTGCGGTGCTGGGATTCGTGGCCTTGAGCAGTAAATATTTTCGCCGCTCACACACGTCCTTACACCTGCTTCAGACTGGGCGGCCTCATCTGATCCCTTTTCGCATGCCGCGGCCATGAGGCTGCACAGTCTGAAGAAGGCGGAAGGAGATGAGTGACGACAGGCGAACATATGCACTGCTCGTGCCCATAAACCACACCCTCGCTGACAAAATAAATATGACAATGAGGGGCGTTGTTTCTAGCAGGGCGGATGCACAGGCGCAGCCAGCTAACCATGATGTCAAAAGACGGGAAACGCTACCAAGGGGGGTGCTGCGTATCATTAGAAAGGAAAGTCACACCTCAGGGACAGTGGAATGGTCTCAATGAGACACATTTTGTACGTGTTGAGTTCCACGTGGGCAAGTAGAAAAAGTCAGCCACCTTGTACAAATGCAGCAGTACTGCTGTACAAGGTGGCTATTATACATAGAAACACCTGGGGGTGGGGGGCAGGCTCCCTTCAATTTCAGTTCATGTGCCTGCGTGGCGTTTGCAGGTCACGTTGCAAGCTACACAGCAGGGGAACAGCTGGCGTTGCTGAACCCCACTGACACATTGACTGGTGTTTTTCTCTGTGCAGCTCGCATGTCCGGGCAAAAACTAGCGTTGTTAGAGCCCAGGGTCAGCAGGAGGAGGAGAGGATCAGAGTGTAGGCCGAAGCCTGCACTGGTGGCAGCTTTTGGTCGGATGTGCCAGCGTGGCTTGTGCTGGACACGATGCAAGCTACACAGCAGGGGAACAGCTGGCGTTGCTGAACCCCACTGACACATTGACTGGTGTTTTTCTCTGTGCAGATCGCATTTCCGGGCAAAAACTAGCGTTGTTAGAGCCCAGGGTCAGCAGGAGGAGGAGAGGAGCAGAGTGTAGGCCGAAGCCTAGTTGAACCAATTTCAAAGGTAACCTTTAACCCCCCTCAGGTGTTGCAAGGTACAAGAGCCACACCTCGTGCAGCATTAATGCTGCACAAGTAAAAGGTTGCTCTCTTAATTTTGCTCCTTGCACACGCTGAATAAAACGCGTACACTATTTAGCCCATTATACTGTAAAACAGTAGTGGAGGCGTTACTTGTCTTTTTAAAGAAAAGCAGCACTGGTGTCGAAAATAACAACTTGGTGCATGGGCGCAGCTTCCTGAGCGATGTTATTTGCTGTACAGGAGTCTGCGCTCTTGTTATCTCTTGGCCATGCGCTGTGAGCGATGCTTGTCTTCTCACCTCATTTCATGTTGGCCAGTGCGGTTAGCGATGGACATGAAACCCAGACCCGCAGTGTCTTTTAATAAAGTCACACTGCTGAGCTGGGATTCGTGACCTTGCGCAGTAAATTTTGTTGCCTGTCCCTCATGTCCTTACACCTGCATCAGACTGGGCGGCCTCATCTGATCCCTTCTCGCATGCCGCGGCCATGAGGCCACACATTCTGAAGAAGGCGGAAGGAGATGAGTAAAGACAGGCGAATATATCCACTGGTCGTGGCCATCAATCACACCCTCGCAGTCAAAATAAGTAAGACAACGAGGAGCGTGGTTTCAGGCAGGGCGGACGCACAGCCGCAGCCAGCCAAGCAAAGATGTCAGAAGACGGGCAGCGCTAACAAGGGGGGTGCTGCGTGTCATTAAAAAGGAAAGTCACACCTCAGGGACATTGTAATGGTCTGTAATGAGACACATTTTGTACGTGTTTAATTAAACGTGGGCAAGTAGACAAAGTCAGCCACCTTGTACAAATGCAGCAGTACTGCTGTACAAGGTGGCTGTTATACATAGAAACACCTTGGGGTGGGTGGCAGGGTCCCTTTAATTTCAGTTCATGTGCCTGCGTGGCGTTTGCAGGTCACGTTGCCGGCTAGACAGCAGGGGAACAGCTGGCGTTGATGAACCCCACTAACACATTGGCTGGTGTTTTTCTCTGTGCAGCTAGCACTTCCGGGCAAAAACTAGCGGTGTTAGAGCCCAGGGTCAGCAGGAGGAGGAGATGAGCAGAGTGTAGGCCGAGGCCTGCACTGGTGGCAGCTTTTGGTCATTTGTGCCAGCGTGGCTTGTGCTGGACACGATGGCGGCTACACAGCAGGGGAACAACTGGCGTTGCTGAACCCCACTGACACATTGACTGGTGTTTTTCTCTGTGCAGCTCGCATGTCCGGGCAAAAACTGGCGGTGTTAGAGCCTAGGGTCAGCAGGAGGAGGAGAGGAGCAGAGTGTAGGCCGAAGCCTAGTTGAACTAATTTCAAAGGTTACCTTTAACCCCCCCTCAGGTGTTGCAAGGTACAAGAGCCACACCTTGTGCAGCATTAATGCTGCACAAGTAAAAGGTTGCTCTATTTAGTTTGCTCCTTGCACACGCTGAATAAAACACGTACACTATTTAGCCCATTATACTGTCAAACAGTTGTGGAGGTGTGACTTGTCTTTTTAAGGAGACGCAGCACAGGTGTCAAAATTTGCACCTAGGTACTGGGCGCAGATTCATGAGCGTTGTTATTAGCTGTACAGGAGTCTGCGCTATTGTGATCCCTTGGCCATGCGCTGTGAGCGCTGCCTGTCTTCTGACCTCATTTCATGTCGGCCGTTGCGGTTAGCAATGAATATGAATCCCAGACCCGCAGTGTGTTTTCCAAAAAACACACTGCGTGGCTGGGATTCGTGGCCTTTTGCAGTAAATAGGTTTGCCGCTAACACATGTCCTTACACCTGCTTCAGACTAGGCGGCCTCAGCTGATCCCTTATAGCCTACCACGGCCAGGAGGCCGCACAGTCTGAAGAAGGCGGAAGGAGATGAGTTAAGACAGGCGAACATATGCACTGCTCGTGCCCATAAACCACACCCTCGCTGACAAAATAAATATGCCAACGAGGGGCGTTGTTTCTAGCAGGGCGGATGCACAGGCGCAGCCAGCTAACCATGATGTCAAAAGACGGTAAACGCTACCAAGGGGGGTGCTGCGTATCATTAGAAAGGAAAGTCACACCTCAGGGACAGTGGAATGGTCTCAATGAGACACATTTTGTACGTGTTGAGTTCCACGTGGGCAAGGATAAAAAGTCAGCCACCTTGTACAAATGCAGCAGTACTGCTGTACTAGGTGGCTGTTATACATAGAAACACCTGGGGGGGTGGGGCCAGGTTCCCTTTAATTTCAGTTCATGTGCCTGCGTGGCGTTTGCAGGTCACGTTGCCGGCTACACAGCAGGGGAACAGCTGGCGTTGCTGAACCCCACTAACACATTGGCTGGTGTTTTTCTCTGTGCAGCTAGCACTTCCGGGCAAAAACTAGCGGTGTTTGAGCCCAGGGTCAGCAGGAGGAGGAGATGAGCAGAGTGTAGGCCGAAGCCTGCACTGGTGGCAGCTTTTGTTCTGTTGTGCCAGCGTGGCTTGTGCTGGACACGTTGCCGGCTACACAGCAGGGGAACAGCTGGCGTTGCTGAACCCCACTAACACATTGGCTGGTGTTTTTCTCTGTGCAGCTAGCACTTCCGGGCAAAAACTAGCGGTGTTTGAGCCCAGGGTCAGCAGGAGGAGGAGAGGAGCAGAGTGTAGGCCGAAGCCTGCAGTGGTGGCAGCTTTTGTTCTGTTGTGCCAGCGTGGCTTGTGCTGGACACGTTGCCGACTACACAGCAGGGGAACAGCTGGCAGTGCTGAACCCCACTGACACATCACCTAGTGTTTTTTCTGTGTAGACAACACTTCCAGGTGGCAACTGACAGTGTTGAAACCCAGGGAATCAAAGAGGAGCAGAGTGTAGGCCGAAGCCTGCAGTGGAGCAAGTTGAAAGGGAACCTTTAACCCCCCCCCCAGGCATTTGTTGCTGAAAGAGCCATCTTGTACAGCAGTAATACTGCACATGGAAAATGGTGGCTTCGAAAATTATGCTCCTTGCAAACGCTGAAGTACACACTCATATAATGTGTCCCCTCACACCGTCAAACCATCCCGGAAGTGGGACTTTCCTTTGTAATGTGACACAGCACAGCCGTCATTCCAACCCCCTTGGTGCCGGGCGCCACCTCCTCAACGTTGTTTGGTTCTGTCACGGAGCCCGCGCTGTAATGTTATCCCTTGGCCATGCACAGTTAGCGGTGCCCGTCTTCTGACATCATGTAGGTGTCAGGCTGGCAGTGCCTGTGTGTCCAAGCTGCCCGAGATCCAACCTTGCAGTGTAATCTAATGTAGTCCCACTGCGGGCCAGGGATCCATGGGCATGCGCAGTGCATATCATCGCCTCTCACTCACCTCCTTCCTGCTTCTTCAGACTGTGCGGCGTCACGGCCGTGGCATGCTATTAGGGATCAGCTGACGCCGCCTAGTCTGAAGAAGCGTGAAGAAGGGGAGTGAGAGGCTAGTATATGCACTGCGCATGGCCATGGATACCAGGCCCACTGTGGGATCACATTAGACGACACTGCGAGGTGTGATTTCGGGCAGCGTGGACGCACAGGCGCAGCCAGGACGACAACAAATGATGTCAGAGGACGGGCAGCGCAAACTGTGCATGGCCAAGGGATAACATAACAGCGCAGGGTCCATGACGGAATCAAACAACGCTAAGGAGGCAGCGCACGGTGCCAAGGGGGTAGCAATGACGGCTGTGCTGCATCACATTACAAAGGAAAGTCCCACCTCCGGGACGGTTGGACGGTGTGAGGGGACACATTACATGAGTGTGTAGTTCAGCGTTTGCAAGGAGCATAATTTCAAGAGCGACCTTTCCCTTGTGCAGTATTAGTGCTGCACATGGTGGCTCTTTCAGTAACAAACGCCTGGGGGGGGGGGACAGGTCCCCTTACATTTTAGTTGTGCCAGCGTGGTGGTCGCATGACACGTTGCCGGATACACAGCTGGGGATCAGCTGACGTTACTGATCCCCAATAACAGAGGAGCGACTGTTGACTGTGCACACAGCACTTCCAGGCACCAACTGGCGGTGTTAGAGCCCAGGGACAGCAGGAGGAGCAGATTGGAGGTATTGCCGCACACACAGCTGGGGATCAGCTGACGTTACTGAACCCCAATAACAGAGGAGCGACTGTTGACTGTGCACACAGCACTTCCAGGCACCAACAGGCGGTGTTAGAGCCCAGGGACAGCAGGAGGAGCAGATTGGAGGTATTGCCGCACACACAGCTGGGGATCAGCTGACGTTACTGAACCCCAATAACAGAGGAGCGACTGTTGACTGTGCACACAGCACTTCCAGGCACCAACTGGCGGTGTTAGAGCCCAGGGACAGCAGGAGGAGCAGAGGAACAGAGTGTAGGCCGAAGCCTGATTGGAGCAAGTTGAAAGGCAACCTTTAACCCCCCCCCCAAGATGTTTGTAGCTGAAAGAGCCATCTTGTGCAGCACTAAGGATGCAAAAGGAAAAGGTGGTTCTTTTAATTATGCTCCTTGCAAACACCGAAGTAAACACTAAAAATGTGTCCCCTTATACCGTTAAACCATCCCGGAGGTGCGAATTACCTTCGTAATGGGACACAGCACAGCTGTCATTCCTATCCCCTTGGTGCCGTGCGCTGCCTCCTCAGCGTTGTTTTAAGCTGTCACGGAGCCTGCGCTGTTCTGTTAGCCCTTGGCCATGCCCAATTAGCGCTGCCTGTCTTCTGACATAATTTGGTGTCAGGCTGTCAGTGCCTGTGCGTCCACGCTGCTCCAGATCCCACCTCGCAGTCTCGTCTAACGTAATCCCACTGCGGGCCTTGGAACCATGGGCATGCACAGTGCATATCCTCGACTCTCACTCCCCTCCTTCCCTCTTCTTCAGACTGTGCGGTGTCACGGCCGTGGCATGCTATTAGGGATCAGCTGACGGCGCACAGTCTAAAGAAGGCAGAGGGAAATGAGCGAGAGCCCGAGGGGAAGATATGCACTGCGCATGCCCATGGATCCCAGGCCCGCAGTGTGACTCAATCAGAAGACACTGCGAGGCGGAATCTCGGGCAGCGCGGCCGCATAGGCGCAGCCAGCCTGACACCAAATTATGTCAGAAGACAGGCAGCGCAAATAGGGCATGCCCAAGGGATAACAGAACAGCGCAGGCTCTGTGACAGCTTAAAACAACGCTGAGGAGGCAGCGCATGGCACCAAGGGGGTAGGAATGACGGCTGTGCTGCGTCACATTACGAAAGAAAGTCCCAGCTCCGGGACAGTATAACGGTATCAGTGAACACATTTTATAAGTGTTAAGTTCTGCGTGTGCAAGGAGCTAAAAAAAAAGAGCTACCTTTTCCTTGTGCAGCATTACTGCTGCACAAGATGGCTCTTTCAGTAACAAACGACGGGGGGGGGGAGGGGACAGGTTCCCTTACATTTAGGTTGTTGTGCCAGCGTGGCGGTCGCAGGACACATTGCCGGCTACACAGCTGGGGATCAGCTGACGTTACTGAAACCCAATAACACTGGGTCGTATGTGTTTACTGTGCAGCCTGCACTTCTGAGCCGCAACTGGCGGTGTTGGAGCCCAGGAATAGCAGTTCAGGTGGTAGAAAGATGAACACAGCAGGAGACCTGGATGACACCCAATTACTTAATCAGGCAGAGGAGTGGCAAATTCCTGCGAGATCCAGGCCTGGTTCATTTTCAGGAAAGTAAGCCGGTCAACGTTATCGGAGGATAGTCGCATGCGACGGTCTGTTAGTACACCACCTGCGGCACTAAAGACACGTTCCGATAAGACACTAGCCGCAGGGCAAGCCAGCACCTCCAATGCATACTGGCTTAGCTCTGGCCATGTATCCAGCTTAGAGACCCAAAACTTGAACGGGGAAGAGCCGTCTGGGAGTACAGTAAGAGGGCAAGCCATGTAGTCTGTCACCATCTGACGGAACCGTTGCCTCCTGCTGACTGGAGCCGCCGGTGATGGTGTAGACATTTGGGGCGGGCACACAAAAGTGTGCCAGAGTTGTGCCATACTGGGCTTGCCTTGGGCAGAGGCACTGCTTCTGCTCCCTCTTTGGGCAGAGCCTCCCCCACTGCCTCGACGCACTGAGCTGCTTTGTAAAGCACTAGCAGCACTCCTCTCAGTTGGACAGGAGAAGATGATGGAATTCTCCAGTGTGTCGTGGTACTCCCGCAATTTACGCTCCCGGGTCAACGAAGGGATGAGGTTTTGGACGTTGTCCCAGTAGCGAGGATCGAGGAGGGTGAACACCCAATAATCAGGCATGTTGAGAATGTGGTCGATGCGGCGGTCGTTTCTCAGGCACTGCAGCATGAAATCCACCATGTGCTGCAGAGTGCCAACTGGCCCAGAAACGCTGTCCCCTGCTTGAGACATGATCTCTGCCCGCTCGTCATCACCCCACCCTCGCTGTACACACTGACCACTGGACAATTGTGTCGCTCCCTCCTCTGGACAGAGCTCTTCCTCCTCCATTGACTCCTCCTCATCCTCCTCACAAATTGGCCCCTGCGTACCCCTTTGTGAGGAACCACGTGGCGCTGACTCTCCAGAAACTGATGGAAAAGGTGACTCCTCATCCTCCACCTCTTCCACAACATCATCCCTTAACCCTTGCAAAGTTTGCTGAAGCAGGCAGATAAGGGGGACAGTCATGCTGACTAGTGCATCATCTGCACTTGCCATCCGCGTGGAATAATCAAAAGGACGCAAAACCTGGCAGACGTCATTCATAGTGGCCCACTCTGTGGTTGTGAAGTCTGATCGGCGCTGACTGCGACTTCTTTGCGCCTGATGCAGCTGGTACTCCATAACTGCTTGCTGCTGCTCACACAACCGCTCCAACATATGTAACGTGGAATTCCACCGGGTAGGTAGGTCACATATGATGCGGTGTTCCGGAAGGCGGAATCGGCGCTGCAGAGCAGCAATGCGGGATCTGGCCAAGCTGGAACGCCGCAAGTGAGCACACTCTAGGCGGACCTTGTGCAGCAGGGCATCAAGATCCGGATAGTCCCTCAGAAAACTCTGCACAACCAAATTGAGCACATGTGCCAGACATGGGATGTGAGTGAGGTTGCCAAGGGCCAAAGCTGCCACCAGATTTCGGCCATTGTCACACACTACCATGCCTGGCTGGAGATTCGCTGGCAGTAACCACACATCGCTCTCCTGCTTGATGGCATTCCAGAGCTCCTGCGCTGTGTGGCTTCGATGCCCCAATGAAACTAGTTTCAAGACGGCCTGCTGACGTTTGGCCACGGCTGTGCTCATGTCAGTCATAGGTAAACGTTCACGGGTCCATGTGGAGGTGGACTGTGACGGATCCTGCAGAGAGGAATCTGAGGAACTGGTGTAAGAGGAGGAGTCGATGCGTACAGACTGGATTCCTGCAATCCTTGGAGTGGGCAGGACACGTCCTGCGCCACTCGCACGATCTGTACCTGGCTCAACAACATTAACCCAATGGGCAGTGAGGGAAACATATCGCCCCTGTCCATGCTGACTGGTCCACGCATCGGTGGTGAGGTGGACCTTGCTACTGACGGCGTTCAGTAGCGCATGTTTTATGTTTGCCTCAACATGCCTGTGCAGGGCAGGGACAGCCTGCCTGCTGAAGTAAAAGCGGCTGGGCACCTTGTACTGTGGGACTGCCAATGCCATTAAGTCACGGAAGCTGTCAGTCTCCACCAGCCTGAACGAGAGCATTTCCAGGGACAACAGTTTGGCAATGCCTGCATTCAGAGCCTGTGCTCGGGGGTGGTTGGCCGAGAATGCCCGCCTTTTCTCCCATGCCTGTACTACCGATGGCTGTAGAGTAGACTGGGAGTGTGAGGATGACTGGGAAGGTGGTGCTGTGGGTGGAATTACACAAGGTCTCTGGACAACAGTGCCAGAGGTTCTTCCATGGCGATCCTGGGAGGAAGCCAAACCAGCTGTGCGTGAGCTGGAGGAAGAGGCAACACGAGCTGAAGAGGTGGTAGCTGCCGCTGTTGGTTGGCCTACATCTTCAGTCTGTTTCTGTAACTCCACCGCGTGCCTGGTCCGCACATGTTTCCACATATTTGTGGTATTGAGGTTGCTGACATTTTTCCCTCTTTTTACTTTCTGATGACACAGCTTGCATTTGACAAAACAAATGTCATCTGCAACTGTGTCAAAAAAGGACCAGGCACTGCAAGTCTTGGGAGCGCCCTTTTTGGCTTTGGAAAGAGACAGGCTCCTAACGGGTGCCAAAGTGGAGGCTACAGGCTCCGCAGTCTTCCCCCTCCCTTTCCCTCTTTGGCCCGTAAGGGGAAGCTCTTCCTCAGAGCTGCTCCCACCACCTTCCTGTTCCTCACGCCACGATGGGTCAAGGACCTCATCATCTCCACTACCCTCTGCCACCAACTGCTCCTCCTGGGTAGTCTCGGCAGCACAGTACGCATCAGAAAGCGGCACCTGAGTTTCATCATCAGATGCGTACTGCGCTGTGGTCACCGGAGGCACTGGCCCACCTGCCTCTTCAGAGTCAGAGAGAAAAAGCTGTTGGGCATCACTGCACACTGCCTCTTCTTCCATTTCTCCAATGCTGCTTGGCTGGCCCCCTGTTTCCAAGCCAAGAGATTCAGAGAACAGAAGTAGAGATGGCTCCTGTCCTGGGCTCTCTGACTGCCTGGCCAATTTGGCAGGTGGTGAAGAGACAGATGGCTGCTCTCCAGTGCTCTGTGCCTGAGAGGATGTGGCACTAACTGAAGTCGATGCCGAGGCATTAGCTGCCATCCACCCGACAACGGCTTCAATTTGGTCTTCACGCAGCAGCGGTGCACGGCGCTCTCCGACAAAGCTGCGCATGAAGGACTGTTCCCTGCTGAAACTGAGTGACGACGAGTCACCGGCGCCCGCAGCAGGCACAGAATCACCACGTCCTCTCCCTGCTCCTCTCCCTGCTCCGCGCCCACGCCCACGTGCCTTACTCCCTGCCCTCTTCATCTTGGTTGACAGATAAAGATAAGCAGAAAAGTACTAAGGCCTTAGCGTGCTTATTCCTGAAATGCTCCTTCTAACAGGTGTAAGAAACACTAATGTTGTAAAGTGTGGACTAAACTTTATTATTTTTCAAATGTGGCCTACACAAGTGTTAAGTTGTGTTTGGTGAACTTTACTTTTTTTTTTGTGCAGATCGGGCTACAGAGCTAGTTTAAATCACACGGAGACCGTGCAGACAGCCGTAAACGGCGCTGCAAGGCCAAAAAACCCTCCTCTAGGTTATCCTATGTAGTGTTTTTCCACTATTTAGCTGGAGACGGGTGGAAAGACACTAATAGGAATTTTTTTTAAATTTTAAACAGGCTGCACTATTTGAAAAAAAGGAAATTGTTTTTCAAGGTATGAGGCAGTAATGCACCCTGAGCTGAATCCAACCGGCTATGGCTGCACACAGACTACAGGGCGAGCTGGGCTCACACGGAGACCGTGCAGACAGCCGTAAACGGCGCTGCAAGGCCCAAAAACCCCCCTCTAGGTTATCCTATGTAGTGTTTTTCCACTATTTAGCTGGAGACGGGTGGAAAAACACTAATAGGGAATTTTTTTTAAAATTTTTAAACAGGCTGCACTATTTGAAAAAAAGGAAAATTTTTCTCAAGGTATGAGCCAGTAACGAACCCTGAGCTGAATCCAACCGGCTATGGCTGCACACAGACTACAGGGCGAGCTGGGCTCACACGGAGACCGTGCAGACAGCCGTAAACGGCGCTGCAAGGCCCAAAAACCCCCCTCTAGGTTATCCTATGTAGTGTTTTTCCACAATTTAGCTGGAGACGGGTGGAAAAACACTAATAGGGAATTTTTTTAAAAATTTTTAAACAGGCTGCACTATTTGAAAAAAAGGAAAATTTTTCTCAAGGTATGAGCCAGTAATGAACCCTGAGCTGAATCCAACCGGCTATGGCTGCACACAGACTACAGGGCGAGCTGGGCTCACACGGAGACCGTGCAGACAGCCGTAAACGGCGCTGCAAGGCCCAAAACCCCCCTCTAGGTTATCCTATGTAGTGTTTTTCCACAATTTAGCTGGAGACGGGTGGAAAAACACTAATAGGAAATTTGAGAAAAAATGTGCAGCAGGCTGCACTATGAGCAAAAAAGGACAACTGTGTGAGGCAGTGTGAACCCCCCCTGAGCTGAATACAACCGGGTATATGGCTGCACACAGACTACAGAGTGAGCTGCACACACACACACAGAGACCTTGCAGAACGCTGTTAAAACAGCGCTGCAAGGCAAGAGCAAGGTGAACAGTGAAGAACACACAGCGTTTTGCTAAATTAGCCTTTGGAAAGGAAAATAAAGCAATTAGCTAGCTCAACTGGCCCTCAGTTAGAACACAGCGTCCTGTCCCTAACTGAAATCACAGCAGAGTGAGCGCAAAATGGCGGCAGCGTTTTTTATAGTGCAGAGTGACATCATTTCAGCAGCCAATCACAGCCTTGCCAGTACTTACATGCCCACCATGCTAAACAGGATGTGCCCACACTTCCAATCATTCCTCATTGGCTGCTGCGTTCAGTTTGAATTCTGGGAACTTCCGATTCCGGTATCCGATACGCGGGAAGTATCGGAATTCGGTATCGGAATTCCGATACCGCAAATATCGGCCGATACCCGATACTTGCGGTATCGGAATGCTCAACACTACTGAGGAGGTCTTTAACGCTTTTACTTCTCTGAAGTCTCACTTCACTATGTCGCCTGTGCTACATCGGCCCGATATGGATAAGCCCTTCATCCTGGACGTGGATGCCTCTTCCGTCAGTGCTGGAGCAGTCCTGTATCAGAAGGATGCTAAAGGTCGGAAACATCTTGGTTTCTTTTTTTCTTAGACATTCTCACCTCCTAGAGGGAGCTCGGCATCCCTTCAGGGTTTTCACAGACTACAAAAATCTGCTCTACTTGCAGAAAGCTCAACGGCTGAATTCTCGCCAGGCCAGGTGGTCCTTATTCTTCTCCTGATTTAACTTCACCATCCATTTTCTGTGTGGGGAGAAGAATTTGCATGCCAATGCCCTGTTCCATTCTGCAGTCTCATCCGAGGAGGCTGACGAGCCATGGCTAATATTCCCTTTGGAGTGTATTTGAATGGTGGCTCCAGTGGTGCTAGAGCAGGTGCTTCAGGGCAAATCTTTTGTACCACCTAACCAGCAGCCCGAGGTCCTCTCTTGGGCACACACTTTCAAGCTGGGAGGGCATTTCAGTATCAAAAGAACCACTGAGTTTTTGGTGAGGTCTTATTGGTGGGCTCGAATGGGGCGTGACGTGAGGGACTACACTCAAGCTTGTGTCTCGTGTGCCAGAAATCGGCCTTCCAGGAGGAAACCTGTGGGCTTGCTTCATCCCTTGCCAGAGGCAGATAGGCCCTGGGAGATGGTCGGGATGGACTTTGTTGTAGACTTGCCTAAGTCCCGTAACAACAGGGTTATTTGGGTAGTCACCGACCATTTTTTCAAAATGGTGCATCTGTTCCCCCTTCCGCGCATACCATCTGCACGGTCCTTGACGCTACTATTTGTTAAGCATATTTTCCGCCTTCATGGGATGCCTACAAGATTGTTCACATCTCAGTTTTGGAGAGAGCTTTGTCGGTTGCTCAGCATAGAGCTCAATCTCTTATCTGCGTACCATCTTGAGATGAATGAGCTGGTGGAAAGGACCAATGAGACTCTGGTTACGTATTTATGGCATTTTGTGTCTGCTAGGCATGATGACTTGGCGTCCTTGATGCCTTGGGCAGAGCTTGCTCTGAATAATGCTGTCTCTGACTCCATGGGGCAGATGCCGTTTCTCCTAAACTATGGTCAGCATCCTCGTATTCCTGTGCCCATGCCCATCTCGTCTTCCTACTCTAAGGTGGTGGATTGGGCAGTGGAGTGAAAATTGGGACCGCACGCAGGATGCCACCAAGATTTCTAAGGAGAGAATGAAGGTCTCTGCTGATGCTCATCGTCGCCCCGCTCCGGTCTTCACTTTGACGATTTAGTGTGGCTGTCAGCTCGTAACATCAGGCTGCATGTACAGTCCACTAAATTTGCTCCATGTTACCTAGGTCCTTTCAAGGTCCTTGAACAGGTGAATCCTGTAGTCTATCACCTCAGCCTTCCACCACATTTGAACATCACCGACACCTTCTATGTGTCTCTGTTGAAACCCGTTTATATGGCCCGGTCTTCTGGGACTCCTACTGGGAGTTCGAATACGTCCTCGGATGATTTTGAGGTCAATGTCATTGTGCTAATATCATTTATGTGTGGCTATGTTAGTGGAGGCTATACCACTCTGTCTGCATGTGTTGTATGTCTCAGAACCAATTAAGGCACATGAAGTATATAGAAAAAATCAATAAAGTTTATTCACATTAAATATACATAAAATCTTGTCAAAGTATATAATGGATACCTCATGTCAGACTAGAAGACCAAACAGCAGCATGATGCACTCATTCACATGGAGTATATTAATTTAACTCTAAATAGTAAAGCCATAAAGTTACTGCAATAAACAACCATAAATCAAGGATATACCTACACTCACTGCCATAGGGCATAGTGCCATTAATCAAAGAAAAACAGCTGAATTGCTGGGAATGTTATTTCCCTCAATCATCATATAAGGGCACAATCAAATAAAGTGTCTACGTGCATGTGATCATAGTGCTATCACGAATTAAGTAACCTTACGAACAACTGGTTAAACCATAAAATCTCCTTATACCTGAATGGTGTGTCAACACTGGTGTGTCTCACCCCGACACGCGTTTCACCTATTCTTCTGGGGACGTGTTTAGTGAGGAGGCTGAAAACCTTTTAACTGTCTACTGGCCAATCAGAATCCAATAGCAGTGAATGTTATCTATGCGATCATATTGCATCTGTGTCCGTGAACACCCAAAATTTAGTAAAAGATATATGATTTTATTAATTAGGATAAACACATATAGCAAGACAGACTAATAAAAACTTTTAAAAACACTAAAAAACAAGATTAAATATCTAGTTATGCCCATGATGTGGCAATAACTAACCCACACTAAATTCAACCAGCAGTATACCAATGAGTAGCTCCAGTGAAAAAAATGACAAAGATCTATAAGGCAGGATACCAACAGGAACAAATACATGCAGCCCTATAAAGCAGGTATATCAATAAACCCATGAACGTTCAATACATCAAAACAGTTTGAGGCTACATACCCCTATTCACAGCACCATATCACTACCTGAACACTGTAAAAATATCAATGAAATTAAGAACAAAAAATGTTCTAAAGTGCACATGTGCAGCTGATGTGGACCAGATGAAATGGCCCTACAGATAACCACAGATGCAAAATTATATTAGAGGATTGTTGAGGACAAAAAAAGTCATTACCTAAAATAAAATACATCCATGGGGTACAACCTGGGATTCAAACCTATTGGCATAAAGATAAAGGATTCATAGCTGGAGCCATGTAGGCTGAGAGAAATTAGGAGGGTGCAGACCCCATGCATATTGCCACCAGCCTCTGTGGCTTCTTCAGGGAAAAATGTCTCACATCATGGGTGTAACTAGACATTTAACCATGTTTTTGGTGTTTTTAAATGTTTTTGTTAGTCTGTATTGCTGTATGTGTTTATGCTAATTAATAAAATCATATATCTTTTACCAAATTTTGGGTGTTCTCAGTCTTGTGGGCATGCATCTTTTCTCATTTTCTCTGTGTAAGGCAGGGATGGTACACTGGATGGAATAGTGGTGGCTAGGGACCGAATAACGGGGTACGGCCGCCACCATGAGGTTGCGGAAAGGTTCTATCTCCACAAGCCTAAACGGCAACATTTCCAGGGCATGCAGTCTGGAAATGTGGCCATTTAGTGTTGTAGCCTGTGGGTGGGTGGCTGCATATTTACTCCTGCGCTTAAAGTACGGGGCTAGGGACAACTGAATGATGTGCTGGGTTAAGGATGTGGATGTGGTTGCTGATGGTGGTTCCAACTGTGCAACGACAGGTGTCGGGTGGGAGTTATCTTTGCCTACATGATTAACAGGGGATTGGCTTGCATCTAGAACAGTGGAACAGGCAGTGGTGTCACCCGCAGACACTGTTTCTGAACCCTGGCGTTCAGCCCAAGTAGTTGGGTGCTTTGCTTACATGTGCCTGAGCATGCTGGTGGTGGTCAGGCTGGTAGTTGTGCTGCCCCTGCTGGTGCTGGAAAGGCAGATGTTGCAAATGGCCTTTTTTGGCTTAACTGGACTATCTCTAAAATAGCGCCAGACTTGGGAACACCTATCCCTTGACTTAACAACTTCACCCATGTTAGTGCTGTGGAGAACAGTTGTCCGCCTTGTGTCTGTGTCAATGACTAAATCATCCACCACCTCGTCTTTCATTTCCCCACTCTGGTCCTCCTCTAGACTTGCTAAGGTAACAACACTACTTGTTGGCAATTGTGTCTCATCATCATTCATCTCTTGCGACAGTAATTGCATTTTCCCACCATCGCCTTCTTGTGAGTGTGGCTGCTCAAATATTTGGGCATTGCTACATGCGATCCTTATATAGACATGATGACGCTATGTGGTCAGTCAATCACAGTAATGCCACAACCAAGATGGCTACGGCATTACAGTGACTGGCAGCCAAATCCCACATGTTCATTGACTGTTTAAAAAAGTGCCAAACATGCGGGGTGAGAACATGAGCTTTCAATTGAACATTAAAAAAATACTTGCAGGGTGTTGAGCATCCCAAGCACACGATGCTCAAGCAAGTAACAAGTAGTGACAAGCACGCTCACTCATCACTATGTACCACCAAAGAGGACATATGTAACTCAAGACCAGAAGTGAACATATACAATAAGTACCACCAGCTCTCATATATGATGTATGCAGAATTATTAGGCAACTGAGTAATTTGACCATATCATTATTTTATGCACTTTTTTTTTAACAACAAGCTGTAAAACATGAATGCTTATTGGATGAAACACACCAGGTGATGTGAACTTGTGTAATGAAGGAGAATGCAGCCTAAGGATATCGACATCCTTTATTAATGCAGAAATTTTTAAGCGGCATGTTTTCCTCAGATAAAATGAGCCATAATGAGATTTAATTGACTGAAAAGTCAAAAAGTCTTACAGAGTTGCAGCACTCTTACAATTACTAAGATATTGTGGCTGGATTCTGACTATATGATTTCAAATAAAGCTGTTGTCCACTACTGGGACAACCCTTTTCACAATCTGTATGTTTCCCCCTTTTAAAACAACAACACTTATGCTCATCTCCGATGCAGGCGCTGTATCAGCGGTGTTGGCACTGTCTCTTCCAGCAACCGCGTAACTTTATGAAGGCACGCTATCCCTGTGACTAATCAGCGGCCCTTCACTATCCCGCCTTCGGACAAAACTCTTACATACGGAGGAAGTGAGTGCTGCTTCTTTCATCTCCTCTGGATGTAAGCGATTTGTCCGAAGGTGGAGAAAGAGTCAAGCGTCCGCTGATTGCTGGCAGGAATGCGTGAAGCCAAAAGAGCCAACACAGCTGGAACAGCATCAGCATCAGAGTGAGTATAAGTGTTATTGTTATAATGGGGGCAAATATACATACTGAGAATGGGTTTTCCTAGTAGTAGACAAGACCTTTAAGCAAACACAGTCTAAAACATGCAATGTTGGACTCTCCAGTTTTTTCTGTGGGTGTCTGTCTTTTAACCTGGACACAATAACGTATTTGCCCATTTGAAGATGATGGTCCAAATGCCCATCTAAATCCCTTTACCATGGCTGCTTCTCTCAGCAGCCACACAGACCACACTGTGGCTCATGCTCCAGTCAGTCATGGCTTCTGGAGCTACTGGAGTGCTCCTCAGTAGCAGCTTTGGCCCATACCACTGCCCAGTCTTACAGCTTTTCTCATTGTATCTCATGTGCTCATGGTAAGCACAATTTTACTCAAACAATTTTACTTTAGAGTTACTCAAGCACTAGTATTTATGGACACTTCTTCTAATGACCAACACCCCATTGCTTTATCTTACCCTTCTTCTGCCATCACAAACACATCACTCTGTAAAGTAGAATGTTCTTATAGCAAGGTTATTACTCTTATCCGCTCATAGAATGAAAATTGAAAATAACCTGTGATATTGACAGCTATTTGCTGTATTTCCCACACTTTTACTTTGTGAATCATGAGGTAACGCACTTCCAGTAATTATATGTGTAACGCCAGACGTTTCAACTGAAGCAATTACTGGGGCATTATATCATGAATAATGAACAGAGGGATTATAGATGAATGCATATTGTTATTGAACGTGGACACCATTGCATTCAATGGACCATGCTGCCAATAGACTCAACACCCAGAAGTGGAACACATATATGGCATTAGTGTGCACAAAGCAGAAATAGAACCAGAGTGACCATATACCTTTAGTATTAAACCACCGGAGTAGACCTCTTTGTCAGCAAAGCAAAAATTCTGAGAGTCAATGATATACACTACACAGAACTTGTACATGTACCTTCACAACAGTATATCATTAATAAGGTCTTCCCAGGTCCACTGCTACTTCACAGCTTATACTTAACGCGATTGTTTCACGATTGTTCTTCAGGAGCACACTACAACCAGGCATCAGGGGCTTCCGATTGGCAGTTTTGCCTGGTGGTATATTGTAGCACTGGAGTCCCTGCAAGCTGCCCCCCTTCCTTGGCAGGGATGCCGATTCACTCACTGTCGCTGCCCCGCACTCCCTTGTCCTTCTCCTGCTGCTGCTACCTGGGGTCTGCACATGGCTCGCAGATCCCTGGGTACTGTGCTTAGGGTGCGCTTGCATTGTCCCGCCCTCTTAAAGGGACAGCTTGCGCTGTCCTAAAGTGTCTCCAGCTGGGAGACATTTATTATTTACTAGATGGTGGCCCGATAATAAAGCATCGGGTATTCTAGAATATGTATGTAGTTTATTTATGAAGATTTTAAAATAATACAATGAATACACAGGATTCGGCTGGCCGGGCACGACCAATTAGCGAAGCGTGGTTCAAATTCTGCGCCAATTCGCTGCCGGAGTGCGCCTGTCGCTGATTGTTCACGGCCAGCCATGTAGGATATAGCACAGCCACATAGTATATAACAGCCCACGTAGCATATAACACAGCCACGTAGTATATGACAGCCCACATAGCATATAACACAGCCCACATAGTATATAGCTCAGCCACGTAGTATATAGCACAGCCACGTAGTAAATTGCACAGTCACGTAGTAAATTGCACAGCCGCGTAGTATATTGCACAGCACACGTAGTATATAGCACAGCCCACGTAGTATATAACACAGCCCACATAGTATATAGCACAGCCCACACAGTATATAGCATAGTCCATGGACTTTATAGCACAGCCACGTAGTATATAGCACAGCCACGTAGTATACAACAGCCCACATAGCATATAAAACAGCCATGTAGTATATAGCAGCCCACATAGCATATAACACAGCCCACGTAGCATATAACACAGCTCATGTAGTATATAACAGCCCACGCAGTATATAAAACAGCCCATGTAGTGTATAACACAGCCCACATAGTGTATAACACAGCCCACATAGTATGTAGCACAGCCCACGTAGTATATTGCACAGCCACGTAGTATATTGCCCAGTCACGTAGTATGTAGCACAGCCAACATAGTATGTAGCACAGCCCATGTAGTATATTGCAAAGCCCACATAGTATATTGCACAGTTACGTAGTATATAGCACAGCCACGTAGTATATTGCACAGCCCATGCAGTATATTACACAGCCACGTAGTATATTGCACAGCCACGTAGTATATAGCACAGCCACGTAGTATATAACACAGCCCACGTAGTATATAGCAATGTGGGCACCATATCCCTGTTAAAAAAAAAGAACTAAAATAAATAATAGTTATATACTCACCCTCCGGCGGCACCCAGATCCAGCCCAGGCCTTTCCCGCTCCTCGCGCGCCGCTCCGGTCCCAAGAATACATTGCGGCAATAACACGTGATGATGTAGCGGTCTCACGAGACCGCTATATCATCTCCGGTCATTGCCGCATTTCATTCTGGGGACCGGAGCGGCGCGCGAGGAGCAGGAAAGGCCTGGGCTGGATTCGGGGGCCACCGGAGTGTGAGTATATAATGATTTTTTAAGATTTTTAACATTATATGTTTTTACTATTGATGCTGCGTAGGCAGCATCAATAGTAAAAAGTTGGTCACACAGAGCGTTAATGGCAGCATTAACGGACTTCCTTACACCGCGTTATGCCGCGGTGTAAGGCAATCCGTTTAACGCTATGTGGGCACTGACTGGGGGGGAGTATGGAGGGGGCACTGACTGCAGGGAAGTAAGGAGGGGCCAATTTGCAGCCGGACTGTGCTCGTTGCTGATTGGTCACAGCCTGCCGGCCGGGACCAATTAGCAATGCGGAATTTCCATGACAGACAGACAAACAGACAGACAGACAAACAGACGGAAGTGGACCTTAGACAATTATATATATACATGGCACCTTCACCTCATGGGAGGAACCTGTGCAATGCTGTTAATCTGTTTCTTAAAAATGCTTGCTAGCACTCAGGTCCCAGTGTTCCTATCCCAGTATACCAGTCCTGTACATCAGCTGTTCCCACATGCCTGCCTGTATATCAGCCGTGCCCACTTGGCTGTCTGTATATCAGCCGTGCCTACCTGTCTGTCAGCCATGCTCGCCTGCACCTGCCTGCCAAGATACCAGTCATGCCTGCCAATACCTGCCTGCCTGTGTGTCTGTTGTGCCATTGACTACCCCAGCCATGTCAGCCTGTAGTTGCCTAGTCTACCATTTCTGGACATTCTTGCCTCCTGTCCCTTGGGGGTCAGCCGCCCCCCTCCACCCTAGGTCAGTCCTGGTGTAGCACCTGGTGTCGCCCCCAGGGGTGGATTAAGGGTAGCCAGGGCCCTGGGCTGTTTAGAGACTGTGGGCCCCCCAGTCATGTGACGGGGTCATGTGATGGGGTCATGTGACTGGGTCATGCGACGGGGTCCTCATACACCTGAACCAGGTTATTCCAGAAAAATAGTTGCTGTGTGAAACTGTAACCTGTCAAACATCCATTGATCTAGTCAATTTACCCTTCAGTTAGGAAGGAAAAAAACAAAACAAAAACAATACTATCACCATAAGTGCCAGTATTCACAGGAGATCTGTACTTAGTATGCAGTGTCTGTGTAGAGGTAATACAGTGATCACCGGTGACATTGTACACAGGAGCTCTGTATATAGTATACAGTGTATAGTGTCAGTGAATAGGTAACACTGACTCACCAGTGACGTCTCTAGGTGAAGTCCTTCATCTTTCATCCAGCACAGACCGCCATCACTTCATCCAGCCATGACTCGTCTCTGCAGGAAATAACACAGTTATCTCGAGCTCTGCTTGCAGAACACATTACTTAATTTTTCCCAACTTCTGCATTACACCACATGAAGAAAAAGAGGCAACATAGTGTCACTCTACACAGTAACAGGACCGCCCCCCAGTTAAAACAGTGTCCTCAAAAAATAAAATAAATACATCACTGCAGTAATAATATCCCTTAATTAGCCCCTATGGTAATAATAATATCCTCCATCCTGGCCCCGTGTATCTCATTTCTGACTCCAGCCATATGTTCTCCCATCCTGCCCTCATGAGTATCCATTCTGTCCCATATGATCTCCCCATCCTGCCCCATATGATCTCCCCATCCTGCCCCATCAGTCTCCATTGTATCCATCCTGCCCCATGATCCTGCACGATCTGTCTCCAATCCTGCCCCATGTATCTACATTCTGCCCATGTCTCCAATCCTGCCCCATCTGTCTCCAGTCCTGCCCCCAGTGTGTCCAGCATCCCTGCCTCCAATGTGTCCAGCATTTCTGCCCCAGTGTGTCCAGCATCCTGCCCCCATTGTGTCCAGCATCTCTGCCCCCAGTGTCCAGCATCTCTGCCCCCAGTGTCCAGCATCCTGCCCCCAGTGTGTCCAGAATTCTGCCCCCAGTGTGTCCAGCATCCTGCCCCCAGTGTGTCCAGCATCCTGCCCCCAGTGTGTCCAGCATATTGCCCACAGGGTGTCCAGCAATCTTCCTCAGCGTCTCCAGCATATTGCCCCCAGTGTGTCCAGCAATCTGCCCCAGTGTCTCCAGCATATTGCCCCAGTGTGTCCAGCAATCTGCCCCAGTGTCTCCAGCATATTGCCCCCAGTGTGTCCAGCATATTGCCCCCAGTGTGTCCAGCATATTGCCCCCAGATTGTCCAGCATATTGCCCCCAGTGTGTCCAGCATATTGCCCCCAGTGTGTCCAGCATATTGCCCCCAGTGTGTCCTGAATTCTGCCTCCAGTGCTCCAGCATTCTGCCCCCAGTGTGTCCAGCATATTGCCCCCAGTGTGTCCAGCATATTGCCCCCAGTGTCTCCACCATATTGCCCCAGTGTCTCCAGCATATTGCCCCACTGTGTCCAGTGTTATGATCTGGTGGTTTAGGAGCAACATGGAACGAGCTCTGAAGGAAGTGGTATCTGTACTGACCGCAGTCCCTAAGCTCAACACAACACTAGAAGTAGCCGTGGGATGCTCCTAACACTGCCTAGGCACCTCGTCACAGCCTGAGAACTAACTACCCCTAAAGATAGAAACTGGAAAACTATCTTGCCTCAGAGAAAATCCCCAAAGGATAGATAGCCCCCCACAAGTAATGACTGTGAGTGGAGAGGGAAAAGACATACACAGAATGAAACCAGGATGTAGCACAGGAGGCCAGTCTAGCTAGATAGATAGGACAGGATGGAATACTCTGCGGTCAGTATAAAACACTACAAAAAATCCACACAGAGTTTACAAAAATCTCCACACCTGACTAAAGGTGTGGAGGGTAAATCTGCTTCCCAGAGCTTCCAGCATCACAGAAATAATTCATACTGACAAATTGGACAAACACAGAAAGCACAGAACGGATAAGTCCACAACCTGTGGACAAAAAAGAGCAAGCAAGGACTTAGCTTTGCTGAACTGGTCAGGATAACAGGGAAATCCAAAGAGATGTGAATCCAACCAGGAACCATTGACAAGTGGCACAAGCTGAAGGAAAGAGCCAGGCTAAATAGCCGAGCAGAAAAGACAATCAGTGGAAGCAGCTGCAGACAGCTAAATCCAAGGAGCAGCCATTCCACTTAAAACCACCAGTGGGAGCCCAAGAGCAGAACTCACAAAAGTGGCACTTACAACCACTGGAGGGAGCCCAAGAGCGGAATTCACAACAGTGCCCCCTCCCCCCCTTGAGGAGGGGTCACCGAACCCTCACCAGAGCCCCCAGGCCGATCAGGACGAGCCAAGTGAAAAGCACAAACCAAATCGGTGGCATGGACATCGGAGGCAACAACCCAAGAATTATTCTCCTGGCCATAAACCTTCCATTTGACAAGATACTGAAGCCTCCGCCTCGAAAAACGAGAATCCAAAATTTTCTCAACCTCATATTCCAACTCTCCCTCAACCAACACCGGGGTAGGAGGATCAAGTGAGGGAACAACGGGCACCACATATCTCCGCAACAAAGATCTATGGAAAACATTATGAATGGCAAAAGGGGCTGGAAGAGCCAAACGAAAAGACACCGGATTAATAATTTCAGAAATTTTATAAGGACCAATAAACCGAGGCTTAAACTTAGGGGAAGAAACCTTCATAGGAACATGACGAGAAGACAACCAAACCAAATCCCCCACATGAAGCCGGGGACCAACACACCGACGGCGGTTAGCAAAACGTTGAGCCCTTTCCTGAGACAATGTCAAATTGTCCACCACATGAGTCCAAATCTGCTGCAGCCTGTCCACCACAGAATCCACACCAGGACAATCAGAAGGCTCAACCTGCCCAGAAGAAAAACGAGGATGAAAACCAAAATTACAAAAGAAAGGTGAAACCAAAGTAGCCGAACTAGCCCGATTATTAAGGGCAAACTCGGCCAACGGCAAGAAAGCCACCCAATCATCCTGATCAGCAGACACAAAGCATCTCAAATAGATCTCCAAGGTCTGATTAGTTCGCTCAGTTTGGCCATTAATCTGAGGATGAAACGCCGAAGAAAAAGACAAATCAATGCCCATCCTAGCACAAAAGGCCCGCCAAAACTTAGAGACAAACTGAGAACCTCTGTCAGACACAATATTCTCCGGAATGCAAATGAACCACATGCTAAAAAAACAATGGAACCAAATCTGAGGAGGAAGGCAACTTAGGCAAAGGTACCAGATGGACCATTTTAGAGAACCGGTCACAAACAACCCAGATAACAGACATCTTCTGGGAAACAGGAAGATCCGAAATAAAATCCATGGAAATATGCATCCAGGGCCTTTCAGGGACCGGCAAAGGCAAAAGCAACCCACTAGCGTGGGAACAGCAAGGCTTGGCTCGGGCGCAAGTCCCACAGGACTGCACAAAAGCACGCACATCGCGCGACAAGGAAGGCCACCAAAAGGACCTAGCAACCAAATCTCTGGTACCAAAAATCCCAGGATGACCAGCCAACACTGAACAATGAACTTCAGAAATCACCTTACTTGTCCATCCATCAGGAACAAACAGCTTCCCCGCTGGACAGCGGTCAGGCCTATCAGCCTGAAATTCCCAAAGCACCCGCCGCAAATCAGGGGAGATGGCAGAAAGAATCACCCCTTCCTTAAGAATGCCAACCGGCTCAAGGACTCCAGGAGAATCAGGTGAAAAACTCCTAGAGAGGGCATCAGCCTTAACATTCTTAGATCCCGGAAGATACGAGACCACAAAATCAAAACGGGAGAAAAACAGGGACCATCGAGCCTGTCTAGGATTCAGCCGCTTGGCCAACTCGAGGTAAATCAGATTCTTATGATCAGTCAAGACCACAACGCGGTGCTTAGCTCCCTCAAGCCAATGTCGCCACTCCTCAAACGCCCACTTCATAGCCAACAACTCCCGATTGCCGACATCATAATTGCGTTCCGCAGGTGAAAACTTTCTGGAAAAAAAAGCACACGGTTTCATCAAAGAACCATCAGAATCCCTCTGAGACAAAACGGCCCCTGCCCCAATCTCAGAAGCGTCCACCTCAACCTGAAAAGGAAGAGAAACATCCGGCTGACGCAACACAGGGGCAGAAGTAAATCGGCATTTAAGCTCCCGAAAGGCCTCAATAGCCGCAGAGGACCAATTCGTCACATCAGCGCCTTTCTTCGTCAAATCAGTAAGGGGCTTAACCACACTGGAAAAGTTGGCAATGAATCGGCGATAGAAATTAGCAAAGCCTAAAAATTTTTGAAGGCTCTTCACAGATGTGGGTTGAATCCAGTCATGAATAGCTTGGACCTTAACAGGATCCATTTCCATAGACGAGGGAGAAAAAATAAAACCCAAAAAAGAGACCTTCTGAACTTCGAATTGGCACTTAGACCCCTTCACAAATAAAGCATTATCACGAAGGATCTGGAACACCATCCTGACCTGCTTCACATGAGACTCCCAATCATTGGAAAAAAATCAAAATATCATCCAAATATACAACCATGAATTTATCAATATAATTGCGGAAAATATCATGCATGAAGGATTGGAACACAGATGGAGCATTAGAGAGCCCGAATGGCATCACAAGGTATTCAAAATGGCCTTTGGGCGTATTAAATGCAGTTTTCCATTTGTCACCCTGTTTAATACGAACAAGATTATATGCCCCTCGGAGGTCAATCTTAGTAAACCAACTAGCCCCCTTAATCTGAGCAAACAAATCAGAAAGCAAAGGCAAGGGGTATTGGAATTTGACCGTGATCTTATTAAGAAGACGATAATCTATACAGGGTCTCAAGGAGCCATCCTTCTTAGCAACAAAAAAGAAACCCGCTCCCAATGGTGACGAAGACGGCCGAATATGTCCTTTCTCCAAAGATTCCTTAACATAGCTCCGCATGGTGGCATGCTCTGGCACAGACAGATTGAAAAGTCGGCCCTTAGGGAACTTACAACCAGGAATCAAGTTAATAGCACAATCACAGTCCCTATGTGGAGGAAGGTAACTGCACTTGGGCTCATCAAATACATCCTGGAAATCCGACAAAAACTCAGGGACCTCAGAAGAGGGGGAAGAGGAAATTGACATCAAAGGAATGTCACTATGTACCCCTTGACAACCCCAACTAGTCACAGACATAGTTTTCCAATCCAGCAACGGATTATGTTCTGTTGTGAATTCTGTGGCCAAGCTCCCTCCTGTGGTCGAGAGTGGTACTGCGGCTTCTGAGTTTCCTCCTCAGGTGATGAGGTTAAGTCGTTAGGTGCTGCTCTATTTAACTCCACCTGGTGCTTTGATCCTGGCCTCCAGTCAATGTTCTAGTATTGGTCTTGCTTCCTCCTGGATCGTTCCTGTGGCCTGTCTATCCTGCATAAGCTAAATTTTGCTTGTGTTATTTTTTGTTTGCTATTTTTTCTGTCCAGCTTACTATATTGGTTTTTCTTGCTTGCTGGAAGCTCTGAGACGCAGAGGGAGCACCTCCGTACCGTTAGTCGGTGCGGAGGGTCTTTTTGCCCCTCTGCGTGGTTGTTTGTAGGTTTTTGTGTTGACCGCAAAGCTATCTTTCCTATCCTCGGTCTATTCAGTAAGTCGGGCCTCACTTTGCTAAATCTATTTCATCTCTGTGTTTGTATTTTCATCTTACTCACAGTCATTATATGTGGGGGGCTGCCTTTTCCTTTGGGGAATTTCTCTGAGGCAAGGTAGGCTTATTTTTCTATCTTCAGGGCTAGTTAGTTTCTCAGGCTGTGCCGAGTTGCATAGGGAGCGTTAGGCGCAATCCACGGCTACCTCTAGTGTGGTGTGTTAGGTTTAGGGATTGCGGTCAGCAGAGTTCCCACGTCTCAGAGCTCGTCCTTTGTTTTTGGTAATTGTCAGGTCACTTTGTGTGCTCTGTACTTCTATGTCCATTGTGGTTCTGAATTACCTGTTCATAACAATGTTCCTGTAACCATGGAAAACCCAGTACAACAACATCATGCAGGTTATGCAACACCAGAAAATGGCAATTTTCCTGATGTGCAGGAGCCATGTACATGGTCATCTGCGTCCAGTACTGAGGTTTATCCTTGGCTAATGGAGTAGCATCAATGCCCCTCAAAGGAATAGGGCTCTGCAAAGGCTGCAAGGAAAAACCTCAGCGCCTGGCGAATTCTAAGTCCATTAAGTTCAGGGCAGCGCCTGAATCCACAAATGCCATGACAGAAAAGGACGACAATGAGAAAATCAGGGTCACAGATAAAAGAAATTCAGGCTGTACAGTACTAATGGTAATAGACCTAGCGACCCTCATAGTACGTTTAGGGCAATCAGAAATAACATGAGCAGAATCACCACAGTAAAAACACAGCCTATTCTGACGTCTGAATTCCTGCCGTTCTGTTCTAGTCAAAATCCTATCACATTGCATAGGTTCAGGACTCTGCTCAGAGGACACTGCCATATGGTGCATAGCTTTGCGCTCGCGCAAACGCCGATCAATCTGAATGGCTAGAGACATAGATTCGCTCAAACCAGTAGGCGTAGGGAAGCCCACCATAACATCTTTAAGGGCTTCAGAAAGACCTTTTCTGAAAATAGCAGCCAGAGCTTCCTCATTCCATTTAGTGAGCACAGACCATTTCCTAAATTTCTGGCAGTATAATTCTGCCGCTTCCTGACCTTGACACAAGGCCAACAGGGTTTTTTCTGCATGATCCACAGAATTAGGTTCGTCATACAATAATCCGAGCGCTTGAAAAAATGCGTCTACATTCAGCAATGCCGGATCCCCTGATTCAAGGGAGAATGCCCAGTCCTGAGGGTCACCACGCAGCAAGGATATGATGATTTTAACTTGCTGAATGGGATCACCAGAAGAACGGGGTTTCAAAGCAAAAAACAATTTGCAGTTATTTTTAAAGTTCAAAAACTTGGATCTGTCTTCAAAAAAAAAAATCAGGAGTAGGAATTCTAGGCTCCAAAGCCGGAGTCTGGACAACATAATCTTGAATACTCTGTACTCTTGCAGCAAGTTGATCCACATGAGAAAACAAACCCTGAACATCCATGCCAGAGCATAAATCCTGAACCACCCAGAGATCAAGAGGGAAAAAAAGACAAAAAAGAGCACAGAAAAAAAAATGGCTCAGAATTTTTTCCTTCTTTTGAGATGCATTTAATTCATTTTTGGCCACTTGTACTGTTATGATCTAGTGGTTTAGGAGCAACATGGAACGAGCTCTGAAGGAAGTGGTATCTGTACTGACCGCAGTCCCTAAGCTCAACACAACACTAGAAGTAGCCGTGGGATGCTCCTAACACTCCCTAGGCACCTCGTCACAGCCTGAGAACTAACTACCCCTAAAGATAGAAACTGGAAAACTATCTTGCCTCAGAGAAAATCCCCAAAGGATAGATAGCCCCCCACAAGTAATGACTGTGAGTGGAGAGGGAAAAGACATACACAGAATGAAACCAGGATGTAGCACAGGAGGCCAGTCTAGCTAGATAGATAGGACAGGATGGAATACTCTGTGGTCAGTATAAAACACTACAAAAAATCCACACAGAGTTTACAAAAATCTCCACACCTGACTAAAGGTGTGGAGGGTAAATCTGCTTCCCAGAGCTTCCAGCATCACAGAAATAATTCATACTGACAAGCTGGACAAACACAGAAAGCACAGAACGGATAAGTCCACAACCTGTGGACAAAAAAGAGCAAGCAAGGACTTAGCTTTGCTGAACTGGTCAGGATAACAGGGAAATCCAAAGAGATGTGAATCCAACCAGGAACCATTGACAAGTGGCACAAGCTGAAGGAAAGAGCCAGGCTAAATAGCCAAGCAGAAAAGAAAATCAGTGGAAGCAGCTGCAGACAGCTAAATCCAAGGAGCAGCCATTCCACTTAAAACCACCAGAAGGAGCCCAAGAGCAGAACTCACAAAAGTGCCACTTACAACCACCGGAGGGAGCCCAAGAGCGGAATTCACAACAGTCCAGCATATTACCCCCACTGTGTCCAGCATATTGCCCCCACTGTATCCAGCATATTGCCCCCACTGTGTCCAGCATTCTGCCCCACTGTGTTCAGCATATTGCACCAGTGTGTCCAGCATATTGCCCCCAGTGTGTCCCGCATTCTGCCCCAGTGTCTCCAGCATATTGCCCCCAGTGTCTCCAGCATATTGCTCCCACTGTGTCCAGCATATTACCCCCACTGTGTCCAGCATATTGCCCCCACTGTGTCCAGCATATTGCCACCATTGTGTCCAGCATATTGCCCCCACTGTGTCCAGCATATTGCCCCCACTGTGTCCAGCATATTGCCCCCACTGTGTCCAGCATTCTGCCCCCACTGTGTCCAGCATATTGCACCAGTGTGTCCAGCATATTGCCCCCAGTGTGTCCAGCATATTGCCCCCAGTTTATCCAGCATTCTGCCCCAGTGTCTCCAGCAATCGGCCCCCAGTGTGTCCAGCATATTGCCCCCATTGTGTCCAGCATATTGCCCCAAGTGTGTCAGCATTCTGCCCCCAGTGTGTCCAGCATATTGCCCCCAGTGTGTCCAGCATATTGCCCCCAGTGTGTCCAGCATTCTGCCTCCAGTGCTCCAACATTTTGCCTCCAGTGTGTCCCGTATTCTGCCCCAGTGTCTCCAGCATATTGCCCCCAGTGTGTCCAGCACTCTGCCCCAGTTTGTCCATCATATTGCCCCCAGTTTGTCCAGCATATTGCCCCCAGTGTGTCCAGCATATTGCCCCCAGTGTTTCCAGCATATTGCCCCCAGTGTCTCCAGCATATTGCCCCCAGTTTGTCCAGCATATTGCCCCCAGTGTCTCCAACATATTGCCCCCAGTGACTCCAGCATATTGCCCCTAGTGACTCCAGCATATTGCCCCCAGTCTCCAGCATACTGGTCCGAGCTCCCCGGATTGCCTTTCGTAATTAAAAAAAAAAGACTTCTCCTCACCTGTCCGGGCTCCTTCGGCGAAGCAGCTCCTTCCAGCAGTGCACACTCGCCAGCAACTGACAATGACGTCAGACGCCGGCAACGTGCGCGCTGCGGCTGATGTCAGCTGCCAGCCTCCAATTGGCTGGCGGCTGTTAACTATTGACGTGCGGGCGCCCATCCGCACATCAATAGCATTTAACTGCCGCTGCGCCGGTAGGGGCCCGGTGAGCAGATGCGGGACCCCTCTGCCCACCAGGCCCATACGCCAGTCAGGGCAGTAATGCCCTGATGGCAGCGGGCAATCTGAGCGGTAGCCCAGGGCCCCCCCACCACACCACTGGGCCCTGGGCTACCGCCCAGATTGACCCTATTATAATCCGCCCCTGGTGTCGCCTACCTCGTCCCTGTACGGATCGCAGTTTCATCAGCCGCCATACATCCAAGGTCGGCACAGTGATTCCACCACTGAGTCCATTACAGTTTGTGCAGCTAGGGCTGGCGTTAGGGGCAGGCAGACCAGACAGCCGTCTAGGGCCCCTGTTCCTCCAGGGGCACCCAGCCAGTGGCGTGCTGCTAATAGCGGCTGCTATGGGACCCTTGAGTAAGAGGAGCCCAGCGCTGCCCCCCTCCACATAAGGCATTCAACTTAACAGTTGAAAGCAGTGATGGAGGTGAGAATTTCACATGATGCTCCCTCTCCCATCACTCCCCCTCTGACTGAGTATGTGCTATTAGTGGAGCTGATGAGATGCACTCCAGAAGCCAGAGCAGTGGGGAACAAGATGGAGAGGTAAGTATTGTGTGTATACATTATAGTGTGTGTGTATGTTTGTGTGCATGCATTATAGTGTGTGCGTGTTTGTGTGTGGCTGCACTATACTGTGTGTGGGGGGGGGCTTCATTATACTGTGAGTGTTGGCTGTACTATACTGTGTTTGTGGGGGCTGCATTATACTGTGTGGGGGGGCTGCATTATACTGTGTGGGGGGCTGCACTATACTGTGTGTGATTGTGGGCGAGCTGAATTACACTGTGTGTGGAGGTCTGCATTACACTGTGTGTGGGGCTGCTTTATACTCTAAGGGGGCTGTGTTATACTCTGAGGAGACTGCATTATACTCTGAGGGGGCTGCATTATACTGTGTGTGAGGCTACAGTATACTCTGAGAGGGCTGCCATTATACTCTGAGGGGGCTGCATTATACTCTTTGAGGGGGCTGCAGTATACTCTGAGGGGGCTGCGTTATACTCTATGAGGGGGCCTGCAGTATACTCTGAGGGGGGCTGCATAATACTCTATCAAAGACAATGCGGAGTCCATTTTACAATATGTACTATATGGGACCAGCATTATACTGTATTAAGGACTATCTGTACCCATCATTCTTCCTCAGCTAGAGTAAGGGTAGGTGCACACGGTCAGTAAAAAATGTGGATTGGACGCTGCATACTAGTGCAGTGTCCAGATGTTACAGCATAGTGGATGGGATTTCAAGAAATTCCATGGCCACTATGCGTCTAGGGATGCCCGCGGCTCACCTGCAAAGACAGACATGCGGCACATCTCTCCAGACCTCAGCATGTCTATTTATCTTGTGGACATGCGAGCCTCCGCAAGATAAATTTCACCCGTACAATGTATTGGACGCTCTGAATTTGCATGGTTCATTGATCACATGCAGATTCATCTGCGTTCAAAAGCTGGCAGCACTTTTGACGCAGCGGACATGTGCTGTGCCCAAAGCACTGACAATTAGTGAACATGTGCACATACCCACTGAAGCTGGGAAACAAGCATGGAACGACTTAAATATTGTCGTATTGTCGATCGCGCTTGTTTACCGGCCTGAACTTAGCGCTTGTAAATACAACAGAAATGTTTGAGTGTCATGGTGCAATATGTGAGCATTTGCGGCCCCACTTTAAACTTTTTCCCAGGGCCCCACTTTGTCTAAAACTGGCCCTGTGTACAGCCCATGGAATCCGCTGGTTCTCAGGCTTCCTCCATCTCTGACTTGTACCAGGAGGTCTCCCGCCAGAAAGACAAACAGGACAAGATCCTATGCTACCTGCGGACAGTAAACACCTGCCTAGACACGCTGACAACTCTGGCCACATCCACATCTACTGAAGCTGCAACAATTTCGGATGTGCCTCAGCAGTCTGCCAGCCATGAATGGCTTCAGACCCCATCTGTCTGCTCCTCCACTCTATGGCGGGGATCCTGCTCCATGTTGGTTCATTAATCAGTGCTACACTTCAAACTCTTGACTCATCAGTTCGTTTCAGATCATGCCAAGGTGGGTTTCATTATGTACCACTTCACTGGTGAGGTTTTGGCGTGGCTCAATCCCCTATGGGACAGAGGGGATCCTCTAGTGTCAAACCTTCCGTCATTTCTAGTGGCCTTCCGTAAGGTTTTTGATGAGCCCAGACGAGTTTCCGCATCAGCATCTTCTCTCCTCCAACTGCGCCAGGGAAACCTCATAGTGGGCCAGTACGCTGTTCATTTTCGCACCCTGTCATCTGAACTTGTTTGGAATATTGAGGCTCTGATAGCCACATTCTGGAAAGGCCTGTCTGGCTGAATCACTCACGAGCTGGCCAGTCGTGATACACCTACCTCACTTAATGACCTGGTGTCTTTAGCAACACGGCTAGTCGTCAGATTTCAGAAGCGTTCCAGGGAGGTGAACCAAGGGAGAATACCTGTACAGTTGGCTACAACCTTTCAAAGACTGGTAACACAGCAAACCTCAGCTCCAGGACCCTCTCCTTAGTCCATGCAGGTAGACCAGATGAGGATGACCAAGCATCATTAGGAAGTCTGCCGGTCCAAGGGAAGGTGCTTCTATTGCAGCAGTTCTGAGTATTTAATCCACTCTTGCCCAGAGTGACTGGAAAACACCTAAGAATAGCGTTTGTTGGAGAGGTCACCCTGGGCGAAAATCACTTCTCTCCATCGCTGACTCTGCCAGTGTCTTTGTCCTGTAGCAGCATCTCTTTTGTCGAGTCATCCTAGCTTGACCCCTGTTCCGCAGGTAACCTCATTCAACAAGCGGTAGAACAATGTCAGATTCCAATCCAACATCTTCACGCTCCGTTGGAGATTTCTTCTGTGGATGTGGAGCACCCACTAGGACTGTGGGGTACTCGGTACCAGGCGTGTTCTGTTCATAAAGGGGTCGTCATGGTGGTAGTGACCCGATCCGTGGCCCTGGGCGTCCAGTAAAAAGGGGATTAACGGAAATGAGAATAAAGTCTAATGTAGTATGTTTGTGACGCCACCTGTGGTATTCGGCCAGGGATGGCCTACGCTGCTTTAAGGGGTCCTCTGGGGATGATGGTATCATAGCAGAAATGGTGTAGTTCCCCACAGGTAGAACTTAGTCCCCAGGGTAGTTGCTAAGGATGATAGATGACGAGGTACAGGAAAGAATTAGAGGAAACAAGGTTGCAGCCTCTTTACCTTTGCCTGCATTCTACCAGTAACAGTCCAGGGTACAGGTAACAGGTGATGGTGAGGTCCGGGCAGCTTGGAAGTGATTCGGAATCCCCCTAGCCAGGTGGGGTTGGAAGCCTTCCTTTCTGTGCTGTGTTCTAGGTTCCTTGCTATCTGAGACTTCAAGGTCCTCTCTTTCTCTCTGTCCCTTTCAGGTGGACACTACCCACATGGCAGGCAACTTGAGCCTTTTGACAAGTGTCCCTTCTCGTGGTGACTTGGGGCTCTATCTGCTGCTGTGCCTTCGGGTATAATGGTGGCCAGGAGACTTGGAATCTCCTGCCCACTAGTTTCTGCTGTGGGGAATACAGTTACCCCCACAACAGCCTCCGGTTTCTGCACTGATTCTGGAGTGAGCCCACTCGCAGCTCCACTCCCAGTATCTTTCCTCTCCTTTGCCTCTTCTCCCCTCACAGTCTCTTACAATCTGTCTGACTCTCCTGTCAGGAGCTGCAGAACCTCGTATCTGCATAGTTCCAGCTCTCCTCACAGACTGCCCACTAACTCCTTCTCCAGCCAGAATATATTGGGAAGCTACCCTAAAACTGGGTCTAGAGCTCTCCCTTCTGGGCTGGAGTCAGAACAGTGTTGTGTATGTGTTACCTGTTAAAGGGATCCTTGTCACTTCCAGGCATGGCATCACTCTCCCCGTGAGGAAGGCAATACCACTGTAACAACCGAATTCCTGGGGTGTTACAGATGGAAAACCCCTTTCTGAAACCATCCTCTTCATGACTGTACCTGTAGAACTTCGAGTAGGAATGCTACACTCGGAGAAGGTTAATCTCTATGTGTTGTTGGGTCTGTCTCACCCTTCTTCTAGGTCTACCATGGCTGTGAAAACATGAACCAGTCTTGGAATGGAGATCCGGAGAAATACTCCATTAGTTTAGGAGTGCCACAAGAGATGTTTAGTTCCCATTTGTCCTGATCGACCTCCGGCTTTTCCATCTAATTTACCGGGTTTGCCTGCTGCTTACTGGATGCACGCTGACGTCTTTGGTAAAAAAAAGGCTGAGCCTCTACCACCTCCATATGACTGTTCTATCAACTTTCTACCAGGCTCTTTCCCTACACAAGGCCAAATCTACCCCCTGTAGCAGGCTGGGACCCATGCCATGTACGAGTATATTGAAAGAATCTTGCCAGGGAATTTATCCAGAAATCTTACTCTCCAGCTGGAGCAGGATGCATCAATGTGACCCTTTTATCTATTACAGGGGTCTCAACCAAATTACTACCAAACATAAAACCCTCTGGTTCTCATCTCCAAATTGTTCGTCTTAAGGGTTTCAGAGTTTTTATTGAAGCTTAAACTTCGCAGGGCATACAACCTGATCCAAATACGTCAAGGAGATGACTGGAAGACAGCCTTTAATACCCGAGATGGCCAATTATGAGTATAGGGTAATGCCCTTTGGACTCTGTAATACCCTTCCGTCTTTCAAGAACTGGTGAATGACATCTTCCGGGACCTTCTCTACACATGTGTTGTAGTATACCTAGACAACATCTTGGTGTTCGCTCCCGATCTGCCTTCACACCGAAAAGGATGTTCGCCAGTTTTAGTAGAGATTAATGATGAACGCCAAACATGAAAAGTGCGTCTTCGAACAGACCTCTCTTCTGTTTCTTGGGTACATCATCTCTGAGACCGGCTTGAAAATGGATCCTGAAAAGGAATCCGCCATCTTAAAGTGGCCATGTCCTGACAGTCTGAAAGCCATCCAGCGGTTTCTCAGATTTGCAAACTATTACTGCAAGTTTATTCCACATTTCTCCTCTTGGACAGCTATTTCTGCCCTGATTCGCAAGGGGTACAATCCAAAGATATGGATTCCAGAGGCAGAGAACACCTTTGTGTCTTTAAAATAGGCCTTCTCCTCCACTCTGGTGCTGCCTCATCCAGACAATAACAGGCAATTCTTTATGGAAGTGGACGCTTCTTCAAGGACTTGAACCGTTCTTAAGGTACTCTCACACGACGATATCGCTAGCGATCCGTGACGTTGCAGCGTCCTGGCTAGCGATATCGTCCAGTGTGACAGGCAGCAGCGATCAGGCCCCTGCTGTGCTGTCGCTGGTCGGGGAAGAAAGTCCAGAACTTTATTTCGTCGCTGGACTCCCCGCAGACATCGCTGAATCGGTGTGTGTGACACCGATTCAGCGATGTCTTCACTGGTAACCAGGGTAAACATCGGGTAACTAAGCGCAGGGCCGCGCTTAGTAACCTGATGTTTACCCTGGTTACCATCCTAAAAGTAAAAAAACAACCGCTACATACTTACCTACAGCCGTCTGTCCTCCAGCGCTGTGCTCTGCTCTCCTCCTGTACTGTCTGTGAGCGTCGGTCAGCCGGAAAGCAGAGCGGTGACGTCACCGCTCTGCTTTCCGGCCGCTGTGCTCACACAGACAGTACAGGAGAAGTGCAGAGCACAGCGCTGGAGGACAGACGGCTGTAGGCAAGTATGTAGTGTTTGTTTTTTTTACTTTTAGGATGGTAACCAGGGTAAACATCGGGTTACTAAGCGCGGCCCTGCGCTTAGTTACCCGATGTTTACCCTGGTTACCGGCATCGTTGGTCGCTGGAGAGCGGTCTGTGTGACTGCTCTCCAGCGACCAAACAGCGACGCTGCAGCGATCCGGATCGTTGTCGGTATCGCTGCAGCGTCGCTAAGTGTGACGGTACCTTTACTCAGAAGTCTTCTTCCAGTCGCATGGTGATCTGCGGCTTCTTTTCCAAGATCTTCTGTGCTCCAAAGCGCAATTATTCCATAGGCGATCGAGAACTGTTAGAGATTAGGCTACGTTCACATTAGCGTTCCGCTAATGTGCGTCGCTGTTGCGTCGGCGACGCAGCGGCGACGCGCCCCTATGTTTAACATAGGGGACGCGTGCGTTTTTTTGGTAGCGTTTTTCGACACGTGCGTCGTTTCCGACGCTAGCGTCGGACGCAAGAAAATGCAACAAGTTGCATTTTTCGTGCGTCCGATTTTCGTCAAAAAACGACGCACGCGTCGCAAAACGCAGCGTTTTTGTGCGCGTTTTTTGTGCGTCGTGCGTTGCGTCGCCGTTGCGTTGCAACGCTAATGTGAACGTAGCCTAAACTGTCTCTGGAGGAGTGGCGCTTCTTGCTAGAAGGACCTATGCATACGTTGTTTATATTCTCTGACTACTAGAATATAGCATATCAGCAATCCACACAGTGACTTAACCCATAATAACCCATAATCCATAACCCATAATAACCCATAATAAGTCATAATAAGTCAAGTGGTCCCTGTTCTTCACCTGCTTCAACTTCACACTCCATTTTCAGCAGTCAGATAAGAACGTCAAGGTTGAAGCACTCTCTAAATCCTTCCAGTCTTCTGACCAGGAGGAAGAGCCACAATACATCATTATGTCCTCCAAAATTTTTGTGGTCACTCCATTGGATTTGTCTTGGCTTCCTTTCCTTCCTTTCGGAAAAACGTGGCTGAACCAGATAGGAAGTGAGTTCTTCTGTGGGGTCCCTTGTCTAAGGTGGCTGGCCATGCCGGTCAGAAGAAAACGACTCTCCTCATCTCCCGACATTATTGATGGCCGAAACTGCGCAAGGATATTGCGGATTTCATCTCTGCTTGTCCCCAGAACAAAACTTTGAAACAGCTCTCTGCCAGTTGGCTACTTCCTTTGCCCATACCATCTTCTCCCTGGCAGTAGATTGCAATGAATTTCATCACCAATCTTCCACTATCGGTTGGGTGTACTGCTATTTGGGTAGTTGTGAATTGCTTATCCAAGATGGCCCATTTCACTCCCCTGTCCAATCTCCCATCTGTTCCAGTGCTTGCTCAGAAGTTCATTCTATATATTTTCCACCTCCATGATCTTCCGCTCCATATTGTCTCATATTGTAACGTCCAGTTTACTTCTTGCTTCTGGAAGGACACCTGCAAATTACTTAATGTCACTCTGGATTTCTCTTTGGTCTACCACCCTCAATCCATTGGTCAGGTAGAGCGGGTCAATCAGATCCTGACCAACTTAATGCTGCACTTCGTCAAAGCCCACCACTGTGGCTGGTCCGTACTCCTGCCATGGGAGAAATTCACTTACAGCAACCATGTGAGTTAATCTTCTGCCAAATATCCATTTTCTGTGCTCTACTGTCAACATCCCAATATTCCGTTCCCTGTTTCCACTACCTCCAATATTCCTGCTGCTGAATCACTTGTTAAGGATTTATCTAGGATCTGAGAGGACACAAATTCCACATTATTGAAGTCCTTTGAAGGGATGAAAAGACACGCATACAAGAGACGTCTGGATCCGCCTCTGTTTTGTCCTGGATACAAGGTCTGGCTATCGTCTACATATGTCCGTCTCAAGGTACCCTCCTATAAACTGGGTCCCTGCTTCATCAGTCCATTTAAGGTTCCAAAATAGATTAATCCAGTAGCCTACAAACTCACACTCCCGGCCTCTTTACGAATCCCCAATTCTTTTCATGTGTCTCTCATCAAGCCTGTCATCCTCAGTCCTATTTGAGGTAGAGAACATTCTGGCGACTAAGGCCCCTTTCACACATCCGTTTTTTGCAGTCAGTCACAATCTGTTGGCTCAATGGATCGACAGATCCATCACAGATTGTGAAAAACTGATGCGACTGATCCATTTTTTGGATGGATCCGACTAGCGGATCTGGCTAATTGGATCGGAGCATGCTCAGTTAAAAAAAAACTGAATCCGTCGCCAGATTCCGTCATTTGACGGATATGGCACCACAGGCTTCTTTTCTAGCAAACGACGGACGGACACAGATCCATCACTGTCCGTTTTTTTGACGTACACAAAAAACGTTACTTTGTCTGCTGTCTCCGGCTGCCGGACAAACAATTGTCGACAGATCCACCGAACGACCGATGAAACGTGAGGCCATCCATTGCAATCCTTCGTTAATACAAGTCTATGAGAAAAAACTGATCCGGCGGCATCAGTCACCGGATCCATTTCAAAATTCAATGGATTGTGACTGATGGCAAGAAACTGATGTGTGAAAGGGGACTAAGAGGTCAATCTTGTGGATTGGAATGGGTTCGGTCCTGAGGAGAGGTCCTGGGAGCCCTGGGAGAACATCCATGCCCCTCTCCTCCTGGAGAGATTTTTTACAGGCTTGAAAACGAGAGGGCATAAAGGGGGGTATTGTAACGTCAATGTTCATGCATACTGCCCCCTTCCACGGAAAGGACGCCAACTCACTCACCGCTGCAGCCTTGTGCTCCCTCCCTCTCCTCCTGCCTCTGCTGCCCGGTGTCTGCACTTGGCTCCCAGTTCCCTGAATTGTTAGGGTATATGCACACATCAGGATTTCTTGCAGAAATTTCCTGAAGAAAACCGGAAATTTTCTGCAAGAATTCCGCTTTTTTTTTTTGCGTTTTTTTCCCGTTTTTTTTTTTTCGCGTTTTTTTTCGCATTTTGCAAGCGAAATTAGCTTGCAGAATGCTAAAGTTTTCCAAGCGATCTGTAGCATCGCTTGGTAAACTGACTGACAGGTTGGTCACACTTGTCAAACATAGTGTTTGACAAGTGTGACCAACTTTTTACTATAGATGCTGCCTAAGCAGCATCTATAGTAAAAGATAGAATGTTTAAAAATAATAAAAAAATAAAAAAAAGGGTTATATTTACCTGCAAACAGCCGATCTCCTCAGCAGCGTCCGTTCCTATAGATGGTGTGTGTGTGCAGGACCTTCGATGACGTCGCGGTCACGTGAGCGGTCACATGAGCGGTCACGCGACCAATCACAAGACAGGGAAGTCATCGCAGGTCCTTCACACAGAGCATCTATAGGAATGGAAGCGGCAGCGTGCACCGATGAGAGGCGGGAAGACTCCGGGGCCATCAGAGGGTGAGTATATGACTAATTTTTATTTTAATTCTTTTTTTTTACCAATTATATGGTGCCCAGTCCGTGGAGAAGAGTCTCCTCTCCTCCACCCTGGGTACCAACCGCACATAATCTGCTTACTTCCCACATGGTGTGCACAGCCCCATGCGGAAAGTAAGCAGATCAATGCATTCCTAGGTGTGCGGAATCCCCGCAATTCCGCAAATTTAATGAACATGTTGCTTTTTTTTCCGCAATGCAATTTTTTCGCGGGAAAAAATGCAACATTTGCACTAGAAATGCGGAATACACTGTAAATAATAGGAGGCATATGTAAGCGTTTTTTCGCGTTTTTATCACGTTTTTATAGCGAAAAAACGCAAAAAAACCCGCGAAAAATACTGAACGTGTGCACATGGCCTTAGTCTGTTTCTTAAATAGGCTTGCTAGTTCTCAGGTCCCAGTGCTCGTTTCCCGGTATTTTATTATTATTATTATTTATTTATATAGCACCATTAATTCCATGTTGCTGTACATGAGAAGGGGTTACATAGAAGTTACAGATGTCACTTAAGGTAAACAAACTAACAATCACAGGCTGATACAGAGGGGAGAGGACTCTGCCCTTGCAGGCTTGCATTCTACTGGATGGTGGGGAAGGAGACAGTAGGTTGGGGGGTTGCAGCAGCTCTGATGTTGGTGAGGCGGTAGCGGGGTCAGTGCAGGCTGTAAGCTTTCCTGAAGAGGTGGGTTTTCAAGTTCCGTCGGAAGGATCCGAATGTGGTTGATAGTCGGACATGTTGGGGCAAAGAATTCCAGAGGATTGAGGATATTCGGGAGAAGTCTTGGAGGCGGTTGGGTGAGGAGCGAATAAGTATGGAGGAGAGAAGGAGGTCTTGGGAGGACCAGAGATTACGTGAGGGAAGATATCAAGAAATTAGTTCAGAGATATATGGAGGAGATAGGTTATGGATGGCTTTGTAGGTCAGTATTAGTAATTTGAACTGGATACACTGAGGGAATGGGGGCTAGGGAAGAGATTTCCAGAGGGAAGAAGCGGAGGAGTAGCAAGAAGAGAGATTAATTAGTCAGGCAGCAGAGTTAAGCATGGACTGGAGATGTTCAAGGGTGCTAGCAGGGAGGCCACAGAAAAGGATGTTGCAGTTGTTGAGGTGGGAGATGATGAGGGCATGCACAAGCATTTTAGTAGATTGAGGGTTGAGGAAGGGATGGATTCTGGAGATATTTTTGAGCTGGAGGCGACAAGAGGTGGAAAGAGCTTGTGTGTGCGGTTTAAAGAACAGGGCAGAGTCAAGGGTTACTCCGATGCAGCGTACTTCCGGTTCGGGGGAAAGCCTGATGTCATTAATTGTGATAGATAGGTCAGGTAAGGAAGATTTGTGAGATAGAGGAAAGATGCTGAGTTCATATTTGTCCACATTGAGTTTTAGGAAGCGAGAGGAGAAGAAGGAGGATATGGCTGATAGACACTCTGGGATTCTGGACAGCAGAGAGGTGACGTCTGGGCCAGAGAGGTACATCTGAGTGTCATAAGTGTAAAGGTGGTACTGGAATCCATGGGAATTCATGAGTTGTCCCAATGTAGGAAGGGCCAGGGGGTGCTAGAGTGGTAGCCATGGCCGTCAGTAATCCTTGTATGACTCCCTGGTCCCTTCCCCATAAAAGTTCACAATTTTTCGCTGTGTTACCTCTGTGTTGGCTTCCTACATCATCTGGACTTGCTCGGTACGGGGATGGCTTCCTCACAGAAGGCTCCAGAATAACAGAGACACACTCCGGGTTAACTTTAACCATAACTTCTTTACTTAACACAGATTGTTCAATTACAGGCACTTCGGGTAAAGCATACAACACATCTTTCTCTGTCCCTGCTCTGTCCTTTCCTCTTAATAATCGCCCCAGGTCAGACCACTTCTCTCGGTCCCGCAGAACCTATTCCATCCGGAATTCTTGCCTCACAAGGGGGAGTCCTATACCATTTTGCCCTGGTTCTAACTACAGCCGCCCAGGCAAAGATCTGACACATCTCGGGTGTAGTGACTGTGCTGACCTGTCTTCTTGCTCTATAAGGGAAAGACTTCCTTCAGCATCCGCAGTGCTTCGGTTCTCTTTTCCTCCTAGAGGAATCCTTTCCTTGAAGCTGTTCTATGCTGGGCCCCTTCTTAAACATTGTGGGGCACAGCAACTTCTGGCTAGTCAGCCCAGTGAGCTGCACGGGCGCTGAGGCCCTGACTCCAACTAACTAAAAGCAGGAAGCTCTCACTAACTTATGAGTAGTACATATAAGGTGTAGCAATACTCTTGTACACGGTGACAATACACTTTATGTGTAGCAGTGCCACCATGTATGAACAAATTAATGATAAACACTGTACACATTTAAAGGTATTTGAGGGAAAGAAGGAACAACATATAGTGAAACTCCCTACACCAGGCCAAGTGTATAGATTGAGAAGAGTGTCCTAGAACAGAGCCTTGGGGGATTCCAACAGAGAGAAGGTGAGATGAGGAGGCCAAAGGAGGAGAGGATCTGTAGTAGGAGGCAGTCATCAACTGTGTTAAAAGCAGAGGAGCGGTCTAGGAAGAGGAGTATAGAGTATTGTCCATTAGCTTTGGCTGTAAGTACGTCGTTAGTAATTTTGGTCAGGGCAGTCTCAGTGGAGTGATGGGGGTGGAAATCAGATTGTAGATGGTCAAAGAGCAAGTTAGAGGAGAGATGGGAGGAAAGTTCAGCATGGACAAGCTGCTCCAGGAGGTTGGAAGCTAATGGGAGCAGCGATATTGGGCGACAGCTTGACATAGCGTTTGGGTCGAGGATTGGCTTCTTAAGGATAGGCATGATTGTGGCATGTTTGAAAGCAGAAGGGAAGGTACCAGAAGTTAGTGATAGGTTGAAGAGGTGGGTTAGGGATGAGATAAGAGTGGTGGTGAGGTTTGGGAGGAGGTCGAACGCACAGGTGATGAGATGCGATTTGGAAAAAAGACAATTAAGCTCCCCTTCAGTGATGTTGGATGGGGAGGTTATTGGGGAAGGGAATTGGTCTGGTATGCAAAGGGGTTATGGTGGTTGAACAATGAAGACTTGCCTTGTTTGGTCGATCTTATTTTTAAAGTGTGTGGCAAAGTCCTCAGCAGAGATGAGGAGGGAGTTAAAAGTTTTGAATAACTGTTTGGGTTTGTAGGATAAGGAAGATATGAGGGTTGTGAAGTAGGCCTGTTTAGCAGAGGTGAGGGCAGAATTGAAAGTGAGTGTTGCCTGTTTGAATGCAGTGAAGTCGTCTTGCGAATTTGTTTTCTTCCAACACTGCTCTGCAATCCTAGACACTTGCTGGAGCTTTTTAGAGGTGTTGTTGTGCCATGGTTGTCTGTTGATACATCGCACTCTGCCATGAACGAGAGGGATGTTTTACCTGCTGAAGCCTCCAACCAAATGCACCAGCAGGGCGCAGCGGACCCGATAAATGATGGCAAACACACAGGTGCAAAAAATACCGATGAAACAACCACTTTCAATCCAGTGTTGGCTGTTTGGCATTAGTGCACAAAAAGATAGAAGATACTAGTCTGTATATGGCATAATTCACACAAGCAATGCAGAGCATCTTGTTTATAGCCTATTAGTAACGCACATGCAGGCAGGCTGCCCAGTGCTACAAAATGCATGCTGTGCGAACAGGGGCCAATAGTTTACAGAGCCATCTTGGTCCGACTGCGCCCTGCAAGATAAAGTGCAAAGAGAAAACCACATATCAATGTATGTAAGGTACTAGTTTATATTGGGGCCTCAATACGTAAGCTGGCAACCCACGTCAAGGGTCCTTACAATTTGCCAGTCCTAACGCTAAACATTGAATAAAAGCTCACCGACACAAAAAGAGGACTTCAAAATCCTCCAAAAAATTCAAAAAAGTCACAGAGAAAAAAGCAGAGATGTTTTACCTGCTGAAGCCTCCAACCAAATGCACCAGCAGGGCGCAGCGGACCCGATAAATGATGGCAAAAACACAGGTGCAAAAAATAACGATGAAACAACCACTTTCAATCCAGTGTTGGCTGTTTGGCATTAGTGCACAAAAAGACACCTCACCTGTGTTTTTACATCACTGACAAGCTGGTATATTTAATACAGTATGCAGTGAACTGTATAATGTTGCTATATTGTTTATGACTGTTAAATGCTATGTGTATTATAAGGTTGTTATACTTATACACAATATACATATGTTATTGTGCAGGGAAAATGTAGTATGCAGATTAGTCCACTAGAGGGGAGGCACAATAGTATATGATAGCAATAGGATAGGAACTAGTTACTTAGGAGGGGCTAACTGTGTAAGGTGTAGAGAGCTTCCTGCATTTAGTCAGAAGGGCCTCAGAGCCTGTACAGGGCAGTTGAGCCATGTAATGTTTCTCAAGTAAAGGAGCCCAGCTCGTCCAGGGCCTAGGAGTAATGATTGCCGGTGAAGCAGAGGAATACGGGGCAGCATTGTCATGATGATGGTCAGCTACTTAGGAAGACACCTGCATGTCTGGGGCCTCTTACAGTTAGGTAGACTGGTCAGACTGAATGCTGCGGTACCGGGAACAATGGTGCGACCCAGTAATATTCCTAAAGAGGAGAGGGACAGCACAGGGACAGAAAATGTTGTGTCTTGTGAATTATCTTGTGCTGTACCTAAATGTGAACTGGATGAGCTGAGAAAGGAACTGAGTAAAATCGTTTGTTTTAAGTTGGAACTTGACTCTGTCTCTCTTTATGTGGAACCTAAAGAAAGAAACCTCCAGTGAATCAGAGAGAACCCAGATGGACAGGTAAGAGGACAAAAAGGTACGCTACCACTGGGACATTGTGTGTATGTGATGGAGGGCCACGGAGCACTAAAGGAGCCACCATTGAAAGCAACGACTACAGCCCTGGTCCCCAATACACTTGGTGTAGTTCGACAGGATCTGGTAACTTTGCAATGCAGTGATGCCTTTAATGTGATAAAGAAACGTGCCTTTAATGTGATATCCTGGATGTCACTGACACCCTGATTGTGACAAAGATGGCGACTCTGAATATGGTGGAAAATGGCGCTAAGAGGACAACTTTAAGCCAGAGTCAGCAGGATAGGCTGGAGATGCATGCCCCGGTGAACAGTGCCAGCCCATGATGGGCGCGATGGAGGAGAAGAAAACCTCGTCCTTTGCAACAGATCCCAGAGGAATGGGTGGAGCACCTGGCAGCGGCTCCACCCTGGAACAGGTGGGGTCCAGAAAAGCAGCGATGCAATTCAAGATGCTGCACCGGCAGTGATGGACCACTCTTGTCCATGGTGCTGCTGTGGCATAGGAGATGGCGGCAGGAGGAAGAAAAGACCCGACCCGAGAGGCTAAGGGGAGTTGCTGACGAATTTTGGACTGACCAATTCCCCGTACCTACCGAGGAGAATGTGCGGCTGCCGGAGATGGAACACTGTCATTGGGAACTGGAAAGGACCGATGAACCAGAAGAACAGTCTTCCCCGGAAGAGCCCAAGCCGGCAATGAAGAAGCCTGCTCTGGAGTGCGCAGCTGCTATGGCAGAGGGATCCACCGGTCGTGGAGCCATCGTGGCCAGGATGCCGGAACAGTTGGTGAGTGAGCTCCGATCCCAAACTGCAGACCGCAGGCTCATGCCTGGCGGTGCACTGTCCCTTGGCCTGTCGCAGTTCTACCAAGACGCAGAGGGCCCCTTTCCATCCCCCGGGCAGGCCACCTGGATGGCGGGGGTTATAAAATGGAAAAAACAGCTGGAAAAGGCTATCTGAGAGGAGCTGCGCCAACCAGGAGGGAGCGCTATGGACGGACGTCGCACCCGCGGGCAGCTAGTTGACACAGACATCGACCACAGCTATGGATTTGTTCATAAGGTGGGCACCAACGCTAAGGTGTATGTGAATGCCACCTCACTTATGTACGGGAGGCTCCTAAGGGAAGGAGATTGGGTCTCCTTCTTTAAAGAGGATAGTCCTCAGGGATATTTTGCGGTGGCTGTCATATTGTGTCAGGTGGATAACCTGGACCTTTATGCAGATCTGGAACAGGTCCAGTCAGCCCCCTGTTCTCTGGACACTGTACAGCCCAGTTCAGCCCCTGCTCTGTTATTGCAGCCTGATGGAGAATACAGCGGCACGAGATGTGCGTCGCTGAACTGTGGTGCTTAACCTAGTAAGAGGAGTAGTGCTCATTGCACAATAAGGAATGGGACTGTTCTGCATCCCTGTGGGCAAAGGAGCTCTGTAGCACTGAAGTCAGGTGCAGTGTGGCTGGTACGGGCCACAGTTAAAAATTGAATGTTGATTTTCTCCTCTCCCAGTTCTTTTGCGCACGTTGCGTTTCCCCTGCTGGATTGCAGGGTTTTTACACTATGTGGTTATGGGCCTATTGGCTGAACAAAGACTGTGTGTGGTTGTTGAGCGTGCATCACACTTGTGCTTAAAGGGCCATACTCTGTGCAAAGGAGGGAGGGGGAAGACCCCCAAGGTCTGAGGACCTGATGGGAAGGTCCGGATGATTTAATATGGACTGTGCTAATGTGCTCGGGTCCCCAAAAATAAAAGGGACAGGAGCCATATGGACTTGTGATGCCAGTTGAGAGACTGTCACTTAGCATCTGTTTAGAATTGCCATGGGAAAACGGACTTTATTGTGGAGCTAAATAACTTTCTCCGGCCTCAAATAGTTTTTCTATGACAAGTAAATGGACGTTTTAACGGACTCTTATGTGAGCCAAAAGACTTTCTGCGGCTGCGGTGGGTGATCTCCGGCACCCTCTGCTGAGCTGAAAAACTTCTTAGACGTATTATTATTCCATCCATGTGACCCGGGCCCTACTTCCCAAGGATGGAACAGTACGTCATAGGTGATCGGCCGTCCTCACGGGGGGAGCGAGGCCGATCGCCGCCAGGTGTCAGCTGATTATTACAGCTGACATCCGGCACTATGTGCCAGGAGCGGTCACGGACTGGTCCTGGAACATTAACCACCAGAGCACTGCGATCAAACACAGAGCACTATGCGTTCCCGCGGCATAGGGAAGCATCGCTCAGGGAGGGGGCTCCCTGCGTGCTTCCCTGAGACCCTCGGAACAACACGATGTGATAGCGTTGTTCAGACGGTCTTCTACCTCCTCCTCCCTGCAGGAACAGGATCCAAAATGGCCACGGGGCTCTTTCCGGGTCCTGCAGGGAGGTGGCTTGCAAGCGCCTGCTCAGAGCAGCAGTCGGCAAGCCTGGAGCACTGCCTGTCAGATCAATGATCTGACACAATGCTTTGCAAAGTGTCAGATCAGCAATCTGACACTATAACATGACCCACCCTGGGACAAAGTAAAAAAGTTAAAAAAAAATATTTACATGTGTAAAAAAAAAATCCTAAATAATGAAAAAATATATATATATTGTTCCAATAAATACATTTCTTTGTCTAAATAAAAAAAACAATAAAAGTACACATATTTAGTATCGCTGCGTTCGTAATGACCCAACCTATAAAACTGTCCCACTAGTTAACCCCTTCAATGATCACCATAAAAAAAAAAAAACGAGGCAAAAAACAACGCTTTATTATCATACCGCCAAACAAAAAGTGGAATAACACGCGATCAAAGAGACGGATATAATTAAACATGGTACCGCTTAAAACGTCATCTTGTCCCACAAAAAATGAACTGCCATACAGCATCATCCTCAAAAAAATTAAAATTATAGTCCTCAGAATAAAGCGATGCAAAAATAATTATTTTTTATATAAAATAGATTTTATACTATAAAAGCGCCAAAACATAAAAAATGATATAAATGAGGTATCGCTGTAATTGTACTGACCCAAAGAATAAAACTGCTTTATCAATTTTATGAAACATGGAACGGTATAAACTCCCCCCCCCCCCACCCCCCCAAAAAAAAAGAAATTCACGAATTGCTGGTTTTTGTTCATTGTGCCTCACAAAAATAGGAATAAAAAGCGATCAAAAAAGTGACGTACCCGAAAATGGTACCAATAAAACCATCAACTCGTCCCGAAAAAAACAAGACCTCACAAGTCTCTGTGGACCAAAATATGGAAAAATTATAGCTCTCAAAATGTGGAGACGCAAAAACTTTTTTGCAATAAAAGCGTCTTTTAGTGTGTGACAGCTGCCAATCATAAAAATCTGCTAAAAAAAGCTATAAAAGTAAATCAAACCCCCCTTCATCACCCCCTTAGTTAGGGAAATATAATCAAATTTAAATAATGTATTTATTTCCATTTTCTCATTAAGGTTAGGGTTGGGGCTAAAATTAGGGTTAGGGTTGGGGCTAAAGTTAGGGATAGGGCGACAATTAGAGTTGGGGCTACGGTTAGGGTTGGGGCTACAGTTAGGGTTGGGGCTACAGTTAGGGTTAGGGTTGGGGCTACAATTAGGGTTGGGGCTAAAGTTAGGGTTAGGGTTGGGGCTAAATTAAGGGTTAAGGTTGGGCCTAAAGTAAGGGTTAGGGTTGGGGCTAAAGTTAGGGTTAGGGTTGGGGCTAAAGTAAGGGTTAGGGTTGGGGCTAAAGTTAGGGTTAGGATTGGGGCTAAAGTTAGTGTTGGGGCTTAAGTTAGGGTTTGGATTACATTATTTATGGTTGGGATTAGGGTTGGGGTTAGGGTTGGGATTAGGGTTAGGGAATTGTTGGAGCTAGGGGTGTGGTTAGGGTTGGGATTAGGGTTAGGGGTGTGTTGGGGTTAGGGGTGAGGTTGGGATTAGGGTTAGGGGCATGTTCGGGTTAGGGGTGTGGTTATGGTTAGGGTTGGGCTTAGGGTTAGGGGTGTGTTAGGGTTAGGGTTTCAGTTAGAATTGGGGGGTTTCCACTGTTTAGGCACATCAGGGGCTCTCCAAATGCGACATGGTGCCCGATCTCAATTACAGCCAATTCTGCGTTGAAGAAGTAAAATAGTGATCCTTCCCTTCCAAGCTCTCCCGTGGGCTAAAACAGAGGTTTACCTCAACATACGGGGTATCAGTGTACTCAGGAAAAATTGGACAACAACTTTTGGTGTCCAATTTCTCTGGTTACCCTTGGGAAAATAAAAATTTGGGAGGCTAAAAAAACATTCTTGTGGGAAAAAATGATTTTTTATTTTCACCGCTCTGCGTTATAAATTGTAGTGAAACACTTGGGGGTTCAAAGTTCTCACTACACATCTAGATAAGTTACTTGGGGGGTCTAGTTTCCAATATGGGATCACTTGTGCGGGATTTCTACTGTTTAGGTACATCAGGGGCACTGAAAACGCAATGTGACGCCTGCTGTTATGATCTGGTGGCCTTGGAGCAGCATGAGGCATACTCTGGAGAAGGTGGCCCCTGTACTGACCGCAAACCTTGAACTTAGCAGCGCAACTAGAAGTAGCCGTGGGGGGTACCTAACTCTCCCTAGACCCCTCGACACAGCCTAAGAAACTAACTACCCCTAAAGACAGAAACAGGAAACCTATCTTGCCTCAGAGAAAATCCCCAAAGGACAGACAGCCCCCCACAAATATTAACTGTGAGAGGAGAGGGAAAAAACACACGCAGACATGAAATCAGGATTTAGCATAGGAGGCCATACTAGCTAAATAGAAAGGATAGAACAGAGTACTATGCGGTCAGTATTAAAACACTAGAAAATATCCACCACAGAAAATACAAAACACCACATCTGACTAAAGACATGGAGGGTATATCTGCATCTCCAGACACTCAGCAAGGCTGCAAAAAATACTTCACAGACAAAGCTGGACAAGACAAAACATGAAAATGCACAGAACTATAAGGTCCACAGCAGGTGGACAGCAAAAACAAAGCCAGGACTTATCTTTGAAGAAAAGCACAGCGAACAGGAGAGACCAGAAGGGATGTGAATCCTCCAAAAACAATAGAAACTGGCAGGGACTAAAGAGTCCTGCAAAGCTATATATCCCAGTCAGTTTTGCAATTAGTAGATACACCTGTCCAATCCTGCAGTCCAGGCACAACTGCATTACCCTCTACAACCACCGGAGGGAGCCCAAAAGCTGAATTCACAACAGTACCCCCCCTTGAGGAGGGGTCACCGAACCCTCACCAGAGCCCCCAGGCCGATCAGGATGAGCCCGATGAAAGGTACGAACCAAATCAGCGGCATGGACATCAGAGGCAGAAACCCAAGAATTATCCTCCAGGCCATAACCCTTCCATTTGACAAGGTACTGAAGCTTCCGCCTCGAAAAACGAGAATCCAAAATCTTCTCAACAACATATTCCAACTCCCCATCGACCAACACAGGGGCCGGAGGATCAACAGAGGGAACAACGGGCTCCACATATTTCCGTAACAAAGATCTATGGAAGACATTATGAATAGCAAAAGAGGTCGGAAGCGCCAGGCGAAAGGACACCGGATTAATAATCTCAGAAATCCTATAAGGACCAATAAATCGAGGCTTAAACTTAGGGGAAGAAACCTTCATAGGAACATGACGGGAAGATAACCAAACCAGATCCCCAACCCGAAGCTGGGAACCAACACACCGACGACGGTTAGCAAAACGTTGAGCCTCCTCCTGAGACAGCACCAAATTGTCCACCACATGAGCCCAAATCTGCTGCAACCTGTCGACCACAGAATCCACACCAGGAAGGTCAGAAGGCTCAACCTGCCCAGAAGAAAAACGAGGATGAAAACCAAAATTACAAAAAAAAGGCCTCCAAGGTCTGATTAGTTCGCTCAGTCTGGCCATTTGAGGATGAAATGCAGAAGAAAAGGCCCGCCAAAACCTAGAAACAAACTGGGAACCTCTGTCGGACACAATATTCTCCGGAATACCATGCAAACGTACCACATGCTGAAAAAACAACGGAACCAAATCAGAAGAAGAAGGCAATTTAGGTAAAGGCACCAAATGAACCATCTTAGAAAATCGGTCACAGACAACCCAGATAACCGACATCCTTTGGGAAACAGGAAGATCGGAAATAAAATCCATAGAAATATGTGTCCAGGGCCTCTTGGGGACCGGTAATGGCAAAAGCAACCCGCTAGCGTGGGAACAGCAAGGCTTAGCCCGTGCACAAATCCCACAGGACTGCACAAAAGAACGCACATCCCGCGACAAAGAAGGCCACCAAAAGGACCTACCAACCAAATCTCTGGTACCAAAAATCCCAGGATGGCCAGCCAACACAGAACAATGAACCTCAGAAATCACTTTACTAGTCCATCTATCAGGAACAAACAGTTTCCCCACTGAACAGCGGTCAGGTTTATTAGCCTGAAATTCCTGAAGAATCCGTCGTAAATCAGGGGAAATGGCAGAAAGGACCACCCCTTCCTTCAGAATGCCAACCGGCTCAAGAACCCCAGGGGAATCAGGAAAAAACTCCTAGAGAGGGCATCCGCCTTAACATTCTTAGTACCAGGAATGTACGAGACCACAAAATCAAAACGGGAGAAAAACAGGGACCATTGAGCCTGTCTAGAATTCAGCCGTTTGGCAGACTCGAGGTAAATCAGATTCTTATGATCGGTCAGGACCACAATACGGTGCTTGGCCCCCTCAAGCCAATGTCGCCACTCCTCAAATGCCCACTTCATAGCCAACAACTCCCGATTGCCGACATCATAATTGCGTTCCGCAGGCGAAAACTTCCGAGAAAAGGAGGCACACGGTTTCATCAAGGAACCATCAGAATTCCTCTGAGATAAAACGGCCCCTGCCCCAATCTCAGACGCGTCAACCTCAACCTGAAATAGAAGAGAAATATCTGGCTGACGCAACACAGGGGCAGAAGTAAATAGGCGTTTAAGCTCCTGAAAGGCAGAAACAGCCGTGGAGGACCAATTCGTCACATCAGCGCCTTTCTTTGTCAAATCGGTCAGAGGTTTAACCACACTGGAGAAGTTGGCAATGAAACAACGATAAAAATTAGCAAAGCCCAAGAATTTCTGAAGGCTCTTCACAGATGTGGGCTGAATCCAATCATGAATGGCCTGAACCTTAACCGGATCCATTTCTATAGATGAGGGAGAAAAAATGAAGCCCAAAAAAGAAACCTTCTGCACTCCAAAGAGGCACTTCGACCCCTTCACAAATAAAGCATTACTACTGAGGATCTGAAATACCATCCTGACCTGCTTCACATGAGACTCCCAATCATCGGAAAAAATCAAAATATCATCCAAATATACAACCATGAATTTATCAAGATAACTCCGAAAGATATCATGCATGAAGGATTGGAACACAGATGGGGCATTAGAGAGTCCGAATGGCATCACAAGGTATTCAAAATGGTCTTCGGGCGTATTAAATGCAGTTTTCCATTCGTCACCCTGCTTAATACGAATAAGATTATATGCCCCTCAAAGGTCTATCTTGGTAAACCAGCTAGCCCCCTTAATCCTAGCAAACAAATCAGTAAGCAAAGGCAAAGGGTATTGAAATTTGACCGTGATCTTATTCAAGAGGCGATAATCAATACAGGGTCTCAAGGAGCCATCCTTCTTGGCAACAAAAAAAAAACCTGCTCTCAATGGTGAAGAAGATGACCGAATATGCCCCTTCTCCAAAGACTCCTTAATATAGCTCCGCATGGCGGCATGTTCTGGCACAGACAGGTTGAAAAGTCGGCCCTTAGGGAACTTACAACCTGGAATCAAGTCAATAGCACAATCACGGTCCCTATGCGGTGGAAGGGAACTGGATTTGGGCTCATCGAATACATCCTGGAAATCTGACAAAAACTCAGGAATTTCAGAAGAGGGGGAAGAGGAAATTGACATCAAAGGAACGTGACCATGAACCCCCTGACAACCGCAACTAGTCACAGACATAGATCTCCAATCTAACACCGGATTATGTTCCTGTAACCATGGGAAACCCAGCACAATATCATCATGCAAATTATGCAACACCAGAAAACGACAATCTTCCTGATAAGCTGGCGCCATGCGCATGGTCAGCTGTGTCCAAAACTGAGGTTTATTTTTAGCCAACGGTGTAGCATCAATGCCCCTTAAAGGAATAGGGTTCTGCAAAGGCTGCAAGGGGAAACCACAACGTCTGGCAAATTTTAAGTCCATTAAGTTCAGAGCGGCGCCTGAATCCACAAATGCCATGACGGAAAATGATGATAATGAGCAGATCAAGGTCACAGATAACAGAAATTTAGGTTGCGCAGAACTGATAGTAACAGAACTAGCGATTCTCTTTGTACGCTTAGGGCAATCAGAAATAACATGAGTAGAATCGCCGCAGTAAAAACACAACCTATTCTGGCGCCTGAATCTTAGACGTTCAGCTCTAGACAAAATCCTATCACACTGCATAGGCTCCGGGCTCCGTTCGGAGGACAACGCCACAGTGTGCACAACTCTGCGCTCGCGCAAGCGCCGATCAATCTGAATGGCCAGGGACATAGAATCACTCAGACCAGCAGGCGTGGGGAACCCCACCATAACATCTTTAACGGATTCAGAAAGACCCTTTCTGAAAATTGCTGCCAAGGCATCCTCATTCCATTTAGTCAGTACAGACCATTTTCTAAATTTCTGGCAATACGATTCTGCCGCTTCTTGACCCTGACACAGGGCCAACAAGATCTTCTCAGCTTGATCCACAGAATTAGGCTCATCATACAATAACCCCAATGCTTGAAAGAAATAATCAACATTAAGCAAAGCAGGATTGCCAGTTTCCAGGGAAAATGCCCAATCCTGTGGGTCACCATGCAGCAGAGATATGATAATTTTAACCTGCTAAATGGGATCACCAGAAGACCGGGGTCTCAATGCAAAAAACAGTTTACAGTTATTTTTGAAACTCAAAAATTTGGATCTGTCACCAAAGAATAAATCAGGAGTGGGAATCCTAGGTTCTAAGGCAGGAGTCTGAACAATATAATCTGAAATACCCTGTACCCTAGCAGCAAGCTGATCCACACGAGAAACTAACTCCTGAACACTCATGTTATTACTAGGTTCCGCAGCCACCCAGAGATAAAGAGGGAGGAACAGGCTAAGGAAAAAAAAAGGCTCAAAACCTTCCCTCCCTTCTTCTGAGATGCAATTAACTCATTGTGGGCCAGTTGTACTGTTATGATCTGGTGGCCTTGGAGCAGCATGAGACGTACTCTGGAGAAGGTGGCCCCTGTACTGACCGCAAACCCTGAACTTAGCAGCGCAACTAGAAGTAGCCGTGGGGGGTACCTAACTCTCCCTAGACCCCTCGACACAGCCTAAGAAACTAACTACCCCTAAAGACAGAAACAGGAAACCTATCTTGCCTCAGAGAAAATCCCCAAAGGACAGACAGCCCCCCATAAATATTAACTGTGAGAGGAGAGGGAAAAAACACACGCAGACATGAAATCAGGATTTAGCATAGGAGGCCATACTAGCTAAATAGAAAGGATAGAACAGAGTACTATGCGGTCAGTATTAAAACACTAGAAAATATCCACCACAGAAAATACAAAACACCACATCTGACTAAAGACATGGAGGGTATATCTGCATCTCCAGACACTCAGCAAGGCTGCAAAAAATACTTCACAGACAAAGCTGGACAAGACAAAACATGAAAATGCACAGAACTATAAGGTCCACAGCAGGTGGACAGCAAAAACAAAGCCAGGACTTATCTTTGAAGAAAAGCACAGCGAACAGGAGAGACCAGAAGGGATGTGAATCCTCCAAAAACAATGGACAACTGGCAGGGACTAAAGAGTCCTGCAAAGCTATATACCCCAGTCAGTTTTGCAATTAGTAGATACACCTGTCCAATCCTGCAGTCCAGGCACAACTGCATTACCCTCTACAACCACCGGAGGGAGCCCAAAAGCTGAATTCACAACAGCCTGCAGACCATTCCATCTAAGTCTGCATTCCAAACAGCGTTCCTTCCCTTCCAAGCTCTGCCATGCACCCAAACGGTGGTCCCCCACATATGGGGTGTCAGCGTATTCAGGACAAATTGGACAACAACTTTTGGGGTCCAATTTCTCCTGTTACCCTTGGGAAAATACAAAACTGGGGGCTAAAAAATAATTTTTGTGGAAATGTTTTTTTTAATTTTCACGGCTTTGCATAATAAAGTGCAGTGAAACACTTGGGGGTTCAAAGTTCTCACCACACATCTAGGTAAGTTCCTTAGGGGGGTCTACTTTGCAAAATGGTGTCACTTGTGGGGGGTTTCTATGTTTAGGCCCATCCGGGGCTCTCCAAACATGACATGGCGATCCATCTCAATTCCAGTCAATTTTCCATTGAAAAGTTAAACGGCGCTCCTTCCCTTCCGAGCTCTGCCATGCACCCAAACAGTGGTTTACCCCGCATATGGGGTATCAGCGTACTCAGGACAAATTGCACAACAACTTTTGGGATCCAATTTCTTCTGTTACCCTTGGGAAAATAAAAAATTGGGGGCGAAAAGATCATTTTTGTGAAAAAATATGATTTTTTATTTTTACGGCTCTACATTATAAACCCACCAAGTGCTCACGACACATCTAGATAAGTTCCTTAGGGGATTTATTTTCCAAAATAGTGTCACTTGTGGAGGGTTTCAATGTTTAGGCACATCAGGGGCTCTCCAAACGCGACATGGCGTCCTATCTCAATTCCAGTCAATTTTGCATTGAAAAGTCAAATGGTACTCCTTCCCTTCTGAGCTTTGCCATGCATCCAAACAGTGGTTTACCCCCACATATTGGGTATTAGCATACTCAGAACAAATTGTACAACAACTTTTGGTGTCCAATTTCTCCTGTTACCCTTGGTAAAATAAAACAAATTGGAGCTAAAGTAAATTTTTTGTGAAAAAAGTTAAATGTTCGGTTTTTTTAACCCCTTCATGACCGGGGGATTTTTCGTTTTTCCGTGTTCGTTTTTCGCTCCCCTCCTTCCCAGAGCCATAACTTTTTTATTTTTCCGTCAATTTGGCCATGTGAGGGCTTATTTTTTGCGGGACGAGTTGTACTTTTGAACGACATCATTGGTTTTAGCATGTCGTGTACTAGAAAACGGGAAAAAAATTCCAAGTGCGGTGAAATTGCAAAAAAAGTGCAATCCCACATTGGTTTTTTGTTTGGCTTTTTTGCTAGGTTCACTAAATGCTAAAAATGACCTGCCATTATGATTCTCCAGGTCATTACGAGTTCATAGACACCAAACATGACTAGGTTATTTTTTATCTAAGTGGTGAAAAAAAATTCCAAACTTTGCTAAAAAAAAAAAAAAAAAAATTGTGCCATTTTCCGATACTCGTAGCGTCTCCATTTTTCATCATCTGGGGTCGGTTGAGGGCTTATTTTTTGCGTGCCGAGATGATGTTTTTAATGATAGCATTTCGGTGCAGATACGTTCTTTTGATCGCCCGTTATTGCATTTTAATGCAATGTCGCGGCGACCAAAAAAACGTAATTCTGGCGTTTCGAGTTTTTTTCCCGCTACGCTGTTTAGCGATCAGGTTAATACTTTTTTTAATTTGATAGATCGGGCGATTATGAGCGCGGCGATACCAAATATGCGTAGATTTGATATTTTTTTATTGATTTATTTTGATTGGGGCGAAAGGGGGGTGATTTAAACTTTTATGTTTTTTTTATTTTTTTCACATTTTTTTAAACTTTTTTTTTTAACTTTTGCCATGCTTCAATAGCCTCCATGAGAGGCTAGAAGCAGGCACAACCCGATCGGCTCTGCTACATAGCAGCGATCTGCTGATCGCTGCTATGTAGCAGAATTGCACGTGTGCTGTGAGCGCCGACCACAGGGTGGCGCTCACAGCGACGGGCAATCAGTAACCATAGAGGTCTCAAGGACCTCTATGGTTACCATTCACAAGCATCGCCGACCCCCGATCATGTGACGGGGGTCGGCGATGACGTCATTTCCGGCCGCCCGGCCGGAAGTGGTAGTTAAATGCCGCTGTCTGCGTTTGACAGCGGCATTTAACTAGTTAATAGGTGCGGGCAGATCGCGATTCTGCCCGCGCCTATTACGGGCACATGTCAGCTGTTCAAAACAGCTGACATGTCCCGGCTTTGGTGCGGGCTCACCGCGGAGCCCTGCATCAAAGCAGGGGAGCCGGCATCGGACGGTATAGTACGTCCGATGCCGGTAAGGGGTTAAACATTCCAAAAATTCCTGTAAAATACCTGAAAGGTTAATAAACTTCTTGAATGTGGTTTTAAGCACCTTGAGAGGTGCAGTTTTAGAATGGTATCACACTTGGATATTTTCTATCATATAGGCCCCTCAGAGTGACTTCAAATGTGATGTAGTCCCCCCAAAAAATGGGTGTTGTAAAAATGAGAAATCGCTGGGCAACTTTTAACCCTTATAACTCCTGTTAAGTGTCAAGTTCCCTCCACTGTACAAAGGGAATCTCAAACCACCTCCACTGCGGTCTCCTATTCTTTTTCAGCCGCAGTGGAGCCTGCTCAGCGGAGACGTCGGTCCCAGCGTCTGGCTCAGGCAGATACTGTGCGCTTGGTTACTGCTGATCTTCCAGGCTCAGCCATTGTAACCAGCACTGTTGTGCGGCAAGCAGATGCTCCTGGGACTAAGTTCTGCTTTTCCTCTACTGAACATGCCCAAGGGACGACCTCTCATTGGAAGTCGGGGGTTAGATGCTCAGGTCCTGAAGCAGTTCCTATTGGACCACTAGGAAAGTCCTGGAGAGTTTTCTCTATAAAAGGTTTGCATGGCCGCACGGCCATGCTCTAGAATTAAACTATGTTTATGAGCTTAGCTACCTTGTGGTCTGTGTCTGCATGTGTTCAGGGTCGGCTGTATAGCCACTAGAATTTCGGCACCTCCAGAAAGGAGTTTGTGTGTGTGAATTTAGGGCTGGCCTATAGCCACTAGAATTCCGGCACCTCCAGAGAGGAGTTGTTTGTGTGCTATGCTGACTGTATGACCATTGTATGCTACCTGCTCTGTTAGTTAGCTGTGATCCTCTTTGAGGTTAACAGGGCACAGCGTTATCCTAATCCCGGCGACTCTCTGAAGCAACAGAGCTCGCTCCTATACAGACCGGGTGACAGAACCCGTGTCTATTCAGGCATTATACCGCCATATAGTGCTGCCATATACTAGCAGCAGGTTTCACTCCTGCACCATGGACCCCGGGCTGCGAACACATCTTTATTATATCAATATTTACTCGGTGCGTTCCGCCAGCCCTAACATTCCCTAACAAAAAAAAATTGGGGTTCCAAAATTGTGCTGATGTAAAGTAGTAGACATGTGGAAAATGTTATGTATTAAGTATTTTGTGTGACATAACTCTGATTTAAGGGCATACAAATTAAAAGTTGGAACATTGCAAAATTTTCTAAATTTTTGCCAAATTTCCATTTTTTTCACAAATAAACACAGGTAATATCAAACAAATTTTACGACTAACATGAAGTACAATATGTCACGAGAAAACAATGTCAGAATCACTGGGATCCGTTGAAGTGTTCCAGAGTTATAACCTCATAAAGGGACAGTGGTCAGAATTGTAAAAATTGGCCCGGTCATTAAGGTGCAAACCACCCTTGGGGGTAAAGGGGTTAATCATTTGCCTCCCTGCATGGAGTATTTTATTGTACATATTGAATATATATCTTACCAGCACTATATGGTTGGGGGACGACCATATTTAAAGGATGTAGGGATGTGAGGGGGTACAAGGACTAGTTGTGTCCACTCTCCCTCGCCTTTGTTTTTACGTCCCTGACAAGCTGGTATATTTAATATGGTATGCTGTGAACTGTATAATGCTGCTATATTGTTTATGACTGTTAAATGTTACGTGTATTATAAGGTTGCTATGCTGAGTAACACAATATACATATGTTATTGTGTAGGGAAAATGTATTATTCAGATTAGTACACTAGAGGGGCAAAATAGTATAAGATAGCAATAGGATAGGAACTAGTTAATTAGGAGGGGCCAACTGTGTAAGGTGTAGAGAGCTTCCTGCATTTAGTTAGAAGGGTCTCAGAGCCTGTACAGAGTAGTTGAGCCAAGTAACATTTCTCAAGTAAAGGAGCCCAGCTCGTCCAAGGCCTAGGAGTAACGATTGTCAGTGAAGCAGAGGAATACAGGGCAGCGTTGTCATTATGGCAGTCAGCTACTTAGGAAGACACCTGGTTGTCTGAGGTGAAACGGCCTGGGAACTCCTATGGTTAGGCAGACTAGTCACACCAAATGCTGCGGTTCCGAGAACAACGGTGCGACCCGGTGATATTCCTAAAGAGGAGAGGGACAGCACAGGGACAGAAAATGTCATGTCTTGTGAAGTATCTTGTGCTGTACCTAAATGTGAACTGGATGAGCTGAGAAAGGAACTGAGGAGAATTATTTGTTTTAAGTTGGAACTTCACTCTGTCTCTTTATGTGGAACCTCAAGAAAGAAATCCCCAGCGAATCAGAGAGGACCCAGATGGACAGGAAAGTGGACAAAAAGGTACTGTCACGATGTGACTGACCCGGTATGAAACAACCCAACTGTAGGTCTGTCACAAACAGCACAACAACCAAGGGAACACTGGGGACACAATTACAATGGTGGGCCCTGTCTGTAGGGACTGGGGAAATGGGTACCTCCTGCACTGGCCTGCAGATGTGCCCTGATCTTGCTATCGTCCCTATATGGGTTTTTTCACCCCGACGCCGACCAGGATGCCTAGTCCCTCACTTGCCCTGCACCTATCCCTTTTGTAGAGAACTGGTAGATGAGAGCACTAATACAACAAGGGGTAAGGTAAGACAGACAAGGTATAGGAAAACAACACTTAGCTTATTGCTGCAAAGCTCAGCACAGCAGGAAGAAACACCAGATTCACCGGACTCAGCAGAAGAACAACTATTCCCACCAAGCTCCTTCTCCCAGCTTGGTCGCTGCAGAATGAACTAACACCGACAGTCAGCTGATGCATCAGGTGACCTCTTAAAGGATGGTGGGAGTGGTCACCACCAACATCAGCTGACCCAGCAGCAATGCAATAACGCCAGCGGCCACTGGGGGGGGGGGGGAGGCATTAACCCCCTATCACCAGAAAGGAAAATAGGTCTTAAACTGAGGGAGACCAAATCTGCCAGAGATCCAAAAATGGATCGTGACAGGTATGCTACCACTGGGACATTGTGTGTATGTGACGGAAGGCCAGGGTGTGCTAAAGCAGCCACCATTGATAGCCACGACTGCAGCCCTGGCCTCCGTTACAAGGGCTCACAATCTACCAGGGATGGGTGAGGACACAGTAAGTGAAGGTAGAGTTGGTCCTGCAGCGGTGGAACAAAGGTTACTGCAGGTTGCATCTTTGCAAAGCCCAAAACGTTGTGTGATACTACACCATGTAAGTGTTCCTACATCTTTTTTTGGTAGTTTGGGGCTCAAAACCTTTGCTACTCTTTTAGTCCAACCACAGGATCTCCATGAAATGTGTTTGATCTTCATTTCCCATTCTGTATCACTCTTCAGGCCTCCCCTGGTTTGTACATGGAATTCAATGTTATTCTATGCATTTGATGAGGTTAAGAAATGTAAAGGGAGTAATTGATTCAGTGTGTGCCGTATGCGCCTTACCCTCCTCCACCATGTCAGATAATTACAGACTATAATATGTAAGAAGGAATACAAAGTGGGGGAGTAACATAGTAACATAGTAACATAGTTAGTAAGGCCGAAAAAAGACATTTGTCCATCCAGTTCAGCCTATATTCCATCATAATAAATCCCCAGATCTACGTCCTTCTACAGAACCTAATAATTGTATGATACAATATTGTTCTGCTCCAGGAAGACATCCAGGCCTCTATTGAACCCCTCGACTGAGTTCGCCATCACCACCTCCTCAGTATAGAGACATCTATATATAAAATGAAAAAAAATCATGCTGATATGTATACCGTGATTACAATATTTTACATGATGAAACGTAATTTACTGTGTGTGGAAATAGCGCCACTACAGGTGAAATTCAGTATTACATGACATCCATTCTAATTAATTGCTATTGTGTAATACATTGCCAGGATGCATCTGAGATTGAGTGTGCTCTGCTGACATGCTACACCAAAGAACCTCTTTCTCAATTGTCCAATTGCCCTAACATATGGACATTGTTTTCGTGGGACAATTTGTGTATACTCTTATATACTGGATATTGTCAAAAAAGTAGCAGAGGTTATAAAAGTTTTATATAGATAATAAAAAAAAACTTCCTACTTTTAGAAATGGAGCCTTATTCATGGGCTGTGTTTGATATTGCATTTCATCATTCAAGATAATGATGCTGACCTGCAGTACCAGGCATAGACCATGGGCAAGAGTTGTGCTGTTTCTTGAAAAATGCAGCTATGTTTCTATTATCTCTAAGGACCTCATTAATTTATATTGTCTAATTCTTTTGAAAACCTTGATATCTCACTGTAATAGCCATGTTGGGTTAGAGGTGAGTAAGGTCTCCCATGCACTAGAAGTAACTGTTGGACGATTGATGAGCCGACATCTATCTCTGCCATCTTTCCCATACACAGCTGTCTGATCCTGTGTTCCCTATGAGAGAGCCGCTATTAAACATCTCTGGAGGTGGCTTATCTTTGAGAGAACAAAAAGATCAGCAATCCGAAATCGAATATGCTGGATCCTTATCTCCCCCGACAATAATCTGTCAGAGACACCCAAACACATGTCGGTCAAACCCGTTGATATCGATGGGGTTGGCCAACATTAGTCTGATCTGTATGTGTGGCTTAAGTACATTGAACTTAAGCCACACATACACTCTGAGGAGGTAATAATGAATATTGGCTCTTGTATGGACAATCTGATACACGGCGCATATTAATGATCAATGGAAGGAAGAAGTGAGTTTAATACAGTCATTTACAGATAGAGATGAGACGTGCTATCAGCTGGTAGAACAAGACAGCGTTGTCTTATCAGCGGAGAGAAATCGTATATAATTAACAAATGACAGCATTGTAATTATCTATGGATCACCACCATGCTGTGAAATAGAGTATTACAAAAGTCATTGTAATGGCTGAAAGTTTAAATTGCTATTTATATTTATGATTTTTTTCATAAGTAAAATCAGTGGTTGTAGGGCCTCTCATCCAGGTCTATCCAGGGCTAGGCACCTTATTACCAAAGTCTCAATAGCGGCTACTTGGGCTACATCTTAGCTACATACTTATGTGCTTTCACAAAGGCATATGTACCACTGAGGCAAACTGTGCCGCTATTATGGGTCCTTGGAGACAGGGACCCTAACCTGGAGTTTTCCATACCTTTAGTCATTGGTTTAATGCTTTTATATTTTTAGTTTTTAGAAATAATTAAAAAATCTAAAAAAAAAATTAATTTTTTAGTCCAGTTATAGGACTTGAACTTGCGATTGCCTGATCCCGTATACTATTTACTGTACTATTGCACTATATAGGACAAATCACATTCTTCTATGAAGCTCAGAATATCATAAATACAGATGTAATTTTCCTAAACTTGTCAGATGGCACAATACTTTATTAATATAGCCACGTAACACATCATCTGCCAAGTTATGGATTGCACATGTGTAGAGGATCAGAACTAATAAAACTACAAGAGTACAGACTCACAACCAACATCAGTATATGAACACAGCAGCAGAGACAACATCAGCACAGGAACCATCATAACTGCATGAATACAGCACTAAAACAACCATCAGTACATAAATACAGCACCAAAACCATCAGCAGTATATTAATACACCCCCAAAATGGAAGTTCAGCTAAGCCCCCTGGCATCAGGGGCTCATCTACAGCATTCTGGAAGGCTGTGGATAAGCCCCCGATGTAACCTGAAAGATGAGAAAAAGAGGTTAGATTATACTCACCCAGGGGCAGTCCCGCTGCGGTGGGCGTCGCGGTCCAGTCCAGGGCCTTCCATCTTCTTACGATCACATCCTCTTCTTGCCTTCACGCCGCAGCTCCGGCGCAGGTGCACTTTGTCTGCCCTGTTGAGGACAGAGCAAAGTACTGCAGTGCGCAGGCGCCAGGAAAGGTCAGAGAGGCCCGGCGCCTGCGCACTGCACAACTTTGCTCTGCCCTCAACAGGGGAGACAAATGACACCTGCGCCGGAGCTGCAGCATGAAGACAAGAAAAGGACATCATCCTATGAAGATGGGAGGCCCCAGACTGGACTGCGACGCCCATTGGACCGGACCACAGCAGGACCACCCCTGGGTGAGTATAATATAACCTCTTTTTCTCATCATTCAGGATACATCGGGGGCTTATCTACAGCATTACAGAATGCTGTAGATAAGCCCCTGATGCTGGTGGGCTTAGCTCACCTTCGATTTTGGGGTTGACAGGTTCCCTTTAAATGCATCATCAGAACTATCATCAGAACATGAACATATCACCAAACCCAAGTATGCTGTAGAACTGTACAGCACTCTGTCAGAAAGTACATGGAGCTCAAGTAGGGATCCAGTGCATAAGCTTAATGAGAAAAGCTTGACACTCACTTTTGCAGTGAGTGAAAGAAAAATTTTTAATGGCAATTCAAAATATTTAACCTTTCGGCCCTAATCTAGACCTTTGTCAGAAACTGATTGCAACAGGCGACTTAGGACGCACTTCCATTGCACTGCCATTATGCACATGATCCCCTATTCTGCGTCAATTAGTTCTGACGAAGGTTCGGATTAAGACCAAAACGTTAAATAGTTTGGATTACCTTTAAAAAATTTTCTTTCACTCACTGCAAAATTGAGTGCCATGGTTTTCTCTTTATACCACCAAAACTACCATTAGTGTAGAAATACAGCACAAATCTTACTACATTGATCAATTGCAATGTAAGGTCAGCTCTCACCATATACAGTTGTATCACATGAACCTACAACTCCCAGTAAGTCCTTAACAATGGTAAGTCAATGTTGAGAGTTGTTGTTACCAGCCATCAGCATGCTGTGAACTACACAAAAACCACAGGACTGATTAGATTTAGTGAGTATCATAGGTAAACATATATACCCAAGTACAGTGGCATGTGAAAAGTTTGGGCACCCATGGTCAAAATTAATGGAAAAGGATAATGAGCCAATGCAAAAGTTTGGGCAGACTTGGGGATTTGTATGCTTAGATAACTTTGACAAAGGTTTCAGACCTTAATTAACCTGTTAGGGCGATGGCTTGTTCACTATCATCTGTAGGAAAGGCCAGGTGATGAATTTCCAGCCTTATAAAAACCCAGCCTCCTCTATGGACTGGCCCGCCCATTCCCCAGACCTGAATCCGATTGAACACATCTGGGACATCATGTCTCGCACCATCCACCAACGTCACGTTGCACCACAGACTGTCCATGAGTTGGCGGATGCTTTAGTCCAGGTCTGGGAAGAGATCCCTCAGGAGACCATCTGCTGCCTCCTCAGGAGCATGCCCAGGCATCGTAGGGAGGTCATACAGGCATGTGGAGGCCACACACACTACAGAGCATCATTTCCTTGCCTTGAGGCATTTCCTCTGAAGTTGGATCAGCCTGTAACTTCATTTTCCACTTTGATTTTGAGCATCATTCCAACTCCAGACCTCCATGGGATATTAGTTGTGATTTATGTTGATAATTTTTAGGTTTTCTTGTTCTCAACACATTCCACTATGTAATGAATAAATATTTACAACTGGAATATTTCGTTCAGTGATATCTAGGATGTGGGGTTTTAGTGTTCCCTTTATTTTTTTGAGCAGTGTATAATGTGTATATATATATATATATATATATATATATATACTGTATATATATATATCTACTATATAATTGTCTAAGGGTCACTTCCATCTTTCTGTCTGTCCTTCTGTCTGTCTGTCACGGATATTCATTTGTCGCGGCCTCTGTCTGTCATGGAAATACAAGTCGCTGATTAGTCGCGGCAAAACAGACCTGACCAATCAGCGACGGGCACAGTCCGGAAGAAAATGGCCGCTCCTTACTCCCCGCAGTCAGTGTCACCGCTCACACAGGGTTAATGCCGGCGGTAACGGTCCACGTTATGCCGTGGGTAACGCACTCCGTAACTGCTGCTATTAACCCTGTGTGTCCCCAACTTTTTACTATTGATGCTGCCTATGCGGCATCAATAGTAAAAAAATGTAATGTTAAAAATAATTAAAAAAAACAAAAACCTGCTATTCTCACCCTCCGTCGTCGCGTCCTCTCCTCGGCAGTGAAAGCGGCAGGTTCCGGGGCCAAAGATGGTATGCGAGAAGGACCTTCCTTGATGTCACAGTCATGTGACCGCAGCGTCATCACAGGTCCTGCGCTCATCCGACCCTGGGACCTGAAGCTGCCGTGTGCACCGCACACAGGCGACAGGACTACAAGGGCTCCCTCGGAAGGTGAGTATATGTTTATTTTTTATTTTAACTCTTTTTAACCTGTTACATACGTGTCTGGGCAATATACTATGTGACTGGCCAATATACTACGTGACTGGGCAGTACTGTCATGATCCCAATGGCAGGGGATCACAAAAGGACAAGCACAAAAACAAAACAAGCTCTAGGGTGATGGAACCTGAGCTGACCGCGATCCTGAACCTAAACACACAACTAGCAGTAGCCGGGGAACGTGCCTACGATGATTCCTAGACATCTCGCGCCAGCCGAAGGATTAACTTCCCCTATTAGAAGAAACACAGACCTCACTTGCCTCCAGAGAAACACCCCACAGAAATAGCAGCCCCCCACATGTAATAATGGTGAAATGAGAGGAAAGCACATACGTAGTTATGAAAATAGAATCAGCAAAAATGAGGCCCGCTAAAGCTAGATAGCAGAGGATACAAAAGTGAACTGCGCGGTCAGCGAAAAACCCTTCAAAAAAACATCCTGAAATTACTTGAACTCATGTGCCAACTCATGGAACATGAGGAGTAATTTCAGCCCACTAGAGCAACCAGCAGCAAGGAATCACATATCTGCAAGCTGGACTAAGACAAAAATAAAGCAAAACGTGGAACAGGAAAATCAAAACTTAGCTAGTCCTGAAGATAACAGACGCAGGGAGCAGAGGTAAAAGGACACGCTGATTACATTGATAGCCGGCGAGGAAATGACAAAAAAGCCAGGTTAAATAGGAAACTCCCATAACCTGATGGAACAGGTGGACACCAGAGACCGCAGAGAACACAAGTCACCCAGTACCATCAGTAACCACCAGAGGGAGCCCAAAAACAGAACCCACAACAGTACCCCCCCTTGAGGAGGGGTCACCGAACCCTCACGAGAACCACCAGGGCGACCAGGATGAGCCCTATGAAAAGCACGGACCAAATCGGCAGCATGAACATCAGAGGCAATCACCCAAGAATTATCCTCCTGACCATAACCCTTCCACTTGACCAAATACTGGAGTTTCCGTCTGGAAACACGAGAATCCAAGATCTTCTCCACAACATACTCCAATTCACCCTCCACCAGCACCGGAGCAGGAGGCTCAAGCGAAGGAACAACAGGTACCTCATACTTCTGCAACAACGACCGATGGAACACATTATGAATAGCAAACGATGCCGGGAGATCCAAACGAAACGACACAGGGTTAAGAATTTCCAAGATCCTATAGGGACCGATGAACCGAGGCTTGAACTTAGGAGAAGAGACCTTCATAGGAACAAAACGAGAAGACAACCACACCAAGTCCCCAACAAGAAGTCGAGGACCCACGCGGCGACGGCGATTAGCAAACTGCTGAGCCCTCTCCTGGGACAACTTCAAATTGTCCACCACATGACTCCAAATCTGATGCAACCTATCCACCACCATGTCCACTCCAGGACAATCAGAAGGCTCCACCTGACCAGAGGAAAAACGAGGATGAAACCCCGAATTACAAAAGAAAGGAGAAACCAAGGTAGCAGAACTAGCCCGATTATTAAGGGCAAACTCGGCAAGCGGCAAAAAGGAAACCCAGTCATCTTGATCAGCAGAAACAAAACACCTTAAATAAGTTTCTAAAGTCTGATTAGTTCGTTCCGTCTGGCCATTCGTCTGGGGATGGAATGCAGACGAAAAGGACAAATCAATGCCCATCTTAGCACAGAACGTCCGCCAAAATCTAGACACAAACTGGGATCCCCTGTCAGAAACGATGTTCTCCGGAATGCCATGCAAACGGACCACGTTTTGAAAAAACAGAGGGACCAACTCAGAGGAGGAAGGTAACTTAGGCAAGGGTACCAGATGAACCATCTTAGAAAAGCGGTCACACACAACCCATATGACGGACATTTTTTGAGAGACAGGGAGATCCGAAATAAAGTCCATGGAAATGTGCGTCCAAGGCCTCTTCGGGATAGGCAAAGGTGACAACAATCCACTGGCCCGAGAACAGCAAGGCTTAGCCCGAGCGCAAACTCCACAAGACTGCACGAAAGAACGCACATCCCTCGACAAGGAAGGCCACCAAAAAGACCTGGCCACCAAGTCTCTAGTACCAAATATTCCAGGATGACCTGCCAACACAGAAGAATGGACCTCGGAGATGACTCTACTGGTCCAATTATCCGGAACAAACAGTCTTTCCGGCGGACAACGATCAGGTTTATCCGCCTGAAACTCCTGCAAAGCACGTCGCAAGTCTGGGGAGACAGCCGACAAAATCACCCCATCCCTAAGGATACCAGTGGGCTCAGAATTTCCAGGGGAGTCAGGCACAAAACTCCTAGAAAGAGCATCCGCCTTCACATTCTTTGAACCTGGCAGGTATGAAACCACAAAATTGAAACGGGAGAAAAACAGTGACCAACGAGCCTGTCTAGGATTCAGACGCTTGGCAGACTCAAGGTACATCAGATTTTTGTGATCAGTCAAGACCAGCAGACGATGTCTAGCACCCTCAAGCCAATGACGCCACTCCTCAAATGCCCACTTCATGGCCAAAAGCTCCCGATTACCAACATCATAATTCCGTTCAGCGGGCGAAAATTTTCTAGAAAAGAACGCACATGGCTTCATCACTGAGCCATCGGAGCTTCTCTGTGACAAAACCTCCCCCGCTCCGATCTCGGAAGCATCAACCTCAACCTGAAAAGGAAGCGACATATCTGGCTGACGCAACACAGGAGCAGAAGAAAACCGGCGGTTAAGTTCCTGAAAGGCCTCCACAGCCGCAGGAGACCAATCAGTAACATCAGCACCCTTCTTAGTCAAATCCGTCAAAGGCTTAACAACACTAGAAAAATTAGTTATGAAGCGACGATAAAAATTAGCAAAGCCCAAGAACTTCTGTAGACTCTTAAGAGATGTAGGCTGCGTCCAGTCACAAATAGCCTGAACCTTGACGGGATCCATCTCAATAGTAGAAGGGGAAAAAATATACCCCAAAAAAGAAATCTTCTGGACTCCAAAGAGACATTTAGAACCCTTTACAAACAAAGAATTGGCCCGCAGGACCTGAAACACCTTCCTGACCTGCTGAACATGAGACTCCCAGTCATCAGAAAAAACCAAAACATCATCCAAATACACGATAATAAATTTATCCAGATATTCACGGAAAATATCGTGCATAAAAGACTGGAAGACAGAAGGAGCATTAGAAAGTCCAAAAGGCATCACCAAATACTGGAAATGGCCCTCAGGCGTATTAAATGCGGTTTTCCACTCATCACCCCGCCTTATCCGCACAAGATTATACGCACCCCGAAGATCAACCTTAGTGAACCATTTAGCCCCCTTAATGCGAGCGAACAAATCAGTCAACAATGGCAAAGGATACTGATATTTGACTGTAATCTTATTCAAAAGACGATAATCTATGCAAGGCCTCAAGGAACCATCTTTTTTGGCCACGAAAAAAAAACCTGCTCCCAAAGGGGACGAAGATGGACGGAAATGTCCCTTTTCCAAGGACTCCTTAACATAATTCCGCATAGCAGTATGCTCTGGCACTGACAGATTGAACAAACGACCTTTAGGGAATTTACTGCCAGGAATCAAATCTATAGCACAATCGCAATCCCTGTGAGGAGGAAGCGAACTGAGCTTAGGCTCCTCAAAAACCTCCCGATAATCAGACAAAAATACCGGAACCTCAGAAGGAGTAGATGAAGCGATAGAAATCGGAGATGCATCATCATGAACCCCCTGACATCCCCAGCTTAACACAGACATTGTTTTCCAGTCCAGGACTGGGTTATGAGTTTGTAACCATGGCAGACCAAGCACTAAGACATCATGTAAATTATACAGTACCAGGAAGCGAATCACCTCCTGATGAACGGGAGTCATACGCATGGTCACTTGTGTCCAGTACTGAGGTTTATTCATAGCCAAAGGTGTAGAGTCAATTCCTTTCAAAGGAATGGGAACTTCCAGAGGTTCCAGACTAAACCCACAGCGATTGGCAAATGACCAATCCATAAGACTCAGGGCAGCGCCTGAATCCACATAGGCATCGACGGAAATGGATGATAATGAACAAATCAGAGTCACAGACAGAATGAACTTAGACTGTAAAGTACCAATGGCAACAGACTTATCAACCTTTTTTGTGCGTTTAGAGCATGCTGATATAACATGAGCTGAATCACCACAATAAAAACACAATCCATTTTTCCGCCTATAATTTTGCCGTTCACTTCTGGACTGAATTCTATCACATTGCATTATCTCAGGTGCCTGTTCAGAAGACACCGCCAAATGGTGCACAGGTTTGCGCTCCCGTAAACGCCGATCAATCTGAATAGCCATAGTCATGGACTCATTCAGACCTGTAGGCGCCGGGAACCCCACCATAACATCTTTAATGGCCTCAGAAAGGCCATCTCTGAATTTTGCAGCCACAGCGCATTCATTCCACTGAGTAAGCACCGACCATTTCCAAAATTTCTGACAATATATTTCTGCTTCATCTTGCCCCTGATAGAGAGCCAATAAAGCTTTTTCAGCCTGAATCTCTAGGTTAGGTTCCTCATAGAGCAAACCCAATGCCAGAAAAAACGCATCCACATTGAGCAACGCAGGATCCCCTGGTGCCAATGCAAATGCCCAATTCTGAGGGTCACCCCGCAGGAAAGATATAACAATCTTGACCTGCTGAGCAGGGTCTCCAGAGGAGCGAGATTTCAAGGAAAGAAACAACTTGCAATTGTTCCTAAAATTCAGAAAACTAGATCTATCTCCAGAAAAAAACTCTGGGATAGGAATTCTAGGTTCAGACATAGGCGTATGTACAACAAAATCTTGTATATTTTGAACCTTAGCAGCAAGATTATTCAGGCTGGAAGCCAAACTCTGGACGTCCATGATAAACAGCTGAGGTCAGAGCCATTCAAGGATTAAGAGGAGGAAAGAAGCAGCCAAGCTGCAATTAAGGCTAGGCAGCAAACACTGAGGAGGGGGGAAAAAAAACAAAAAACTTTTTTCTGGCCAGCTATACTGTCATGATCCCAATGGCAGGGGATCACAAAAGGACAAGCACAAAAACAAAACAAGCTCTAGGGTGATGGAACCTGAGCTGACCGCGATCCTGAACCTAAACACACAACTAGCAGTAGCCGGGGAACGTGCCTACGATGATTCCTAGACGTCTCGCGCCAGCCGAAGGATTAACTTCCCCTATTAGAAGAAACACAGACCTCACTTGCCTGATGGAACCTGAGCTGACCGCGATCCTGAACCTAAACACACAACTAGCAGTAGCCGGGGAACGTGCCTACGATGATTCCTAGATGTCTCGCGCCAGCCGAAGGATTAACTTCCCCTATTAGAAGAAACACAGACCTCACTTGCCTCCAGAGAAACACCCCACAGAAATAGCAGCCCCCCACATGTAATAACGGTGAAATGAGAGGAAAGCACATACGTAGTTATGAAAATAGAATCAGCAAAAATGAGGCCCGCTAAAGCTAGATAGCAGAGGATACAAAAGTGAACTGCGCGGTCAGCGAAAAACCCTTCAAAAAACCATCCTGAAATTACTTGAACTCATGTGCCAACTCATGGAACATGAGGAGTAATTTCAGCCCACTAGAGCAACCAGCAGCAAGGAATCACATATCTGCAAGCTGGACTAAGACAAAAATAAAGCAAAACGTGGAACAGGAAAATCAAAACTTAGCTAGTCCTGAAGATAACAGACGCAGGGAGCAGAGGTAAAAGGACACGCTGATTACATTGATAGCCGGCGAGGAAATGACAAAAAAGCCAGGTTAAATAGGAAACTCCCATAACCTGATGGAACAGGTGGACACCAGAGACCGCAGAGAACACAAGTCACCCAGTACCATCAGTAACCACCAGAGGGAGCCCAAAAACAGAATCCACAACACAGTACACTACGTGGCTGTGCTGTATACTACGTGGCTCTGTGCTGTATACTACGTCGCTGTGCAATATACTACGTCGCTGAACAATATACTACGTGACTGCAATATACTACGTGGCTGGGCAGTATACTACGTGGCTGGGCAATATACTATGTAGCTGGGCAATATACTACGTGGCTGGGCAGTATACTACGTGGCTGGGCAATGTACTACATAGCTGGGCAATATTCTTCGTGACTGGGCAATATACTACCTAGCTGGGCAATATACTACGTAACTGGACAATATACTACGTGGCTGGGCAATATACTACGTAGCTGGGCAATATACTACGTGACTGGGCAATATACTACGTGGCTGGGCAATATACTACGTGGCTGGGCAATATACTACGTAGCTGGGCAATATACTACATGACTGGGCAATATACTACGTGGCTGGGCAATATACTACGTGACTGGGCAATATACTACGTGACTGGGCAATATACTACGTGGCTGGGCAATATATTATGCGGCTGGGCAATATACTACATGGCTGGGCAATATACTACGTGGTTGGGCAATATACTACGTGACTGTGCAATATACTACGTGGACATGCATATTCTAGAATACCCGATGCGTTAGAATCGGGCCACCATCTAGTATATATATATATATATATATATATACATACACACACGCAAACACACATGTGGTCAAAATTATTGCTACCCCTCTGTTCTGTCTCCGCCATCTAATATTGTTACCCTGATTATTTGCTTGCATAATTGCAGTTTCCTCAGTATACAGTATTGATATATTCATGCCTTTATTCATCTGTGATGCTTTGGCTCCCTCTAGTGGTCAGAGTTATGTTGGCAGTTCAATCTTGTTTTTGTATTATCCATGTCTGATTCTCCTCCTCCTTTGCAATGCATTATGGTAGCTCAGCCTCCATTTCCCTCCATTTTTCCTTTCACTTTCCTCAGTCTGCCTTCAAGGAAAGACGCTTCACTTCATCCCCCTTGCGATTGCATTGCCGGTAGGTCTTTATGCTTCCTATAGATATTCCTGCTCTATATTAGCTTAGTTTAACCAGTTGTACTCCCAGTTTAGTCACTAGCTTTCTAAATGTTATGCATAATGTATATCATGTGTATTATGTATCTGTTCTATGCCATGCACTGATTCTATGTATATCATTGTTCACAGTTTCACCGCATCAATATACCACTACGTTTAATAAAGCACAGACTCAACCACAGTCTCCTTATTGGACCCCGGTATAGCGGTTTAGCTGACTGTATAGCTACGTATGAGCCTGCCTCAGCTAGTGAGGACAGAACAGTGAAACGGCAGCCATCCAACTAGTGGGATTCAAGTCACCGCCTACTCAGAGACTAAATACAGCTACAGCAATCTCTGCACAGCCAAGCACTTTCCCAAGACACCATGTCTCACAAATCGCATAGGACAAGATCTGTTACTTCCGTCTCCTCAAAGACAACATCCATCAGCAGCGCTGTCGCCATTGCCCGCGCAAATGCTGAAGCTGCCAAAATACGAGCGAGCTTTGCTGACCAAGAGATGCAACTTAAATTAGAAAAAGCACGCATAGATGAAGAGAGAGCCGATCAAGAGAGAAGGTTGCGCTTAGAGAGAGCCGATCAAAAGAGAAGGTCGCAGTTAGAGAAGGCACGTGTGGATGCCGCCTTAGAAAGCCTAGCAGCAAAAAGGGAAGCTGCCGCAGCCCTCGCCGAAGCAGAATCGCTAGAAGCCGCGCAAAATCCCAAGCTGCATAGCCAAAGCAGTACGTCGTGTCTGGAGTTTCCACTGCAAGACTCACCACAATGCACATCTCAGTATGTTAATGACCTTCCTGATCCAAACTATAACCCTGAACCAGTACCAAAACCAGAATACGACACCTCCAGCGAAGTGAGCGAGAGTCGTCACGAGGCTCAGGACAGAAACAAACTCGAAAATGTGAGGCAAAACAACTCTGCTAATGACTACCTTGCCCCTCATCAGGTAACCAACGTGGATCACCCTGCTGACGCACCGTACATCAGGCCGAAGCAATACGACACCGGCTGGCGCCACCATGAGGACTCTAACAGGTATGAACGCACCTCATATCACTATCAGGGCGACCCATCACCAGTATACTCTGCTGACAACCGGTTCACGACAGAATTTGCCAAGTTCTTCACACGACGTGAACTGGTTGCCAAGGGACTCATGAAATTCACTGACCGAGCTGAAGGTTACAGAGCTTGGAAAGCTTCCTTCCAAAATGTCATTAGAGACTTGGGGCTACAACACAGAGAAGAGATAGACCTGTTAGTCAAATACCTGGGAGAAGAGTCAGTCAAACACGCAGTAAGGATCAGAGACATTAATATAAACCGCCCTGAGACTGGCCTCAAAGAGATCTGGAAAAGGCTGGATGAGTGTTACGGCTCAGCAGAAGTAATAGAAAGAGCCTTGTTCAAAAGAATCGATGACTTTCCTAAAATATCTAACAAAGGTCTCCAGAAACTTAGAGAGCTAAGCGACTTGCTAAAGGAAGTCCAAGTTGCCAAATACGAGGACGATCTACAGGGACTTGCATTTCTCGACACAGCCAGAGGTGTTAACCCTATAGTCCAGAAGTTGCCCTACAATCTACAGGAGAGGTGGCTCACACATGGTTCCACGTACAAATACAAACACAGCGTTCCATTCCCTCCCTTCTCCGTTTTTGTTGACTTCATACACCAACAAGCAAGAATTAGAAACGATCCCAGCTTTGACTTTGCAATACCATATGCCACACCGTCACCACCTGCAAATCCACGCAGAACATCTGTGGAAGTACACAAGACTTATGTTTCTTCTCCAGGTTCTAATTACAGGTCTGCTGGCTGCTCCCAATCAGAGACAAAGGTGCAGGACCCTGACAAGCAGTGCCCACTTCATCAGAAGCCTCATCCTCTCCTGAAATGCAGAGCCTTCGGAGGAAAATCTATGCCAGATCGCAGAAGCTTCCTGAAAGAAAACGGTATCTGCTACAAGTGCTGCTCGTCCACAGCTCATCTCGCCAAGGATTGCAAGGTCAGTGTAAAATGCACAGAATGTGGCACCACAGATCATAACACCGCTCTACACCCTGGCCCAGCTCCATGGAGTACACAAAACACGCCAGCTGACAGTGAGCATGGCGGGGAGGAAAGGAACACTGATACAGCTACGCCAGAGATCACTTCACAATGCACCGAGGTCTGCAAAGGGACAATAGACAGTAGGTCCTGTTCAAAAATATGCCTCGTCAAAGTATACCCGAAGGGCCATAGAGACCAAGCTGTAAGACTGTATGCTATCTTAGATGACCAAAGTAATCGATCCTTGGCTAGATCAACGTTCTTTGACCTATTCAACATCAAAGGGCCAAGCACTCCCTACTCCTTAAAGACGTGTGCAGGTACTGTGACAACAGCAGGCAGGAAAGCTACTGACTACCAGATGGAGTCTTTAGACGGACAATTCTGCCTACCACTACCTACGATCATCGAATGTAACCAGATCCCAGACAACAGATCTGAAATCCCTACGCCAGATGTAGCAATCCATCACGCTCACTTAAAACAAATAGCACACCTCATACCGGAACTCGACCATCAGGCCCAGATAATTCTGCTGTTGGGGAGAGATATCCTACAGGTTCATAAAGTGAGACGTCATATCAACGGACTCCACAATGCTCCCTATGCCCAAAGGCTAGACCTAGGATGGGTCATAATTGGCAACGTATGCTTGGGACGCATGCACGCCCCATCTTCTGTGACAAGCATGCTGACAAATACATTGGAGAAAGGACGTCCATCTCTGTTTCAACCTTGTAACAATGAGTTCCATGTCAGGGAACTGCCACACAGCATCCAACTACATGATCATTTAATAGACTTTACTCACGACAGCAGTATAGTGTCGGGAAGCTATGAGGATCAGTTAGGGGGCACAGTCTTCCAGAGAACTAAGCAGGACAACCAAGTGGCAATGTTGGTAGAGGACAAGTTGTTCTTAGAGGTAATGGACAAGGGACTCGTTAAAGATGAGACCAACAGCTGGGTCGCACCTCTTCCCTTCAAAACCCACAGACCACGTCTACCAAACAACAGAAATCAGGCATTACAATGTTTCTCCTCTCTCATTCGTAATCTGCAAAAGAAACCAGAGATGAAAGATCACTTTTTCTCCTTCATGTCAAAGATTTTTGAAAACCGTCACGCAGAACTAGCTCCCACTCTCAAAGACTCTGAAGAATGCTGGTTCCTACCCATGTTCGGAGTATACCACCCTAAGAAACCAGGCCAGATCAGAGTCGTGTTTGATTCCAGTGCTAAATTTAATGATGTCTCCCTGAATGACGTTCTGCTGACAGGACCAGACCTCAATAACAAACTACTGGGTGTACTTATGCGCTTCCGTAAGGATTCCATTGCCTTCATCGCTGACATCCAGCAAATGTTCCATTGTTTCCTTGTGAGAGAGAGAGACAGGAACTTCCTAAGATTCTTCTGGTACAGAGACAATGATCCTACTAAAGAAGTCACAGAGTATCGCATGAGAGTGCACATCTTTGGCAACAGTCCTTCACCTGCAGTCGCCATTTACGGACTCAAAAGGTCAGCTCAGGAAGGAGAAGCAGAATACGGAGCAGATGTCAGACAATTCATAGAAAAGGACTTTTATGTCGACGACTGTCTAAAAGCCATACCTTCAAATGAGACTGCCATCAGTCTTCTCAGGAGAGCTCAGGACATGCTTGCCTGCTCGAACCTTAGGCTTCATAAAATAGCCTCAAACAGCCAAGAACTCATGGAAGCGTTCCCTTCTCAGGACCTATGTAATGGTCTCAGAGACCTGGACCTGGGGTCAGACCCCGCACCAATGCAACGCAGCCTCGGGCTTCTCTGGAATCTACAATCAGACACTTTCACCTTTCAGGTCAGCCAGGAAGAAAGGCCTTTCACACGTAGAGGCGTCCTGTCTAACATCAACAGTCTGTACGACCCCTTGGGTTTCGCAGCTCCTGTTACTATACAAGGCAAGGCCCTACTAAGAGACTTAACTAGGGAAACATCTGACTGGGATGCACCATTTTTTCTGGATCATCTTCTGACCAGAAGCTATCCGGCGCTCCTGAGCCCTCATCTTGGAACTGGTGAGATTGTTCCTTTTTGCATTATCTATATAGCCATCAGTGGCACTGTCTATCTGCAATTATTGATGGTCTTTTAATTGTTTGTTCGTGTATCTAGTTTGACGCTGTGTGCTGTGGAGGTGATTCTACTCCAGCTTCATATGTCAGAAACTAGTTTACTATGATACCTCCAATTTGTTGCGGAGGGTATCATTTTGTCCTATCTGGGGATAATTAGTCTCCGTGGTCACCATACCATTTGTTGGGGACTACACCCCAGTTTTTTATCCACTTGGGTGTTTGGTTTTGTTTTTTTTGTGTGGCTTTAGTTCTAATAAAAGTTACGTTTTATTTTTTCCACTTATGCTTTATTATATATTATTTATAGTGGTATCGTCTATGTGACCTGTAGTCAGTACATAGACTCTGCTTTGTTTCTGGGATGCACCTCTGCCACCTGATAAGAGGATCCAGTGGGAAGAGTGGAAGAACTCGTTAGCGGCACTCTCCAACTTGCATATGCCAAGACCATACACCCCTGTGCCATCTACTGAGATACAGAGCCAAAGACTGTACGTATTTGCAGATGCTTCTGTCAAAGCAATTGCCGCTGTTGCCTACCTCAAAACTGTAGACTCCAAATGTCAGTGCCACATTGGTTTCGTCATGGGAAAGGCCAAACTCGCACCACAACCAGAGCACACTATACCCAGGTTAGAGCTTTGTGCCGCAGTCTTAGCCGTTGAGTTAGCGGAGTTCATCGCATCCGAAATGGATATCGACCTGACACAAGCCAAGTTCTACTCAGACAGCAAAGTAGTCCTGGGATATATCCACAACGAAACCAGGCGATTCTACGTTTATGTCAATAACAGAGTGCTACGAATCAGGAGACCAGTTCACCCACAGCAGTGGCATTACATACCCACAGACCAGAATCCCGCAGATCATGCAACTAGAGCAGTTGACGCAAGTCGACTAGGAAGCACAACGTGGCTCTCTGGACCAAAACTATTGTACATTGAGGAATGTTTTCCAGACACCTTCGAACTTGTAGGAGAGGACTCAGATGCTGAAATCCACCCTCAGGTGTCTACACTACATACAATGACCTCTGTTATCCAGCTTGGATCTTGCAGGTTCCACAGATTCTCAAGTTGGAAGTCACTTACTCGAGCCATTACCTGCCTGACTCATATAGCTCGCTTATTCGGGACCACCAGAACTCGTGACATGGAAAAATCTAAAGGAGCAGCGAGGCTTACCCACGAAAGCCTAATCACCTTCATGGCTGAAGCTGCAGCTATAATCAATGCAAGACCCCTGGTTCCAGTTCCTAACGACCCTGAGGAGCCCTTGTTATTGACTCCAGCTACTTTACTTACCCAGAAAACAGGACTGTCCAGTGCCCCTCCAGGAAGATTCGACGCGAAGGACCTCTACAAGCGCCAATGGAGACAGGTACAAAGTCTTGCAAATACTTTCTGGGACAGGTGGCGCAAACAATATTTGTCTACCCTGCAGCCACGGACGAAGTGGCAATCTACTAAACCTAATCTGAACATAGGTGACCTTGTTCTTGTGAAAGACTGTCAGATTCACCGGAACCAGTGGCCACTTGGTCTAGTTACCGCAACGTTCCCGAGCAAGGACGGCAACGTCCGCAAAGTTGAGCTAAGGATGACCAAAGGGAATGAACCTAAGACATTTTCCAGACCGGTATCTGAACTGGTCCTATTGTTGCCTTCGGAAGAAAGGAGTAGTGACATTCGTTGATGCCAGACGGGGAGTGTTCTGTCTCCGCCATCTAATATTGTTACCCTGATTATTTGCTTGCATAATTGCAGTTTCCTCAGTATACAGTATTGATATATTCATGCCTTTATTCATCTGTGATGCTTTGGCTCCCTCTAGCGGTCAGAGTTATGTTGGCAGTTCAATCTTGTTTTTGTATTATCCATGTCTGATTCTCCTCCTCCTTTGCAATGCATTATGGTAGCTCAGCCTCCATTTCCCTCCATTTTTCCTTTCACTTTCCTCAGTCTGCCTTCAAGGAAAGACGCTTCACTTCATCCCCCTTGCGATTGCATTGCCGGTAGGTCTTTATGCTTCCTATAGATATTCCTGCTCTATATTAGCTTAGTTTAACCAGTTGTACTCCCAGTTTAGTCACTAGCTTTCTAAATGTTATGCATAATGTATATCATGTGTATTATGTATCTGTTCTATGCCATGCACTGATTCTATGTATATCATTGTTCACAGTTTCACCGCATCAATATACCACTACGTTTAATAAAGCACAGACTCAACCACAGTCTCCTTATTGGACCCCGGTATAGCGGTTTAGCTGACTGTATAGCTACGTATGAGCCTGCCTCAGCTAGTGAGGACAGAACACCCTCGTTTAATGACAGCAAAAACCCACAATTCAATGAAATAACTTGAATCTGACAAAAGTAATAATAAATTAAAAATCTATGAAAATGAGCACATGAAAGTCAGACATTGCTTTACAACCATGCTTCCACATAATTAAAAAAAAAAATAGAACTCATGAAATAGGCCTGAAAAAAAATGATGGTACACTTAACTTAATATTTTGGTGCACAACCTTTTGAGGCAATCACTGCAGTCAATCGATTCCTTTAACTGTCAATGAGAGTTCTGCACCTCTCGACAGGAGTTTTGGCCCACCCCTCAAATGCAAACTGCTCCAGGGATTTTGTGTTTGAAGGTTGCCTTTTCCAGATAGCATGCTTCAGCTCTTTCCAAAGATGCTCTATAGGATTAAGGTCAGGGTTCAAAGAAGGCCACTTAAAAATAGTCCAATGTTTTCCTCTTAGGCTACGTTCACATTTGCATTGTGCGCTGCTGTGGCGGCGACGCAACGCACAACGCAAACAAGAACGCATGCAAAACGCATAGTTTTGCGACGCATGCGTCCTTTTTTTGCCCGATTTTTGACGCAAAAAAAATGCATCTTGCTGCGTCCTCTGCGCCCTAACGCTTGCGGCAAAAAAGACGCATGCATCACAAAACGCATGCAAACGCATGTCCATGCACCCCCATGTTAAATATAGGGGCGCATGACGCATGCGTCGCCGCGGTGGCGCCCGACGCACCTCCGCAAGACGCTAATGTGAACATAGCCTTAGCCATTCTTGGGTGTTTTTAGCTGTACGTTTTGGGTTATTATCCTGTTGCAAGACCCATGACCTGCGACTGAGACCAAGCTTTCTGACACTGAGCAGCACATTTCTCTTTAGAATCCCTTGATAGTCTTGAGATTTCATTGTGCCCTGCACAGATTCTAGACAGGGAAGAAATGAGGAATCCAGCTCAACGAGATAGTGAAAAAAACTCTTTTCTTTATTCACTTGGAAAATGTGTTCAGTAGAGGGTCTTCTACTGAACACATTTTCCAAGTGAATAAAGAAAATAGTTTTTTCACTATCTCGCTGAGCTGGATTCCTCATTTCTTCCCTGACTTCTCCACTCCTTGACACAGTGGTTTCGTGCTCCGAGTTTCCAAGGATGTCGATCATGGTGAGCTGGACTTTGTTCGATTTTACAGATTCTAGACACCATGTGCTAGATGCAGCAAAGCAGCCCCAGAACATAACAGAGCCTCCTCCATGTTTCACAATAGGGACAGTGTTCTTTTCTTGATATGCTTCATTTTTACGTCTGTGAACATAGAGCTGATATGCCTTGCCAAAAAGTTACATTTATGTCTCATCTGTCCTAAGGACATTCTCCCTAAAGCTTAGTGGCTTGTCAACATGAAGTTTGGCAAATTCCAGTCTGGCTTTTCTATAATTTTTTTCAACAATGGTGTCCTCCTTGGTCATCTCCCATGAAGTCCACTTTGGCTCAGACAACGACAGATGATGCTATCTGACACTGACAATTTTCCTCCTGCGGCCACGTCCAGGGAGGTTGGCTACAGTCCCATGGATCTTAAATTTCTGAATAATATGTGCAACTGTAGTCACAGGAACATCAAGCTGCTTGGAGATGGTCTTATAACTTTTACCTTTAACATGTTTGTCTATAATTTTCTTTCTAATCTCTTGAGACAACTCTTTCCTTCGCTTCCTCTGGTCCATATTGAATGTGATACACACCATGTCACCAAACAGCACAGTAAGTATATGTAGCCTTATATATAGGCACACTCACTGATTCCAAGATTGTGATGCTAATTAGTGGACACACCATGATTTAACATGTCCCTTTTGTCAGATTGTTTTCAGGGGTACCATCATTTTTGTCCAGGCCTATTTCATGAGGTTTTTTTTTTTTTAATTCTGTGGAAGCATGGTTGAAAAGCAATGTCTGACTTTCATTTGTTCATCTTCATAGATTTTTAATTTATTATTACTTTTGTGAGATTCAAGTTATTTCTGTGACAATTGTGGGTTTTTCTGTCATTAAATGAGGGTACAAACAATTTTGACCACGTGTGTAGGTGTGTGTGTTTATAAATATATATATATATTTACACACATATATACTATATATATATATATATATATATATATATATATATATACACATATAGATATATGTCTTAATCATTAATACCCTTTTGTTCCATAACAACAAAAAAGTTTTCATTTAAATAACCAACCAGAGAAACAAAATGTATTTCCATGATAAATATTTTGATATTGAAATTTGGAAATCAGTGAGGGAGGAATCCGTGCTCCAAAACTTTTCACGGCCTCTGCCAAATAAAATACCTCGCAATATAGGGAAGGCTTTGAAAGTGTGTGGGAGTGGTAATGTAAGCTGATTTATAGCACCTAAGAGTTTTACAGTCTGACAAATAAATAACCCCTTCAATGAAGACCAGGTTACTAACACCAATCCTAAACAGTTAATTCAATATTTTTGTAAAACCTCTGTAAGTAAATCTGAAAATCTACACTTCAATCACATCTTGATGACTTTGTATTACAGTTGAACGCCTTGATGCTTGTTACTCGAACCAAGCAATTCTAAATGCTGAATGCTCGTTCCAGTAACAAGTATAATGGGAGTCAATGGGAAAGCCAAGCTTTTTTTCCGATAGACCCTACAAAGAGGTCTGGGGAGCAGTGAAAATTTTGAAATGGATGCTAAGTGGAAGGATAACAGGATGGGGAAGACCCCCTGAAAGCATCTCTGACTCCCAGATTGCTGCTGAGAACAATGGTGTCACACTTAAGCTGTACTTTAGGGACTGACAATAAAACATTTCAAATTGGAAATATGAGTTTACAGGAAAAAAAATGTTAAGAAACGTTTTTTTCCTGTATAATCACATGTATATAAAGATAAACTCAAAAAGGATTTTTCAAAAAATTATAATTTAAGTAAACCAAAATAGAATTATTTTTTTTTTAAATTGAAAATGTCATGAAAGTAATTAATGAAGTAAGCAAGAAGTGTCAAATATTAGGGGCTCAGACACACCCTGTATTAGATTGTTCAAATTGTCATGTAGTGGTACTCAAGACTCATAAAGGCTATTAACTATGGTAAGTGCAAATCCTTCCCAAATGGGGTCTGTTTTCTCCTATTATCCATTGTCAACGTTACAAATTTGGGGCGAAAACAACATTTTCATGAAAAAAATGAAAATTTTCAATATGATGACTTAATGTTATCAAATTCTGTGTAGTACCTGTGGGTTAAAAATGCTTAGTATATCCCTGTATAAAGTTCTTGAGAGGTGTAGTTTCCAAAACGCGGTAAGTTGTGTTTTTTTTTTACTATTTAGGCACATCAGGGGCTCAGCAAATGTGACATGATGCCCTCAGACCATTCCATCAAAGTCCAAAACATCACTCTTTCCTTTCCTGCTGTGCTCCAAAACAGTAGTTTTCCTCCACATATGGGATACCGGTATACTCCGGAGAAACTGCACAACAATTTTTTAGATCATTTTCTCCTGCTACCCTTGTGAAAATAAAAAATTGCGGCTAAAAGTACAAGTATTTTGTGGGTAAAATGTGATTTTTTTATTTTCACATCTCTACTTTTTAAACTTCTGTGAAGCACAGGGGAGTTAAAGGTACTACCCACACATATAGTTACATTCATTGAGGGATTTAGTTTCCAAAATGGGGTCCCTTGTGGGGGGGTCTCAACTGTTTAGGTACATCAGGGGCTCTCCAAATGTGACATGGGGTCTGCTCTCGATTCCAGCCATTTTTGAGTTCAAAAAGTCAAATGGTGTTCCTTCCCTTACGAGACCTGCCGTGCACCCAAATAATAATAATAATAATAATCTTTATTTTTATATAGCGCTAACATATTCCGCAGCGCTTTCCACACATTATCATTGCTGTCCCCATTGGGGCTCACAACCTAAATTCCCTGTCAGTATGTCTTTGGAATGTGGGAGGAAACCGGAGTGCCCGGAGGAAACCCACGCAAACACGGAGAGAACATACAAACTCTTTGCAGATGTTGTCCTTAGTGGGGCTTGAACCCAGGACTCCAAGGCTGCTGTGCTAACCACTGCGCCACCGTGCTGCCCAAATAGTAGTATTCCTCTATATATGTGGCATCGGCAGGAGAAATTGCACAACAAATATTAGGGTGCATTTTCCCCTGTTACCCTTGTGAAAGTAACAAATTTGGAGCTAAAGTTAAATTTTTGTGAAAAAAATTACATTTTTTCCTTTCATAATGCTTTAGTTCCTGTGAGGCACCGGAAGGGTTATAAACTTCTTGTATGTGGTTTTGAGTACTTTCAGGGGTGCAGTATTAAGAATAATGTCACTTTTGGGCATTTTCTGTCTTGTAGGCTTCACAAAGCACTTCAAATGGTCCCTAAAAAAATAGTTTTGTAAATTTTGTTGGAAAAATAAGAAATTGCTAATCAACTACCGTAACCCTTTTAAATTCCTAACAAAGACATGTGTGAAATGTTATTTATTATCTGTTTTTTGTAACAAATTTCTTATTTAAGGGCATAAGAATTAACAGTTTGAAAATTGCTAAATTTTCTCCACGTTTTTGTTATTTTCACAATTAAATGCAAGTCATGTTGATCAAATTTTTCCACTATTATGAAGTACAATATGCTTGAGAAAACAGTCTAAGAATCAGTGGAATTCATTCAAGTGTTCCAGAGTTATTACTACATAAAGTGACACAGGTCAGATTTCAAAAATTTGGCCTGGTCATTAAGGTCAAAATTAGCTCGGTCACTAAGGGGTTAACAGTTTCTAATCTATGTTTGCACTGTTCTAAAATCTGAATTTTCTCCACTGGTGAAGCAGAGAATACAGAAATAAGCATGGCTACAATGAGATGTACCGTAAGCTCCTCTTTGGTTATTTCAGCACCTCCTGGATTACATGTTTATTCCTTCTCAGTCATCTCCTCTTATATATCCTCTGATCTCACTATCAAATAAAAGTTGAAGTGAATAGTGAACATGGCTTTATGAGTGTGAGGTGTTCTGTTTATCTTGGAGTTGCGGAGAGGTGCAGACGGTGATGTATGTTATACACTGCTGTACTACACATATAATGCTGACATTAATGAACATTTAATCTAACAGATGAAGAATTCGGCAAACTTTGGTTTGTTTTCCCAGTTGTGTTGCTCTTAAATGTCCATTGACTTGACCTCACATCTTTAAGTTATTTTAGAAAAAAAATGATTTCTTGCTTTCGAGTAAGTAAAGCGAAGTAGACCATGTATCAGTTATGTAGTCTTGGTTCAGCCCTGTTTCTTCTTATTATCAATGATATGTACATTATTGGGTGGCAGCATGCAACAAACCTGTTCCTCCTTGAGGTGTTCCACTGCTCTTGGATGTGGTCATTAATGACATCAAGAGAAGAACCTATTAATTACAATGTTGGAGGCGACCTTCAGGCAGAACTTACTTGCTAGAGGTAAAGTACTCTGCTATTGACAGGAAAGTAAAGCTTGATAACTGGAGAAGGTGTAGAATGGAGGTCGGTCATCATGGGTCACTACATATCTTGTGGAATAAGAACACCATAGCAAAATGAAAATAGAATCTTCATCCAAATGTGAATCCCGAGTGTCATACTCATTCCCAATGTCAAAACTTAAAGCTTGTGGGCCCTAATGCAAAATCTCCAACAATGCCCCAACTATCACAAATCTTAAATTAGTAATAATCTTAATAATCTTTTCATATGGGACAAAGGGACCTTTTGGGCCCTCCTAGTCTCCTGGGCCTGGGTATCATTGCAACCTCTTCACCTATCATAGATACAACCCTGCTCATCCCAAAACACTTAACGGGAACCTAACAGTTGATCTAGCCCCTCCTAAATCATCAGAATATTTCTTCCCCACACTATTTCTGCATTCTTACAATCTCCTACCTGAGGTTTTGCAATATGATACCTGTACACTTTTAAAATCAAGTTTTATTCTGTGCTCTCATTATGTAAATCATTCAAGGCTAGACCTGCTTGGCGCTGATTCCCTTTGGACTACGTACCATCTTGTAAACACATCCCTCTGTGCTTAATTGACATAATTTGTAAAACTACATGACTGGTGTCTTTTTGTAAATCTCTTGCATGCACATGGTGCTCCACCTTGGTCATGCGCAATGCACGAATGCAGAAGGGGAGCATACACATGACTTCATTGCACATTACCTAGGAAGCAGAACTCTGACCACTTTGACAATATTAACAAAAAGTTAATGGTGATGTCGTTCTTGCAAATCACATCAATCACATAGAGGGGCGTGCTTACAAGAGGGGAGGCAGGACTAGAATGGGTCAATCAATGCACCTCTGAACTTGTCCTGAGTCATCACATAACATGAGCATAGACTAAAACTCGATTTTAAAACTCGATTTTTATAGTTATCACAAAGCCACAAGAAGGTAGTTGTAATAATGCAAAAATAGGGTGATGTTTTAGGAGGTTGGGGCAGCTGTCTGGTTCCCGTCAAGCACCCATTTCAGCACTGGGCTCTCCTTCTATTGGAGCAGGGAGTGTAGTGTACAACAGTTGGAAAGTCGACGGTTTATTAAAAATGGCCTTGGCTAATTTTTCTGTCATATTTATGAGGTCTTAATTCTTCTGTGGGCAGGACATTTATTGATCTAAGTTTCTATTTATAGCCAAACGGGGTTGTGTATAAAATATATAAAGAGCCGTGAAAGTCCCACAGATATTTTAGTAGTTATTTATAAACCTAATTTCATGATTATTTAGCCAACTGTATTTTCCATGCGAGGGAGGACTGGAATGGTGTTTAACATTGGGGTGGATCATACTGTCTTTCCGATGCAAACAGCTGCAAAAGGGCAGAATTTATTAATGTGTTTGCCCAAAACGAAGGCATGAAAGGTTCATCCATCCGGGCAGCCAAGTGACCTCATGACAGTTTAAAAGGTCGACTCGTAGCATGCTTAGCCAACCCAGGCTTCCCATGTTGATGGTGGAAAAATATGTACTAGCCAGAAAAGTATTTCCCATATGGCTTTGGCCAGCTCACCTCTTAGGCAGCGGAGTCATGTTTTTAGAAGAATGGGCATTGACAACCACTTCCAGGAGGATCCTTGTAAGGAATGGACAAATGCCCCTATGAAAAGTATGTAAGAAAGGAAACTATGTGAGACTCACGTGGTGTAGCTTTGGATCTCTAGCACAACAAATACCAATGACATGTGAAGATCCTGGTTTGCTTTTGAGACAAGAAGCAGACATTTTTAATCTGAATGAACCGAAAGAAAAAGAGTAATTTCCATGCAGTGCCTCCACTGGGGAAATTAAGAATTACGCTGCTCCCATTGAACTCAGACATGTATGGAATATCCACAGGATACTTTGTCTGTGTATGCTAGATGAGAGTCAAATCTCTGGAACTTGTACGTGTTTTGAGAAGGGTTCATTCTAAGAGTGATGCAGGTTGGTAATTATGGTCTTCTTACCAACTGCTATGCTTGAAGTTGGAGGTAACTTGATTTGAGGAGAACGCAGCACTTACAATGTGTGCCCAAGAGCCCAATAGTGCTATGGATTTTCTTGTATGGTCCAAATGGTCAAATAGTCAATATCCTATTGGGTACTTTTTCTATTATACGCATAGCTACTCTGTACCCATGAGCATGTGAGCAGGTTGGGGGATGCCGTAATGGACAGGAGGCAGAGCAAGGGTTAACTATATTTTACTTGAACAAGAGGTTACTCCACGCAGGGAGAGGAAGGGGTAATAGGAGTACAGCAGGTGGTATTAACACAAATAATGTGCAGGGTGAGTTAAACAACAACAATAAGTAATGAAGCAGTTCTTTAAGGGTTAACTTATCAGTCCAGCGGCTTCCTGACTGTAGAGTCTTAGGTTCAAATGGTGGCGCCAGCGCAGTTAGAGCTTGATGAGTCCAGTGTCGTCCTGAAGGTGTTGATGATCCGATTTCCAGTGGTGATGGCGGGTCCTTGGCGCCTTGGACAGGGTCCTGGGTCCAGGGTTCATTGTGCGGTATGAAATACAATCTCCAACTCCATCGGAGCTTAATGTAGCTCGACAGATATAAGCGGGTGAGATGAGGCACAGTTCCCGATGAGTATCACCCTGTCCTTCCTAGGCGGTACGTGCGCAGAATTTACTGGCCTGGAGCAATTAGCACCTTCAGCTGGAGGAGCCACCAGGCAAATGGCACATTTCTTGTCAAAGTCTCTGTATCTGGTCACAGGGGGTCTATCGCATGGGCCTGCAATGTCACGGTGCTCAGAGGACGGACCACAAACTGTTCCCTGCTGCGTGCTGCTTGTTCCCGCCAGGACTGACTGCTTCCGCGCACGCTCTGGCCTTTATAGCTTAGTCACGCCCCCTGCTGTCAAGTGCAAAGGTCGGTCCGGGTTGTTAAACTTTCCCCCAGACAACAGAAGAGACAGCCCCGACAGTTCCGGACCCGGCACAAGAGAGGTATCCCCGGTCTGGTCCCTCTTCTTACAAGCACTCAAAGGCTACTCATACTAATGCTATCACTTGGTTCAATTGTCTCTGTCATAAGGAACTGTGATAGCAACTAGGACAAAGATATTGAGTTGCTTATGTGGCAAAGCCCAGGACTATTTTCACCAGCACAATTTGTTTAGTAAGCTTTCTGTCTGAAGATCACAGATCAATTATTTCCTAACGTGTTGCCCTCATGAGAATTCAGATTTACCTCTGCCAATGGTTCTATTCCACAGAGTAGTGATGGCTACAATACACTGTGATTATAAGTCTTACTTTTCACACATGGTTTTTAGTAGACTACAAGTATTTGTGACCAATGGTAGTTACTGTTGTTACTGAGAAACTTTTCTTTAAGAACTATACATAGAGGAAAAAGAGTCATGTCCATTTGGATGGTATTCTCCAGTGGAGACATTGCTTCTGGGGTAAAACTATAGTGGCACCAAATGGTGGCACAGGGAGTGCCTAATGAAACTCTCAGGTCTTTTTCAACTATATGTATCCATAGACTCACAAAATCAACTGATATATTTGTGCCATTGTTTCTTGTCTTTCAAAATTCATTACACATTACTGAGGCTAGGTAACTATGCTGAGTGTTGTAGATTTAATGCGGCTAGTCTGAGCTTAATGATGTCTGACTAGCCACATTTCAGTTGAATTTTGCACCTATGGGAAGAGTTGACTACTGGAGTCTTTATTTCTTATGTCCCTTACGGATGACACGAACATCCATATGACTTGATTCCCTAACCCTATAGATTTGTATGTACACTTGGTTGTTTTGCAGAGCAGCTCTCTCCTTCCTCCCCTCGTCTTCTCTTGTTGATCAGACAGTTGGAGCAAGTTACAACCTGCAGAACAACAGACCAGGTTGTGAGCAGCTTTCATTCAACCAGCTGCTTGCACACAGAGCTAATTATATTAATGAGGGCTTCCCTGGGGAAGAATCGGTGACATCAAGAGAAGTACCTACCAATTACAATGTTGGAGGCGGCTCCTGGAGTTTGGCAGAGCTGACTTGCTAGAGGTACAGTGCTTGACTATTGACAGGGAAGTAAAGCTTGATGACTGGAGAAGGTATGAGATGGAGGTTGATCATCCTGGGTCACCACCACCACATGGTTTGACATGAACCTGGATCAAGTGACCTCTTCTATCAGAAATGACCTCTATTACTGATACGTTCCTGGATCCATCAAAGTCAGCCTTTCTAGACTACGGCCATGGACCAACATCCTCTCCTCAACCACAACATTCTCCAATCTTGGCACATGGACATTACGCATCATTACATGGCTTCCACTCTACTGGACATGAGGGACTCTTCTCTTCAGGGGTGTCGGCCTATGGAGGAAGATCATTCCCTTACCCATACCCAACATCACCTGTACCTAATCCTCATGGGCATCATAATGGGAACCCCTATCTTAGCTACCAGCACTACAGTGGCACAATTAGTCAAGGCGGAAGACTTCATGAAGACCCAGGTTGGTGGACACCATTTTATTAAAATACATCACACATTGGCAATAATATAGTATAAATTACAGCTAAATACATGAGTAACTAAGTGTGCCCTATATACTCACATTACAATAACACATTATTCTAATTACTATGGGGTAATAATAACACATTATAAATTATTTGGTGAGATTTAATCTGATTTTTTTTACTTTCTGTAAAACTATTTATGAAAGGACTATAATTGCAATGTCAGCTATTTGGTGTGAGTAAAGTATTGTAAGGGCAAGGGGGGCATTTATTAAAACTTTTGCAGGGAGAAACCAAGTGTTAATTATACTTATAGCTGTTATTTAATTACTGTATGGTACTGTTATGCATATACATGTTCATTGTATAGCACTTTGTTACGATTCTATGTGCTCACTTATTGAAGTTACAGTACCTTGGCACAATAGAGCGATATTATTCACCATAGGAGACGAACAAAGTCCCCTCCAGAACATATGTCCTTTGCAGAGGTCTGCATAGATGTGACTTCTGCCTGCCATGTGTGCACTGTGTTGTGTAGTCCCTCAGACTATGCACGATTTGTAAATGTCTATACTGGCAGGACAGGACCTAAAAGTATTGCTGTGAGTTGTAGTCCTTAAGATCTTTAAATCGTACTTTAATTCAACTTATATGAAGAAATTTGGTTGTGTATGAAAATGAGTAAAGTATTTATACCTTACTCTCTGTGATGCAACATAGTAATAGCCTGTTTACACAGAGTGATTGCCAATAAATGTTCACTCAGTATGGCACAGAACAATGGCAGCACTGTGGGTTATGCCCTGAAACAAATATGATGGCCTGGAGATTGTTAATATTGTTTTGTATGCAGAAGTGATTTACCAGGTGATAAATTCATGTTTATGAAATTTATGATGCTTATATAGGTTGATTTCCATTACTATTGCTTGTTACTTGTTACACTGGACCAATAATTATTCTGTGAGCTTAAGTAATACCATATGTGTCCTATCTATCATCTATCTATCTATCTATCTTATATCTATTATCTATCTATCTATTATCTATCTATTATCTATCTATCTATCTTATATCTATCTATCTATCTATGTATTATCTATCTAACTATTTATCATCTATCTATATATCTATCTATTAATATATTATCTACGGTATCTATCTATCTATCTATCTATCTATCTATCTATCTATCTATCTATCTATCTATCTATCTATCTATCTATCTATCTATCATCTAGCTATCATCTATCATCTATCTATCAATCTATGTATCATCTATCTATCTAGCTATCTCATATCTATCTATCTATTAACTATCTAGCTATCTATCATGTATTTATCTATTATCTATATATCAATCTATCTATTATCTATCTATCTATCTATCTATCTATCATCTATCTATTATCTATTTATATATTCATCTATTTTTCTATCTATTATCTATCTATCTATCTATCTATCTATCTATCTATCTATCTATCTATCTATATATCTATCTATCATCTATTTACTATCTATATATTATCTATCTGTATATTCATCTATCTATCTATCTGTCTCTCTATCTATCCATGTCTCTATCTATTATTTATCTATCTATCTATCATCTATCTATTATCCATCTATTATATATCTATCTATCTATCATCTATCTATCTATTCATTCTATCTATCTATCTTTTAATCTATTATCTATCTATCTATCTATCTATCTATCCATCATCTATCTATCTATCTATCTATCTATCTATCTATCTATCTATCTATCTATCTATCTATCATATATTTATTATCGGTCTATCTGTATATTCATCTATCTATTATCTATCTCTCTATCTATCATCTATTTATCTATTATCTATCAATCAATCTATCTATCATCTATCAATCTGTCTATTATCTATCTATCTATCTATCTATCTATCTATCTGTCTATCTATCAATCATCTATTTACTATCTATATATTATCTATCTATCTGTATATTCATCTATCTAACTATCTATCCATCTCTCTATATATTATCTATCTATCTATCTATCTATCTATCTATCTATCTATCTATCTATCTATCATATATCTATTATCCATCTATTATCTATCTATCTATCTATCTATCTATCTATCTATCTATTATTTATTATCTATCTATGATCTATCTGTTATCTATCATCTATATATCTATTATCTATCTATCTCACTGGGGAACACAATTTTTTAAGAGTTAGGTCAGACAACTGTTCTTAATTAATTTTTGGATGCTGAATCCAGAAATGATCTCAGTTTTTCTCTATCACGTCAAGTTTTTGAACTATAGGATTTTTGTCTTCTCAAAACTATGTAAACTACTGTACCTAAAAAATGTTGTTGTTTTTTTAAATAGTACAAATATGAACAAAAAATGAAATATATAAGAAATAGGCATGACAAAGTTGTGACTACTCTTACAAGTTGCCACGTAGCTCTATATGAGTCGAATTGTAATCAGATAAGAAGTCTTATTACAGATATCAGTGCAATTGTGCTTCTCTAGCAGGTAAGTTGTGTAGGAAAAACTTGACGTGCTAGAAAAAAACTGACTACATTTTTGGAATCAGCATGCCAATTTTAGTATAAATCAGCTCAAAAACCTAACTCAACAGAAAATGTTTTTCAAATTGTTCCCCTGTGAGCTAATCTATCTATTATCTATATGTCTATTATCTATCTATCTATCTATCTATCTATCTATCTATCTATCTATCTATCTATCTATCTATCTATCTATCTATCTTTCTATCTATCATCTATTATCTATCTATATATTCATCTATCTATCTATTATCTATCTATCTATCTATTATCTATCTATCTATCATCTATCTATTATCCATCTATTATCTATCTATCTGTTATCTATCTATCTATCTATCTATCTATTATTTATTATCTATCTATGATCTATCTGTTATCTATCATCTATCTATTATCTATCTATCTATAATCTATCTATTATCTATATGTCCATTATCTATCTATCTATCCATAATCTATCTATCTATCTATCTATCTATCTATCTATCTATCTATCTATCTATCTATCTATCTATCTATCTATCTATCTATCTATCTGTCTGTTTGTCTGTCTATATATCTACTGTTTTTCCATGTAGCTTTATCCTTCCAGTCACAGTATAGTAATGACTTATCTTGACATTTCTTGCTCTGTCCTGTGCATGTTGCGTGGTTTAGCGCATTGACAGTTCACTGGATTTCTGAGAATTTAATTTGCATTAGAAAACAAACTTCTTGGATAACGGGCAAAAGTATAATTAAGATGAGATTATGGAAATGTAGTACTAACTAGTCAGGAGTGTTTAGAGCTGGAATATTTTACACCTGGCACTTGTGTACATATATATGAATACACGAATATATTTTATATATTTACTATCTCTTATACAGTGTGCCCGTAAAGTCATGGTGCACTTTTGACCAGTCACAGGATCTATTTATAGTTTACATTTTGGCGCCCTTTCTCTGGCCCAATCATATCAGACCTGTTCATGAGGAGAGATAACAGGAACCAATCAAATAACACAAACTCATTTTAGGTCTCTTTCACACTTCCGTCGTTTGGCATCCGTCGCAATCCGTTGTTTTGGGCAAAAAACGGATCCTGCAAATGTGCTTGCAGGATGCGTTTTTTGCCCATAGACTTGTATTAGCGACAGATCACGACGGATGGCCACACGTCGCGTCCGTCGTGCGACGGATCCATCGTGTTTTGGCAGACTGTCGTCACAAAAAAGTTCAAGTGAACTTTTTTTGTCTGTCGTGTCATGCGCGTCCGAAACTCCGCCCCTCCTCCCCGGACTACAGAATGGGCAGCGGATGTGTCGAAAAACTGCATCCGTTGCCCACGTCGTGCAAAACTTTCACAACGTCCGTCGGTACGTCGGCCCGACGCATTGCGACAGACTTGTACCAACGGAAGAGTGAAAGAGGCCTAAGCTGTTGCTGAGCCCCAGTCAGATTAACCCCTTATAAACTGAACTCTGATTAATACACTGCCAGGTCTGTGACAGCATGCAACAACAAGCTTATGCCAGCTGTGTGGTTTTCCATGAGAGTGGAGATGTGGACGGTACTGTTATGACCTGGTGGTCAGGACAATAATGGACCTGGTGGTTAAGAGCACACGGAATGACCTGATAGTTACTGATAATAAAGGACGAGCTCTGGGACGTGGGAACTCTGCTGACCGCAATCCCTAATCCTATCAAACACACTAGAAATAGCCGTGGATTGCGCCTAACGCTCCCTATGCAACTCGGCACAGCCTAAGGAACTAGCTAGCCCTGAAGATAGAAAAATAAGCCTACCTTGCCTCAGAGAAATTCCCCAAAGGAAAAGGCAGCCCCCCACATATAATGACTGTGAGTAAAGATGAAAATACAAACACAGAGATGAAATAGATTTAGCAAAGTGAGGCCCGACTAACTGAACAGACCGAGGATAGGAAAGGTTACTTTGCGGTCAGCACAAAAACCTACAAAAAGACCACGCAGAGGGCGCAAAAAGACCCTCCGCACCGACTCACGGTGCGGAGGCGCTTCCTCTGCGTCCCAGAGCTTCCAGCAAGCAAGACAACAATAAAAAATAGCAAGCTGGACAGAAAAACAGCAAACCAAAGAAATACAAGCTGAAACTTAGCTTCTGCTGGGAAGACAGGTCACAAGAACGATCCAGGAGTGAACTAGACCAATACTGGAACATTGACAGGTGGCATGCAGCAAAGATCTAAGTGGAGATAAATAGAGCAGCCAGCTAACGAATTAACCTCGTCACCTGTGGAAGGAAACTCAGAAACACCCACCAGAGGAAGTCCATGGACAGAACCAGCCGAAGTACCATTCATGACCACAGGAGGGAGCCCGACAACAGAATTCACAACAGTACCCCCCCCCCTTGAGGAGGGGTCACCGAACCCTCACCAGAGCCCCCAGGCCGACCAGGATGAGCCAAATGAAAGGCACGAACCAGATCGGCAGCATAAACATCAGAGGCAAAAACCCAGGAATTATCTTCCTGACCATAACCCTTCCACTTGACCAGGTACTGGAGTTTCCGTCTCGAAACACGAGAATCCAAAATCTTCTCCACCACATACTCCAATTCCCCCTCAACCAACACCGGGGCAGGAGGATCAACGGATGGAACCACAGGCGCCACGTATCTCCGCAATAACGACCTATGGAACACATTATGGATGGCAAAAGAAGCAGGAAGGGCCAAACGAAATGACACAAGATTGATAACCTCAGAAATCTTATACGGACCAATGAAACGAGGCTTAAACTTAGGAGAGGAAACCTTCATAGGAACATAACGAGACGACAACCAAACCAAATCCCCAACACGAAGTCGGGGACCCACACAGTGCCGGCGGTTAGCGAAACGTTGAGCCTTCTCCTGGGACAATGTCAAATTGTCCACCACATGAGTCCAAATCTGCTGCAACCTATCCACCACAGTATCTACACCAGGACAGTCAAAAGACTCAACCTGTCCTGAAGAGAAACGAGGATGGAAACCAGAATTGCAGAAAAACGGCGAAACCAAAGTAGCCGAGCTGGCCCGATTATTAAGGGCGAACTCAGCCAACGGCAAAAAGGACACCCAATCATCCTGATCAGCAGAAACAAAGCATCTCAGATATGTTTCCAAAGTTTGATTAGTTCGTTCGGTTTGGCCATTTGTCTGAGGATGGAAAGCCGAGGAAAAAGACAAATCAATGCCCATCCTAGCACAAAAGGATCGCCAAACCCTCGAAACAAACTGGGAACCTCTGTCAGAAACGATGTTCTCCGGGATACCATGTAAACGAACCACATGCTGGAAAAATAATGGCACCAAATCAGAGGAGGAAGGCAATTTAGACAAAGGTACCAAATGGACCATCTTAGAAAAGCGATCACAAACCACCCAAATGACCGACATCTTTTGAGAGATGGGGAGATCCGAAATAAAATCCATAGAAATATGCATCAAGGGCAAAAGCAACCCACTGGCACGAGAACAGCAGGGCTTAACCCGAGCACAAGTCCCACAGGACTGCACAAAAGAACGCACATCCCGTGACAAAGACGGCCACCAGAATGATCTAGCCACCAAATCTCTGGTACCAAAGATTCCAGGATGCCCATCCAACACTGAACAATGAATCTAAGAGATAACTCTACTAGTCCATCTATCAGGGACAAACAGTTTCTCCGCTGGGCAACGGTCAGGTCTATCAGCCTGAAATTTTTGCAGCACCCGCCGCAAATCAGGGGAGATGGCAGACAAAATGACCCCCTCTTTGAGATTACCCACCGGCTCAGGAACACCCGGAGAGTCAGGCACAAAACTCCTTGACAGGGCATCAGCCTTCACAGTCTTATAGCCCGGAAGGTACGAAACCACAAAATCAAAACGGGAGAAAAATAACGACCATCGAGCCTGTCTCGGATTCAACCGTTTGGCAGACTCAAGATAAGTCAAATTCTTGTGATCTGTCAAGACCACCACGCGATGCTTGGCTCCTTCCAGCCAATGACGCCACTCCTCGAATGCCCACTTCATGGCCAACAACTCACGATTACCAACATCATAGTTACGCTCAGCAGGTGAAAACTTTCTAGAAAAGAAAGCACATGGCTTCATCACCGAGCCATCAGAACTTCTTTGCAACAAAACAGCCCCTGCTCCAATCTCAGAAGCATCAACCTCAACCTGAAACGGGAGCGAAACATCTGGCTGGCACAACACAGGGGCAGAAGAAAAACGACGCTTCAACTCCTGAAAAGCCTCTACAGCTGCAGAAGACCAATTGACCACATCAGCAACCTTCTTGGTCAAATCAGTCAACGGTTTAGCAACAGTAGAAAAATTAGCGATGAAGCGCCGATAAAAATTAGCAAAGCCCAGGAACTTTTGCAGGCTCTTCACAGATGTCGGCTGAGTCCAATCGTAAATGGCCTGGACTTTAGCAGGGTCCATCTCGATAGTAGAAGGGGAAAAAATGAACCCCAAAAATGAAACCTTCTGGACTCCAAAGAGACACTTTGACCCCTTCACAAACAAGGAATTCGCATGAAGGACCTGGAACACCATTCTGACCTGCTTCACATGAGACTCCCAATCATCCGAAAAGACCAAAATATCATCCAAATACACAATCAGGAATTTATCCAGGTACTCTCGGAAGATGTCATGCATAAAGGACTGAAACACAGATGGAGCATTAGAAAGCCCGAATGGCATAACCAGGTACTCAAAATGGCCCTCGGGCGTATTAAATGCTGTTTTCCATTCATCGCCTTGTTTAATACGCACAAGATTATACGCCCCTCGAAGATCTATCTTGGTGAACCAACTAGCCCCTTTAATACGAGCAAACAAATCAGACAGCAACGGCAAAGGATACTGAAATTTGACTGTAATTTTATTAAGAAGGCGGTAATCAATACAAGGTCTCAAAGAACCATCCTTCTTGGCCACAAAAAAGAACCCTGCTCCTAACGGTGATGACGACGGGCGAATATGGCCTTTCTCCAAGGACTCCTTTATATAACTCCGCATAGCGGCGTGCTCTGGCACAGATAAATTGTACAATCGGCCCTTAGGAAACTTACTACCAGGAATCAAATTAATTGCACAATCGCAATCCCTATGAGGAGGTAGGGCACTGGCTTTGGGCTCATCAAATACATCCCGATAATCCGACAAAAACTCTGGAACTTCAGAAGGAGTGGAAGACGAAATAGACAAAAATGGAACATCACCAAGTACCCCCTGGCAACCCCAGCTGGACACAGACATAGATTTCCAGTCCAATACTGGATTATGAACCTGTAGCCATGGCAACCCCAAAACAACCACATCATGCAGATTATGCAACACCAGAAAGCGGATATCCTCCTGATGTGCAGGAGCCATGCACATGGTCAATTGGGTCCAGTACTGAGGCTTATTCTTGGCCAAAGGCGTAGCATCAATTCCTCTCAATGGAATAGGATACTGCAAGGGCTCCAAGAAAAAACCACAGCGCCTAGCATACTCCAAGTCCATCAAATTCAGGGCAGCGCCTGAATCCACAAATGCCATAACAGAATAGGATGACAAAGAGCAAATCAGAGTAACAGATAATAAAAATTTTGACTGTACCGTATCAATGGTGGCAGACCTAGCGAACCGCTTAGTGCGCTTAGGACAATCGGAGATAGCATGAGTGGAATCACCACAGTAAAAATATAGCCCATTCCGACGTCTGTGTTCTTGCCGTTCAGCTCTGGTCAAAGTCCTATCACATTGCATAGGCTCAGGCCCATGCTCAGATAGTACCGCCAAATGGTGCACAGCTTTACGCTCACGCAAGCGTCGATCGATCTGAATGGCCAAGGACATAGACTCATTCAGACCAGCAGGCATGGGAAACCCCACCATGACATCCTTAAGGGCTTCAGAGAGACCCTTTCTGAAGATTGCTGCCAGGGCACATTCATTCCACTGAGTGAGCACAGACCACTTTCTAAACTTCTGACAATATATCTCCGCTTCATCCTGACCCTGACACAGAGCCAGCAAGATTTTCTCTGCCTGATCCACTGAATTAGGTTCGTTATAAAGCAATCCAAGCGCCAGGAAAAACGCATCAACATCACGCAATGTCGGATCTCCTGGCGCAAGGGAAAATGCCCAGTCTTGAGGGTCACCACGTAACAAAGAAATAATGATCCTTACTTGTTGAACAGGGTCACCTGAGGAGCGAGGTTTCAAGGCAAGAAACAATTTACAATTATTTTTGAAATTCAAGAACTTAGATCTATCACCAAAAAACAAATCAGGAATTGGAATCCTAGGCTCTGACATCGGATTCTGAACCACAAAATCTTGAATGTTTTGTACCCTTGTAGTGAGATTATCCATCCAAGAGGACAGACCTTGAATGTCCATGTTTACACCAGTGTCCTGAACCACCCAGAGGTAAAGGGGAAAAGAGAGACAAAACACACTGCAAAGAAAAAGAAATGGTCTCAGAACTTCTCTTATCCCTCTATTGAGATGCATTAGTACTTTGGGCCACCTGTACTGTTATGACCTGGTGGTCAGGACAATAATGGACCTGGTGGTTAAGAGCACACGGAATTACCTGATAGTTACTGATAATAAAGGACGAGCTCTGGGACGTGGGAACTCTGCTGACCGCAATCCCTAATCCTATCAAACACACTAGAAATAGCCGTGGATTGCGCCTAACGCTCCCTATGCAACTCGGCACAGCCTAAGGAACTAGCTAGCCCTGAAGATAGAAAAATAAGCCTACCTTGCCTCAGAGAAATTCCCCAAAGGAAAAGGCAGCCCCCCACATATAATGACTGTGAGTAAAGATGAAAATACAAACACAGAGATGAAATAGATTTAGCACAGTGAGGCCCGATTAACTGAACAGACCGAGGATAGGAAAGGTTACTTTGCGGTCAGCACAAAAACCTACAAAAAGACCACGCAGAGGGCGCAAAAAGACCCTCCGCACCGACTCACGGTGCGGAGGCGCTCCCTCTGCGTCCCAGAGCTTCCAGCAAGCAAGACAACAATAAAAAATAGCAAGCTGGACAGAAAAACAGCAAACCAAAGAAATACAAGCTGAAACTTAGCTTCTGCTGGGAAGACAGGTCACAAGAACGATCCAGGAGTGAACTAGACCAATACTGGAACATTGACAGGTGGCATGGAGCAAAGATCTAAGTGGAGTTAAATAGAGCAGCTAGCTAACGAATTAACCTCGTCACCTGTGGAAGGAAACTCAGAAACACCCACCAGAGGAAGTCCATGGACAGAACCAGCCGAAGTACCATTCATGACCACAGGAGGGAGCCCGACAACAGAATTCACAACAGGTACAGAGGAAAGTTCAGTGTGTTCTGTGGCTCCCTAAATTCGAATCTGTGACTAAAGTGCTATGTGAATATCGGCGCATTTATAACGAAGCGCCACCACATAGGAATAACATTACTCGGTGGGATAAGCAGTTGAAGGAAACTGGCAGTTTGATGGAGAAACCCCGTTCTGGTAGGCCATCATCAAATTGCGGCTGTTGCACAATATCAAACTGGCGGATAGACCTAAATGATGCGTGTTTGCTACAGATATGCTTCATGAGATCGACAATGATGCAAGATTTTTGAGGAAGATTGTGTTTAGCGATGAGGCGACCTTCCATAAAACAGAGAATCACAGACGTTATTCACTCTGTTACACCAGACATCCTTACCCGTGTGTGGCAAGAACTTCACTATCGTTTGGATGTGTGTAGGGCAACAAATGGAGCCCACATCGAACTGCACTGAATAGGTATGAAACTGGGAGAGTTTTTCTTTTATTTGGAGCAGATTTCACATGTCTATTGTTTTTTGTTGCTTTCCAGTGACTGGTCAAAAGTGCACCATGACTTTATGGACACACTGTATTTCAATCTATAAGTATATTATATGTGATATTGACTGTAAATAATAAGACTTTATTAGAAGCCACTAAGGAGTTTCATGACTATACAAGTCCTCACAATTCTGAGAAACTCCTTTTGAGAGCAAGGAGAGATCTATTCTTCCCTGATTGATCTATTATTTTCAAAAAAGAAGAGCTGCAGCAGCTGAGGTGTGCATTAATATGACATTACAAATCAGTGCATAATATGAACTTTAGCTGCTGAAGAACCTCAGAAGTTGGATGTGACAACACTTTTAGTAAAAATTTGAACTGTTGTGTAATAGTCAAACTTTGCATAAATGTTTTTTTTATTACTTTTTCCATTCACTTCTAATAAAGTGTGACTTGGGAGAGAGAATGTCACTAGACTCCAGTTACATAAAAATATGGAATAGGGAATGACAGCTGAAAGGTTATCATTATTTTTGCCAATGAAATAGCCTATAATTATAATGGTTTATGTTTTAAACATATTTATATATAGTAGCTTGTTTGTTATTTTCATTTTAGTTTTTATTGCTTGCTTTCTTTTTGCCTGATGGATTGATTGTGAATCCGCATTATGGCCTGGAGTATGCCTATCACATACTTTCCCATGTTGACACCGGAGAATCCTCACAATGAGCAAGACGTGAGGATTCACAAATCTTATAGAGTTTAAGTCCTCTTTTTCTCAGAAGAGGCAATTTGCATATTATATTTCCCAGAGGAGTATTGCAGGGTGAATAAGCCTCCTTACCTTGACAAGCCAGAGATGGTATGTCACTCTCCATAAGGAGAAACGATACCCCTTAGACCCCAGTCCAGAGCCTCTCACCTAGCCAAATCAGTTCTCATGCTTCACACTGACGAGGGCCAACAGCCCGAAACACCGTGTCTGCGAATTGAGATACTGATTTGGCTTTTATCCTAAGTCATATTTCACGACTCGTTAAAGAGTTGATTGTGACTTGTAGGATCACTACTTCCAACAGTTGGCGCTATAGAGTTTAAGTCCTCTTTTTCTCAGAAGAGGCAATTTGCAGTCACATAAAGTCACTGCAGGCTTGTAGCTTAAGACGAGACAATGTCTTTAAGATGAAGATGGCTAAGGGTACCGTCACACACTGCCATTTCGATCGCTACGACGGTACGATTCGTGACGTTCCAGCGATATCGTTACGATATCGCTGTGTCTGACACGCAGCAGCGATCAGGGATCCTGCTGAGAATCGTACGTCGTAGCAGATCGTTTGGAACTTTCTTTCGTCGCTGGATCTCGCACTGTCATCGCTAGATCGGTGTGTGTGACACCGATCTAGCGATGCGATCTAGCGATGCGTTCGCTTGTAACCAGGGTAAACATCGGGTTACTAAGCGCAGGGCCGCGCTTAGTAACCCGATGTTTACCCTGGTTACCAGCGTAAATGTAAAAAAAACAAACAAACAAACAGTACATACTTACATTCCGGTGTCCGTCAGGTCCCTTGCCGTCTGCTTCCCGCACTCAGTGACTGCCGGCCGTAAAGTGAAAGCAGAGCACAGCGGTGACGTCACCGCTGTGCTGTGCTTTCACTTTACGGCCGGCAGTCACTGAGTGCGGGAAGCAGACGGCAAGGGACAGACACCGGAATGTAAGTATGTGCTGTTTGTTTGTTTTTACACTGGTAACCAGGGTAAACATCGGGTTACTAAGCGCGGTCCTGCGCTTAGTAACCCGATGTTTACCCTGGTTACCCGGGGACCTCGGCATCGTTGGTCGCTGGAGAGCTGTCTGTGTGACAGCTCCCCAGCGACCACACTACGATTTACCTATGATCACGGCCAGGTCGTATCGCTGGTCGTGATCGTAGGTAAATCGTATAGTGTGACGGTACCCTAAGAGTGGAAGGAGGTTTCATAATTCTTGCAATCTTTACAGGTTTAACAAGAGCCTATCAATTCCCAAAGCTGTTGTTCAATACTCAGCGGATTGTGAAGTCTACTACCAAACACCATAAAAATAGAGTCAGTGTTTCTTCACATAACTCTCCTGGTATTATCACTGATACACAATTTTAAAAAAAATTCTTGCATTACGTTTCAGATAAAGTAGTTCTCAACTATACCAGGTCATCAATATCAGATCTGTGGGGGTCCATCACCTAGCACCCCCACTGATCAACTGTTAATGGCTGCAGCGGTGGTGTATGGGTCAGAACACCATAGCTCCTTACACCGTATAGTGGCCACCACTAAGAACTACATCTCAGCTCAGTCCTCATTTTTTACAATGCCTTGTGCTTGACTGGAGTCAGGCGTGTAGCTATATGGGATGTAGAGGTAACAGCCACACAAAAGCTCTAATATATAACGGCTTCTCTATTATGTGAGAAGATAACAAGCTTATAAATAGCACATTACTGATGGTGGTTTTATGGGACCGCTGAATGGAGTGTGGTGGTCCCAGTGTACACTGTGTAGGTCGAACCTAGTATTTTCCTTTTTGGCTAGTGTGGAAGGACAGACAATAGATAATCTTTAAAACAGTGGCTAAACTTTATTCTTCTTAAGGCTTGATTAATTAAACATTGCAAAAAATATTTCTGATCTTAACCTTGGATCTCTTCTTGGCTAGACACTGGTCACAGAACCCACACACATACCGGCCCACCTCATGGATGACTTCCTCATCCCATATTTCAGACTCTCAGTGTAGTCTCTCTTGGGTCCATTGTTGCTTGTCTGGCCTTTTTGTTCATTAGCACACTTCAGGTGTCCATCACCTGCCCAAGCTGGTGACACATCACACTCACTGGAATCAGCTTCTCTTCACCTTCTCTTGTGACTTCGGTTCTCTGATGCCACCGAGACAACTTGGTCGGCATACTACACCTCCCCTGTCTCATTACGGGGGAAACTCACTAAAAGGGTCCTACGTCCTCCTCCTCTTACAGGCAACCCTGTATAAGACAGTCACAGAGGCAATCTCCCTCTCTTACTATGCTTGAGGCAACATACTGTATAGTGTGATATGTCCATCCCTCACTTACAAGTCATAGGTTTTGCGTCAGACGTAAAGCTCCGCCTGCTGCTCATGCCCTCTGCGACTGACCCTAGGTAGCGGGAAGCTGGCCAAAAAGCAACTTTAACCATATTTATCGTGCGTAACTGGGCTATCCAACAAGCACACTTCTCTGACCAGTGACTCTCAATAGACAGCTTAACCTCCAAAACTTGCATAAGCTAAGGGTTTGTCTCCTCCAAATGCAGGGCACAGTGCTTTATTAATACAGGAAAACACATCAAATATGCATTACAAACAGAACAACTACACCTTCAAAAGAACAAGAAGAAATAATGGATGAACCAAATGTGCTGTCGAAATAAGTAAAGAAAAATAGCATACTGTGCAGACATATCAATAAGTCATCATACTGCAAAAGTGCAAGTGCAATTCACCAATAACATGTACAATAGAGAGCATAATGGCCGATAAAAATAAAAGTAAAAAGTATGCAGAACATGTACCCAAATAAAGAAAGCCAGTTGGATTACAGAGCTTTATCCATTGCACGTTTCGCCAGTGGCTTCATCTGGCTTCTTCACCCTGGATGAAGCCGCTGGGAGTGCGGCTTAATATGTGAATTATCTATAGGGTGGGCCATATATATATATCTGCACAGGGCCTAAGAGGACTTTATTTTTATATAGCGTGTATACCGTAATTGTGGGAATGTCAGAAGTGGAGGTTGTGCTACAGGAGTGCCTCTTATTAGGATGCGGTTCAGATGTATATTGTTTGCGGAATGTGCTATTTGAAAAGTAGGAAAACCATAAACAGGGTTTTCCCAACTTATCAGTAAAATTATAAGATTAATTACTAACATTATCACATTTCCAGCTTCCCGCTACTAAATGTGAACTGTAGAAAGCTGTTGAAAAAAAAAAATATTGGCCACAACCAAACTGGTCACGCCAAGATCCGAGAATGCTATTGAATGGCCTTGAGTGTTCCTGAGCCATGATGAAAAATCTGTAATCACCCCAACTATGATATTGGTAGTATTGGTATCTTATTGGTAGAGAGCCAATAGGCCCCTACATAGCACTATGGCTTAGGTGGGCTGCTACCACCGCATGTCTTACAGCTACACCTGTGCTCAGGTGACAAGTATATGTTCTTGATCACTGGACGCATCACCTACGATAGGTCACGTCTCCGTCCAACAGTAACTGCTACCTTGATCAATGCAGAATTTCTACATTCCTGCTCCCTCCTATTGTGGTGGCCTTTATGACCTGGACTTCTACAGACTTCTTCATAGCTCCTTTTTACTGTAGCCATAAATCAATTTACCTTGTACTGGAGACATTAAAGGTCAGACAAACAAATCTATCATTGCTCCACCTCACAATACTGGAAACAGCACAGGACTGGGATTAGGTATTTTGGTGCCCTAGGCTGATGAGATGATGTGCACTCCCCATCTTCAGAAGAAAAAGTGGCGCATATGATGCACTGAACAAAATGCTTCCCTTCAACATCCACCTTTTCACTCACAGTATATGACCCAATTCATTACACCCAAAAATATATTCATACGACAGTCCAGGCCCAAATAAAAATGACACAGTGAAGTCACCTGTCGTATGTGGTAATTAGGGACTAAACCATATACAACATTATGGTACTACACTTTATATAATAAAGGAGAACACTGCTTATAATATTAAGGAACTACAATGTATATCATATATAAAATAATATGAAGGGCTGACTGTTTGTGTAATAAGGGGTGTAGGGGTAGGAAGGAAAATATCCAAGTGATCGCCAAAATCCAGGTTTATACAGACGTGTGTATACTTGCCAAATAAGACTGAACCAAGCAAAACTATATCTCCCAGTATAACCTCTACAAATGTAAGGCTATGCTGGACGTTGTATCAAAAACAAGAAACAAGAATGTTATCACTCATCATCAGTTTTCAGACCTTACATTGAGCAGAGGCAGAACTTTACAGGTAACACCAACTCTAGTATCACTCTATTTCTGTTCTCCACCGGCTCCTGACCCTCATAATTACTTCTGCCAGCCACAACTTGTTTCTGCAAAGTTTACTGTCCAAGTGCCTTTGGTTTGTCACCACTACAGCTAATCCGCATACCACACTCCTTAAAATAATATTGTCACATATTGTCACATAAGGTATGTTCCTTTGAATACACAAATACCCCTCAAGCTTGAACCACAATGCACCACCAAGGTAAATGATATGCCCCATAAATATACATAATTAACTAATGTGCCCCTGAATATAAAATTAGCAACTGTTCCCCCAACCTCAAATTAGCAACTGTACCCCGAGTACGAGTTGATGCAAATCATTTTGCAAGACCTGGTTCATCAAGCATGCCAGGGATCTATGGCCATTGGATGGGAGACCTGAAAACCACCTCCTTCCTCCCGGCATCCATGGCTCTTCTTTTAATTAGATGCCAGAGCGTGATGTGATCGTTGTGGTGTGATGAATATGTTGTGATTCGCCAAGCCAGCAGAAGAAGAGCCTTGGATGCCATCAGGTAGGAGGTGGTTCTCAGGGTTCCCGTCCAGCAACCACAGATTACCATCATAGCTAATGGGCTGAGTACTGTAAATCAACTCTACATACATTTCTTCTGACGATCCCGCAAGGCCCTGTCTACTAGCTGCCTTGGCATCTACTGGACCAGGGTTTTTCTGATTGATACAAGCGGGACAATTACTTCATCAAACCGCCTTTATTGTAAAGAAGGTGCTGAGATGTGAGTACTGACCTTTCAAAGACTTGCCAATATCTTAGTGCTGCGTACCGCAAAATTAATGATTTTTTTTCAAGCTGCCTTCAACCCCCAGTGGGGGTAATGCCATAGGTGATTGCCTACCTCTGCTTACTGTGGAGCAGCATAATCATATATTGGATAATAATGTATAATAATGATCACATGGTCAGTAATAAAAGTCGGGTTTCTTAAGACCTGGATAAGGGTAAATTACCCGAGGCAGAGATGGCCTCAGAGGAGTGCAGATTGGGAATGAGCTGTCTTATGGGGGAGGGGGGCTGTAGGGGTAATGTTGGGGTTTATTAAAATAAGAAAATGTGTATGTAACATATTGTAATGTAAATGGCATTCTGATGTTCTTCTTTATATTGTCAATAAAAATCTATTTAAATAAAAAAAAAATGATCACATGGTCATCACATCATCACATAGTAATCCTCTGCTTGCATCTTGCTGGCTCTGGGAGAGTTGATAGCAGATCACTAAGATCTTTGGGTCTTTCCGACAGATGGGTTAAGTATTTAGGCATTTATTGCAATTAATTTTAAAAGGAATATGTCACCAGGTTGATACTATGTAGTTTGAGAGCTTTCTGGCAATATATAGTGTGTAAAGCGGCCAATCAGTGGTGTGGGCGGAGTTATACAGAGCTCAGCATTCTGAGATCTGCTAGATCTGAAGCAGAGAAAAACTGTCACAACTTCTTCACCCAGTAAACTAAGTGATGCATAACTGGAATCAGGTTATTTGTCCCTACATCATGTTGCTGCGAGATTACATAGCACAAACCTGCTGACTGATTCCCTATAAGAACATGTAAGGACCAAGAGGAAGGTATAATTAGCAAGTGCTGGAGGTGAATTTGTAATATTTATATATTAGAAGGTGTCACACAGTCATTTTGTCAATGCAATTATTAAAGCAAACCTGTCACCTGTCCCCCATGCGCTCCCTCCGAGAATTGCAGGGAGCTAGCAATGAGGCCGCCTCTTGCAAATCATGTAATCAGGCCCACAAAAGTGTGAAAATATTCAAAGAGGGCCAACTAGTCTGGGGACTCTAATGTCCCATCCACTAGTCAAAGGCTTAATTAGCATAAGAAAAACAGAGATTATAAATTCTCTTTTTAAATATGGATTTAATTGAATGCCATTATACAGTGCTGTTTAGGTAGGGATTTTAGTAATACATACAAGTGCTTCTAACAAAATTAGAATATCATCGAAAAGTTCATTTATTTCAGTTCTTCAATACAAAAAGTAAAACTCATATATTATATAGAGTCATTACAGTTGCTTGTGCACCTTTTTCTACCACACTTTTTTCTTCCTCTCAACTTTCCATTAATATGCTTGGATTCAGCACTCTGTGAACAGCCAGCTTCTTTAGCAATGACCTTTTGTGGCTTACCCTCCGTGTGGAGTGTGTCAATGACTGCCTTCTGAACATCTGTCTAGTTAGCAATCTTCCCCATGATTGTGGAGCCTAATGAAACAGACTAAGGGACCTTTTTAAACACTTAGGAAGTTTTTGCAGGTGTTTTTGTTAATTATTCTAATTTACTGAGATAATGGCTTTTGGGTTGTCATTGGCTGTAAGCCATAATCATCAACATTAACAGAAATAAACACTTGAAATAGATCACTCTGTTTGGACTGTTGCTCCGTGGTCCAAGGTGTTGTTTTCAGATGAAAGTAAATTTTGCATTTCATTTGGAAATCGAGGTCCCAGAGTCAGGAGGAAGAGTGGAGAGGCCACAATCCAAGCTGCTTGAGGTCTAGTGTAAAGTTTCTACAATCAGTGATGGTTTGGGGAGCCATGTCATCTGCTGGTGTAGGTCCACTGTGTTTTATCAAGACCATAGTGAGCACAGCCCTCTACCAGGACATTTTAGAGCACTTCATGCTTCACTCTGCCGACAAGCTTTTTGGAGATGGAAATTTCATTCTCCAGCAGGACTTGGCACCTGTCCACACTGCCAAAAGTACCAATACCTGGTTTAAAGACAACAGTATCATTGAGCTTGATTGACCACCAAACTCATCTGACCTTAACCCTATAGAGAATCTATGGTTTATTGTCAAGAGGAAGATGAGAGACACCAGACCCAACAATGCAGATGAGCTAAAGGCTGCTATCACAGCAACCTGGGCTTCCATAACACCTCAGCAGTGCCACAGGCTAATCGCCTCCATGCCATGCCGCATTGATGTAGTAATTGATACAAAAGGAGCCCCGACCAAGTATTGAGTTCATTTACTGACCATACATTTCAGTAGGCCAACATTCCAGATTTTAAAATAATTTTTCAAGCTGGTGTTATAAAGTATTCTAATTTGCTGAGATAATGACTTTTGGGTTTCATTGGCTGTAAGCCATAATCATCAACATTAACAGAAATAAAAACTTGAAATAGATCACTCTGTTTGTAATGACTCCATGTAATATATGAGTTTCAAATGTTGTATTGAAGAACTGAAATAAATTAGCTTTTTGATGATATTCTAATTTAGCTAAAAGCACTTGTATGTGAATGCTGCTGGGTTGGAGGGCATGTGGGACCTAACAGGTTCCCTTTAAAGTAATGTAAAAGCTAACCCTTTAAAGTATTAGAAGGAATACAATTATAAATGGCTGTATATTTCTAACTTAAGTGTTGCAGCACGGTGGCTCAGTGGATAACACTGCAGCCTTGCAGCGCTGGAGTCCTGGGTTCAAATCCCTTCAAGGACAACATCTGCAAGGAGTTTGTACGTTCTCCCTGTGTTTGCGTGGGTTCCCTCTGGGTTCTCCGGTTTCCTCCCACATTCCAAAGACATACTGATAGGGAATTTAGATTGTGAGCCCCATCGGGACAGTGATGATAATGTGCGCAAAACTGTAAAGTGCTGTGGACTATGTTAGCGCTATATAGAAATAAAGATTATTATTACTTGAGGCCTAAGCTGCATCTGATTTTTCTTTCAAATATTTACTAAACTTGCAGTACGATTTTTCACCACTGTGGATGGAAAACACTTTCCATAGAATTTAATGCAACAGCGCCCTCCCAGCCTAGCAAACTTTTTCAGTGCTCTGTTAATATGCATAGTCACATTTGTAATGAAAATAACTGAAGAGGCATTGCAATTAGTGCTAAATCCTGTAAATTTTTGTGATTCAAGTGAAGAAATGTTCATCTTTAATTTTATCCCTAGGTAGATATTTTATTTAAAAAAATTATATGATTATAAATAGTAATTACCGTATATACTCGAATATATGCCGACGCGAGTATAAGCCGAGACCCCTAATTTTGCCACAAAAAACTGGGAAAACTTATTGACTCGAGTAAAAGCCTAGGGTAGGAAATGCAGCAGCTACTGGTAAATTTCAAAAATAAAAATAGATACCAATAAAAGTAAAATTGATTGAGACATCAGTGTTTTTGAATATCCATATTGAAGCATATAATGCTCCATACAGTTCATAATGGGCCCCATAAAATGCTCCATATTAAAATATGCCCCATACAATGCTGCACAAAAGGCTAATGCGGGCCCCATAAGATGCTCCTTAGAATATTATGCCCCATATAATGCTGCACAACGGTTGATGGCCCCATAAGATGCTCCATAGATTATGCCCCATATGCTGCTGCACAAAGGTTGATGGCCCCATAAGATGCTCCATAGATTATGCCCCATATAATGCTACACAAAGGTTGATGGCCCCATAAGATGCTCCATAGAATATTATGCCCCATATAATGTTGCACAAAGGTTGATGGCCCCATAAGATGCTCCATAGAATATTATGCCCCATATAATGCTGCACAAAGGTTGATGGCCCCATAAGATGCTCCATAGAATATTATGCCCGATATAATGCTGCACAAAGGTTGATGGCCCCATAAGATGCTCTATAGAATATTATGCCCCATATAATGCTGCACAAAGGTTGATGGCCCCATAAGATGCTCCATAGAATATTATGCCCCATATAATGCTGCACAAAGGTTGATGGCCCCATAAGATGCTCCATAGAATATTATGCCCCATATAATGCTGCACGAAGGTTGATGGCCCCATAAGATGCTCCATAGAATATTATACCCCATATAATGCTGCACAAAGGTTAATGACCCCATAAGAAGCTCCATAGATTATGCCCCATATGCTGCTTCTGCGATGAAAAAAAATGACATACCTCTCGTCGCTCAGGCCTCGGCACTTGCAATATTCACCTGTCCCCGTTCCACCGTCGTGCGCTGCTCCGTCTTCCGGCTCTCTGTTCAGGCAGAGGGCGTGCACTAAACACATCATCACGCCCTCTGACGTGAATGTCACAGCCAGAGGATGCGGAGACGGAGCCCGGCGGTGGAACGGGGAAAGGTGAATATCGCAATGCTCACCCTCCACCGTTTTACTCACCCTCCCGGCGCGGTCCCTGCTTCTCCGTCGTCCCGGGCCGGCAGCTTGTTCCTGTGTTCAGCGGTCACTGGTACCGCTCATTAAAGTACTGAATATGCGCTCCACCCCTATGGGAGTGGAGTCACTTCCATATTCATTACTTTATTGAGCAGTACCATGTGACCACTCAACACAGGAAGAGCTGCCGGCGCCCAGAGACCATTGCATCACATCGGAGAAGCAGGGATAGCACCGGGAGCAGGTGAGTATGATGTGACAGCCGCCGCTCCCCCTCCCCCGCCGACCCCCTGGTAATGACTCAAGTATAAGCTGAAAGGGGCACTTTCAACCTAAAAAAATGGCTGAAAATCTCGGCTTACACTCGAGTGTATACGGTAACCAGAATTGGTTATAGGATTGTCATTCAAAGCAATCACTATTTGTTTTACCTTACAATTACAATCTTTTCATCGTACAGTAAATTCCATGACCCGCTGAAATAATATTGATACTACATTTTATGTGAATTATAATTACAGGTTATCAGAAGAAATACATCCGTCATTACAGAAACTCTTAATTTTATGACATTAATTATGGTAGACATTGTCAGATGAGCCAAGAAATCTCATAACAACTTATCTCATCACTACTACCCAATTTTTCTGCTGAATTTTAGTGTTTCAGCTTCAGAAATCTCTATCAGGGATCATCAGCTGTTGTTATAAGTGGAAGATCTAGCTAGGCATAAATTCGCCTTCTGTAGCCACTAAAAGAATGACCATTCATGTACATGAATGGACCAGGTATAAGTAGCTGTGTTTTGGTTCCCAGAGGGTGTGTTATTCCCATGTTTAGAATTTGCAGACAGGGTCCCAGATCCCCACCGATCACAAGAATCTGAATGGAGTGATGGGTGGACATGTGCATCACTATGCCAGTCATTCTTTATAGGATTGGTGGAGATAGTCCTACAGGCAATGAATGAAGAGTTGGTGCTCATGTCTGGCTAACACTCCATTTAGATGTGATCCCAGTTCTCAGGGGTCCCAGCTGTTGGACCCTCCAATCAGTAATCTATTTACAACTTCGAAAGATGGATATAAACATTTAAAACTTCAGTGACCAGATAGAGATGCCTCTATCCACCCCTCATCCACATAGACCAGTCTCAGATGTTTATTGAGAACTCCATTTTTTAAAATTACTTTGGTTTTGGATTACTTTTCATGTATGAATAGCTATAGTCATTGCCAGTCAGGCTGGGGGTAATTGTATCTGTTATTTCACTCTCCATTCTGTGGAAAGGCACCTTTCTTTAGTATTAAAGCCTGAGGTCATGACTGATACCATCTTGGTCGATTTTCAATATGTCCTCAGATTCAACTTCACTGTCCGTATTTTGACCCGCCATCTTAAGTTACTATTTCTTTCCTTGTGCTTTAAAGAATAAGATCCATCAATTTGAAAATGTTCTCCTTTTTGACTAAGCACAAATCATATTACTTGTACATAATTTTATCATTTGTCAATTGTCTTCTCAGAGCTGGAGAAATCAACGGTCATAGAAAATGGAGAAATCCGGATCAATGGAAAAGGGAAGAAAATTAGAAAACCTCGCACAATATATTCCAGTTTACAACTACAGGCATTAAATCAGAGGTTTCAACAAACTCAGTATTTGGCGCTACCAGAGAGGGCAGAGCTGGCGGCACAGCTTGGCCTAACACAGACACAGGTGAGGAGCAAAGGTTTCTAGATAATATTTAAAGGTGTCTAAAAACAATGAAAGATCCAGTGGTTGTTAGAATTAGAGATGGTGACAGGGCTGCACAGGTGTTGGACTGAGGTCCTTGGACCCACCAGTGGAGGTGATTCTGAGGTCCTCTGCATGTGTTAAGAACATGTGTCCACTTTTAGTTGCATTGCAATCTACGTTGTGGTAGACAAGAAATATCAGTAGGGTCATATAGATTGTTAATCATCTCAGTTGCGTCTACTCAAAATATAACTGGGGACATGAAGTTTCAGCTATGGATAGCCGTTTTTAAAATGAGCACTTCTGATATATCTTTAGAAGTGTGGTCTGATTTTCTTAATCTATAATTGGACATCACATGCAGACTCCTATCGCCTATGATGATGATGCTCCAAATGTTTTATGTCAACTGATGTTTATCTGTCTTCCCTTTATTATAGGTGAAAATATGGTTTCAGAATAAGAGGTCCAAGTACAAGAAGATCATAAAACAAGGTTCTAGTATTCAGGATGGAGACCAAGCGCTCACCTCATCTTCACTTTCTCCTTCTTCTCCCAATGTTCCCCCGAGTTGGGACTTTTCTTCAACTACAAAGACTACCCCAATTCCTTCCTCTTACTTGAATAGTTATAATCCCTGGTATCAGGCTCCAGATACTTTTTCAAGACCCCCAATGATGTAATGGGACCTAATGAAGATTTGTAATATGGTCTTACTGTCATATCAGATGATACCAGTCAATATGGGTCATCGGAAAAAGGGGGATATGACAAGTTCTCTTGAACGTGCTCTCTTCTCTAATAATGACTGCTGTGGACCCATCCATTGTCTGGAGAAGGAGCTAAAATGCCTTGATACACATGTGATGTGAGGAAAGTAGAGGAATCAATGTTAAATTAACATTTATTTACTCTATGAAATACAGCAAATATATCAAAGAGGCAATTTATGTGGCTACGCTCGGTCACCTAATGAGAGGACGCACATAACAGGTTGGCCATTTTTAATGGATCACAAGACTTTTCACAGGGATTTGGACTCCATAAATAATATAATGTTATCAAAAAAAGTGAAAATGAATCCTGAAAATGTGTAGGGGATAAGTAAACATTTTGACCCAAGCAAAATCTGAAACGTCTAATTTAAATCTTCTAATAAATTCAAAAATCACTAGCAGAGCCTACAAGACCTAAATCCTTATCGTATTTTTACAAGATGTGGAGTGTTGGAGAGGATATCATATTAGCTCAAATGTGTGGTGTGCAGCTAGTATAAACAATCTATCATTGTGATCAAAAATAGGAAAAATGAAAGCAGCACTCACCACCAGAGCTTAACTTCTTTATTTTTCCAAGAATTCAAATAAAATTTATCAGGTTGATCAAGCACAAGAGAGAGTGCAAAAAGGCCATGTCCTGTTTGTGTCCACTCCTGCTAATTTTGATCCTATCAGCCTTTTAATCTTATTAACGAATAAATAAACAAGATAAGCTTTGGTGGTGAGTGCCGCTTTCATTTTTTTTTTCTTTGTTAGATTACACTATTTTGTATCTCTGCTATGAAGAATGCACCCATCCTCCATATTCAGCGCTAAGTATATTAATGATATATCTGTATACATGAATAATGTCTAGGTAAATAATTTAATTTCTTTGTTCCATTACATACCGTAAAGTTTCACAAAAACGAGTGACGGTTCTGGTGTACCTTTGTTCAGCACAGAGATATAGATGTATAAGGGATACTCAATCCTTGGTGACTGGTTACATTGCCATAAATGATAAATTAAAATTGCCATCTTCATTGTAACAGGTAGACTTCAATATGGGCAAACCATACATAAGGTACATGTAACCAAGCTTAAAGGGAACCATACAGCTGATTCATGCTGCCCTATCCACGGTGAGCATGAATCAGATTCCAACTCCGTTCAGCCCACACTGCACGTCATCCGAGGGCGCTCTGATTTTTTCCACGGACTCATTGCCTTGCATGGCTGAATGGGATCTGATTTATGGGTGCAACTCCAGCATGCTGCGATTTTTTTCCTCAGACAGACTTGGTCAATTGAAAAATCGGACATGTGCATGGCTCCATAGAGTAAAGGTACCGTCACATTAAGCGACGCTGCAGCGATATAGACAACGATGCCGATCGCTGCAGCGTCGCTGTTTAGTTGTTGTGTGGTCGCTGGGGAGCTGTCACACAGACAGCTCTCCAGCGACCAACGATGCCGAAGTCCCCGGGTAACCAGGGTAAACATCGGGTTACTAAGCGCAGGGCCGCGCTTAGTAACCCAATGTTTACCCTGGTTACCATTGTAAATGTAAAAAAAAAAAACATTACATACTTACATTCCGGTGTCTGTCGCATCCCCTGGCATCAGCTTCACTGCACTGCGTAAGCGCCGGCCGTAAAACACAGCGGTGACGTCACCGCTGTGCTCTGCTTTACGGCCGGCCGGCGCTGACACAGTGCAGGGAAGCAGAACGCCGGGGGACGTGACAGACACCGGAATGTAAGTATGTAGTGTTTTTTTTTTACATTTACAATTGTAACCAGGGTAAATATCGGGTTACTAAGCGCGGCCCTGCACTTAGTAACCCGATGTTTACCCTGGTTACCAGTGAACACATCGCTGGATCGGCGTTACACACGCCGATTCAGCGATGTCAGCGTGTGATCCAGCGACGAAATAAGGTGCTGGCCTTCTAGCTCTGACCAGCGATGTCACAGCAGGATCCTGATCGCTGCTGCGTGTCAAACACAACGATATCGCTATCCAGGATGCTGCAACGTCACAGATCGCTATCGTTATCGTTCTAAAGTCGCTCAGTGTGAAGGTACCTTAACATTGGTCTGAGTGCTATCTGATGGGTTTTTTTTCCGGATCTTACCTGGAGCAAAAATACGGTAGTCTGCATGAGTCCTTAGGGAGTGACCTGTCACTCGAGGGGCTGGGGTGAGGACCAGATGAAATGACAGAGCTGGACTCTGATTCATGCTACCAGAATGAATCAGCTTCAGGTTCCCTTTATTGTGAATATTCATCCTTGATCATAAATGTACAGTGGGGCAAAAAAGTATTTAGTCAGTCGGCAATAGTGCAAGTTCCACCACTTAAAAAGATGAGAGGCGTCTGTAATTTACATCATAGGTAGACCTCAACTATTGGAAACAAACTGAGAAAAAAAAATCTAGAAAATCACATTGTGTTTTTTTTATCATTTTTTTTTGCATATTATGGTGGAAAATAAGTATTTGGTCAGAAACAAACAATCAAGATTTCTGGCTCTCACAGACCTGTAACTTCTTCTTTAAGAGTCTCCTCTTTCCTCCACTCATTACCTGTAGTAATGGCACCTGTTTAAACTTGTTATCAGTATAAAAAGACACCTGTGCACATCCTCAAACAGTCTGACTCCAAACTCCACTATGGTGAAGACCAAAGAGCTGTCAAAGGACACCAGAAACAAAATTGTAGCCCTGCACCAGGCTGGGAAGACTGAATCTGCAATAGCCAACCAGCTTGGAGTGAAGAAATCAACAGTGGGAGCAATAATTAGAAAATGGAAGACATACAAGACCACTGATAATCTCCCTCGATCTGGGGCTCCACGCAAAATCCCACCCCGTGGGGTCAGAATGATCACAAGAACGGTGAGCAAAAATCCCAGAACCACGCGGGGGGACCTAGTGAATGAACTGCAGAGAGCTGGGACCAATGTAACAAGGCCTACCATAAGTAACACACTACGCCACCATGGACTCAGATCCTGCAGTGCCAGACATGTCCCACTGCTTAAGCCAGTACATGTCCGGGCCCGTCTGAAGTTTGCTAGAGAGCATTTGGATGATCCAGAGGAGTTTTGGGAGAATGTCCTATGGTCTGATGAAACCAAACTGGAACTGTTTGGTAGAAACACAATTTGTTGTGTTTGGAGGAAAAAGAATACTGAGTTGCATCCATCAAACACCATACCTACTGTAAAGCATGGTGGTGGAAACATCATGATTGGGGCTGTTTCTCTGCAAAGGGGCCAGGACGACTGATCCGGGTACATGAAAGAATGAATGGGGCCATGTATCGTGAGATTTTGAGTGCAAACCTCCTTCCATCAGCAAGGGCATTGAAGATGAAACGTGGCTGGGTCTTTCAACATGACAATGATCCAAAGCACACCGCCAGGGCAACGAAGGAGTGGCTTCGTAAGAAGCATTTCAAGGTCCTGGAGTGGCCTAGCCAGTCTCCAGATCTCAACCCTATAGAAAACCTTTGGAGGGAGTTGAAAGTCCGTGTTGCCAAGCGAAAAGCCAAAAACATCACTGCTCTAGAGGAGATCTGCATGGAGGAATGGGCCAACATACCAACAACAGTGTGTGGCAACCTTGTGAAGACTTACAGAAAACGTTTGACCTCTGTCATTGCCAACAAAGGATATATTACAAAGTATTGAGATGAAATTTTGTTTCTGACCAAATACTTATTTTCCACCATAATATGCAAATAAAATGTTAAAAAAACAGACAATGTGATTTTCTGGATTTTTTTTTCTCAGTTTGTCTCCCATAGTTGAGGTCTACCTATGATGTAAATTACAGACGCCTCTCATCTTTTTAAGTGGTGGAACTTGCACTATTGCTGACTGACTAAATACTTTTTTGCCCCACTGTATTTAATTCATACCGAGTCCTGAATAATCTTTATACACTACGTTAAAAAAAAAAAATTGTGACTGCCTACATCTACCACTAAAGGGAGCGAAGGAGCTGATAGTATACTGTCCATAGAGTAACGTAATAATGACCTGGCGCCATTCATTATGAGGTTCAGTTGTAGCCTTTAATTCAACTCCATTATAAATATATGTTGCAGGAGTAAAGATCCTGAGATTTAGCAGGAGCAGACTGGGTGCCTGGCTGGCAGAGACAGCTGGGGAGTTGAGAAGAAGACAGAAGTGGAGTGGTTTATTATAACCACTTTTGGCGTATCTTTTCCAGCATAGATAGAGCTCAATGAGATCCATGGAGAGAAACCAGGCACAGTCTCTATTGTAACTGGCAATCATGATGGCCAAGCACCTCCGGTCACATCACAGCAGCCGGCGTTTAGCAGACTGATATCATGGCAGTGGACTCTTTCCCCTTCTAACTTGGGCTCTTAAGGAGTAAAAACTGCAAAATAGAAAAATAAATATTTAAAGATTAAATTTCCCCCAGAAACCTGCATGACCTCATTGGAAAGCCATAACGTTAAAAAGTACATACATACAAAAATATGTGAAAAATCTAAAGTATTTCATACCATTTCTGCCGACTGGGTGGCTCCTTTGTGACCATGTTTGTCTGCTTTCCATTCCTTCGCAAAGCACATGCTGTATATCTGAAATGTGATCAGTCCTGGGTGATTTCCACCCCTTATGTATGTAATGGTGCTGATGATGTCATGTGCATAGGACAGCTACAGTGCTGCATCTGTACAAAATACAGGCTGTGCATGTCCAAGGTACAATATTAGGTGGAGTGGACACAAAGCCTCGTTAAAAGGATTGTCTGGGGAATTTTTATATTGATGGCCTATCCTTAGGATAAGTCATTAATATCTGATCAGAGGGGGTGCGACACTCAGCACCCTCTGCTAATCAGCTGTTCTCAGTGATTCATATAGGCAGTGGATGCGCAGTACCTGCCTCTGGCCACTATACAGTTGACGGAGCTGTGTAGCTCCGCAATTGAGAAACATTTGGCCACTGCCGGCATCATAAACTAATGATTGGTAGGGGTGGTGGGTGGTGCACCCCCACCGATCAGATATTCATGACCTATCCTAATGATAATCCATCAATATAAAAGTCCCGGACAACCCCTTTTAATACTGTTGTTCAGAGCTCAAGTGCCCACAAATGAAGGAATAAATCACCACAGAACATTGGCTCAAATTACGAACTGGAAATTCATTTTTTTTAAATCGAATCTATAGTATAAACCATCTCCAATTAATATGTAAGATTTGTTTGACATTTTAGATCTTTTTTTTTTCAGAACTTTTGAAAAACATATTAGGAGACACAGTCAATCCGCCTAAAAATCGTCGTTAACATTTTGTTGCCAGCATGAGATCTACAGTAGGTGACTACGTCCATCAGTCACCAACCCTATGATTATGTAATGAGCAGGCACAATCGATGGATGTGCAAATATATAGGGCATCTTAAATTATAGGGTCATGATGACAATTTATCTTCGGCCCACATTCACAGTAAAGAAGACAGAGTTCATATTTGAGGCATTATGGCGGAATGAAATGGCTTCCTCCACTACATCTAAGCAATAAGTACCATTGAAATGGTTCCAGTTTCACAAAAAACAATTGTAGCTAAACTAAACTTTTTTTTTTGCTAGTTTACAATGGCTTAGCCATGGAAAATTGCTTATATGGAACAAATGATCCATGAAGTGAAGGGATGAGTTATTAAGTTTCCACCTTTTGCCTAAAAAGGGGTCAAGTGGTGGCAGCTGCCCTATCCGCAAGGCATTGGACAGTTTAATTTCAGGTGTCTAATGGCACCTGTCTGTCCTTCATGTATGACCAAAGATTATAATTTGGTCCATGGAACTTCACCATGTTTTTTTGGGTGGCAAATTACATCACTTTATCACTTTTCAGTCACTATGAATCATGTTTGGGTACATATAAAGAAACCGCTGCCTCCTACTAGTGTCCATAAAAATTGGCATCCTATTTTAGGAGATGATGATGTTGTGGGTATGTTGACTTTTAGAGTCTTGTGTTCTTTTAGGAGGATGAACAGTCATCAGAGATGTCTGGCGGTGGCTCACTCCAGTCTTCCATTGAAAACACATTTATTCTTGACCGAAGCAAGCATTCATGTGTATGGGGAGGTTTTGAGAGAAGTCGCTGTTGGTCTAACAAGCGATCGTCCAACACGTATTTTATTATCTTGGACTTCATTCTTCTTTCCTTGGTCCCATGTTCATTTTGCCTCTGTTCCCTTCATTATTCATAAGCCAACACGTTGCTGCATTATTCATTTTGATTGTTGATCAGTTGTAAATGGTGGTGGGCACTGCAGAAGCTGCCAGTCTCAGAATCAAGAATTTGGGGTCCTTGGTACACAGAAGCTATATTGCAAAGTCAGATCAGTAAGTGTCCATTAACCGTGAAAACATGATGAACCTCTTTTATTGAGGAGTCACAACGTCACTCCAGACCGTCGACCCATCAAAGTTGTATCTCTGGCGGTCTACGATGGTGAAGTGATTAATTGTAAATTTCCTAGAGGTTCTGCCTTAATATAAAACCAACCTTGATCCTTTGGTCAAACCTTGATAGCTGACATATCAGTTACGATGTCAGTTACTTCTATACTTTTATATACTTATTGAGTGTATTTCTATAAATTTTGTTCCATGAACGTCTGGTATGTTCTAATACTGTCAATGGCTACCACCACTTGTTTCTCGCCCATCCACCGACTCCCATGTAAGAGAAAGCCCTCTCCTATCCTCCATCGTTCTTTGTCCTTTGTGACTATCACTTGTCTATGAGCTACTTGAGGAAATGTGCTCAAAAATTTTATGTGGGGCTTTCAGGTTTTAGCTAACAGTATTGTGGTCTTAACACACCAAGAGGTTCAGTCACTAATGATAATGTACAGATTGATTTTATTTCTTGTCTGCTTTCTTAAAGTTTAGCAAGTTGAAGACTAAACTCTACTCTTAAAGGGAATTTTTTCTATGTAATCTTAGAGCAGCATGATGTAGAAGCTGTGAGCCTGATTCCAGTGATGTATCACTTACTATGCTGTGTGTTGCCATTGCAATAAAATCAGTGTTTTATCAGCAGGAGAATATCATTACAGGACTAGCTGTCTCTTTCCCCCTCAACTGCTCTGTGTAATCCCGCCTCAACCACTGATTAGCAGATTTCTATCAATGTACAATGTACAAAGAAAGCTGCCGATCAGTGGTGTGGGCAGGGTTATACAGGGCTCAGCATTCAGTGCACCGCTAGATCTGCAGCAGAGAAAACAGTGATTGCATCAAAATGATAGCAAGCAGACTAACAAGTGACACATCGCTGGAATTAGGATCTCCCCCTACATTATGACACTTTCAGATTACACAGTAAAAACCTGGCGACAGATTCCCTTAAAAAAAAAGCCCCAAAGTCTCAGCTCATAGTCTCAGCTTTAAGAGAACTATGTTACCAATATTTGAAATCCCCAATATTATCATATGCCTTTAACTCTTTCTTACTATGACTATGAAATGTTTACAGATCTTTTCAGGGATATTTGATGGCCTCAGATATGTGTACATGTCCTTTTGAAATGATTCTTTTTTTATTATAACTATTAATGAACCAATTTATTATGGTTACAATGTCAAAATATTTTATTTATAAAGAGATGTTAATAATGTATGAATCATATCAGCAAAATTTGCTATTCTTTACGAAGATCCATTCCTGAGTTATATATATATATATATATATATATATATATATATATATATATATTTAAATATATATATACTGTATATACTGTATATACAAAATAAATATACACAGTATATATATAATTTTTTTGTTTGTTTGCCCTACAATTTTATTTTATGTTTTCATTAGTGTGCATGGAATGACTTACGGTTTAATAAATTTGTTATTAAATAACTATTTCTCGATTATAAATTAGTTTCTATGCCTTTATGTTACTATATAATAGGTGGGTACTGTATATTTTTATTTTAAATGTTTCAGTACATTTTTATAGATTCTATCATTATAGACTTGTTCACATGACATTAGGTTGGGATCCAGCTGCAAGCAAGTAGGCATGTCAAATTTTACAATTTAACTGAACACGAGAAGTGGTGGCAGAAATATCAATGCATGGAGTACTTGTCAACAGTGTAGGTTGTTTTTTTTTGCTGTACTTTACATCCATGTATCTTGCTTTGTTCCACAGGCCCGATACTTTGCATAAAGTGCTCTTTTAATGTCTGCACAACCTTATTCCGCTAGTTATGCCAGGCTCAAATCACCATATTTCACAGTACATACATAGACCTCCATCATAGGGCTGATCTCGGGTCTCCTAACCCAAACTTATATTCCCATAGATCAGGAGACCTGCGATCAGTCTGGACATTCCGATCCATATGCAGGCCATGAAATATGACCAACTGAACCTTAAATATTTTTTTTTAAACCAGAGAACCCTCTCAAAACTTTAACTCAAGTATTGCTTTGTCTGTAGGCAACAAGGACAAACATGGTAGACTACACAACATAATAGCCTAATGAGCTTCTTCCGGGACTTCTAGAATTAATGTCTTTTTTAAGACCACCACACAACCCTTCCCAATTTATGTATTCCTCTTCTTTCCTAGGAGTATGGATAAGATAACTGGGTTTGTTGCCTTTGGGATATGGTGTAGATTATGGTTGAAAAGTAATAGACAAGAAAGTTGTCAACATCATAATCTAGATTAGTCGTGGCATATTATACAACATTCTAGTAGGGGAAACATATTTTCTCAAGTTTAACGCTGTGAAAATTTACTATGTGAAAGTAAAGGACTATCGGTAAATGTTGGGGTGATAAATGTCATCACATTAGACAGAGTTAACAGACTGCACGAGACAAAAGATCTGAGAATAGCAACACAAGTCTCCCTCTTAGATGTCAACACATCAAAAGCTTCTCATCAGCAGGAACAACAGAGAGATGAGTGGAGTCTTGTCTCACATCTGGAGGTGGAATGTCTGACAGTGAACATCTCTTATCTCTCATAAAACAAAGTGCACACAACCAGGTGTGGGCTTTCTAGGTTTCTTTTCTTCTCTTGAAGGTACCTTTGAGTATGGAGGACCATTCACTCATAGGTTGCTTATGATGATGTGAGTTCAATTTAATTCAATTCAATTCAAATGAGCTCTATATCTGATAAAGTATCAAAATAAATGATGTTTGTAATGCTAATGTCTAGTTACAGCATCATGGTGGTTCATTCACAACGTAACCAAGGCATTGATTATAATACTGTCTCTCCCAAATAATGACTTCTATTACTCCATATAACCTCCCATATATCTCCTCCTATTACTTCATATAACCTCCCTATATCTCCTCCTATAACTTCATATAACCTCCCTATACCTCCTCCTATTACTTCATATAACCTCCCTATATCTCCTCCTATTACTCCATATATCCTCCCTATATCTCCTCCTACTATTCCATATAACCTCCCTATATCTCCTCCCATTACTCCATATAACCTCCCTATATCTCCTCCTATTACTCCATATAATCTCCCTATATCTCCTCCTATTACTCCATATAACCTCCCTATATCTCCTCCTACTATTCCATATAACCTCCCTATATCTCCTCCTATTACTCCATATAACCTCCCCGATATCTCCTCCTATTACTCCATATAACCTCCCTATATGTGGTGAAGGGGTTGGCTTGCTCCTGTCTGACACCTGCTCCTTTACTCCAATCCCGCTACCACCCTCCGCTAATCTTCCCTTGTTTGAGGTGCACTCTGTCCACATCTATTCCCCCTCCAACCTCCAGGTGGCTGTCATCTACCACCCCCCAGAACTAGCTATCTCCACCTTTCTTAGCCACTTCACCACCTGGCTACTTCATTTCCTCTCTGCTGACATCCCCACTATCATCATGGGTGACTTCAATATCCCCATTGACACTTCCACCTCAGCTGCCTCTAAACTTTTATCACTCACTGCCTCCTTCGGCCTCACTCAATGGTCCTCTGAGGCCACTCACAAAGATGGCCACACATTTGACCTCATCTTCACCCACCTCTGCTCCCTTACTTTTCTCACTAACTCACCCCTCCCCCTGTCTGACCACAACCTACTGACATTCTCTTCCCTCTCCTCTCCTAGTGTGCAACCCCCACTCCACAAACTCACTCACCCTCCAGAAATCTCAAACACCTCAACTTACAATCACACTCGGAGTCCCTTCTCCCTCTTACAGACATAGCATCCCTTCATGACACAGGTGTTGCTGCCACTTTTTATAACACCACAATAACAGCAACACTCGATTTGGCCGCCCCGCTCATGCATAGCAAAACTCGTACACTCAACAGGCAGCCCTGGCTGACCAGCCTGACCATAGAACTGAGATGGGCTTCCAGGATCGCTGAGCGGAGATGGAAGCGATCCCGCTCTGCCGACCACTTCACTGCATACAAGCAGTCCCTCGCCAGCTTCAAGTCCACGTTCAAAACAAACTTACTTCTCATCTCTCATATCCTCCATGTCTCACAACCCTAAACAGCTTTTCAACACTTTTAATTCTCTACTCCATCCCTCTGCACCCCCTCCCCTCTCATTTCTGCTGAAGACTTTGCCCTTTGCCTCCTTCTTTAAACAGAAGATCGATACGATCAGAGAAAGCTTTGGCCCACAGTGCCCAATGCTCCTCTTAGCTGCTCAACCCTGTTACTCCAAAATCAGCTTCTCCACCATGGCAGAAGATCAGCTTTCCACCCTCCTGTCAAGATCACACCTCCCCACCTGCACGCTTTACCCGCTCCCATCCCAACTCATTCCTAACGTTGCCACGGTCTTCCTTCCAACCCTAACACACCTCTTCAACCTCTCACTCACAACAGGTGTCTTCCCCTCAGCCTTCAAACATGCCAAGATCACACCCATCCTCAAAAAGACCTCCCTCGACCCATCCTCTGTGTCTAGCTATCGCCCAATATCTATTCTCTCTTATGCCTCAAAATTACTGGAACAAAACGTCCACCTTGAACTGTCCTCCCACCTCTCCTCCTGCTCCCTCTTTGACCGGTTACAATCTGGCTTCCGAACCCATCACTCAACTGAAACTGCCCTAACTAAAGTCACCAGTGACCTACTAACCGCCAAGAGCAAGCGACACTACTCTGTCCTCCTTCTCCTGGACCTGACTTCTGCCTTTGACACTGTCACTATAATGCCAAAATATGTCATATTGCGAGGTTAGTTTGAAAGACATGGCTTTCTACATACACACTCACAAGGCAGCTGTGACCCCCCTTGTTCTTCTTCCCCCCCTCTGCTTCACTCCTACTCAAAACAAAGCCTATGGCAGACACTGGGTAACTTGAAGCTAGTGTGTGAGCAGGATGTGGCTTTAAACTGCAGGTGACCAATCCTGCAAAGCCACCTGTTGTCCCTCCCTTCTCACTCAGGAATTTATTTTGTCTCAGACCTTGGAAAATGTAAAGAACTGTCCCATCAGTGCATATTATTAACCAGGCCCTTTAGTGATGTTACTAGCTCAGAGGTGTAGGTTCCTACCCTTAGCCCAGCTTTCATTCTTGCTTAATCCATGAAGAGCCTTGGTCATGCACTGTGATGTCTGGATCCTCAGCCAGCATGGTTAGCCGGCAAGGACTTAAGCAAAATGTGAGCGTAATCTTCTATTTTAATCCCTATTTTATTTTGTAATCTGTAATGTACATATGATCGTCTCCTTTATAATACCTTTTTAATCTTTTTGTAAACACTGCCATCTTTTTAATGGGTAAAATATATAATTTTACTAAGCTTGTCTCTTCTGCTCTATAAACGAACTGTGTCCTCTGAAGTGAATTGTGCTACTGATTTGGGTTGGCTTCGAACCCGTTTAATCGGAGCTGGTGGCAGCATACTTGTTCTATGCAATTGGGAATCGTTGTAGCTACGGATGGCGTTGATAATTATTGTACCTGCCTGAGTGGGAGTAGTTGTATCGCCCTCGCTGCATCGTGCCCAATAGCCCGAACATCGCAGGCAGCTTTTCTGGTGACTAATTACCCTAGGTGCAGTACCAAGTCTGACCTGAGGTAAAGGGGGCGCCATAGAGCTGCAAGTGCCAAACTGGAACTGGGAAATGGGATATAGATAAATACCCTTCAGAAGGAACCAGGGGCAACCAAACAACCCCGGTTCTTGACAAATTGGTGTGAGTAGTGGGGACGATAAAGATATCCTCCCCAGGATCCCTGACATATTGGTGGGACCTGCGACCTATTGTTGGCAGTCACGGTGTGAATTGTGATAGACACTGTGGACCATTCCCTTCTGCTACAGATCCTCTCATCTCTTGGCATCACAGACTTGGCCCTATCATCTCTACGCCAATGACACGGAGATCTACCTATCTGGACTTGACCTTACCTCCTTACTTAACAAAATCCCACACTGTCTGTCTGCTATCTCGGGCTTCTTTTCTGCTCGCTTTCTAAAACTGAACATGGACAAAACAGAATTCATCATCTTTCCCCCATCTCACTCTACCCCTCCACCAGACCTATCCATCAATGTCAATGGCTGATCACTTTCCCTAGTCCCACATGCTCGGTGCCTCGGGGTGATCCTTGACTCAGCCCTCTCTTTCAAGCCACATATCCAAGCCCTTGCCTCCTCCTGCCGTCTCAAACTCAAAAATATTTCCAGGATCCGAGCATTCCTTGACTGCGGCATTACAAAAACACTAGTGCATGCGCTTATCATCTCCCGTCTTGACTACTGCAACCTCCTTTTCTCTTGCCTCCCCTCTAGCACTCTGGCACCACTCCAATCCATCCTACACTCTGCTACTCGACTAATCTACCTGTCTCCCTGCTATTCCCCAGCCTCTCCCCTATGCCAAGCCCTTCACTGGCTTACTATCGCCCAGAGACTCCAGTTCAAAACCCTTACAATGACATACAAAGCCATCCACAACCTGTCTCCATCTATGACATAGTCTCCTGGTACTTACCCACAAGCAACCTCTGATCCTCTCAAGATCTCCTTCTCTACTCCCCTCACATCTCTTCTTCCCACAACCGCATCCAAGACTTCTCCCGTGCTTCCCCCATACTCTGGAACTCTCTACCCCAACACATCAGACTCTCGCCTACCATTTAAACCTTCAAAAAGAACCTGAAGGCTCACCTCTTCCGACAAGCCTACAGCCTGCAGTGATCCTCAACCTACTGAACTGCCACACAACCAGCTCTACCCTCTGCTAGTGTATCCTCACCCATCCCCTGCAGACTGTGAGCCCTCGCGGGCAGGGTCCTCCCTACTTATGTACCTTTGTGCCTTGTTTTTTGCTCATGTTTAATGTATTTGACTATATTAGCCCCCTTTCTCACATGTAAAGCGCCATGGAATAAATGGCGCTATAAAAATGTATAATAATAATAAAATAATAATATCTCATCATATTACTCCATCTAACCTCCCTATATCTCCTCCTATTACTCCATATAACCTCCCTATATTTCCTCCTTTTACTCCATATAACCTCCCTATATCTCCTCCTATTACCCCATATAACCTTCCTATATTTCCTCCTTTTACTCCGTATATCCTCCCTATATCTACTCCCATTATTCCGTATAACCTCCCTTTATTTCCTCCTATTACTCCATATAACCTTCCTATTGTATATCTCCTCCTATTACTCCATATAACCTCCCTATAAGGATGGCCCTATTAGGATATACAGAAATATGCCAGAATTGAGCCAAAAGTGAACAGAAGGTACGACTAACCACTGCTATTAAATGTACTAATTTATTTCTCCTTCCTCCACACTTACTCTCATCATGCTGTCATAAGCTCTAACAGTTTTGGCTCCATTACTCCTCACTCTCCTTCGCTGTCCGCATAACCCAGAACCATCAAACCAAATAATAATCTCTCTTTCCCTCTTACCTCCCCACCTGACCCCCTCTGCTGATCTCCTCCTCAACATCACATCTCTCCTACTAAAACATAAAACAAGCTGGCCCTTCTCCTTCTCCCACCTGCTCTCCCTCTCTCTGCTTCTCCTCACTGCTGGCGACATATCTCCCAATCCTGGACCCCCACAGCTCATCCCTTCCATTATTTCTCCCTCCCAATCCAATATAAACTCCCGAAATCTCATCCACTTCAAATCCGTGCCTTTGACGCCAACCATTCTGCTCCTTCTCTCTGGATCATTCTGGAATGCCCACTCCATCTGCAATGAACTCCATGTGATTCACAACCTCTTTACCTCTTGTAATGTTTCCCTCCTGAGCCTCACCAAAACACAGAAACATGGCTGACACCCTCGAACACAGCCTTCCCTACTGCGATATGTTATGGCGGCCTCCACTTCACACACACTCCTCACTCTGGCAACAGACATGGTGGTGGAGTGGGCCTTATCCTTTCTTCCAACTGTACCTTTAACCCAATCCTACCTCAACCCTCCCTTATCCTTCCCTCTTTTGAAGTCCACACTGTCCGCATCTCCAAGTGGCCATCATATACCGACCTCCGGGCTCGACTGCTGCCTTTATTGACCACTTCACCACCTGGCTTCTTCACTTTCTCTCTGCTGACATTCCCACCAGTATCATGGGTGACTTCAATATCCCCATTGATACCCACCAGTCAGCAGCCTCCAAACTCCTGTCTCTTACTTCATCTTTTGAACTTATTCAGTGGTTCTCCTCAGCCACCCACACAGACGGACATACAGTTAGGGCCAGAAATATTTGGACAGTGACACAAGTTTTGTTATTTTAGCTGTTTACAAAAACATGTTCAGAAATACAATTATATATACAATATGGGCTGAAAGTGCACACTCCCAGCTGCAATATGATAGTTTCCACATCCAAATCGGAGAAAGGGTTTAGGAATCATAGCTCTGTAATGCATAGCGTCCTCTTTTTCAAGGGACCAAAAGTAATTGGACAATGGACTCTAAGGGCTGCAATTAACTCTGAAGGCGTCTCCCTCGTTAACCTGTAATCAATGAAGTAGTTAAAAGGTCAGGGGTGGATTCCAGGTGTGTGGTTTTGTATTTGGAAGCTGTTGCTGTGAGCAGACAACATGCGGTCAAAGGAACTCTCAATTGAGGTGAAGCAGAACATCCTGAGGCTGAAAAAAAAGAAAAAATCCATCAGAGAGATAGCAGACATGCTTGGAGTAGCAAAATCAACAGTTGGATACATTCTGAGAAAAAAGGAATTGACTGGTGAGCTTGGGAACTCAAAAAGGCCTGGGCGTCCACGGATGACAACAGTGGTGGATGATCGCCGCATACTTAATTTGGTGAAGAAGAACCCGTTCACAACATCAACTGAAGTCCAGAACACTCTCAGTGAAGTAGGTGTATCTGTCTCTAAGTCAACAGTAAAGACAAGACTCCATGACAGTAAATACAAAGGGTTCACATCTAGATGCAAACCATTCATCAATACCAAAAATAGACAGGCCAGAGTTAAATTTGCAGAAAAACACCTCAAGAAGCCAGCTCAGTTCTGGAAAAGTATTCTATGGACAGATAAGACAAAGATCAACCTGTACCAGAATGATGGGAAGAAAAAAGTTTGGAGAAGAAAGGGAACGGCACATGATCCAAGGCACACCATATCCTCTGTAAAACATGGTGGAGGCAACGTGATGGCATGGGCATGCATGGCTTTCAATGGCACTGGTCACTTGTGTTTATTGATGACATAAGAGCAGACAAGAGTAGCCGGATGAATTCTGAAGTGTACCGGGATATACTTTCAGCCCAGATTCAGCCAAATGCTGCAAAGTTGATTGGACGGCGCTTCATAGTACAGATGGACAATGACCCCAAGCATACATCCAAAGCTACCCAGGAGTTCATGAGTGCCAAAAAGTGGAACATTCTGCAATGGCCAAGTCAATCTCCAGATCTAAACCCAATTGAGCATGCATTTTACTTGCTCAAATCCAGACTTAAGACGGAAAGACCCACAAACAAGCAAGACCTGAAGGCTGCGGCTGTAAAGGCCTGGCAAAGCATTAAGGAGGAGGAAACCCAGCGTTTGGTGATGTCCATGGGTTCCAGACTTAAGGCAGTGATTGCCTCCAAAGGATTTGCAACAAAATATTGAAAATAAAAATATTTTGTTTGGGTTATGTTTATTTGTCCAATTACTTTTGACCTCCTAAAATGTGGAGTGTTTGTAAAGAAATGTGTACAATTCCTACATTTTCTATCAGATATTTTTGTTCAACCCTTCAAATTAAACGTTACAATCTGCACTTGAATTCTGTTGTAGAGGTTTCATTTCAAATCCAATGTGGTGGCATGCAGAGCCAAACTCGCGAAAATTGTGTCACTGTCCAAATATTTCTGGCCCTAACTGTACATTGTAGTCTTCACCTGTCCCTGCTCCCTATTCAACTTCACAACCTCTCCTCTCCCTCTATCTAACCACCATCTACTCACGTTTTCATCACTGTCCTCTCCACCTGTTACCCATGTACACCAACTTGCGTACCCCCGCAGAAACCTCACACATCTAGACACTCTCACACTCTCTGACTACCACTGTCCTCCATAGCTTCTCTCCACCACACAGACACTGCCACTAGTTATACAATGCCACTCTTGCATCAGCCTTTGACTCGGTAGCCCCTGTCATGCATAGCAGAGTGCGACAAATCAATAGGCACCCCTGGCACAATAACATCACTAAAAAGCTTCGGCAAGTATCCAGAATTGCAGAGCGGCGTTGGAAGAAAATGCACTCGCAAGGCGACGTCACCTCGTTCAAACAAGCAACACTCACATTCAAATCAGTTCTCACCTCTGCTAAACAGGCCTACTTTACATCCCTTGTATCTTCCTTATCCCACAACCCCAAACAGTTGTTCAACACTTTTAACCCCCTCCTCCTCCCACCACTGCCCCCTCCAACTTCCCTAATCTCTGCCGATAACTTTGTCATGCACTTCAAAAATAAGAGACCAAACAAGGCAAGTCTTTGTTTTGCGACCACCACAACCCCTTTGTATACCAGACCAATGCCCTAACCCCATAACTTCCCTCTCCAAAATTACTGGAGGAGAGCTCGTTCATCTTCTCTCCAAATCACACCTCCCCACTTGTGTGCTTGACCCCATCCCATCCTACCTCCTCCCCAACCTCACCACTACACTTATCGCATCTCTAACCCATCTCTTCAACCTATCATTAGCTTCTAGTACCTTACCCTCTGCTTTCAAGCATGCTACAATCACACCTATCCTCAAAAAGCCATCCCTTGACTCGAGCATTCTGTCCAGCTATTGCCCCATACCTTTGCTCCTATTTGCTTCCAAACTCCTTGAGCAGCACGTCCACGCTGAACTTTCCTCTCACTTTGCATCTAACGCGCTCTTCAACAACCTACAATCTGGCTTTCATCTCCACCATTCCACTGAGACTGCCCTGACTAGGGTTGAGCGAAACGGGTCGAAATTGTTCAAAAGTCGCCGACTTTTGGCAAGGTCGGGTTTCATGAAACCCGACCCGACCCCAGTGGGGGGTCGGCCATGAAGTCGGCGATCTTTTGAATCTGGAATCGGAATTCCGATCCCGATTCCCGATATGTTTAAGATATCGGGAATTGGTATCGGAATTCAGATTAAAGTGTAAAATATAGAATTAAAATAAAAAATATTGCAATACTTACCCTCTGACGCGCCCTGGTACTAACCGGCAGCCTTCCTCCTTCGAATCCGCGCTTCTAGGACCTTGCCGTGACGTCGCGGTGACGTCGCGGCTTGTGATTGGCCGCGCGGCCGCCCATGTGACCGCTCGCGCGGCCAATCACAAGCCGCGACGTCACCCGCGACGTCACCGAAGGTCCTGGAAGGGCTGATTCTTAGGAAGGAAGGCTGTCGGAAGGAAGCAGGGCGCTTCCGAGGGTGAGTATATACCTAATAGGAATATACTCACCCTCGGAAGCGCCCTGCTTCCTTCAGACAGCCTTCCTTCCTAAGAATCAGCCCTTCCAGGACCTTCGGTGACGTCGCGGGTGACGTCGCGGCTTGTGATTGGCCGCGCGAGCGGTCACATGGGCGGCCGCGCGGCCAATCACAAGCCGCGACGTCACCGCGACGTCACGGCAAGGTCCTAGAAGCGCGGATTCGAAGGAGGAAGGCTGCCGGTTAGTACCAGGGCGCGTCAGAGGGTAAGTATTGCAATATTTTTTATTTTAATTCTATATTTTACACTTAAATATGGATCCCAGGGCCTGAAGGAGAGTTTCCGCTCCTTCAGACCCTGGGAACCATGGAAACCCAATGCACTGCATTGGGTTTCGAGTTTCGGCCGACCCCGACCCCGACTTTTTTATAGGATCGGCCGATTTCACTCGACCCCACTTTTCCAAAAGTCGGGTTTCGTGAAACCCGACCCGATCCTATAAAAGTGAAGGTCGCTCAACCCTAGCCCTGACCAAACTTACTAACGACATACTTACAGCCAAAGCTAACAGACAATTCTTTATACTCCTCCTTCTAGACCTGTCATCTGCCTTCGACACAGTCGACCACTGCCTCCTACTACAGATCCTCTATTCCTTTGGTGTCAAAGACCTTGCCCTATCTTGGATCTCGTCATACCTTACCAACTGCATATTTAGCGTTTCCTACTCCCACACTACCTCCTCATCTCAACCTCTCTCTGTTGGTGTCCCTCAAGGCTCTGTCTTAGGACCCCTTCTCTTCTCAATCTATACCCTTGGCCTGGGACAACTCATAAAGTCCTATGGCTTCCAGTACATCTATATGCTGATGACACTCAGATCTACCTCTCTGGCCCAGATGTCACCGCTCTGCTGTCCAGAATCCCAGAGTGTCTATCAGCCTTATCTTCCTACTTCTCCTCTCGCTTCCTCAAGCTCAATGCAGACAAATCCAAACTAATTATCTTTCCTCCATCTCACATACCTTCCTTACCTGATCTATCTATCACAAGAAATTAAATCACACTTTCCACTGTCCTGGAAATCCGTTGCCTCGGAGTAACCCTTGACTCTTCCCTGTCCTGTTGCCTCCAGATCAAAAAATATTTCCAGAATCTGTCCTTTCCTCAACCCTCACTCTAACAAAATGCTTGTGCATAACCTAATCATCTCCTGCCTCGACTAGTGCAACATCCTCCTCTGTGGCCTACCTTCTAACACTCTTGCATCCCTCCAGTTTGTCCTTAACTCTGCTGCCCGACTAATTATTCTCTCTCCTCCCTACACTCCTGCATCCCCTCATTGCAAATCCCTTCACTGGCTCCCAATTTCCCAGCATATCGAGAATAAACTACTAACACTGACATACAAAGCCATCCATAACATTTCTCCTCCGAATATTTCCAAACTAATCTCTCAATATCTTCCCTCACGTAATCTCCTCCCAAGACCTCCTTCTCTTCTCCATGCTATTCGCTCCTCACCCTATCGCCTCCAAGATTTCTCCTGAATATCCTCCATCCTCTGGAATTCTGTGCCCCAACACGTCGGGTTATCCACCACATTTGGATCCTTTAGACGGAACCTGAAAACCCATCCTCTTCAAAAAAGCTTACAACCTGTAATGACCAAGTGGCCACCTCAACACCATCAGAGCTACTGAAACCCTTGACCTACTGTCTCCTTCCCCATAATCCTGTAGAATGTAAGCCCGCAAGGGCAGGGTCCTCTCCCCTCTGTATCAGTCTGTCAGTGTTAGTTTGTTTACTGTAAGTGATATTTGTATTTTGATGTAACCCCGTCTCATGTACAGCACAATGGAATTAATGGTGCTATATAAATAATAATAACATCTTCTCCTATTACTCCATTTAACCTCTCTATATCTCCTCCTATTACTCCACATAACCTCCCCTATATCTCCTCCTATTACTCTATATAACCTCCCTATATCTCCTCCTATTACTCCATATTACCTCCCTGTATCTCCTCCTATTACTCCATATAACCTCCCCTATATCTCCTCCTATTACTCCATATAACCTCCCCTATATCTCCTCCTATTACTCCATATAACCTCCCTATATCTCCTCCTATTACTCCATATAACTTCTCTATATCTCCTCCTATTACTCCATATAACCCCCCTATATCTCCTCCTATTACTCCATATAACCTCCCTATATCTCCTCCTATTACTCCATATAACCTCCCTATATCTCCTATTACTCCATATAACCTCCCTATATCTCCTCCTATTACTCCATATAACCTGCCCTATATCTCCTATTACTCCATATAACCTCCCATATATCTCCTCCTATTACTCCATATAACCTCCCCTATATCTCCTCCTATTACTCCATATAACCTCCCTATATCTCCTCCTATTACTCCATATAACCTCCCTATATCTCCTCCTATTACTCCATATAACTTCTCTATATCTCCTCCTATTACTCCATATAACCCCCATATATCTCCTCCTATTACTCCATATAACCTCCCTATATCTCCTCCTATTACTCCATATAACCTCCCTATATCTCCTATTACTCCATATAACCTCCCTATATCTCCTCCTATTACTCCATATAACCTCCCTATATCTCCTCCTATTACTGCATATAACCTCCCTATATCTCCTCCTATTACTCCATATAACCTGCCCTATATCTCCTATTACTCCATATAACCTCCCTATATCTCCTCCTATTACTCCATATAACCTCCCTATATCTCCTCCTATTACTGCATATAACCTCCCTATATCTCCTCCTATTACTACATATAACCCCCCTATATCTCCTCCTATTACTCCATATAACCTCCCTATATATCCTCCTATTACTCCATATAACCTCCCTATATCTCCTCCTATTACTCCATATAACCTCCCTATATCTCCTCCTATTACTCCATATAACTTCTCTATATCTCCTCCTATTACTCCATATAACCTCCCTATATCTCCTCCTATTACTCCATATAACCTCCCTATATCTCCTCCTATTACTCCATATAACTTCTCTATATCTCCTCCTATTACTCCATATAACCTCCCTATATCTCCTCCTATTACTCCATATAACCTCCCTATATCTCCTCCTATTACTCCATATATCCTCCCTATATCTCCTCCTATTACTCCATATAACCTCCCTATATCTCCTCCTATTACTCCATATAACCTCCCTATATCTCCTCCTATTACTCCATATAACCTCCTATATCTCCTCCTATTACTCCATATAACCTCCCTATATCTCCTATTACTCCATATAACCTCCCTATATCTCCTATTACTCCATATAACCTCCCTATATCTCCTCCTATTACTCCATATAACCTCCCTATATCTCCTCCTATTACTCCATATAACTTCTCTATATCTCCTCCTATTACTTCATATAACCTCCCTATATCTCCTATTATTCCATATAACCTCCCTATATCTCCTCCTATTACTCCATATAACCTCCCTATATCTCCTCCTATTACTCCATATAACCTCCCTATATCTCCTCCTATTACTCCATATAACCTCCCTATATCTCCTCCTATTACTCCATATAACCTCCCCTATATCTCCTCCTATTACTCCATATAACCTCCCCTATATCTCCTCCTATTACTCCATATAACCTCCCTATATCTCCTCCTATTACTCCATATAACCTCCCTATATCTCCTCCTATTACTCCATATTACCTCCCTATATCTCCTCCTATTACTCCATATAACCTCCCTATATCTCCTCCTATTACTCCATATAACCTCCCCTATATCTCCTCCTATTACTCCATATAACCTCCCTATATCTCGCCCTATTACTCCATATAACCTCCCTATATCTCCTCCTATTACTCCATATAACCTCCCTATATCTCCTCCTATTACTCCATATAACCTCCCTATATCTCCTCCTATTACTCCATATAACCTCCCTATATCTCCTCCTATTACTCCATATAACCTCCCCTATATCTCCTCCTATTACTCCATATAACCTCCCTATATCTCCTCCTATTACTCCATATAACCTCCCTATATCTCCTCCTATTACTCCATATAACCTCCCTATATCTCCTCCTATTACTCCATATAACCTCCCCTATATCTCCTCCTATTACTCCATATAACCTCCCTATATCTCCTATTACTCCATATAACCTCCCTATATCTCCTCCTATTACTCCATATAACCTCCCTATATCTCCTCCTATTACTCCATATAACCTCCCTATATCTCCTCCTATTACTCCATATAACCTCCCTATATCTCCTCCTATTACTCCATATAACCTCCCCTATATCTCCTCCTATTACTCCATATAACCTCCCTATATCTCCTCCTATTACTCCATATAACCTCCCTATATCTCCTCCTATTACTCCATATTACCTCCCTATATCTCCTCCTATTACTCCATATAACCTCCCTATATCTCCTATTACTCCATATAACCTCCCTATATCTCCTCCTATTACTCCATATAACCTCCCTATATCTCCTCCTATTACTCCATATAACCTCCCTATATCTCGCCCTATTACTCCATATAACCTCCCTATATCTCCTCCTATTACTCCATATAACCTCCCTATACCTCCTCCTATTACTCCATATAACCTCCCTATATCTCCTCCTATTACTCCATATAACCTCCCTATATCTCCTCCTATTACTCCATATAACCTTCCCTATATCTCCTTCTATTACTCCATATAACCTCCCTATATCTCCTTCTATTACTCCATATAACCTCCCTATACCTCCTCCTATTACTCCATATAACCTCCCTATATCTCCTCCTATTACTCCATATAACCTCCCTATATCTCCTTCTATTACTCCATATAACCTCGCTATATCTCCTCCCATTACTCCATATAACCTCCCTATATCTCCTCCTATTACTCCATATAACCTCCCTATATCTCCTCCTATTACTCCATATAACCTCCCTATATCTCCTCCTATTACTCCATATAACCTCCCTATATCTCCTCCTATTACTCCATATAACCTCCCCTATATCTCCTCCTATTACTCCATATAACCTCCCTATATCTCGCCCTATTGCTCCATATAACCTCCCTATATCTCCTCCTATTACTCCATATAACCTCCCTATATCTCCTCCTATTACTCCATATATCCTCCCTATATCTGCTCCTATTACTCCATATAACCTTCCCTATATCTCCTCCTATTACTCCATATAACCTCCCTATATCTCCTCCTATTACTCCACATAACCTCCCTATATCTCCTCCTATTACTCCATATAACCTCCCTATATCTCCTCCTATTACTCCATATAACCTCCCCTATATCTCCTCCTATTACTCCATATAACCTCCCTATATCTCCTCCTATTACTCCATATAACCTTCCCTATATCTCCTCCTATTACTCCATATAACCCCCTATATCTCCTCCTATTACTCCATATAACCTCCCTATATCTCCTCCTATTACTCCATATAACCTCCCTATATCTCCTCCTATTACTCCATATAACCCCCCTATATCTCCTCCCATTACCCCATATAACCTCCCCTATATCTCCTCCTATTACTCCATATAACCTCCTATATCTCCTCCTATTACTCCATCTAACCTCCCTATATCTCCTCCTATTACTCCATATAACCCCCCTATATCTCCTCCTATTACTCCATATAACCTCCCCTATATCTCCTCCTATTACTCCATATAACCTCCTATATCTCCTCCTATTACTCCATCTAACCTCCCTATATCTCCTCCTATTACTCCATATAACCTCCCTATATCTCCTCCTATTACTCCATATAACCTCCCTATATCTCCTCCTATTACTCCATATAACCTTCCCTATATCTCCTCCTATTACTCCATATAACCCCCTATATCTCCTCCTATTACTCCATATAACCTCCCTATATCTCCTCCTATTACTCCATATAACCTCCCTATATCTCCTCCTATTATCCATATAACCTCCCTATATCTCCTCCCATTACTCCATATAACCTCCCTATATCTCCTCCTATTACTCCATATAACCTCCCTATATCTCCTCCTATTACTCCATATAACCTCCCTATATCTCCTCCTATTACTCCATATAACCTCCCTATATCTCCTCCTATTACTCCATATAACCTCCTATATCTCCTCCTATTACTCCATATAACCTCCCTATATCTCCTCCTATTACTCCATATAACCTCCTATATCTCCTCCTATTACTCCATATAACCTTCCTATATCTCCTCCTATTACTCCATATAACCTCCCTATATCTCCTCCTATTACTCCATATATCCTCCCTATATCTCCTCCTATTACTCCATATAACCTCCCTATATCTCCTCCTATTACTCCATATAACCTCCCCTATATCTCCTCCTATTACTCCATATAACCTCCCTATATCTCGCCCTATTGCTCCATATAACCTCCCTATATCTCCTCCTATTACTCCATATAACCTCCCTATATCTCCTCCTATTACTCCATATATCCTCCCTATATCTGCTCCTATTACTCCATATAACCTTCCCTATATCTCCTCCTATTACTCCATATAACCTCCCTATATCTCCTCCTATTACTCCATATAACCTCCCTATATCTCCTCCTATTACTCCATATAACCTCCCTATATCTCCTCCTATTACTCCATATAACCTTCCCTATATCTCCTCCTATTACTCCATATAACCCCCTATATCTCCTCCTATTACTCCATATAACCTCCCTATATCTCCTCCTATTACTCCATATAACCTCCCTATATCTCCTCCTATTACTCCATATAACCTCCCTATATCTCCTCCTATTACTCCATATAACCTCCCTATATCTCCTCCTATTACTCCATATAACCTCCCTATATCTCCTCCTATTACTCCATATAACCTTCCCTATATCTCCTCCTATTACTCCATATAACCTCCCTATATCTCCTCCTATTACTCTATATATCCTCCCTATATCTGCTCCTATTACTCCATATAACCTTCCCTATATCTCCTCCTATTACTCCATATAACCTCCCTATATCTCCTCCTATTACTCCATATAACCTCCCTATATCTCCTCCTATTACTCCATATAACCTCCCTATATCTCCTCCTATTACTCCATATAACCTCCCCTATATCTCCTCCTATTACTCCATATAACCTCCCTATATCTCCTCCTATTACTCCATATAACCTCCCCTATATCTCCTCCTATTACTCCATATAACCTCCCTATATCTCCTCCTATTACTCTATATATCCTCCCTATATCTGCTCCTATTACTCCATATAACCTTCCCTATATCTCCTCCTATTACTCCATATAACCTCCCTATATCTCCTCCTATTACTCCATATAACCTCCCTATATCTCCTCCTATTACTCCATATAACCTCCCTATATCTCCTCCTATTACTCCATATAACCTCCCCTATATCTCCTCCTATTACTCCATATAACCTCCCTATATCTCCTCCTATTACTCCATATAACCTTCCCTATATCTCCTCCTATTACTCCATATAACCCCCTATATCTCCTCCTATTACTCCATATAACCTCCCTATATCTCCTCCTATTACTCCATATAACCTCCCTATATCTCCTCCTATTACTCCATATAACCTCCCTATATCTCCTCCTATTACTCCATATAACCTCCCTATATCTCCTCCTATTACTCCATATAACCTCCCTATATCTCCTCCTATTACTCCATATAACCTTCCCTATATCTCCTCCTATTACTCCATATAACCTCCCTATATCTCCTCCTATTACTCTATATATCCTCCCTATATCTGCTCCTATTACTCCATATAACCTTCCCTATATCTCCTCCTATTACTCCATATAACCTCCCTATATCTCCTCCTATTACTCCATATAACCTCCCTATATCTCCTCCTATTACTCCATATAACCTCCCTATATCTCCTCCTATTACTCCATATAACCTCCCTATATCTCCTCCTATTACTCCATATAACCTTCCTATATCTCCTCCTATTACTCCATATAACCTTCCCTATATCTCCTCCTATTACTCCATATAACCCCCTATATCTCCTCCTATTACTCCATATAACCTCCCTATATCTCCTCCTATTACTCCATATAACCTCCCTATATCTCCTCCCATTACTCCATATAACCTCCCTATATCTCCTCCTATTACTCCATATAACCTCCCTATATCTCCTCCTATTACTCCATATAACCTCCCTATATCTCCTCCTATTACTCCATATAACCTCCCTATATCTCCTCCTATTACTCCATATAACCTCCTATATCTCCTCCTATTACTCCATATAACCTCCCTATATCTCCTCCTATTACTCCATATAACCTCCTATATCTCCTCCTATTACTCCATATAACCTCCTATATCTCCTCCTATTACTCCATATAACCTCCCTATATCTCCTCCTATTACTCCATATATCCTCCCTATATCTCCTCCTATTACTCCATATAACCTCCCTATATCTCCTCCTATTACTCCACATAACCTCCCTATATCTCCTCCTATTACTCCATATAACCTCCCTATATCTCCTCCTATTACTCCATATAACCTCCCCTATATCTCCTCCTATTACTCCATATAACCTCCCTATATCTCCTCCTATTACTCCATATAACCTTCCCTATATCTCCTCCTATTACTCCATATAACCCCCTATATCTCCTCCTATTACTCCATATAACCTCCCTATATCTCCTCCTATTACTCCATATAACCTCCCTATATCTCCTCCCATTACTCCATATAACCTCCCTATATCTCCTCCTATTACTCCATATAACCTCCCTATATCTCCTCCTATTACTCCATATAACCTCCCTATATCTCCTCCTATTACTCCATATAACCTCCCTATATCTCCTCCTATTACTCCATATAACCTCCTATATCTCCTCCTATTACTCCATATAACCTCCCTATATCTCCTCCTATTACTCCATATAACCTCCTATATCTCCTCCTATTACTCCATATAACCTTCCTATATCTCCTCCTATTACTCCATATAACCTCCCTATATCTCCTCCTATTACTCCATATAACCTCCCTATATCTCCTCCTATTACTCCATATAACCTCCCTATATCTCCTCCTATTACTCCATATAACCTCCCTATATCTCCTCCTATTACTCCATATAACCTCCTATATCTCCTCCTATTACTCCATATAACCTCCCTATATCTCCTCCTATTACTCCATATAACCTCCCTATATCTCCTCCTATTACTCCATATATCCTCCCTATATCTCCTCCTATTACTCCATATAACCTCCCTATATCTCCTCCTATTACTCCATATAACCTCCCCTATATCTCCTCCTATTACTCCATATAACCTCCCTATATCTCGCCCTATTGCTCCATATAACCTCCCTATATCTCCTCCTATTACTCCATATAACCTCCCTATATCTCCTCCTATTACTCCATATATCCTCCCTATATCTGCTCCTATTACTCCATATAACCTTCCCAATTCTCCTCCTATTACTCCATATAACCTCCCTATATCTCCTCCTATTACTCCATATAACCTCCCTATATCTCCTCCTATTACTCCATATAACCTCCCTATATCTCCTCCTATTACTCCATATAACCTTCCCTATATCTCCTCTTATTACTCCATATAACCCCCTATATCTCCTCCTATTACTCCATATAACCTCCCTATATCTCCTCCTATTACTCCATATAACCTCCCTATATCTCCTCCTATTACTCCATATAACCTCCCTATATCTCCTCCTATTACTCCATATAACCTCCCTATATCTCCTCCTATTACTCCATATAACCTCCCTATATCTGCTCCTATTACTCCATATAACCTTCCCTATATCTCCTCCTATTACTCCATATAACCCTCCTATATCTCCTCCTATTACTCCATATAACCTCCCTATATCTCCTCCTATTACTCCATATAACCTCCCTATATCTCCTCCTATTACTCCATATAACCTCCCCTATATCTCCTCCTATTACTCCATATAACCTCCCTATATCTCGCCCTATTGCTCCATATAACCTCCCTATATCTCCTCCTATTACTCCATATAACCTCCCTATATCTCCTCCTATTACTCCATATATCCTCCCTATATCTGCTCCTATTACTCCATATAACCTTCCCAATTCTCCTCCTATTACTCCATATAACCTCCCTATATCTCCTCCTATTACTCCATATAACCTCCCTATATCTCCTCCTATTACTCCATATAACCTCCCTATATCTCCTCCTATTACTCCATATAACCTTCCCTATATCTCCTCCTATTACTCCATATAACCCCCTATATCTCCTCCTATTACTCCATATAACCTCCCTATATCTCCTCCTATTACTCCATATAACCTCCCTATATCTCCTCCTATTACTCCATATAACCTCCCTATATCTCCTCCTATTACTCCATATAACCTCCCTATATCTCCTCCTATTACTCCATATAACCTCCCTATATCTCCTCCTATTACTCCATATAACCTTCCCTATATCTCCTCCTATTACTCCATATAACCTCCCTATATCTCCTCCTATTACTCTATATATCCTCCCTATATCTGCTCCTATTACTCCATATAACCTTCCCTATATCTCCTCCTATTACTCCATATAACCTCCCTATATCTCCTCCTATTACTCCATATAACCTCCCTATATCTCCTCCTATTACTCCATATAACCTCCCTATATCTCCTCCTATTACTCCATATAACCTCCCCTATATCTCCACCTATTACTCCATATAACCTCCCTATATCTCCTCCTATTACTCCATATAACCTTCCCTATATCTCCTCCTATTACTCCATATAACCCCCTATATCTCCTCCTATTACTCCATATAACCTCCTATATCTCCTCCTATTACTCCATATAACCTCCTATATCTCCTCCTATTACTCCATATAACCTCCCTATATCTCCTCCTATTACTCCATATATCCTCCCTATATCTCCTCCTATTACTCCATATAACCTCCCTATATCTCCTCCTATTACTCCACATAACCTCCCTATATCTCCTCCTATTACTCCATATAACCTCCCTATATCTCCTCCTATTACTCCATATAACCTCCCCTATATCTCCTCCTATTACTCCATATAACCTCCCTATATCTCCTCCTATTACTCCATATAACCTTCCCTATATCTCCTCCTATTACTCCATATAACCCCCTATATCTCCTCCTATTACTCCATATAACCTCCCTATATCTCCTCCTATTACTCCATATAACCTCCCTATATCTCCTCCCATTACTCCATATAACCTCCCTATATCTCCTCCTATTACTCCATATAACCTCCCTATATCTCCTCCTATTACTCCATATAACCTCCCTATATCTCCTCCTATTACTCCATATAACCTCCCTATATCTCCTCCTATTACTCCATATAACCTCCTATATCTCCTCCTATTACTCCATATAACCTCCCTATAGCTCCTCCTATTACTCCATATAACCTCCTATATCTCCTCCTATTACTCCATATAACCTTCCTATATCTCCTCCTATTACTCCATATAACCTCCCTATATCTCCTCCTATTACTCCATATATCCTCCCTATATCTCCTCCTATTACTCCATATAACCTCCCTATATCTCCTCCTATTACTCCATATAACCTCCCCTATATCTCCTCCTATTACTCCATATAACCTCCCTATATCTCGCCCTATTGCTCCATATAACCTCCCTATATCTCCTCCTATTACTCCATATAACCTCCCTATATCTCCTCCTATTACTCCATATATCCTCCCTATATCTGCTCCTATTACTCCATATAACCTTCCCAATTCTCCTCCTATTACTCCATATAACCTCCCTATATCTCCTCCTATTACTCCATATAACCTCCCTATATCTCCTCCTATTACTCCATATAACCTCCCTATATCTCCTCCTATTACTCCATATAACCTTCCCTATATCTCCTCCTATTACTCCATATAACCCCCTATATCTCCTCCTATTACTCCATATAACCTCCCTATATCTCCTCCTATTACTCCATATAACCTCCCTATATCTCCTCCTATTACTCCATATAACCTCCCTATATCTCCTCCTATTACTCCATATAACCTCCCTATATCTCCTCCTATTACTCCATATAACCTCCCTATATCTCCTCCTATTACTCCATATAACCTTCCCTATATCTCCTCCTATTACTCCATATAACCTCCCTATATCTCCTCCTATTACTCTATATATCCTCCCTATATCTGCTCCTATTACTCCATATAACCTTCCCTATATCTCCTCCTATTACTCCATATAACCTCCCTATATCTCCTCCTATTACTCCATATAACCTCCCTATATCTCCTCCTATTACTCCATATAACCTCCCTATATCTCCTCCTATTACTCCATATAACCTCCCCTATATCTCCTCCTATTACTCCATATAACCTCCCTATATCTCCTCCTATTACTCCATATAACCTTCCCTATATCTCCTCCTATTACTCCATATAACCCCCTATATCTCCTCCTATTACTCCATATAACCTCCCTATATCTCCTCCTATTACTCCATATAACCTCCCTATATCTCCTCCCATTACTCCATATAACCTCCCTATATCTCCTCCTATTACTCCATATAACCTCCCTATATCTCCTCCTATTACTCCATATAACCTCCCTATATCTCCTCCTATTACTCCATATAACCTCCCTATATCTCCTCCTATTACTCCATATAACCTCCTATATCTCCTCCTATTACTCCATATAACCTCCCTATATCTCCTCCTATTACTCCATATAACCTCCTATATCTCCTCCTATTACTCCATATAACCTCCTATATCTCCTCCTATTACTCCATATAACCTCCCTATATCTCCTCCTATTACTCCATATATCCTCCCTATATCTCCTCCTATTGCTCCATATAACCTCCCTATATCTCCTCCTATTACTCCATATAACCTCCCCTATATCTCCTCCTATTACTCCATATAACCTCCCTATATCTCGCCCTATTGCTCCATATAACCTCCCTATATCTCCTCCTATTACTCCATATAACCTCCCTATATCTCCTCCTATTACTCCATATATCCTCCCTATATCTGCTCCTATTACTCCATATAACCTTCCCTATATCTCCTCCTATTACTCCATATAACCTCCCTATATCTCCTCCTATTACTCCATATAACCTCCCTATATCTCCTCCTATTACTCCATATAACCTCCCTATATCTCCTCCTATTACTCCATATAACCTTCCCTATATCTCCTCCTATTACTCCATATAACCCCCTATATCTCCTCCTATTACTCCATATAACCTCCCTATATCTCCTCCTATTACTCCATATAACCTCCCTATATCTCCTCCTATTACTCCATATAACCTCCCTATATCTCCTCCTATTACTCCATATAACCTCCCTATATCTCCTCCTATTACTCCATATAACCTTCCCTATATCTCCTCCTATTACTCCATATAACCTCCCTATATCTCCTCCTATTACTCCATATAACCTTCCCTATATCTCCTCCTATTACTCCATATAACCCCCTATATCTCCTCCTATTACTCCATATAACCTCCCTATATCTCCTCCTATTACTCCATATAACCTCCCTATATCTCCTCCCATTACTCCATATAACCTTCCTATATCTCCTCCTATTACTCCATATAACCTCCCTATATCTCCTCCTATTACTCCATATAACCTCCTATATCTCCTCCTATTACTCCATATAACCTCCCTATATCTCCTCCTATTACTCCATATAACCTCCCTATATCTCCTCCTATTACTCCATATAACCTCCCTATATCTCCTCCTATTACTCCATATAACCTTCCCTATATCTCCTCCTATTACTCCATATAACCTCCCTATATCTCCTCCTATTACTCCATATAACCTTCCCTATATCTCCTCCTATTACTCCATATAACCCCCTATATCTCCTCCTATTACTCCATATAACCTCCCTATATCTCCTCCTATTACTCCATATAACCTCCCTATATCTCCTCCCATTACTCCATATAACCTTCCTATATCTCCTCCTATTACTCCATATAACCTCCCTATATCTCCTCCTATTACTCCATATAACCTCCTATATCTCCTCCTATTACTCCATATAACCTTCCTATATCTCCTCCTATTACTCCATATAACCTCCCTATATCTCCTCCTATTACTCCATATATCCCCCCTATATCTCCTCCTATTACTCCATATAACCTCCCCTATATCTCCTCCTATTGCTCCATATAGCCTCCCTATATCTCCTCCTATTACTCCATATAGCCTCTCTATATCTCCTCCTATTACTCCATATAACCTTCCCTATATCTCCTCCTATTACTCCATATAACCCCCTATATCTCCTCCTATTACTCCATATAACCTCCCTATATCTCCTCCTATTACTCCATATAACCTCCCTATATCTCCTCCCATTACTCCATATAACCTTCCTATATCTCCTCCTATTACTCCATATAACCTCCCTATATCTCCTCCTATTACTCCATATAACCTCCTATATCTCCTCCTATTACTCCATATAACCTTCCTATATCTCCTCCTATTACTCCATATAACCTCCCTATATCTCCTCCTATTACTCCATATATCCCCCCTATATCTCCTCCTATTACTCCATATAACCTCCCCTATATCTCCTCCTATTGCTCCATATAGCCTCCCTATATCTCCTCCTATTACTCCATATAGCCTCCCTATATCTCCTCCTATTAATCCATATAATCTCCCTATATCTCCCCCTATTACTCCATATAACCTCCCTATATCTCCTCTTATAACTCCATATAACCTCCCCTATATCTCCTCCTATTACTCCATATAACCTCCCTATATCTCCTTCTATTACTCCATATAACCCCCCTATATCTCCTCCTATTACTCCATATAACCTCCCTATATCTCCTCCTGTTACTCCATATAACCTCCCTATATCTCCTCCTATTACTCCATATAACCTCCCTATATCTCCTCCTATTACTCTATATAACCTCCCTATATCTCCTCCTATTACTCCATATAACCTCCCTATATCTCCTCCTATTACTCCATATAACCTCCCCTATATCTCCTCCTATTACTCCATATAACCTCCCCTATATCTCCTCCTATTACTCCATATAACCTCCCCTATATCTCCTCCTATTACTCCATATAACCTCCTATATATCCTCCTATTACTCCATATTACCTCCCTATATCTCCTCCTATTACTCCATATAACCTCCCTATATCTCCTCCTATTACTCCATATAACCTCCCCTATATCTCCTCCTATTACTCCATATAACCTCCTATATATCCTCCTATTACTCCATATTACCTCCCTATATCTCCTCCTATTACTCCATATAACCTCCCTATATCTCCTCCTATTACTCCATATAACCTCCCTATATATCCTCCTATTACTCCATATTACCTCCCTATATCTCCTCCTATTACTCTATGTGACTTTGTCTATATCTCCACTTATAAGTTGATTTATGTTCTACATATCCTAATCTTCATACATTGCTCTATATTTGGATGAGATATATACCAGCCTTAGTTCACGACATACTGAACAGAAGCCAATAACTGTGTTGAAACATTTATAGGGGATTTTTATGGGGGAGTTGTTTTGGGTTCTTTCCCAGTCATGCAAACAAAGAGAGGTGTGTACATTACCTTCATAAACAGTTTGTAAGATGTTAGAGGAGCTCGGTTAGCAGGATAAAAATGCAAAGGTTTTCAAAGTCGTAATTGATAGATAATTTGTTCGACATGGAGAAGTTCAGGTAGGAGTTAAGAAACAATGTAAAAAATCAAATATTACATAAAAAATCAATAAATCATACAGTCAGCAATCTCTTCCCCTGAAACACTGGTGACAGCCCCGACGGTTCCGGCCCAGACACGCAGGAGAGACTATTAGCTTAGCTCTCCTCCCTATACTTGGTCATGATTAGTGTTGAGCATTCCGATACCGCAAGTATCGGGTATCGGCCGATATTTGCGGTATCGGAATTCCGATACTGAATTTCGATACTTCCCGCGTATCGGATACCGGAATCGGAAGTTCCCAGAATTCAAATTGAACGCAGCAGCCAATGAGGAATGAATGAAAGTGTGGGCACATCCTGTTTAGCATGGTGGGCATGTAAGTACTGGCAAGGCTGGGATTGGCTGCTGAAATGATGTCACTCTGCACTATAAAAAAGCGCTGCCGCCATTTTGCGCTCACTCTGCTGTGATTTCAGTTAGGGACAGGACGCTGTGTTCTAACTGAGGGCCAGTTGAGCTAGCTAATTGCTTTATTTTCCTTTCCAAAGGCTAATTTAGCAAAACGCTGTGTGTTCTTCACTGTTCACCTTGCTCTTGCCTTGCAGCGCTGTTTTAACAGCGTTCTGCAAGGTCTCTGTGTGTGTGTGTGTGCAGCTCACTCTGTAGTCTGTGTGCAGCCATATACCCGGTTGTATTCAGCTCAGGGGGGGTTCACACTGCCTCACACAGTTGTTCTTTTTTGCTCTTAGTGCAGCCTGCTGCACATTTTTTCTCAAATTTCCTATTAGTGTTTTTCCACCAGTCTCCAGCTCTATTGTGGAAAAACACTACATAGGATAACCTAGAGGGGGGTTTTTGGGCCTTACAGCGCCGTTTACGGCTGTCTGCACGGTCTCCGTGTGAGCCCAGCTCGCCCTGTAGTCTGTGTGCAGCCATAGCCGGTTGGATTCAGCTCAGGGTTCGTTACTGGCTCATACCTTGAGAAAAATTTTCCTTTTTTTCAAATAGTGCAGCCTGTTTAAAATTTGAAAAAAAAAATTCCTATTAGTGTCTTTCCACTCGTATCCAGCTAAATAGTGGAAAAACACTATATAGGATAACCTAGAGGAGGGTTTTTTGGCCTTGCAGCGCCGTTTACGGCTGTCTGCACGGTCTCCGTGTGAGCCCAGCTCGCCCTGTAGTCTGTGTGCAGCTATAGCCGGTTGGATTCAGCTCAGGGTTCGTTACTGGCTCATACCTTGCGAAAAATTTTCCTTTTTTTTCAAATAGTGCAGCCTGTTTAAAATTTGACAAAAAAAAATCCTATAAGTGTCTTTCCACTCGTATCCAGCTAAATAGTGGAAAAACACTATATAGGATAACCTAGAGGAGGGTTTTTTGGCCTTGCAGCGCCGTTTACGGCTGTCTGCACGGTCTCCGTGTGAGCCCAGCTCGCCCTGTAGTCTGTGTGCAGCCATAGCCGGTTGGATTCAGCTCAGGGTTCGTTACTGGCTCATACCTTGAGAAAAATTTTCCTTTTTTTGAAATAGTGCAGCCTGTTTAAAATTTGAAAAAAAAAAAATTCCTATTAGTGTCTTTCCACCAGTCTCCAGCTCAATTGTGGAAAAACACTACATAGGATAACCTAGAGGGTTTTTTTGGGGCCTTGCAGCGCCGTTTACGGCTGTCTGCACGGTCTCTGTGTGAGCGCAGCTCGCCCTGTAGTCTGTGTGCAGCCATAGCCGGTTGGATTCAGCTCAGGGTGCGTTACTGCCTCATACCTTGAAAAACAATTTCCTTTTTTTCAAATAGTGCAGCCAGTTTAAAATTTGAAAAAAAAAATTCCTATTAGTGTCTTTCCACTTGTATCCAGCTAAATAGTGGAAAAACACTATATAGGATAACCTAGAGGAGGGTTTTTTGGCCTTGCAGCGCCGTTTACGGCTGTCTGCACGGTCTCCGTGTGATTTAAACTAGCTCTGTAGCCCGATCTGCACCAAAAAAAAAGTTAAGTTCACCAAACACAACTTAACACTTGTGTAGGCCACATTTGAAAAATAATAAAGTTTAGTCCACAATTTACAACATTAGTGTTTCTTACACCTGTTAGGAGGAGCATTACAGGAATAAGCACACTAAGGCCTTAGTACTTTTCTGCTTATCTTTATCTGTCAACCAAGATGAAGAGGGCAGGGAGTAAGGCACGTGGGCGTGGGCGCGGAGCAGGGAGAGGAGCAGGGAGAGGACGTGGTGATTCTGTGCCTGCTGCGGGCGCCGGTGACTCGTCGTCACTCAGTTTCAGCAGGGAACAGTCCTTCATGCGCAGCTTTGTCGGAGAGCGCCGTGCACCGCTGCTGCGTGAAGACCAAATTGAAGCCGTTGTCGGGTGGATGGCAGCTAACGCCTCGGCATCGACTTCAGTTAGTGCCACATCCTCTCAGGCACAGAGCACTGGAGAGCAGCCATCTGTCTCTTCACCACCTGCCAAATTGGCCAGGCAGTCAGAGAGCCCAGGACAGGAGCCGTCTCTACTTCTGTTCTCTGAATCTCTTGGCTTGGAAACAGGGGGCCAGCCAAGCAGCATTGGAGAAATGGAAGAAGAGGCAGTGTGCAGTGATGCCCAACACCTTTTTCTCTCTGACTCTGAAGAGGCAGGTGGGCCAGTGCCTCCGGTGACCACAGCGCAGTACGCATCTGATGATGAAACTCAGGTGCCGCTTTCTCGTGCGTACTGTGCTGCTGAGACTACCCAGGAGGAGCAGTTGGTGGCAGAGGGTAGTGGAGATGATGAGGTCCTTGACCCATCGTGGCGTGAGGAACAGGAAGGTGGTGGGAGCAGCTCAGAGGAAGAGCTTCCTCTTACGGGCCAAAGAGGGAGAGGGAGGGGGAAGACTGCGGAGCCTGTAGCCTCCACTTTGGCACCCGTTAGGAGCCTGTCTCTTTCCAAAGCCAAAAAGGGCGCTCCCAAGACTTGCAGTGCCTGGTCCTTTTTTGACACAGTTGCAGATGACATTTGTTTTGTCAAATGCAAGCTGTGTCATCATAAAGTAAAAAGAGGGAAAAATGTCAGCAACCTCAATACCACAAATATGTGGAAACATGTGCGGACCAGGCACGCGGTGGAGTTACAGAAACACACTGAAGATGTAGGCCAACCAACAGCGGCAGCTACCACCTCTTCAGCTCGTGTTGCCTCTTCCTCCAGCTCACGCACAGCTGGTTTGGCTTCCTCCCAGAGACCTTGTGTAATTCCACCCACAGCACCACCTTCCCAGTCATCCTCACACTCCCAGTCTACTCTACAGCCATCGGTAGTACAGGCATGGGAGAAAAGGCGGGCATTCTCGGCCAACCACCCCCGAGCACAGGCTCTGAATGCAGGCATTGCCAAACTGTTGTCCCTGGAAATGCTCTCGTTCAGGCTGGTGGAGACTGACAGCTTCCGTGACTTGATGGCATTGGCAGTCCCACAGTACAAGGTGCCCAGCCGCTTTTACTTCAGCAGGCAGGCTGTCCCTGCCCTGCACAGGCATGTTGAGGCAAACATAAAACATGCGCTACTGAACGCCGTCAGTAGCAAGGTCCACCTCACCACCGATGCGTGGACCAGTCAGCATGGACAGGGGCGATATGTTTCCCTCACTGCCCATTGGGTTAATGTTGTTGAGCCAGGTACAGATCGTGCGAGTGGCGCAGGACGTGTCCTGCCCACTCCAAGGATTGCAGGAATCCAGTCTGTACGCATCGACTCCTCCTCTTACACCAGTTCCTCTGATTCCTCTCTGCAGGATCCGTCACAGTCCACCCCCACATGGACCCGTGAACGTTTACCTATGACCGACATGAGCACAGCCGTGGCCAAACGTCAGCAGGCCGTCTTGAAACTAGTTTCATTGGGGCATCGAAGCCACACAGCGCAGGAGCTCTGGAATGCCATAAAGCAGGAGAGCGATGTGTGGTTACTGCCAGCGAATCTCCAGCCAGGCATGGTAGTGTGTGACAATGGCCGAAATCTGGTGGCAGCTTTGGCCCTTGGCAACCTCACTCACATCCCATGTCTGGCACATGTGCTCAATTTGGTTGTGCAGAGTTTTCTGAGGGACTATCCGGATCTTGATGCCCTGCTGCACAAGGTCCGCCTAGAGTGTGCTCACTTGCGGCGTTCCAGCTTGGCCAGATCCCGCATTGCTGCTCTGCAGCGCCGATTCCGCCTTCCGGAACACCGCATCATATGTGACCTACCTACCCGGTGGAATTCCACGTTACATATGTTGGAGCGGTTGTGTGAGCAGCAGCAAGCAGTTATGGAGTACCAGCTGCATCAGGCGCAAAGAAGTCGCAGTCAGCGCCGATCAGACTTCACAACCACAGAGTGGGCCACTATGAAGGACGTCTGCCAGGTTTTGCGTCCTTTTGATTATTCCACGCGGATGGCAAGTGCAGATGATGCACTAGTCAGCATGACTGTCCCCCTTATCTGCCTGCTTCAGCAAACTTTGCAAGGGTTAAGGGATGATGTGGTGGAAGAGGTGGAGGATGAGGAGTCACCTTTTCCATCAGCTTCTGGAGAGTCAGCGCCACGTGGTTCCTCACAAAGGGGTACGCAGGGGCCAATTTGTGAGGAGGATGAGGAGGAGTCAACAGAGGAGGAAGAGCTCCGTCCAGAGGAGGGAGCGACACAATTGTCCAGTGGTCAGTGTGTACAGCGAGGGTGGGGTGATGACGAGCGGGCAGAGATCATGTCTCAAGCAGGGGACAGCGTTTCTGGGCCAGTTGGCACTCTGCAGCACATGGTGGATTTCATGCTGCAGTGCCTGAGAAACGACCGCCGCATCGACCACATTCTCAACATGCCTGATTATTGGGTGTTCACCCTCCTCGATCCTCGCTACCGGGACAACGTCCAAAACCTCATCCCTGCGTTGACCCGGGAGCGTAAATTGCGGGAGTACCACGACACACTGGTGAATTCCATCATCTTCTCCTGTCCAACTGAGAGGAGTGCTGCTAGTGCTTTACAAAGCAGCTCAGTGCGTCGAGGCAGTGGGGGAGGCTCTGCCCAAAGAGGGAGCAGAAGCAGTGCCTCTGCCCAAGGCAAGCCCAGTATGGCACAACTCTGGCACACTTTTGTGTGCCCGCCCCAAATGTCTACACCATCACCGGCGGCTCCAGTCAGCAGGAGGCAACGGTTCCGTCAGATGGTGACAGACTACATGGCTTGCCCTCTTACTGTACTCCCAGACGGCTCTTCCCCGTTCAAGTTTTGGGTCTCTAAGCTGGATACATGGCCAGAGCTAAGCCAGTATGCATTGGAGGTGCTGGCTTGCCCTGCGGCTAGTGTCTTATCGGAACGTGTCTTTAGTGCCGCAGGTGGTGTACTAACAGACCGTCGCATGCGACTATCCTCCGATAACGTTGACCGGCTTACTTTCCTGAAAATGAACCAGGCCTGGATCTCGCAGGAATTTGCCACTCCTCTGCCTGATTAAGTAATTGGGTGTCATCCAGGTCTCCTGCTGTGTTCATCTTTCTACCACCTGAACTGCTATTCCTGGGCTCCAACACCGCCAGTTGCGGCTCAGAAGTGCAGGCTGCACAGTAAAAACATACGACCCAGTGTTATTGGGTTTCAGTAACGTCAGCTGATCCCCAGCTGTGTAGCCGGCAATGTGTCCTGCGACCGCCACGCTGGCACAACAACCTAAATGTAAGGGAACCTGTCCCCCCCCCCGTCGTTTGTTACTGAAAGAGCCATCTTGTGCAGCAGTAATGCTGCACAAGGAAAAGGTAGCTCTTTTTTTTTAGCTCTTTGCACACGCAGAACTTAACACTTATAAAATGTGTTCACTGATACCGTTATACCGTCCCGGAGCTGGGACTTTCCTTCGTAATGTGACGCAGCACAGCCGTCATTCCTACCCCCTTGGTGCCATGCGCTGCCTCCTCAGCGTTGTTTTAAGCTGTCACGGAGCCTGCGCTGTTCTGTTATCCCTTGGGCATGCCCTATTTGCGCTGCCTGTCTTCTGACATAATTTGGTGTCAGGCTGGCTGCGCCTGTGCGGCCGCGGTGCCCGAGATCCCGCCTCGCAGTGTCTTCTAATTGAGTCACACTGCGGGCCTGGGATCCATGGGCATGCGCAGTGCATATCTTCCCCTCGGGCTCTCGCTCATTTCCCTCCGCCTTCTTTAGACTGTGCGCCGTCAGCTGATCCCTAGCATGCCACGGCCGTGACACCGCACAGTCTGAAGAAGAGGGAAGGAGGGGAGTGAGAGTCGAGGTTATGCACTGTGCATGCCCATGGTTCCAAGGCCCGCAGTGGGATTACGTTAGATGAGACTGCGAGGTGGGATCTGGAGCAGCGTGGACGCACAGGCACTGACAGCCTGACACCAAATTATGTCAGAAGACAGGCAGCGCTAATTGGGCATGGCCAAGGGCTAACAGAACAGCGCAGGCTCCGTGACAGCTTAAAACAACGCTGAGGAGGCAGCGCACGGCATCAAGGGGATAGGAATGACAGCTGTGCTGTGTCCCATTACGAAGGAAATTCGCACCTCCGGAACGGTTTAACGGTATAAAGGGACACATTTTTAGTGTTTACTTCGGTGTTTGCAAGGAGCATAATTAAAAGAGCAACCTTTTCCTTTTGCATCCTTAGTGCTGCACAACATCGCTCTTTCAGCTACAAACGTCTTGGGGGGGGGGGGGTTAAAGGTTTCCTTTCAACTTGCTCCAATCAGGCTTCGGCCTACACTCTGTTCCTCTGCTCCTCCTGCTGTCCCTGGGCTCTAACACCGCCAGTTGGTGCCTGGAAGTGCTGTGTGCACAGTCACCAGTCGCTCCTCTGTTATTGGGGTTCAGTAACGTCAGCTGATCCCCAGCTGTGTGTGCGGCAATACCTCCAATCTGCTCCTCCTGCTGTCCCTGGGCTCTAACACCGCCAGTTGGTGCCTGGAAGTGCTGTGTGCACAGTCAACAGTCGCTCCTCTGTTATTGGGGTTCAGTAACGTCAGCTGATCCCCAGCTGTGTGTGCGGCAATACCTCCAATCTGCTCCTCCTGCTGTCCCTGGGCTCTAACACCGCCAGTTGGTGCCTGGAAGTGCTGTGTGCACAGTCAACAGTCGCTCCTCTGTTATTGGGGTTCAGTAACGTCAGCTGATCCCCAGCTGTGTATCCGGCAATGTGTCATGCGACCGCCACGCTGGCACAACTAAAATGTAAGGGGACCTGTCCCCCCCCCCACCCCAGGCGTTTGTTACTGAAAGAGCCACCATGTGCAGCACTAATACTGCACAAGGGAAAGGTCGCTCTTGAAATTATGCTCCTTGCAAACGCTGAACTACACACTCATGTAATGTGTCCCCTCACACCGTCCAACCGTCCCGGAGGTGGGACTTTCCTTTGTAATGTGACGCAGCACAGCCGTCATTGCTACCCCCTTGGCACCGTGCGCTGCCTCCTTAGCGTTGTTTGATTCCGTCATGGACCCTGCGCTGTTATGTTATCCCTTGGCCATGCACAGTTTGCGCTGCCCGTCCTCTGACATCATTTGTTGTCGTCCTGGCTGCGCCTGTGCGTCCACGCTGCCCGAAATCACACCTCGCAGTGTCGTCTAATGTGATCCCACAGTGGGCCTGGTATCCATGGCCATGCGCAGTGCATATACTAGCCTCTCACTCCCCTTCTTCACGCTTCTTCAGACTAGGCGGCGTCAGCTGATCCCTAATAGCATGCCACGGCCGTGACGCCGCACAGTCTGAAGAAGCAGGAAGGAGGTGAGTGAGAGGCGATGATATGCACTGCGCATGCCCATGGATCCCTGGCCCGCAGTGGGACTACATTAGATGACACTGCAAGGTTGGATCTCGGGCAGCTTGGACGCACAGGCACTACCAGCCTGACACCTACATGATGTCAGAAGACGGGCACCGCTAACTGTGCATGGCCAAGGGATAACATTACAGCGCGGGCTCCGTGACAGAACCAAACAACGTTGAGGAGGTGGCGCCCGGCACCAAGGGGGTTGGAATGACGGCTGTGCTGTGTCACATTACAAAGGAAAGTCCCACTTCCGGGATGGTTTGACGGTGTGAGGGGACACATTATATGAGTGTGTACTTCAGCGTTTGCAAGGAGCATAATTTTCGGAGCCACCATTTTCCATGTGCAGTATTACTGCTGTACAAGATGGCTCTTTCAGCAACAAATGCCTGGGGGGGGGGGTTAAAGGTTCCCTTTCAACTTGCTCCACTGCAGGCTTCGGCCTACACTCTGTTCCTCTTTGATTCCCTGGGTTTCAACACTGTCAGTTGCCACCTGGAAGTGTTGTCTACACAGAAAAAACACTAGGTGATGTGTCAGTGGGGTTCAGCACCGCCAGCTGTTCCCCTGCTGTGTAGTCGGCAACGTGTCCAGCACAAGCCACGCTGGCACAACAGAACAAAAGCTGCCACCAGTGCAGGCTTCGGCCTACACTCTGCTCCTCTCCTCCTCCTGCTGACCCTGGGCTCAAACACCGCTAGTTTTTGCCCGGAAGTGCTAGCTGCACAGAGAAAAACACCAGCCAATGTGTTAGTGGGGTTCAGCAACGCCAGCTGTTCCCCTGCTGTGTAGCCGGCAACGTGACCTGCAAACGCCATGCAGGCACAGGAACTGAAATTAAAGGGAACCTGGCCCCACCCCCACAGGTGTTTCTATGTATAACAGCCACCTAGTACAGCAGTACTGCTGCATTTGTACAAGGTGGCTGACTTTTTCTCCTTGCCCACGTGGAACTCAACACGTACAAAATGTGTCTCATTGAGACCATTCCACTGTCCCTGAGGTGTGACTTTCCTTTGTAATGATACGCAGCACCCCCCTTGGTAGCGTTTCCCGTCTTTTGTCATCATGGTTAGCTGGCTGCGCCTGTGCATCCGCCCTGCTAGAAACAACGCCCCTCGTTGTCATATTTATTTTGTCAGCGAGGGTGTGGTTTATGGGCACGAGCAGTGCATATGTTCGCCTGTCTTAACTCATCTCCTTCCGCCTTCTTCAGACTGTGCGGCCTCCTGGCCGTGGTAGGCGATAAGGGATCAGCTGAGGCCGCCCAGTCTGGAGCAGGTGTAAGGACATGTGTAAGCGGCAAACCTATTTACTGCACAAGGCCACGAATCCCAGCCACGCAGTGTGATTTTTTGAAAACACACTGTGGGTCTGGGATTCATGTCCATCGCTAACCGCAACGGCCGACATGAAATGAGGTCAGAAGACAGGAAGCGCTCACAGCGCATGGCCAAGGGATCACAATAGCGCAGACTCCTGTACAGCAAATAACAACGCTCAGGAATCTGCGCCCAGTACCTAGGTGCAAATTTTGACACCTGTGCTGCGTCTCGTTAAAAAGACAAGTCACGCCTCCACAACTGTTTGACAGTATAATGGGCTAAATAGTGTACGTGTTTTAGTCAGCGTGTGCAAGGAGCAAAACAAATAGAGCAACCTTTTACTTGTGCAGCATTAATGCTGCACAAGGTGTGGCTCTTGTACCTTGCAACACCTGAGGGGGGTTAAAGGTAACCTTTGAAATTGGTTCAACTAGGCTTCGGCCTACACTCTGCTCCTCTACTCCTCCTGCTGACCCTGGGCTCAAACACCGCTAGTTTTTGCCCGGAACTGCTAGCTGCACAGAGAAAAACACCAGCCAATGTGTTAGTGGGGTTCAGCAACGCCAGCTGTTCCCCTGCTGTGTAGTCGGCAACGTGTCCAGCACAAGCCACGCTGGCACAACAGAACAAAAGCTGCCACCAGTGCAGGCTTCGGCCTACACTTTGCTCCTCTCCTCCTCCTGCTGACCCTGGGCTCAAACAACGCCAGTTTCTGCCCGGACATGCTAGCTGCACAGAGAAAAACACCAGCCAATGTGTTAGTGGGGTTCAGCACCGCCAGCTGTTCCTCTGCTGTGTAGTCGGCATCGTGTCCAGCACAAGCCACGCTGGCACAACTGACTAAAAGCTGCCACCAGTGCAGGCTTCGGCCTACACTTTGCTCCTCTCCTCCTCCTGCTGACCCTGGGCTCAAACAACGCCAGTTTCTGCCCGGACATGCTAGCTGCACAGAGAAAAACACCAGCCAATGTGTTAGTGGGGTTCAGCACCGCCAGCTGTTCCCCTGCTGTGTAGCTGGCAACGTGTCCTGCAAACGCCACGCAGGAACATGAACTGAAATTGAAGGGAGCCTGCCCCCCACCCCCCCAGGTGTTTCTATGTATAACAGCCACCTTGTACAGCAGTACTGCTGCATTTGTACAAGGTGGCTGACTTTTTCTCCTTGCACACGTGGAACTCAACAAGTACAAAATGTGTCTCATTACAGACCATTACAATGTCCCTGAGGTGTGACTTTCCTTTTTAATGACACGCAGCACCCCCATTGTTAGCGCTGCCCGTCTCCTGACATCATTGGTTGGCTGGCTGTGCCTGTGCGTCCCCCCTGCCCGACACAACGCCCCCCGTTGTCTCATATATTTTGACTGCGAGGGTGTGATTGATGGGCACGAGCAGTGCATATGTTCCCCTGTCTTCACTCCCCTCCTTCCGCCTTCTTCTGACTGTGCGGCCTCATGGCCGCGGCATGCGATAAGGGATCAGCTGAGGCCGCCCAGTCTGAAGCAGGTGTAAGGACATGTGTGAGCGGCGAACATATTTACTGCACAAGGCCACGAATCCCAGCACCGCAGTGTGACTTTAGGAAAAGCCACTGTGGGTCTGGGATTTATGGCCATCGTTAACCGCACCGGCCAACAAGAAATGAGGTCATGAGACGGCCTGCACTAACAGGGTATTGCCAAGGGATAACACAAGAGCGCAGTTTCCTGTACTGCAAATAACAACGGTAAGGAATCTGCGCACAGCACCTAGGTGTAAATTTGTACACCTGTGCTGCGTCTCCTTAAAAAGACTAGTAGTCACGCCTCCACTACTGTTTGACAGTATAATGGGCTAAATAGTGTACGTGTTTAATTCAGCGTGTGCAAGGAGCAAAATTAAATAGAGCAACCTTTGACTTGTGCATCATTAATGCTGTTCAAGGTGTGGCTCTTGTACCTTGCAACACCTGAGGGGGGGGGTTAATGGTAACCTTTGAAATTGGTTCAACTAGGCTTCGGCCTACACTCTGCTCCTCTACTCCTCCTGCTGACCCTGGGCTCAAACACCGCTAGTTTTTGCCCGGAACTGCTAGCTGCACAGAGAAAAACACCAGCCAATGTGTTAGTGGGGTTCAGCAACGCCAGCTGTTCCCCTGCTGTGTAGTCGGCAACGTGTCCAGCACAAGCCACGCTGGCACAACAGAACAAAAGCTGCCACCAGTGCAGGCTTCGGCCTACACTTTGCTCCTCTCCTCCTCCTGCTGACCCTGGGCTCAAACAACGCCAGTTTCTGCCCGGACATGCTAGCTGCACAGAGAAAAACACCAGCCAATGTGTTAGTGGGGTTCAGCACCGCCAGCTGTTCCTCTGCTGTGTAGTCGGCATCGTGTCCAGCACAAGCCACGCTGGCACAACTGACCAAAAGCTGCCACCAGTGCAGGCTTCGGCCTACACTTTGCTCCTCTCCTCCTCCTGCTGACCCTGGGCTCAAACAACGCCAGTTTCTGCCCGGACATGCTAGCTGCACAGAGAAAAACACCAGCCAATGTGTTAGTGGGGTTCAGCACCACCAGCTGTTCCCCTGCTGTGTAGCTGGCAACGTGTCCTGCAAACGCCACGCAGGCACATGAACTGAAATTGAAGGGAGCCTGCCCCCCACCCCCCCAGGTGTTTCTATGTATAACAGCCACCTTGTACAGCAGTACTGCTGCATTTGTACAAGGTGGCTGACTTTTTCTCCTTGCACACGTGGAACTCAACAAGTACAAAATGTGTCTCATTACAGACCATTACAATGTCCCTGAGGTGTGACTTTCCTTTTTAATGACACGCAGCACCCCCATTGTTAGCGCTGCCCGTCTCCTGACATCATTGGTTGGCTGGCTGTGCCTGTGCGTCCCCCCTGCCCGACACAACGCCCCCCGTTGTCTCATATATTTTGACTGCGAGGATGTGATTGATGGGCACGAGCAGTGCATATGTTCCCCTGTCTTCACTCCCCTCCTTCCGCCTTCTTCTGACTGTGCGGCCTCATGGCCGCGGCATGCGATAAGGGATCAGCTGAGGCCGCCCAGTCTGAAGCAGGTGTAAGGACATGTGTGAACATATTTACTGCACAAGGCCACGAATCCCAGCACCGCAGTGTGACTTTAGGAAAAGCCACTGTGGGTCTGGGATTTATGGCCATCGTTAACCGCACCGGCCAACATGAAATGAGGTCATGAGACGGCCTGCACTAACAGGGTATTGCCAAGGGATAACACAAGAGCGCAGTTTCCTGTACTGCAAATAACAACGGTAAGGAATCTGCGCACAGCACCTAGGTGTAAATTTGTACACCTGTGCTGCGTCACCTTAAAAAGACTAGTAGTCACGCCTCCACTACTGTTTGACAGTATAATGGGCTAAATAGTGTACGTGTTTAATTCAGCGTGTGCAAGGAGCAAAATTAAATAGAGCAACCTTTGACTTGTGCATCATTAATGCTGTTCAAGGTGTGGTTCTTGTACCTTGCAACACCTGAGGGTGGGGTTAAAGGTAACCTTTGAAATTGGTTCAACTAGGCTTCGGCCTACACTCTGCTCCTCTACTCCTCCTGCTGACCCTGGGCTCAAACACCGCTAGTTTTTGCCCGGAAATGCTAGCTGCACAGAGAAAAACACCAGCCAATGTGTTAGTGGGGTTCAGCAACGCCAGCTGTTCCCCCGCTGTGTAGCCGGCATCGTGTCCAGCACAAGCCACGCTGGCACAACCGACCAAAAGCTGCCACCAGTGCAGGCTTCGGCCTACACTTTGCTCCTCTCCTCCTCCTCCTGCTGACCCTGGGCTCAAACACCGCTAGTTTTTGCCCGGAAATGCTAGCTGCACAGAGAAAAACACCAGCCAATGTGTTAGTGGGGTTCAGCACCGCCAGCTGTTCCCCTGCTGTGCAGCTTGCAACGTGACCTGCAAACGCCACGCAGGCACATGAACTGAAATTGAAGGGAGCCTGGCCCCCACCCCCAGGTGTTTCTATGTATAACAGCCACCTTGTACAGCAGTACTGCTGCATTTGTACAAGGTGGCTGATGTTTTCTCCTTGCCCACGTGGAACTCAACACGTACAAAATGTGTCTCTTTGAGACCATTCCACTGTCCCTGAGGTGTGACTTTCCTTTCTAATGATACGCAGCACCCCCCTTGGTAGCGCTTCCCGTCTTCTGACATCATTGGTTGGCTACTTGCGCCTGTTCGTCCGCCCTGCCTGAATAAAATGCTCCTCGTTGTCTTAATTATTTTGACTGCGAGGGTGTGATTGATGGGCACGAGCAGTGCATATCTTCGCCTGTCTTAACTCATCTCCTTCCGCCTTCTTCAGACTGTGCAGCCTCATGGCCGCGGCATGCGAGAAGGGATCAGCAGAGGCCGCCCAGTCTGAAGCAGGTGTAAGGACGTGTGTGAGCGGCCAAAATATTTACTGCTCAAGGCCACGAATCCCAGCACCGCAGTGTGGCTTTATGAAAAGACACTGTGGGTCTGGGATTTATGGCCATCGTTAACCGCACCGGCCAACATGAAATGATGTCATAAGATGGGCAGCGCTAACAGGGCATTGCCAAGGGATAACACAAGAGCGCAGACTCCTGTACAGCAAATAACAACGCTCAGGAAGCTGCGCCAAGCACCAAGGCGTTATTTTGGACACCTGTGCTGCGTCTCATCAAAAAACCAAGTCACGCATCCACTACAGTTTGACTGTAGAATGGGGTAAATTGTGTATGTCTTTCATTCAGCGTGTGCAAGTAGACAAATTAATAGAGCAACCTTTCACTTGTGCAGCATTAATACTGCACAAGGTGTGTCTCTTGTACTTTGTAACACCTGAGGGGGGGGTTAAAGGTTTCCTTTGATTTTGGTTCAACTAGGCTTCGGCCTACACTCTGCTCCTCTCCTCCTCCTCCTGCTTCAACACGGGCTCTAACATCGCTAGTTTTTGCCCGCAAGTGCTAGCTGCACAGAGAAAAACACGCCATTGTGTTAGTGGGGTTCAGCAACGCCAGCTGTTCCCCCAGTGTGTAGCCGGCAAAGTGTCCTGCAAACGCAACGCAGACACAAAGCTGCCTCCAGTGCAGGCTTCGGCCTACACTGATCTCCCCCTGCTTACCCTTTGCTCCAACACCGCTAGTTGGGGCTCTAGGAAGACAATCTTTAATAGGCAACGCATCTGGGTTCCAGCACCGCCAGCTGGTTCTCGGCAGTGTTCGTGTCACAGGTACTCCCTCGTGCCAAACCTGGTTTCAGCACCGTCAGCTGGTTCCGGGCCGAGCCTTTGGCTTAGGTGCCTCCTCCTGGGTATCCGAGTTCCGCCAACGCCAGGCGGTCCTTGGTAGTGCTTTTAAGCGCGGGCACCTACAGCTTAGTAACCGGGTTCCAGCACCGTCAGCTAGTCCTCGGTCGTGCCATTGGCTCTTGCACACTGGGGCAACGCATCCGGGTTCCAGCACCGCCAGCTGGTTCTCGGCAGTGTTTTTGTCACAGGTACTCCCTCGTGCCAAACCTGGTTTCAGCACCGTCAGCTGTTTCCGGGTTGTGTCAAGCTCACTGAGACACCTATGCTTGCCTCGTCGTGGTGCGGTCGGGTTAGCCAACTCCAGTGTGCCTCCAGTTTAGGAGCTTCCTATGTGGGCTGCGTGAACTGGTAGTCAAGGCTGGTTCTGTAGTGCCAGTAGGCCCAGCTCCCCCTGTAGGACTGTTGGGGTTCGGTAACTGCGGCTGCCTCGCGGCCTAGCTGTTCTCTCCTCTCCTGTGGGCCTTGGGGTCCACCACCTGGTTCCAGCACCGTCAGCTGGTTCCGGGCCGAGCCTTTGGCTTAGGTGCCTCCTCCTGGGTATCCGAGTTCCGCCAACGCCAGGCGGTCCTTGGTAGTGCTTTTAAGCGCGGGCACCTACAGCTTAGTAACCGGGTTCCAGCACCGTCAGCTGGTCCTCGGTCGTGCCATTGGCTCTTGCACACTGGGGCAACGCATCCGGGTTCCAGCACCGCCAGCTGGTTCTCGGCAGTGTTCTTGTCACAGGTACTCCCTCGTGCCAAGCCTGGTTTCAGCACCGTCAGCTGTTTCCGGGTTGTGTCAACTTCACTGAGACGCCTATGCTTGCCCCGTCGTGGTGCGGTCGAGTTAGCCAACTCCAGGGTGCCTCCAGTTTAGGAGCTTCCTATGTGGGCTGCGTGAACTGGTAGTCAAGGCTGGTTCTGTAGTGCCAGTAGGCCCAGCTCCCCCTGTAGGACTGTTGGGGTTCGGTAACTGCGGCTGCCTCGCGGCCTAGCTGTTCTCTCCTCTCCTGTGGGCCTTCGGGTCCACCACCTGGTTCCAGCACCGTCAGCTGGTTCTCGGCAGTGTCTTTTGCTCTTGTACCTTCTGCTCCCCATCCTGGTTCCAGTACCGTCAGCTGGTTCCGGGCAGAGCCTTTGGCTTAGGTGCCTCCTTCTGGGTATCCAAGTTCCACCAATGTCAGGTGGTCCTTGGTAGTGCTTTCAGGCACGGGTACCTCCTGCTTAGTAACCGGGTTCCAGTAACGTCAGCTGGTCCTCGGTAGTTCCATTGGCTCTTGGACCTTCGGCTACCCATCCGGGTTCCAGTACCGTCAGCTGGTTCTCGGCAGTGTCTTTTGCTCTTGTACCTTCTGCTCCCCATCCTGGTTCCAGTACCATCAGCTGGTTCCGGGCAGAGCCTTTGGCTTAGGTGCCTCCTTCTGGGTATCCAAGTTCCACCAACGTCAGGTGGTCCTTGGTAGTGCTTTCAGGCACGGGTACCTCCTGCTTAGTAACCGGGTTCCAGTAACGTCAGCTGGTCCTCGGTAGTTCCATTGGCTCTTGGACCTTCGGCTACCCATCCGGGTTCCAGTACCGTCAGCTGGTTCTCGGCAGTGTCTTTTGCTCTTGTACCTTCTGCTCCCCATCCTGGTTCCAGTAACGTCAGCTGGTTCCGGGCAGAGCCTTTGGCTTAGGTGCCTCCTTCTGGGTATCCGAGTTCCACCAACGTCAGGCGGTCCTTGGTAGTGCTTTTTAGCACGGGTACCTCCTGCTTAGTAACCGGGTTCCAGTAACGTCAGCTGGTCCTCGGTAGTTCCATAGGCTCTTGAACCTTCGGGTAGCCATCCGAGTTCCAGTTCCATCAGCTGGTTCTTGGCATTTTCTCAGCCTTCTTGTACCTTCTGCTACATTTCCAAGTTGAAGACCCTAACGTCGACGACCCGGAAGACCACCCCGATGACGACGACCCGGAAGACCACCCCGATGACGACGACGACGACGGCGGAGACGACGACGGCGGAGACGACGACGGCTGAGACGACGACGGCGGAGATGACGACACTGGAGACGACGACCCTGGAGACGACAACATGGAAGACCGAGAAGCAGAAGAACAAGAGGCTGCAGAACAAAGAGCAGAAGAACATTAAGCATAAGACTTAATATCAGAGCAAAAGATATTATCTAAATTATATGCAGAAGAAGACTAAGCAGTGTATGGGGGTGAGTCCGTTCCTCCTCGTGGTGCCCCTGGATAAAGCCTGATGCTGCAGGCCAAACTGAACGCGGACAAATGTAACTTTTGTGACTGGCAGAACGGAAGGTGTAATCTTCCAACTTTTATAGATAACAACTACGGGAATGCCTGTCACAAATGAGAATATGATGAAGAAGTAGAATAGGAAGAATAATAACAGTGGAATAAAAAGAATATGTAGAATAGGAAGAATAATAATAGTTGAAGAAAATGAATATGAAGAATGTAATAAAAAAAAAAAATAGGTAGAAGATGAAGAAGAAGATGAATAAGGTGAAGAAGTTGATGTCAAAGATGCTGATGATGATGAAGATGAAAGTGTGGGAAAAGGAAAAAAAAGAAGGGGAAGGTCGTGGAATAGTGAAACATCAATATCTGACAAAATAAAAAAAAATTTACATAGTCAATATCTTTTTCAATCCGAACGTCTTTAAAAAAAAAAAAAATCATGCTATTCTATTTGATTGGACTAATCCTCATTGCCTTTAATGTCTCCGCCACCTCCCCCATACATCCTACATTATTCTTAGTTGTTTTCCTTCATGTAGAATGAACCTACAAGGAAAGAAAGGGTTTATTTTAATTCCGATATTTTGGTCCCATTGACTTGCATTGGGATCGGGTATCGGTATCGGCGATATCCGATATTTTTTGAATATCGGCCGATCCAAACCGATACCGATACTTTCCGATATCGGAAGGTATCGCTCAACACTAGTCATGATGTGTTCTGGATTCTGGGCACATCTGGGTTGGGTGCATTTATTAAATTGGTCTATCTGAACTAGAAAGGTTATATAAGCTGGCACAATATGGTCTGCAAGTCTGATTAAAAAAATCTCAGAATAAAAGGATTTAGTTCAAGCAGAACATGGTCTAGAAGTTCTTTGGGTCTTCAAGAGTAGATTGTACTTATGGCCATCATTCATCCGTACAGGACACACACTTTTAATGGTATCATAAACTTTGTTCTTTGCACTTTTAGAGAATGTCAGCCTAGCCTATTTCTGAGTCATCTATAGCAATAAACCCAAATGCTAAGCGTGCATTATTATGTCCAAATATACAGTGAGTACGGAAAGTATTCAGACCCCTTTAAATTTTTCACTCTTTGTTTCATTGCAGCCCAGAGACGTAGCCAAGGGTTCAGCCTGGAGGGGGGGGGGGTATTTTCTCTCTATTCTCTTCTATTGAGAGAAGCCAAATGTATCTGGTCGATGCATGCACATAGCAAACATGTGGTAACTACACTGATGATATTGAGGACTCATGACAATAGGTGCACCGCACCCTCTCATGATTCGCCAGTCTGCAGTCATAGATATAGATAGCGACTGTAGATTTTTATTCCAAACCCGCACAACCCCTTTAGTAACTTAATACAAATAATAAGCTGCTAATGAAATTATTAAAGGGATTGTCTAGTTCTATGCTACAAGTCTGCAGTGACTCTATGTGATTGCAGACTTGTGAATCCTCACATTGCATGCACAGCACACTGTCAGGAGTCTCCGGTGTGGGAACTGGGATGTCATGTAACCTCAAGTATGCGATTTGCATACAACTGGCCACACTCTTACTAGACGGTTTCTGGTCTTGCTCAATACACTTTAATTGAGTGAGGCTGCACAGTTAGAACATGGCCAGGAGTATGCAACTCACATACTTGTTGATATGAGCAATGGCGAATCCTCAGTGTGCGCAATGTGAAGATTCATAATTTTACAGCCACATAGGAGTAACTGCAGACTTAGATCAGACAATCCCTTTAAATAAAGTGCAGCTTGTGCCATGGTTATTGTATGGGGGCTTGTTATACTAACAGGTTGGGGCTTATTGTAAGACCTAAGCTGTAAATATGATAACCCCCCTACCTCCACCATCCCCAGCAACAACTATTAGATAAGATTGCATTGCATTTAATCCAAGAAATGGAATACCAGTCGTCTTCAGCGCCACCCACTTCCACGACCCTAATTCAGCTCCCCCTTTTCCCCTCACATTCACCCCACTGCCACAGTAACATACTAACATCATGTGCTTTAATTCATTTAAAAGAACAAACATTTTGCTCCATAGCAGCCCTCACCATTTATGAAAGTGTCCATCTGTGATAAGTTCCAGTTTGTCCAGGCCAGGCACTGTCTTGGGCTCCTGGCACAACCTAAGCTGCAGCTGCTCATTAGGACCCTGAGCCCAGCGTAGACTAATCGGAGCACATCTGGGGTGGAGCCAACCGCAGCGCTGCCGGCCTGTCAGAACACTATCAGGTTAGCAGCGCTCCAGCCCACACCATGCACTGCAGTGGGACTCTGCTATTGGCAGCTTACCACCCTGTATCTGAAGCATCAAAGAGCCGCAGCCACTTATTGCTTAATGACTGAAGCGGCCGTGGCTCCGAGTGGGCCCCTCCATACGATGGGGCCTGGGGCGATGGCCCCCTCTGCCCCTCCGGTAGCTATGCTACTGTTGCAGCCATTTGGTAAATTCAAAAAAGTTCTTTTTTTTCTCATTAATGTACACTTTGTACCCCATCTTGACAAAAAAAACATAAATGTAGAAATTTAGGGATATTTATTAAAAAAGAAAATCTGAAATGTCACACGGTCATAAGTATTCAGACGCTTTGCTCAGTCACTCATATTTAAGTCACATGCTGTCCATTTCCTTGTGAGCCTCCTTAAGATGGTTCTACTCCTTCATTGGAGTCCAGCTGTGTTTAATTAAACTGATAGCACTTGATTTGGAAAGGAACACACCTATCTGTATAAGACTTCATAGCTCACAGTGCATGTTAGACCAAATGAGAATCATGAGGTCAAAGGAACTGGCCAAGGAGCTCAGAGACAGAATTGTGACAAGGCACAGATCTGGCCAAGGTTACAAAAGGATTTCTGCAGTACTCAAGGTTCCTAAGATCACAGTGGCCTCCATAATCCTTAAATGGAAGAAGCTTGGCACCACCAGAAGTTTTCCTAGACCTGGCCATCCAGCCAAAATGAGCAATCATGGTAGAATAGCCTTGGTGAGAGAGGTAAAGAAGAACCCCAAGATCACTATGGCTGAGCTCCAGAGATGCAGTAGGGAGATGGGAGAAAGTTCCACAAAGTCAACTATCACTGCAAGACATATGAAAGCCCGCATAAGATTTGCTAAAAAACACATGAAGGACTCCCAGACTATGAGAAATAAGATTCTCTGGTCTCATGAGATGAAGATAGACCTTTTTAGTGTTAATACTAAGCGGTATGTGTGGAGAAAACCAGGCACTGCTCATCACCTGCCCAATACAATCCCAACAGTGAAACATGGTGGTGGCAGCATCATGTTAAGGGGGTGTTTTTCAACTGCAGGAACAGGATGACTGGTTGCCATTGAAGGAAACATGAATGTGGCCAAGTACAGCTATATCCTGAATGAAAACCTTTTCCAGAGTGTTCTGGACCTCAGACTTGGCTGAAGGTTCATCTTCCAACAAGACAATGACCCTAAGCACACTGCTAAAATAACAAAGAAGTGGCTTCAGAAAAACTCTGTGACAATTCTTGACTGCCCCGGCCAGAGCCCTGACCTAAACCCAATTGAGCATCTCTGGAGAGACCTGAAAATGGCTGTCCACCAAGGTTCACCATCCATCCTGACGGAACTGGTGAGGATCTGCAAGGAAGAATAGCAGAGGATCCCCAAATCCAGGTGTGAAAACTTGTTGCATCATTCCCAAGGAGACTCATAGCTGTACTAGCTCAAAAGGGTGCTTCTACTCAATACTGAGCAAAGGGTCTGAACCCTTATGACCATGTGATATTTAAGTTTTTATTTTTTAATAAATTTGCAAAAATTACTGCATTTCTGTTTTTTCAGTTAAGATCAGAAAAGAGTGAAAAATTTAAAGGGGTCTGAATACTTTCCGTACCCACTCTAGGTCCTTCAGACTGGCGGTCCTTCTAAATCTGGTCAGCCGAGTGAAAAGATAACAAATAAAATTTCTACCAGTTCTTTTTAAGATGGTAGTTGGACCTCCAGGAAGACAGTCTATGAGGAATTCTCTTTATGGATCTGACCTAAAAGAGAAACAGCTTGTTAGTATCAACAGTTAGATTAGGCTCCTTTCAAACATGAGTTTTTTGCCATCAGTCACAATCCGTCGAATTTTGAATAAAACGGATCCGTTGCAGATTGTGACAAAAAAGGATGTGAAAGATCCGTTTTTCCACCAGATCTGACTAGCTCATCCAGCAAATTGGATCCTAAAAAATTGGAGCATACTCAGTTGAAAAAACGGAATCCGTCACTGGACTCCGTCATTTGACGAATCTGGTGCCATAGACTTCCATTCTAGCACATGACGGACACAAAAAAAGTTACTATATCCTTTGTCTCCGGCCGCCGGACAAACAATTTTCGACGGATCCGGCGAACGATGGATGAAACGTGAGGCCATCCGTCGCAATCCATCGCTAATACAAGTCTATGAGAAAGAAACAGATCCAGCGGCATTAGTCGCCAGATCTGTTTTTTTTTCCAAAATTCGACGGATTGCGACTGATGGCAAAAAACTGACGTGTGAAAGGTGCCTTAGATGTTCCATCTTGAACATGAGTCTACAATTCTGTTTTATTGTTCAATTTAAAAAAATTGGGCCGAATTTTTAACTATATGATTCTCAATAAAAGTATAGGGCAGTTGATAATATTAGTTCACCTCAAAGACCCTTTATTCCAGGGTAATGCTTGGAATTTTAGAGAACAATGGTCTATATAGCAGTTGGGAATGCAATCAGAGTAACCAAGGTGATCACTTTTCAACAGTACATGTCTTCCCCCGAGGGCCAAAATGACAGAAGTCGCTTGTGGCAGGTGATCTCTAGCTGTCTGCTGATGACAAAAATGTGTCACTAGATTAAGGTATAAGAGTACATCACCAAAATAGAGCCAAAAGATTTAGTAATAAAAGAAATAACATTTACACTATCACATAAAATAAAGTACAATGGCTGGAGTGCAAGAAAATGAGGCAACTAAGGGCCAAGGCAGACACACCATCGGTCAGCCTGTAAGATAAGGGGGCCCACTTCCACCTCCAAAGAAGAAAGCAGGTTCTCTTACAAACACAAATGTTTTATTATAAACTATTGGACTGCAATGGGCCCATAAACAGCAAATACACAAGAGTTACATGGCGCCATCATGTTCCACTTTACAGACATTATCATCACTGTCCCCACTGGGGCTCATGCCCTAAATACCTTATCATTATGTCTTTGGCAAGGGGGGAGAAATGGAGTAACCCCACACCAACACAAGCAGATCATACAAACTACTCACAAATGTAAATCTTGGTTGGATTTGAACCCAGGACCCCAGCACTGCAAAACTACAGTGCTAACCATTTAACCAACAGTCATACATATGGAGGTACAAAGGAAGCAGTTGCACCTCTTCCTTGACCTATTTGGCCACATTCACACGTTCAGTATTTTGTCAGCGTGTTGGATGGCACCAGAGAGATCACGCAGAATCCTCCCACCACTGCCACCACATGTGATGAACCCGCACCTTACCACCCTGCCTGATGTCATCATTACATCAATAGATCACGTAATGTGGTCTCCCGACTTTCACCAATTTAACATTCTGCATCCCCTGGGGACACACAAGTTCAGGTTGGCACAGTGTTACACAGATGCCCCCAGTCCACACGGGCCCAGGGAGCATGGGGAGTGATAAGATGTGGCCCACACAGTAACAGATGTGGCACCACACTCACTCACAACCCTGACAGGCTTTCATTAGCACCGGTGAATCAGAGCACTGCCAGCCAGATAGGACTGCCACCATTTCATCGTTAGATATAAAGCCGGTCCATTAATGGCATAATATCGGGCCAGAAACCAGCCCCAGTAACATGGAAAGTTAATACAAGAAATGGACTTGTGTATTCATGGATTAAAGGTACCGTCACACTCAGCAACTTTGCAAAGAGAACGACAACAATCCGTGATGTTGCAGCGTCCTGGATAGCGATCTCGTTGAGTTTGACACGCAGCAGCGATCTGGATCCCGCTGTGCCATTGCTGGTCGGAGCTAGAAGTCCAGAACTTTCTTTCGTCACCAGGTCGGCGTGTATCGTCATGTTTGACATCAAAAGCAACGACGCCAGCAACGAGCATAGGGCCCCTAGATGTGTGTCGGATCGGTACACTCCGGCTGTTTGACATGGAGCTAACAACCAGCGAGAACGAGAAGTGAGTCGCTGTTATGTCACTGGATCGCTCCTGCATCGTTCTTGAGTTGCTGTGTTTGACGTCTCTACAGCGACCTAAACAGCGACGCTCCAGCGATCTAGTTTAGGTCAGCTCGTTGTCTAAATCGCTGCAGTGTCCCTGAGTGTGACCTACCGCTGTCTGTCCCCGGCGCTGTGCTTCTCTGCTCTGGCTGTGAGCGCCGGGCAGCCGGAAAGCAGAGCGGTGACGTCACCGCTCTGCTTTCCGGCCGCTGTGCTCACAGCCAGTACAGAGAAGCAGAGCGCCGGGGACAGACAGCGGTAGGTAAGTATGTAGTGGTTGTTTTTTTTACTTTAACGATGGTAACCAGGGTAAACATCGGGTTACTAAGCGCGGCCCTGCGCTTAGTAACCCGATGTTTACCCTGGTTACCGGCATCGTTGGTCGCTGGAGAGCTGTCTGTGTGACAGCTCTCCAGCGACCAAACAGCGACGCTGCAGCGATCCGGATCGTTGTCGGTATCGCTGCAGCGTCGCTTAGTGTGACGGTACCTTAACAAAGAGAGAAACCCCATGGCCTTACACTAGCCTTTATGCCCTTTGGGTCACTCCCCTCCTGCCACCTGGGCTAAACCTAAATTCCCCCCTTGCCTCTGCAGCTAAAAACTCTAAAACCTAAGATGGGTAATAATTTCTTAATAGACAGTCCTAGGGAGGCTGTTTTGGCACCATCGGATCTTGCCAGGCCCCTGCTATGTGTTAAGACCAAACACAGTTTTTCTATCTGGTTTCCACTAGCTATTCTATGTATTCCCATACCGCTGGGTGCTAGAACGGGTTGAGACCCTGGAAGGCGTTCGCCATGTTCTGGAGATCTCAGAAACTCTTTATGGAATTATGTTTCTGGAATGTTCTAGAAGGTGTCTGCAGCTTCAGCAGGACTCTACATTGCAAACAAAGCTTTTTTCCTAATCTGAGCTGGTCAAGGTGTGAGATCTGTCACTCTCAGCCTTTGAGAATCGACCCTCTCTGAGGAGCTAGGTGTTCTCACACAGATGCACACTGAAGTGGGTTTTATAATCCCATGTCAGATAGGATACAAATGATTGATATGAAATTATGTCTCCAATATTCTTCACAGTCAATATTTTACATAAGTATTTGTAAGCGAAAACCAGGAGTGGGAGAATGATAGGAAAAGTATAATAGAAACATGTGCACCACTTCTGCATTTTCATCCACTCCTGGTTTTGGCTTAGAAATACTGATATAAAATACTGACCAAATACTGATTAAGTGAACGTGGCCATATAGTTACACAGTCATGGCTGAAAGTTTTGGCACCCTTGAAGATGTCCTCCCAGAAAATAATTGCAATTACACATGCTTTGCTATACACATATTTATTCCCTTTGTGTGTATTGGAAAAACGTGAAAAAAAAAACTGAGAAAAAAAGGCAAATTGGACATAATTTCACACAAAACTCCAAAATTGTTGGCATCTTTCCAAAATTGTGAGTAAACAACTTTGTTTCAAGCATGTGATGCTCATTCAAACTCACCTGTGGCAAGTAACATGTGTGGGCAATATGAAAATCACACTTGAAACCAGAAAAAAAGGGGAGACGTTGACTCATTCTTTGCATTGTGTGTCTGTGTGTGCCACACTAAGCATGGAGAACAGAAAGAGAAGAAGAGAGCTGTCTGAGGACCTGAGAACCAAAATTGTTGAACATCAACAATCTCAAGGTTACAAGTCCATTTCCAGAGATCTTGATGTTCTTTTCAAAACAGTGTACAACAAAATCAAGTAGTTTGCAAACCATGGTACTGTAACTAATCTCCATGGACGTGGACGACAGATGAAAATTGCTGGAAGGTTGCAATGCAGGATAGTATAGATGATGGAAAAGCAGCCCAATTAAGTTGCAATGAAATCCAAGCTGTTCTGCAGGCTCAGAGTGCATCAGTGTCAATAAAAACTATCCATCAACATTTAAATGAAATGAAGCACCATGGCAAGAGACCCAGAAGAAACCCACTATTGACACAAAGACATAAAAAACTAGACTGCAGTCTGCCAAAATGGACAAGAGTAAGTCAAAATCCTTCTGGGTAAGTGTCTTGCAGAGAGATGAGACCCAGATAGAGCCTTTTGGTATAGCACATCACTCTACTATTAACCAAAAACATAATGAGAGCTACAAAGAAAAGAACACAGTTCCTACAGTCAAATATGGTGGAGGATCACATATGTTTTGGGGCTGTTTTGCTGCCTCTGGCACTGGTTGCCTTGACTATGTGCAAGGCATCTTGAAATCTGAAATTACCAAAGGATTTTGGGTCACAATGTAGCGCCCAGTGTCAGAAAGCTGGGTTTGCATCCTAGGTCAGCCAGACAATGACCCCAAACATATTTTATGAAGCACCCATAAATAGATGGAAACAAAGCACTGGAGAGTTCTGAAGCGGTCAGCAATAAGTCCGGATCTAAATCCCATTAAACACCTGTGGAGAGATTTTAAAATTGCTGTTGGGAGAAGGCACGCTTCAAATATGAGAGACCAGGAGCAGTTTGAAAAAGAAGAGTGTTCCAAAATTCCAGTAGAGAGGTGTAAGAAGCTTGTTGATGGTTATAGGAAGCAATTGATTGCAATCCCAAAGGATGTGAAACCGAATATTAAGTTGAGAATGCCAACAATTTTGTCTGGCCCATTTTGGGGGTTTTGTGTAAAATTATGTCCAATTTGTCTTTTTTCTCAGTTTTTTTTTGTGTTCCAATACACACAAAGGAAATAAATATGTATAACAAAACATGTGCAATTGCAATACATTTCTGGGAGAAATACTTCATTTTCTAGAACAATTGCAAGGGCGCCAACACTTTCGGCCATAACATAGTAACATAGTAACATAGTTAGTAAGGCCGAAAAAAGACATTTGTCCATCCAGTTCAGCCTATATTCCATCATAATAAATACCCAGATCTACGTCCTTCTACAGAACCTAATAATTGTATGATACAATATTGTTCTGCTCCAGGAAGACATCCAGGCCTCTCTTGAACCCCTCAACTGAGTTCGCCATCACCACCATCATAACTTTCGTTTTGGTCAAGTCAGTGGCACCTTCTAGACATTTGTATATCATTGGCTAAAGAATTGGTAGATAAGCTTGAAAGTAGGATAACTAAGGTCATGTTCACACGTTCAGTATTTGGTGAGGTTTCTATATTAGTATTTGTACGTCAAAACCAGGAGTGGATAAAAAATGCAAAAGTGGTGAAGTGTTTCAATTATACTTTTCCTCTGACTTTTTCACTCCCTGTTTTTAACTTACAAACACTAAGGTAAAAAACTCACCAAAATGTGTGTACATGGCCTGAAAGTTTTCATGTGGGGGTCATTGTTATACAAAATCTAGATTATGGTCATGATGTCTTAAAATTAGACCATAATAGTTCTTTGTCTGCATTAGTTCACTATAAAATGAGAGTTTACAAGTGGTCCAAATTGGTCATTTTGTTAGAAAGTTCTTGGATATAAAGCTGATCTGCTGTAAATGTTGGTTTAATCTGGTGGTAAATGTTTGGATTCTATTGCAAGGCCACTACAGGAGAAGCTAAGTATTACATGCAGCTTCTCTGCAGTAATAGAGATCCTGAATGTGGCACCTCCACATACTAATCTCTGAATAGCCCTGGCTGAATGGAGCAGAGATCAATCATGAACACTACCGATCCTCCCAGTATTGTAGCTACCGAGGGGGGCAGAGGGTGCGGCCCTTGGGCCCTGCTTTCAGAGGAGTCCACCCAGAGCTACGCTATCCATAACTGTATTGACATGCACAGCATGCCGATATAGTTAAGCTGTGTGGTAGAGCGGAGAGACATGATCTCCCTGCACTAGCGCTCTCCTTTTCCGTAGGCCAGAGATCGCTTTAAGCCCACGGTGTGCTCTTCACACATGAAAGCAGGTTCACACTAAACACATGTGACAGATGTGACAGAGTCACTACTGAACAACATCATTTCCTTGTCTTGAGGCATTTCCACTGAAGTTGGATTAACCTGTAACTTCATTTTCCACTTTGATTTTGAGCATCATTCCAACTCCAGACCTCCGTGGGATATTAGTTGTGATTTATGTTGATAATTTTTAGGTTTTATTGTTCTCAACACATTCTACTATGTAATGAATAAAGATTTACATCTGGAATATTTCATTTAGTGATATCTAGGATGTGGGACTTTAGTGTTCCCTTTATTTTTTTGAGCAGTGTATATACCGCATATACTCGTGTATAAGCTGAGATTTTCAGCACATTTTTTTGTGCTGAAAGTGCCCCCCTCAGCTTATACACGAGTCATGGTCCAGAAATCCTGCGGGGGAGGGGGAGTGGGGAGTCGGTTGCTGTAGCACAGTGACAGCTGCAGCTACCGGCTTCCAGAAGACATCTATACTCACCTCCGATGCTGCATCTCTGTCTCTCTGCATCTCTGTCCTGGTGCGGCAGCTTCTTGCTGTGCTGAGCGTCACGTGGTACCGCTCATTAAGGTCATGAATATGGATGCGACTCCACTCCCATAGGCATGGAGCGCATATTCATGACCTTAATGAGTGGCACCATGTGACCGCTCAGCACAGCACAGGAAGAAGCTGCCGCACTTTGTCAGATATGTAGGGATGTTGAGCGAAGGTGCGAGAAGGGTAGGTATGATGGAGGAGGACAGGGGAGGATGGGAGAGGACGGTGGAGGATGGGTGAGGACGGAGGAGAACTAGGGAGCCCAGAGAAGCCCAGCCATGCATGCAAGATGGGACAGGGGAGCCATGCATGCAAGGATGGGGGGGAGCCGAGCTTTGCATATAAGATGAGACGGGGGAGCTATGCATACAACAGGGGGGCCACACAGAGCCGGACAGGATGGGGGAAGCATACATACCGGGATAGGAATGAAGGGACAATACATACCCAGCTTATACTCAAGTCAATAAGCTTACCCAGTTTTCCGTGGCAAAATTAGGTGCCTCGGCTTATACTTGGGTCAGCTTACACTCGAGTATATACGGTATATACAGTGTTGTGAATTCTGTGGCTGAATTCACTCCTGTGGTCACAAGTGGTACTGCAGCTTCTGAGCTTCCTCAGGTGTTCTGGTGAGCTCGTTAACTGCTTCATTACTTAACTCCGCCTGATGCTGCTATCCTTGCTCCTTGTCAATGTTTCAGTGTTGGATCTGAGCTTCTCCTGATTGTTCCTGTGACCTGCTGCTCTGTATAGCTAAGTGCTTTTTGTTTTTTTTGTTGCTTTTTTTCTGTCCAGCTTGTCTTTTTTTTGCTGGAAGCTCTGAGACGCAAAGGGTGTACCGCCGTGCCGTTAGTTCGGCACGGTGGGTTTTTTTTTGCCCCCTTTGCGTGGTTTTGCTTTAGGGTTTTTTGTAGACTGCAAAGTTCGCTTTACTGTCCTCGCTCTGTCCTAGAATATCGGGCCCCACTTTGCTGAATCTATTTCATCCCTACGTTTTGTCTTTTCATCTTACTCACAGTCATTATTTGTGGGGGCTGCCTTTTCCTTTGGGGAATTTCTCTGGGGCAAGTCAGGCCTATTTTTCTATCTTCAGGCTAGCTAGTTTCTTAGGCTGTGCCGAGTTGCCTAGGTAGTTGTTAGGCGCAATCCACAGCCGCTTTTAGTTGTGTTTAGGATAGGATCAGGTGTGCAGTCTACAGAGTTTCCACGTCTCAGAGCTCGTTCTTGTATTTTTGGGTATTTGTCAGATCTCTGTGTGCGCTCTGATCGCTAAGCACACTGTGTTTCTGGATTGCCTTCATAACACCTGTCATTAGCAAACATAACAGTACAAGGAGCCAAACTAATGATTCTCAATAGAGGGAAAGAAAAAGTTCTGACATCATTTTTTTTTTTTTTTTTTTTCTGCTCTGTGTTCACTTTTTTTTTTTTCCCCTAGACATTTGGGTGATTCTGGACACAGGTGTGGACATGGATATTCAGGGTCTGTGCTCTTCAATGGATAATCTCGTTATAAATGTACAAAAAATTCAAGATACTATTGATCAGAAATCTATGTTAGAACCAAGAATTCCTATTCCTGATTTGTTTTTTGGAGATAGAACTAAGTTTCTAAGTTTCAAAAATAATTGTAAGCTATTTCTGGCCTTGAAACCTCATTCTTCTGGTAATCCTATTCAACAGGTTTTGATTATTATTTCTTTTTTGCGCGGCGACCCTCAAGACTGGGCATTTTCTCTTGCGCCAGGAGACCCTGCATTGAGTAGTGTCGATGCGTTTTTCCTGGCGCTCGGATTGCTGTACGATGAGCCTAATTCAGTGGATCAGGCTGAGAAAAATTTGCTGGCTTTGTGCCAGGGTCAGGATGATATAGAAGTATATTGTCAGAAATTTAGGAAATGGTCAGTACTCACTCAGTGGAATGAATCTGCGCTGGCAGCTTTGTTCAGAAAGGGTCTCTCTGAGGCTCTTAAGGATGTCATGGTGGGATTTCCTATGCCTGCTGGTTTGAATGAGTCTTTGTCTTTGGCCATTCAGATCGGTCGACGCTTGCGTGAGCGTAAATCTGTGCACCATTTGGCGGTACTGCCTGAGGTTAAACCTGAGCCTATGCAGTGCGATAGGACTATGACTAGAGTTGAACGGCAGGAATATAGACGTCTGAATGGTCTGTGTTTCTACTGTGGTGATTCCACTCATGCTATTTCTGATTGTCCTAAGCGCACTAAGCGGTCCGCTAGGTCTGCCGTCATTGGTACTGTACAGTCCAAATTCCTTCTGTCCATTACCTTGATATGCTCTTTGTCGTCGTTTTCTGTCATGGCGTTTGTGGATTCGGGCGCTGCCCTGAATCTGATGGATTTGGATTATGCTAAACGTTGTGGGTTTTTCTTGGAGCCTTTGCGGTGTCCTATTCCATTGAGAGGAATTGATGCTACACCTTTGGCCAAGAATAAACCTCAATACTGGGCCCAGCTGACCATGTGCATGGCTCCTGCACATCAGGAAGTTATTCGCTTTCTGGTGTTGCATAATCTGCATGATGTGGTCGTGTTGGGGTTGCCATGGCTACAAACCCATAATCCAGTATTGGATTGGAATTCCATGTCGGTATCCAGCTGGGGTTGTCAGGGAGTACATGGGGATGTTCCATTTTTGTCGATTTCGTCATCCACCCCTTCTGAGGTCCCAGAGTTCTTGTCTGATTATCAGGATGTATTTGAAGAGCCCAAGTCCGATGCTCTACCTCCGCACAGGGATTGTGATTGTGCTATCAATTTGATTCCTGGTAGTAAATTCCCTAAAGGTCGATTATTTAATTTATCCGTGCCCGAACACGCCGCTATGCGCAGTTATGTGAAGGAATCCCTGGAGAAGGGACATATTCGCCCATCGTCATCATCACTGGGAGCAGGGTTCTTCTTTGTAGCCAAGAAGGATGGTTCGCTGAGACCGTGTATTGATTACCGCCTTCTTAATAAGATCACTGTTAAATTTCAGTATCCCTTGCCATTGTTATCTGACTTGTTTGCTCGGATTAAGGGGGCTAGTTGGTTCACTAAGATAGATCTTCGTGGTGCGTATAATCTGGTGAGAATCAGGCAAGGAGATGAATGGAAAACTGCATTCAATACGCCCGAGGGTCATTTTGAGTATCTAGTGATGCCGTTCGGACTTGCCAATGCTCCATCTGTGTTTCAGTCTTTTATGCATGACATCTTCCGTGAGTATCTGGATAAATTCCTGATTGTTTACTTGGATGACATTTTGATCTTCTCAGATGATTGGGAGTCTCATGTGAAGCAGGTCAGAATGGTTTTTCAGGTCCTGCGTGCTAACTCTTTGTTTGTGAAGGGATCAAAGTGTCTCTTCGGTGTGCAGAAAGTTTCATTTTTGGGGTTCATCTTTACCCCTTCTACTATCGAGATGGATCCAGTTAAGGTCCAAGCCATCCAGGATTGGATTCAGCCGACATCTCTGAAAAGTCTGCAAAAGTTCCTGGGCTTTGCTAATTTTTGTCGTCGCTTCATCTGTAATTTTTCTAGCATTGCCAAACCATTGACCGATTTGACCAAGAAGGGTGCTGATTTGGTTAATTGGTCTTCTGCAGCTGTGGAAGCTTTTCAGGAGTTGAAGCGTCGTTTTTGTTCTGCCCCTGTGTTGTGTCAGCCAGATGTTTCTCTTCCGTTCCAGGTCGAGGTTGATGCTTCTGAGATTGGAGCAGGGGCGGTTTTGTCACAGAGAGGTTCTGATTGCTCAGTGATGAAACCATGTGCTTTCTTTTCCAGGAAGTTTTCGCCCGCTGAGCGTAATTATGATGTGGGCAATCGAGAGTTGCTGGCCATGAAGTGGGCATTCGAGGAGTGGCGTCATTGGCTTGAAGGAGCTAAGCATCGCGTGGTGGTATTGACTGATCATAAGAACTTGACTTATCTCGAGTCTGCCAAGCGCTTGAATCCTAGACAGGCCCGTTGGTCGTTATTTTTTGCCCGCTTCGACTTTGTGATTTCGTACCTTCCGGGCTCTAAAAATGTGAAGGCGGATGCTCTGTCTAGGAGTTTTGTGCCCGACTCTCCGGGTTTATCTGAGCCAGTGGGTATCCTCAAGGAAGGAGTCATTGTGTCTGCCATCTCCCCTGATTTGCGGCGGGTGCTGCAAAAATTTCAGGCGAATAAACCTGATCGTTGTCCAGCAGAGAAACTGTTCGTCCCTGATAGGTGGACTAATAAACTTATCTCTGAACTTCATTGTTCGGTGTTGGCTGGTCATCCTGGAATCTTTGGTACCAGAGAGTTAGTGGCTAGATCCTTCTGGTGGCCATCTCTGTCACGGGATGTACGTACTTTTGTGCAGTCCTGTGGGATTTGTGCTAGGGCTAAGCCCTGCTGTTCTCGTGCCAGTGGGTTGCTTTTGCCCTTGCCGGTCCCAAAGAGGCCTTGGACACATATTTCGATGGATTTCATTTCTGACCTTCCCGTTTCTCAAAAGATGTCAGTCATTTGGGTGGTCTGTGATCGCTTTTCTAAAATGGTCCATCTGGTGCCCTTGGCTAAATTGCCTTCCTCCTCTGATTTGGTACCTTTGTTCTTTCAGCATGTGGTTCGGTTGCATGGCATTCCTGAGAATATTGTTTCTGACAGAGGTTCCCAGTTTGTTTCAAGGTTTTGGCGAGCCTTTTGTGGTAGGATGGGCATTGACCTATCCTTTTCCTCGGCTTTCCATCCTCAGACTAATGGCCAGACCGAACGAACCAATCAGACCTTGGAAACATATCTGAGATGTTTTGTTTCTGCAGACCAGGATGATTGGGTGTCCTTTTTGCCGTTGGCTGAGTTCGCCCTTAATAATCGGGCCAGCTCGGCTACCTTGGTTTCTCCATTTTTTTGCAATTCTGGGTTCCATCCTCGTTTCTCTTCAGGACAGGTTGAGTCTTCGGACTGTCCTGGTGTGGATTCTGTGGTGGATAGGTTGCAGCAGATCTGGACTCAGGTAGTGGACAATTTGATCTTGTCCCAGGAGAAAGCTCAACTTTTCGCTAATCGCAAACGCCGTGTGGGTCCCCGACTTCGTGTTGGGGATCTGGTTTGGTTATCTTCTCGTCATATTCCTATGAAGGTTTCCTCTCCTAAATTTAAACCTCGTTTTATTGGTCCGTATAGGATTTCTGAGGTTCTCAATCCTGTGTCTTTTCGTTTGACCCTCCCAGACTCCTTTTCCATACATAATGTATTCCATAGGTCGTTGTTGCGGAGATACGTGGCACCTATGGTTCCATCTGTTGAGCCTCCTGCCCCGGTTTTGGTGGAGGGGGAATTGGAGTATATTGTGGAGAAGATTTTGGATTCTCGTGTTTCTAGACGGAAACTCCAGTATCTGGTTAAATGGAAGGGTTATGCTCAGGAAGATAATTCCTGGGTTTTTGCCTCTGATGTTCATGCTTCCGATCTTGTTCGTGCCTTTCATGCGGCTCATCCTGGTCGGCCTGGGGGCTCTGGTGAGGGTTCGGTGACCCCTCCTCAAGGGGGGGGTACTGTTGTGAATTCTGTGGCTGAATTCACTCCTGTGGTCACAAGTGGTACTGCAGCTTCTGAGCTTCCTCCCTCAGGTGTTCTGGTGAGCTCGTTAACTGCTTCATTACTTAACTCCGCCTGATGCTGCTATCCTTGCTCCTTGTCAATGTTTCAGTGTTGGATCTGAGCTTCTCCTGATTGTTCCTGTGACCTGCTGCTCTGTATAGCTAAGTGCTTTTTGTTTTTTTTGTTGCTTTTTTTCTGTCCAGCTTGTCTTTTTTTTTGCTGGAAGCTCTGAGACGCAAAGGGTGTACCGCCGTGCCGTTAGTTCGGCACGGTGGGTTTTTTTTTGCCCCCTTTGCGTGGTTTTGCTTTAGGGTTTTTTGTAGACTGCAAAGTTCGCTTTACTGTCCTCGCTCTGTCCTAGAATATCGGGCCCCACTTTGCTGAATCTATTTCATCCCTACGTTTTGTCTTTTCATCTTACTCACAGTCATTATTTGTGGGGGGCTGCCTTTTCCTTTGGGGAATTTCTCTGGGGCAAGTCAGGCCTATTTTTCTATCTTCAGGCTAGCTAGTTTCTTAGGCTGTGCCGAGTTGCCTAGGTAGTTGTTAGGCGCAATCCACAGCCGCTTTTAGTTGTGTTTAGGATAGGATCAGGTGTGCAGTCTACAGAGTTTCCACGTCTCAGAGCTCGTTCTTGTATTTTTGGGTATTTGTCAGATCTCTGTGTGCGCTCTGATCGCTAAGCACACTGTGTTTCTGGATTGCCTTCATAACACCTGTCATTAGCAAACATAACAATACAGTATGTATATATATGTCAGTGACACCTTTATATATATATCTTTATATTTCATAGAGACACAGATAGCAGAATAGCCGATAATTCATTTGTCGGCTTCTGTACAATCATTGCAGAAACTGACAGGATAGGAGACATGGTTTGCATACAGTAAACAATTGCAGAAGAGTTAGATTTATATATGTCAGTGATTAATACTGTTAGTAGTATGTGTAAAATTTGGGACCTGCATGTATTTAATAAAAGAATGTTTTCACTGAAAAAACTGGCGTGGGCTCCTGTGCAATTTTCTGCGCCGGACAGGGAAAGCCAATGACTGAAGATAGATATTAATAGCCTAGAAAGGGACCATGGCTATTGCCCTCCCAGCTAAAAATATCTGCCCCAGCCACCCCAGAAAAGGCGCATCTGTAAGATGAGCCAATTCTGGTACTTAGCCTCTTTCTTCCCACTACCATGTATGTTGTGAATTCCGCTCTTGGGCTCCCTCCGGTGGTTGTAAGTGGCACTTTTGTGAGTTCTGCTCTTCGGCTCCCTCTTGTGGTTTCAAGTGGTATGGCTGCTCCTTGGAGTTAGCTGTCATCAGCTGCCTCCACTTATCATCTCTTCTTCTCGGCTATTTAGGCCTGGCTCTTTCCTTCAGCCAGTGCCACTTGTAAATGGTTCCTGGTTGGATTCACATCTCTTTGGATTTCCCTGTTATCCTGACCAGTTCAGCAAAGCTAAGTTTTTGCTTGCGCTTTTCTGTTCACAGATTGTGGACTTATCCGTTCAGTGCTTTCTATATTTGTCCAGCGTTATCAGCATGAATTAATTCTGTCTTGCTGGAAGCTCTGGGAAGCAGATTTACCCTCCACACCTTTAGTCAGGTGTGGAGATTTTTTTTGTAAACTCTGCATGGATTTTTGTAGTGTTTTATACTGACCGCACAGTATTCCATCCTGTCCTATCTATCAAGCTAGACTGGCCTTCTGTGCTCATCCTGGTTTCATTCTGTGTATGTCTTTTCCCTCTCCACTCACAGTCATTATTTGTGGGGGGCTAATCTATCCTTTGGGGATTTTCTCTGAGGCAAGATAGTTTTCCTGCTTCTGTCTTTAGGGGTAGCTAGCTCTTAGGCTGTGACGAGATGCCTAGGGAGAGTTAGGAGCATTCCACGGCTACTTCTAGTGTTGTGTTGAGCTTAGGGACTGTGGTCAGTACAGTTACCACTTCCTTCAGAGCTCGTTCCATGTTGCTCCTAGACCACCGCATCATAACACCTGTAGTGGTGGCATATGGGATAATAAGTGGTTAATGTCACATTTGTATTGTAAGGTGACATTAAGCCTGGCTTAATAATGGAGAGATGTCAATAAGGCACCTATCCATTACTAATCCTAAAGTTTGTAAAGGGTTAAATAAACACACACATGCAGAATAAAGTATTTTAATGAAATGAAAGAACACAGTTTTGCCATCTTTATTCTTCTGACAATCCAAACTATGCCCTCGATCTCCTGTAACAAATAAACATCAAAAACAACAATATACTCATACCTGTCCGGCGAACAGTCAGCCCCACGGCGTAATCCATATCTGGGGAACATATAGTTTACAACCGGGAGCGGTGCTAATGCGACCGGCTGTAAACTACTGGGGAATGAATGAAATGCTGGGAGTGGAGCTTCAGTGACTAGCAGTGACGTCACTGAAGCTGCGCTCCATCACAGTCTTACCCGCACTGAACTCTTGAGCGTGGGAAAATCAGGTGGCATTTTCCCACGATCAAGAGTTCATGTGAGTTCAGGCTGAGAGGGAGAGAGTGCTGTGTGATTTTGTTTCTCGCACCCATTGACTTACATTGGCGAGTCTTCTCCGAGATACGCAGCCTTATGCAGCAATACACAGCCTGCTGTGATTTTTTTTCTCAGTCCAATTTTGACTGAGAAAAAAATTGCAAATGAGATGTCACCCATTGAATAACATTGGTCCGATAAAAAATCGGATTGCACTCATCCGTTTTTCTCACAAGTGAGTATGAGCCCTAATACTAGACAACCACCACCTCCATGAATAGTATCTGTGTGAGTGGTTGTTTCATCAGTATTTTACACCTGTGCTGCCCACTCCTTTAACTCTTTACCATGGGGTCAGCTGCATCCTGCTAACAACCAAATCTTGTGTTGGTAAAGTATTTTCTTTTTATATATTTGTGAATTTTTTCTTAAATTCACGTTCTATATGACCCATGGGGGCTTCCATAAAATAATTTACTGCACTGTGGAGCTATTTGGGACACACTGCTGAGGCTTTCACATGGTGTGGGGACTATTGTGAGGGTAATTACAGTGACATATCAAAGTTTGGGGACCCCTGGTCAAAATTACTGTTATTGTGAACATTAAGCAAGTTGAAGATGAAATGATCTCTAAAACTACTAAAGCTAAAGATGGGCACCCTTGGAGATTTGTGTGCTCAGATAACTTTGACCAAGGTTTCAGACCTTAATTAGCTTATTAGGGTCATCGTTAGGAAAATCCAGTTGATGCAAATTTCCCAGTTTTATAAAAAACCCAGCCCCCTTTAACCTTGTGCCAAAAACAGCAGCCATGGGTTCTTCTAAGCAGCTTCCTAGCACTCTGAAAATGAAAATGGTGAAGGCCCACAAAGTAGGAGAAGGCCATAAAAAGATAGCAAAGCATTTTCAAGTTGCGCTTTCCTCAGTTCTAAATATAATGAAGAAATGACAGTTAACAGGAACAGGAAGTCAAGTTAAGGTCTGGAAGACCAAGCAAAATTTCAGTGAGAGCTGCCCGTAGGATTGCTTGAGTGCAAAAGAAAAATTTAGCAGACTCTGATACATTGTTCTACTGCCCAGTGACACCTGCAGAAATATGGCCATCATAGAAGAGTCATCAGAAGAAAACATCTCCTGCATCCTTACCAAAAATATCAGCATCAGAAGTATACAAAAGAGCATCCAACAAACCTCATGCATTTTGGAAATAAGTCCTGTGTAGAGATGAGGTTAAAGTGACTCTGCCACCTAAATTTGGAGGGAACAATCTTCAGCCATAGGGGCGGGGTTTTCGGGTGTTTGATTCACCCTTTCCTTACTCGCCGGCTGCATGCTGGCTGCAATATTGGATTGAAGTTCATTCTCTGTCCTCCGTAGTACATGCCTGCACAAGGCAATCTTGCCTTGCGCAGGCGTGTACTATGGAGGACAGAGAATGAACTTCAATCCAATATTGCAGCCAGCATGCCGCCGGCGGGTAGGGAAAGGGTGAATCAAACACCCGAAAACCCCGTCCCTATGGCTGAAGATTGGTCCCTCCAAATTCAGGTGACAGAGTCCCTTTAAAATAGAACTCTTTGGTCACAATGATCAAAGGTATGAGTGGAGAAAAAAGGGCACAGAATTACAAGAACATATCATCAACCACTAAGCATGGGGATGGATCAAACATGCTTTGGACTTTTGTTTCAGCCAATGACACGGGGAACATTTCACAGGCAGAGGGAAGAATGAATTCAATGAAATTTCAACAAATTCTTGATACAAACATAATGCTGTCTGTAATAAAGCTGAAGTTGAAAAGAGGATGGCTTCTACAAATGGATAATGATCTTAAACATACATCAAAATCCACAATAGACAATCTCAAAATATTGAAGCTGAATGGCCCTCACAGTCCCCTGATCTAAACATTGAAAATCTGTGGCTAGACCTCAGAATAGCAGTGCATGCAAGACAACTCATGAATCTCAAAGAACTGGAAGACTTTTCCAAGGAAGAATGGATGAAAATCCCTCAAACAAGAATTGAAAAACTCTTGTCTGGCTACAAAAAGTGCTTACAAGCTATGATACTTTCAAAAGAGGGTGCTACTAGGTACTAAGCATAACCAATATTTATTTCAATAATTTAAAACAATATTAAAAATTCAAGCAGGAATAAGAAAAGTGACAAGTTCATGTCTATATACTCATTTTCACAACTGAATTAATCCAAGTGGATAGCAGCTCATAGGTATGTGAAATATATCAAATGTGGTAAAGACTATCACTAATTGCCCATTTTATATATATACAGTTAAGTCCATATATATTTGGACAGAGACAGCATTTTTCTAATTTTGGTAATAAACATTACCACAATGAATTTAAAACAAAACAATTCAGGTGCAGTTGAAGTTCAGACTTTCAGCTTTCATTTGAGGGTATCCACATTAAAATTGGATGAAGGGTTTAGGAGTTTCAGCTCCTTAACATGTGCCACCCTGTTTTTAAAGGGACCAAAAGTAATTGGACAATTGACTCCAAGGCTATTTCATGGACAGGTGTGGGCAATCCCTTCGTTATGTCATTCTCAATTAACCAGATAAAAGGCCTGGAGTTGATCTGAGGTGTGGTGCTTGCATTTGGAAGGTTTTGCTGTGAAGTAAACATGCAGTCAAAGGAGCTCTCCATGCAGGTGAAACAAGCCATCCTTAAGCTGCGAAAACAGAAAAAAAAAAATCAGAGAAATTGCTACAATATTAGGAGTGGCAAAATCTACAGTTTGGTACATCCTGAGAAAGAAAGAAAGCACTGGTGAACTCATCAATGCAAAAAGACCTGTGGTGGATGATCGCAGAATAATCTTCATGGTGAAGAGAAACCCCTTCACAACAGCCAACCAAGTGAACAACACTCTCCAGGAGGTATGCGTATCAATATCCAAAACTACCATAAAGAACAGACTGCATGAAAGTAAATACTGAGGGTTCACTGCACGGTGAAAGCCACTCATAAGGATCAAGAATAAAAAGGCTAGACTGGACTTTGCTAAAATACATCTAAAAAAGCCAGCACAGTTCTGGAAGAACATTCTTTGGACAGATGAAACCAAGATCAACCACTACCAGAATGATGGAAAGAGAAAAGTATGGCGAAGGCGCGGTATAGCACATGATCCAAAGCATACCACATCATCTGTAAAACACGACGGAGGCAGTGTGATGGCTTGGGCATGAATGGCTGTCAGTGGCACTGGGTCACTAGTGTTTATTGATGATGCAACACAGGACAGAAGCAGCCGAATGAATTCTGAGGTATTCAGAGCCATACTGTGTGCTCAGATCCAGCCAAATGCAGCCAAACTGATTGGTCGTCGTTTCATACTACAGATGGACAATGACCCAAAACATAGAGCCAAAGAAACCCAGTAGTTTATTAAAGCAAAGAAGTGGAATATTCTTGAATGGCCAGGTTAGTCACCTGATCTCAACCCAATTGAACATGCATTTCACTTATTAAAGACTAAACTTCAGACAGAAAGGCCCACAAAGAAACAGCAACTGAAAACCACCGCAGTGCAGGCCTGGCAGAGCATCAAAAAAGGAGGAAACACAGTGTCTGGTGATGTCCATGAGTTCAAGACTTCAGGCACTCATTGCCAAGAATGGGTTTTCAACCAAGTACTAGAAATGAACATTTTATTTAAAATTATTTAATCTGTCCAATTACTTTTGGTCCCTTTAAAAACAGGGTGGCACATGTTAAGGAGCTGAAACTCCTAAACCCTTCATCCAATTTTAATGTGGATACCCTCAAATGAAAGCTGAAAGTCTGAACTTCAACTGCATCTGAATTGTTTTGTTTAAAATTCATTGTGGTAATGTCTATAACAAAAATTAGAAAAATGTTGTCTCTGTCCAAATATATATGGACTTAACTGTATATGTGTGTGAACAAAAGAAACTACTTTCAAATAAATAGGACAGAAGTGTTGGTAAAGTGCCAATTAGATTATTTACATAAAGTGTCAAGAGCTTAAGTGAGCTGTGGGCATTAGGGTTGCGCGAAACGGATCGGACAAATTCAAAAATTGCCGACTTTCGGCAAAGTCGGGTTTCATGAAACCCGACCCGATCCTAGTGTAGGATTGGCCATGAGGTCGGCGATCTTCGCGCCAAAGTCGCGTTTCTTATGATGCTTTCAGCGCCATTTTTCAGCCAATGAAGGAGGACGCAGAGTGTGGGCAGCGTGATGACATAGGTCTCGGTCCCCACCATCTTAGAGAAGGGCATGACAGTGATTGGCTTGCTTTCTGCGGCATCACAGGGGCTATAAAGAGGCGTGCACGCCGACCGCCATCTTACTTCTGCCGATCGTAGCATAGGGAGAGGTTGCCGCAGCTTCATCAGAAGAAGGTATATAGTTAGGGAGGGAAGATTAAGCCCCAAAACTGCTTGTGCTGTAGCGATTTCCACTGTCCAACACCACCATTTGTTTGCAGGGACAGTGGAGGCTATATTTTTGTGCATCAGCTCTGTAGCTTATTAGTCTGCCTTATAAGGCTCCCTGATAGCTGCATTGCTGTTTGCACACTGCTGTGCAAACCAACAGCTTTTTTAAAGGGAACCTGTCACCCCGTTTTTTCAGTAGGAGATAAAAATACCGTTAAATAGGGCCTGAGCATCTTCCTGAGGCCGCGCGTGCGCAGATGGAGTCTCCTGCGTCCCGGGGCTTCAGGAAAATGGCCGTGGGATGCCGCGCGTGCGCAGAGGGACATCGCGGCGGCCATTTTCCTGAAGCCGAGTAACCTCAGGAAGATGGCCGCGCCCACCGAGAAACCGCTGAATAGCGGCGAGCGCGCTCTTTTTCTACAGCTGCGCAGTGCATTTGGCACTTGCGCATGCGAGAAGCACTACGCCACCAACGGGAACATAAGCAAGATCTGGGGGAAGAAACAGCGCTGTGACCACGCCCATCCGACCTGACCAGCCTGATTGACAGGCGAAAAAGGCCACTTTTGTAATGTATTTCGGCATCATAGGTAGGGAATCAGGGGACAAAAAATACCCTATTGTAAAGCACAGCTCAGGCCCTATTTAACGGTATTTTTATCTCCTACTGAAAAAACGGGGTGACAGGTTCCCTTTAAAAGCAAAAATCCTGTTGCTCCTTTCCGCACAGTTATCTTGTTTATTTGTCCACACTTTTGTGTGCAGCAGTCCTTTTTATTGCTGCCATATTTTTCCTGAGATCATTGTAGGGAGATTGAAATTGTACTAAGGTCCTTGTATTTTTTCATATATCTTCCAGCCACTTTCTGCCACTTACATTGTGTTGCTTTATACACTGGGCCTGAAATTTTTTTTCAGTCTCTCCCCAAAAAAGTGAGATTCGAATTCTCACAAAGTGGATATACTTCTATCCTGTTAGTTTGTCGTATATCAGCCAGCCACTTTCTGCCACTTAGATTGCATTGTTATATACACTGGGCCTAAGTTGTGGTTCAGTCTCCCCAAAAAAAGGGGAGATTCAAATTCTCACAAAGTGGATATACTTCTGTCCTATTAGTTTGTCGTATATCAGCCAGCCACTTTCTGCCACTTATATTGTGTTGTTTTTTGCACAGGGCCTGATTTTTTGTTCAGTCTCCCGAAAAAAAGGGAGATTTAAAATCTCAACACCGTCTACCTTGTTTTACAGTACCATATAACGGTTATTATTTTGGTCAGATTTTCCAAAAAATTAGGAAGTCAGGTGGAAGAGGCCATGGGTGGTGGTTGCGAACTGGTACTGATGGTGGTGGTGGTACATCTGGTGGTAGTATCAAAAGCACAATAGCACCTAAGGCTGGAGGTGTTGAGCCAGCATCATCGTCTGGCTACACAAGGTCTCGAAGGCTCCCTTATCTGGGAGCAGGAAAACAGCTTTTAAAGCCGGAGCAGCAGGAAAAAGTTTTGGCTTTCCTTGCTGACTCAGCCTCTAGCTCTTTCGCCTCCTCTTCAGAAAGTTCCAAATATAAAAGCAGCGAGTCGTCAGTGGATGCTCCCAGTCAAGAACAAGATGTTTCCTTGTGTCCTTCACCCAAACCAAAAGTGAAGGATGCGTCAGGCGACACCACAGGTTACTCCATGGAGATCTTTACACATACCGTGCCTGGGTTAGAACGGGAAATTGTTAACTGCCCATTACAAGATGAATCGGACATGGAGTGCACAGATGCACAGCCACAGCTAGATTATAATGCTGTTCCATTGACTCAGATCATTACATTGACCTCGCAGTGTACTAAGCCAGAATCTGACCCTGATGAGACTATGGTGCCCCGTCTCGAACGCTATAGCACCTTACACGGTGACACAGAGGAAGGTGCACATGACATTGAAGAGGAAGTAAAAGATGACCCAATTGTTGACCCAGATTGGCAGCAATTGGGGGAAGAGGGTGCCACTGCCAGTAGCTCAGAAGCGGAGGAGGCTGATCCGCAGCAGCCATCTACATCGCAACAGCTGTCATCTGGCAGGCCCGTATCAGGCCAAAATGTTGGTCAAAAACAAAAACAGTTTTAGGACAGCGTGGCCATCCGGTGAAAGTAGCACAGCGTGCAATGCCTGAAAAGGTATTCCATAGTAGGAAGAGTGCAGTGCGGCCATTTTTTAACCAAGATCCGAATGATCAGTCAAAAGTTATCTGTAAGAAGTGCTCAAATACCTTTAGCAGAGGGATGAATTTTCAAAATTTAAATACAACGTGCATGCTTAGACATTTAACCAGCATGCATGTGCAAGCCTGGACTAACTACCAAACGTCCCGTACAGTTGGTGCACCTGCTCAGAATGAAGGTAGTCAGCAACGCTACATTGCTTCCCTCACTATAAGCCCACCGGTTAGGACACCACCAGCAGCAAATGTGGCGATATCGTCGCAACGCCAAAGCAGTCAGGGAATCACAAGGTTATTGGTAGGAAACACTGTATGTAGGCCAACATCGAGAATACATCACCAACCCTCTCTCAAGCCGCCATGTCCACCACCACCACCACCGCTAGTTCCACCATATCCTAAAACACCAGACCATACATGCACCACTATGTACAATACCACGGGTGCTTAGATATATAACAGGCTCAGTGCAACCAAAAGTGAGTATAGAAACCTAGAAAAGATAGCACTACAACGAACCAAATAAAAGAAAACAATCTTTATTAAATACTCAATAAACGCAGCATGCAAATAACAACAAGGGAGTCCAGGAAATGACAAATGGTCACCAAACACGGACAGTGTGGAGACCAGCAGGTAGTAGTGCACAGTACATAATAGGTATACAATCACTCCCATGGAATATATGTCCAATATATAAAAGTAGATAAGCTAACACCAATAGCATGTGTATAAAGGTGAGTAGAGAAAAGCAAGTGCCAAGTATTACCTAAACATGCAAGGAAAAGCTGTGCTCTATATAAGAAAGAGGAGGAATGGACCAGTGTAAAATTAAACAACCCCTGAAGAAGGCACCGCGCCGAAACGTGCGAAGAGGCTCGTCGGCAGTGTGGTTTCCTTGCAGGTATTATGACAGTTTAATTTTACACTGGTCCATTCCTCCTCTTTCTTATATAGAGCACAGCTTTGCCTTGCAAGTTTAGGTAATACTTGGCACTTGCTTTTGTCTACTCACCTTTATACACATGCTATTGGTATTAGCTTATCTACTTTTATATATTGGACATATATTCCATGGGAGTGATTGTATACCTATTATGTACTGTGCACTACTACCTGCTGGTCTCCACACTGTCCGTGTTTGGAGACCATTTGTCATTTCCTGGACTCCCTTGTTGTTATTTGCATGCTGCTTTTATTGAGTATTTAATAAAGATTGTTTTCTTTTATTTGGTTCGTTGTAGTGCTTGTTCCACCATATGCACATCTCCAGTCCAGCTCACCCTACAAGAGACTCTCGTTAGGAAAAGAAAGTACTCATCCTCTCATCCGCATACACAGGGTTTGAACGCCCACATTGCTAGACTAATCTCATCTATAATATAACGCTGGGAGCGTCACTCTGTCCGAAGCCTTTATAGACTGCGCAGGCGCAAGCGCCGGCGCAGTCTGGCCCCCACAGGGTGACGCTCCCAGGAGATCGCGGTATGCGTAAGCACTGAACGCATACCGCGATCTCCACCGGAGAGTCAGGGACCGTGGACGCGCCAGGAAGGAGGGTAAGTATATTCACCTGTCCTCCGTTCCAGCGCTGCGTGCGGCTCCGTCTCCCGGCTCCTCTGCTGTGACAGAGTCCAGTCACAGGCAGAGGAGCCGGAGTGTGTGTTCAAGAAAATGGCGCCGGAAAGCGCGGACTGTGCAGGCGCCGATTCCTGCTGCCGGAATCGGCGCCTGCGCAGTCCGCGCTTTCCGGCGCCATTTTCTTGAAGACACACTCCGGCTCCACTGCAGGTGTGTCTTCAAGAAAATGGCGCCGGAGCGCGGACTGCGCAGGCGCCGATTCCTGCTGCCGGAATCGGCGCCTGCGCAGTCCACGCTTTCCATTTTCTTGAAGACACACCTGCAGTGGAGCCGGACGATAGGTGAGTATGGTATTTTTTTTTTTTATATGGCAGCAGCATACGGGGGCATACACACTGGAGCGTCTTATGGGGGGCTTATAATACAGTAGTGGCGCAGGATGGGAGCAGCACATGACAGAACGGGCGCAGGATGGCAGCAGCACATGACAGAACGGGCCCAGGATGGCAGCAGCGCATGACAGAACGGGCGCAGGATGACAGCAGCACAAGACAGAACGGGCGCAGGATGGCAGCAGCACATGACAGAACGGGCGCAGGATGGCAGCAGCACATGACAAAACGGGCGCAGGATGGCAGCAGCACATGACAGAACGGGCGCAGGATGGCAGCAGCACATGACATAACGGGCGCAGGATGGCAGCAGGATGGGAGCAGCACATGACAGAACGGGCGCAGGATGGCAGCAGCGCATGACAGAACGGGCGCAGGATGGCAGCAGCACATGACAGAACGGGCGCAGGATGGCAGCAGCACATGACAGAACGGGCGCAGGATGGCAGCAGCACATGACAGAACGGGCACAGAATGGCAGCAGCACATGACAGAACGGGCGCAGGATGGCAGCAGCACATGACAGAACGGGCGCAGGATGGCAGCAGCGCATGACATAACGGGCGCAGGATGGCAGCAGGATGGGAGCAGCACATGACAGAACGGGCGCAGGATGGCAGCAGCGCATGACAGAATGGGGGCGCAGGATGGGAGCAGCACATGACAGAACGGGCGCAGGATGGGAGCAGCACATGACAGAACGGGCGCAGGATGGCAGCAGCGCATGACAGAACGGGCGCAGGATGGCAGCAGCGCATTACAGAACGGGCGCAGGATGGCAGCAGCACATGACAGAACGGGCGCAGGATGGCAGCAGCACATGACAGAACGGGCGCAGGATGGCAGCAGCACATGACAGAACGGGCGCAGGATGGCAGCAGCACATGATGGAGACCATATACCAATATAAATGCTCGCCACCCGGGCGTAGAACGGGTTCAATAGCTAGTTAGATATAATGCCCTACCGGTTGGTTGAAAGTGAAGCTTTCAAAGCCCTGATGGCCTACGCAGTACCACGCTATGACCTACCCAGTCGACACTTCTTTGCGAGAAAAGCCATCCCAGCCCTCCACCAGCATGTCAAAGACCGCATTGTCCATGCACTGAGGCAATCAGTCAGTAGAAAGGTGCACCTCACAACAGATGCATGGACCAGTAGGCATGGCCAGGGATGTTACGTGTCCATCACGGCATACTGGGTTAATGTGGTGGATGCAGGGTCCACAGGGGACAGCCATAGTGGGACAGTTCTGCCTAGCCCACGGTCTAGGAAACAGTTGGCTGTAGCCGTTTGCCACCCCTCCTCCTCCTCCCCCTCCTCCAGAAGCGAAAGCTCATCAACAGAGCGCAGTCACACGACCACTCCATCTGCAGATGCCAGTGTTGCACAAGAGGTGTCCCATTATCGAACAGCTAGTGGTAAGCGTCAGCAGGCTGTGTTAGAAATTAAGTGTTTGGGCGACAACAGAACACCGCGGAAGTACTGGCCGAGTACTTGCAAACAAACTCAGTCATGGCTGGGCAGTGTACATCTTGAGGCAGGCAAGCTAGTCAGTGATAACGGTGTCAAGATCCTGTCAGCACCGAAACACTGTCACAGCTGAACAGGGTGACTCACCCACACTACAGGAGGACCCGGGGTCAGATACCAAGGAAAACTCAGACAGACGGGACCTGCACAGCGTGCTGAGTATGGTAGAGAACAGGAGGACCTGCGATCATGTGACCACAGGAGGTGGGGCTTAGCGTCCTGCTGCTGGAGATGGGTGTAAGTCTTTACAGGGAAACTAAAGTAAAGGAGAGGGGAACTCAGGTCGGACAGGCGGGGGTCATACACAGAGAGGGCGGCGCAGTACACAGGGGCAATCAGAAGAATAGTCAGGACGTAGCAATAGATCAGAAAAACCAGAACGGGCAATAGACAGTACAAAAACAGCAGGCAGAAATCACAACAGCGACAGAACCAAATCAGAAACCAAACAGACAGACTAGTACTTGCACAAAGCAGAGGCACACCAGGGTCAGACACACTCAGCCAATGGTCAGAGTATAAACGACAGGGACTGACCTCAGAGTGAGGCTATAAAAAGCCTCCCAGGACCCAGAAAGAGGCCATAAGAGTTAACCCTGCAACTACCTGACCCGAGAGCACAGTAAACCATGACAAACGGAAGGAATTTTATGGCTGCCATAGCCCTTTCAGAACTTAAACACATACCTTGCCTGGCTCACACCTTGAACCTGGTGGTGCAGTGCTTCCCCAAAAATTATCCGGAGTTTCCAGCCCTGCTCCTGAAGGTGCGAAGACTTTGCTCGCACATCCGCCGATCGCCTGTACACTCCAGATGTATGTTGAACCATCAGCGATCGCTGAATCTTCCCTAGCACCGCCTAATAATCGACGCAACAAGGTGAAACTCCACACTGCACATGGTTCAGAGGCTGTGCGAACAGAGGCATGCTGTAATTAATTTGTGGGAGGATACACATACACGGGCAGGCAGTTGGATGGCAGACATGGAGTTGTCTGGTGTGCAGTGGTCAAAGCTCCAAGACCTCCGTCAAGTCCTTCAGTGTTTTGAGGAATGCACACGGCTGGTAAGTGCAGATGACAACATCATAAGCATGAGCATCCCACTAATGCGTCTGCTGATGCAAAGTTTGACGCACATTAAGGAGCTGACGTCTGCAGCCGAGGAGGAGGGAAGCCTTGATGACAGTCAGCCATTGTCTGCTCATGGAACTCTCCTGGACGAGGTGGCGGACGAAGAGGAGGAGGAGGAGGATGATGAGGATGAATATTTATGGGAGGAGGATGCTTCACAGGGGGCAATAGAAACTGGTGGCGTTGCAAGGTCAGGTACAGTGTTTTTGCGGGACACAAGTGATGTTGATTTGCTAGAAAGTGCTTCTCAACCTAGCACAAGCAGTGAATTGACACCTGGAACATTGGCCCACATGGCTGAGTATGCCTTGCGTATCCTAAAAAGGGACCCCCGCATTATCAAAATGATGACCGATGACGATTACTGGTTGGCCTCCCTCCTGGATCCATGATATAAAGGAAAATTACAAAATATCATGCCACATGAGAACCTTGAGCAAATATTGGCTACCAAACAAGCAACTCTTGTAGACCGTTTGGTTCTGGCATTCCCAGCACACAGCGGCGGTGATGGTTCTCACACGAGCCATAGGGGGCAGCATGGCAGAGGTGTTAGAGGTGCACAAATCCGAAGTGGCGTTGGACAGAGGGGTTTTATGACCAGGTTGTGGAGTGATTTCATAATGACCGCAGACACGACAGGTAGTGCTGCATCGATTCAAAGTGACAGGAGACAGCATTTGTCCAGTATGGTTACGAACTACTTTTCCTCCCTTATCGATGTTCTCCCTCACAGGTCATTCCCCTTTGATTACTGGGCATCTAAAATAGACACCTGGCCTGCATTGGCAGAATATGCATTACAGGAGCTCGCTTGCCCTGCTTCTAGTGTGCTATCAGAAAGAGTCTTCAGTGCTGCTGGTTCAATACTGACCGAAAAAAGGACACGACTGGCTACCCAGAATGTTGATGATCTAACCTTCATTAAAATGAACCAATCATGGATTTCAAATTATTTTGCCCCACCTTCTCCTGCTGACACGTAGCTTGCCTGAAAAATGTCTTGCTTTTGGCCTCCTCTTACTGACTTCTCCAATTTCGCCATTTGCAGCTGCTGAATGTCCACCATAGGCCATTTTTATACCTCCCTAAATGGGCTGACCCCCCCACAGGGCCGTGGTCACAACCTGGAGCAAGCACCCGTGCGAGTGCCGTTTCCCTGGACAGGTGGGTGCGCCCACTCTTGGGCGACGGCACTGGCACAGGGTCCCTCATAGTACAATGAAGTGTCTCTGACGGTGGTGGTGCACAACCAACGTCAGACACACCGTCGTAATATGAGGGGTCCTGTGCCAGTACCGCCGCCAACGAGAGAGTGTTCCCCCCAGCTTGAACAGTGCTCTACCTCTTGCAATACCTACCTCTCCCTGCTCCACCACTGTAGTCTGTGCTGTTAAATCCTTCAATGACACTGCCAATCCAAATTTGTTGAAATGATAGATGATAGTTAAAATATACAGGGGCCCTGGCCTCCATTTTGACCAGTTAATACTTTGCACCTACCACCACTGTCTGCTACTCAGCAGAGGAGCCCACTCCATTACCTAGCAATGCCGCCTGTTAAGTCCTGTTACCAATTTTGAACTGCTTTTAGCCTACTTTTGTATTTGGGCCTACTAACCGTGTCTGTGCCACTCATTACAGTTGTCCTCCAATGAACAAAGCTATGCCGCCTGTTTAGTCCTGTTACCAATTTTGAACTGCATTTAGCCTACTTTATTATTTGGGCCTATATCTGTGTTTCCTCCTCATCCTGCCCATTGCCCAGCCACTGCTAGATGAGTCTGCTGGTACATTGACCCAGACCAGTACATTCCCCTTGCACTCTACACAGCCTGAATTTGACCCTGCTGAAAGTCAGGTTCCCCTTCCCGCATACTATACAACCTTACACGGGGACAAAGAGGAAGTTGCAGATGAAAGTGCAGGTTCCTTCATCAGGTGGGGGGGCATACTCGTTGGCGACGTCACTGGCACAGGGCCCCTCATAGTACGCAAAAGTGTCTCTGGTAGTGGGAGGTGTTATGACCTGGTGGTCAGGACAATAATGGACCTGGTGGTTAAGAACACACGGAATGACCTGATAGTTACTGATAATAAAGGACGAGCTCTGGGACGTGGGAACTCTGCTGACCGCAATCCCTAATCCTATCAAACACACTAGAAATAGCCGTGGATTGCTCCTAACGCTCCCTATGCAACTCGGCACAGCCTAAGGAACTAGCTAGCCCTGACGATAGAAAAATAAAGCCTACCTTGCCTCAGAGAAATTCCCCAAAGGAAAAGGCAGCCCCCCACATATAATGACTGTGAGTAAAGATGAAAATACAAACACAGAGATTAAATAGATTTAGCAAAGTGAGGCCCGACTTACTGAACAGACCGAGGATTGGAAAGGTAGCTTTGCGGTCAGCACAAAAACCTACAAAAAGACCACGCAGAGGGCGCAAAAAGACCCTCCGCACCGACTCACGGTGCGGAGGCACTCCCTCTACGTCCCAGAGCTTCCAGCAAGCAAGACAACAATAAAAATAGCAAGCTGGACAGAAAAATAGCAAACCAAAGAAATACAAGCAGGAACTTAGCTTCTGCTGGGAAGACAGGTCACAAGAACGATCCAGGAGTGAACTAGACCAATACTGGAACATTGACAGGTGGCATGGAGCAAAGATCTAAGTGGAGTTAAATAGAGCAGCCAGCTAACGAATTAACCTCGTCACCTGTGGAAGGAAACTCAGAAACACCCACCAGAGGAAGTCCATGGACAGAACCAGCCGAAGTACCATTCATGACCACAGGAGGGAGCCCGACAACAGAATTCACAACAGGGAGGCGCCACCCGCCGTCAAACACACCACCTTACTATGAGGGGCCCTGTGCCAGTGCCAAGTGCCAACGAGTGGGCCTCCCCTGCTTGCTCAGGATCACAGCACTTGCAAAGTTGAAATACTTACCTCTCCCTGCTCCACCGCCGTGACATATTCTGCTTTTCCTTGGCCCACGAAAATCTTGAGCCAGCCCAACCCCCCCACATCTTTAGCCAAATGACCCCCTGTTTTCAATGCCTAACTATTATTATAAAGTAAATTAAGATTGACAAGCTTAAGAAATAAGAATTGATGTTTTTGGCATTAAAATGGGCACTGTAGGTGTTTTCCTGTTCTCCACTCACTGCCGACTTTGATTCCCCATTGACTTGCATTGGGTTTTGTGTTTCAGTCGGCCCCCGACTTTTCAAAATAGTCGGCCGATTTCACCTGACCCTGAAACCCGACTCGATCCTAAAAAAGTAAAAGTCGCTCAACTCTAGTGGGCATATCATGTCGTGCACAGGGGAGCTGGGTGCCGATAGTACTGTGTATAAGGGAGCTCTGGGCCCATTGTACTGTGTATAGTGGGGGGACAAGGGACATTTTTAAATGTTAAGTGGAGACTTAAGAAGCATTATTGGGGCACTCAGAGCATTGTGACTGTGAAAAGTTCTCATGGAGCATTTTCCCTTTTTTGGGTCAAAATGTGGACACTGTTTTCTAGGGCATTTGCACAGGGCATTAATATTTTCTAATCCTTTAGGGTCAATTTTATCATCTAGAGAGCACAAAGAAGACATTTTACTTTTAAGGGGCCCAGTGGAGGGCATTACTATGAGGACAGTAAGGAGCACTGTTATTGTGCCAAACAGCATATGCAGTATTAGGGACACAAACGGCAGCAGCTCAGCATTGGGGCAAGTTGAGGAGTTTGTACAGGTTAGGAATAGATGCCGACGGCGCAGGAAATATGAGAAGTCAAGTGTGTCTGTTATAATTTCTGCAGAGTCGTGGCTGGAAGAAGATGCTATGGCTGTCTGGATGGAAAAGAAAGGAAAAGTGAACAACTCCATCAGAAAGAACGTCAGCTATAAGTCCCTATCTGTATCTGTACTGTAAACTCTTATATGTTCTGCAGGACTGATATCTACCACAATACGGTCACCATATGGCGGTAATTTCAGTGTTGGTCATCTGCTGAGGTGCTCCTACATCCACTATTAGGGTCAGCCACCATAGTTGTAATTAAGGTTACCTGGTTAGGGGCCCACTCAGATGTTTTGTCCACCCCACCCGAGCTGAACCTCTAGTTACGCCTCCTGTTCCATCCTAAAATGAGAGAATCGGAGATTGCCAAGTGCAACGCTCGGCTGATCTTTGACGGTCATATTAGAAGGAATGGAGAGGCAGTGCGCATGTTTTCTGAATAAGTGGCTGTAGAATGTTAATGTGGATACATTTTAAATTTAAGAACACCCCTTTAATGGGGTTGTCTGTGGCTAACATTTTGATGACCTCTCAGCAAGATAAGTCATCAATATGAGATTGGTTGGAGTCTGACCCTTGATTTATGATGAGTCATTGCTTTGCACAATAATTTACACCAATATCTGGCATAAATAGAAAAACATGTTATGCCACTCCCACTATGTCTTTATCACTTTCTAGAAAAGTGCAGACCCAAAAAGTCACATATTTGTGTTGTAAATCAGGAATGTGTGAAACATTTTAGGTTTTTGACAAAATTTTGGCACCTGGCCCTTGAAAGATTCTTCACTATGAGTACTTTGTGAGCTCCACGGGTCCATTTTGTGCCCTGTATGTATATTGCGAACTATATAGGTACATTCTAAACCCCATTTGTATATTTTTTAACCCTATGGGTACATTGTGAGACCTATGGGTACACTGTGAGCACAATGGGTACTGTATGAAAATAATGCATGCCTCAGTAGAATATGCTGTTATTAAAATCCTTACCAGCACATACCACATATCACACATGGCATAGGCATAAGTAACATAAATTGAAAATGTGCAAAAAATTTGTTAAATAATTGTACTCCTACTTCCTTAGATATTGCCCTATACCTCCCTAGCACCACTCAATCCGCCTAAAAAAATGTAATAAAATTTTTTTATATTTGAATGAAAAAGTAATATTCAAAGTGAATTTGCTGCGTCAGCGACAGGGTTAATAAGTGGCGTGTCTTGGTGAAGGGTGTTTCCTCCACACACCTATAGCATGTTCTATTTATACACTGGAGCAGGAAAGTTTCCAAAACTTTTCCCAAACTCCTCTTTTGAGTTTACATCATGGTATGAAACCAGATCGTAGATTAGGGCAATGAGAACATCTATATCTGGAGGTTGCTTCTCGTATAGAACTGCACCTGAAAAAGGGGCTCTTCAACCTCAATCAAAGTAAGCGATCAAACTATTGCAGGTAGGGATCCCTTAAATAAACTTGAAAATGCTGTAAAAAATAAAGAAAAAAGTAAAAAGTAAAATAAAATAAAAGTCCACATCACCCATTTAAAATAGAAAAAGGAAAAAAAGAAAAAATAGACATACGGTAATTAGTAATTCCGCATTTGTAAAAATCCAATCTATTAAAAGATGGGATTAATTAACTTGATCAGAAAACATAAAGAGAAAAAAATCAAAATGCCAGAATTGCAGTTTTTGGGGGGGTCAACCTCACCTTGCTATAAATTGAAACAATAAGCAATCAAAGCATCCTATGGACTCAAAATTGGTGTCAATAAAAACGTTAGCTAAGGCTACTTTCACACTTCCTTCTTCTGGGCTCCGTCGCAATCCATCATTATGGGCAAAAAACTGTGCTTGCAGGATGCATTTTTTTGCCCATAGACTTGTATTAGTGACGGATCGCGACGGATGGGCACACGTCGCATCCGTCATGCGACGGATCCGTCATGTTTTGGCAGATGCGACACACAAAAAAAGTTTAATGTAACTTTTTTTTGTGCGACGTGTTCGCCATTTTCTACCACGCATGAGCGGCCTGAACTCCGCCCTCTCCTCCCCGCTCATCACAATGGGCAGCGGATGCGTTGTAAAACTGCATCCGCTGCCCACGTTGTGCTAAATTTAGCACAACATCCGTCGGTACGTCGGTACTTCGAAGTGTGAAAGTAGCCTAATCGCGCAAAAAAAAAAACTCTCAATCAGCGCTTGCGATAGAAAAATGAAAAAAAAAGTTGTATCTTGGAATATGGTGACATAAAGCAAAACATTTTTTTACAATATTGAGAATTTTTTTGTATCACATAAATAGTAAAAAAAAATATCAATGGATGTTTAGTGTGGCTGTAGTTGGCCTGATTTGGACAACCATGGTTCCAGGTAATTTTTACCGCAGATTGAAATCTGTAAAAACAAGACGCAAAAAACAATGTCAAAATTGCATTTTTTCATTATTTCATCACACTTTTTACTGTGTTTCAGTACATTCTATGGTAAAAGGAATGGTGCCATTCAAAACTACAACTTGTGTGACAAAAAAACAAGTCCTTACATGTGTATGCTTACGAAACATAAAAAATTGATGACTTTTGAAAGAGGGTGTGGAAAAACCTCCAAATATCAGTCCTAGAATTACATCATCACACCAGCTCGGACATTATCATAGTGAAGTCCGTTAAAAGGTTCTTCCAGAACTTTAACATTGATGGCCTATTTTTAGGATAGGTCATTCATGAATGCCTAACCGGTGGGGTGCGACAGCTGGTCCTGGTGTCGATAGCAGCTGGAACTGCTCAGTTACAGAATTGAACAGCACAGCTCTGATGACGGAATACTGGTTGAGTACTGCACATCTGCCCCCTATTGATTTGAATAGGCAATGGATGTGCAGCACCCAGACGCAGCCACTATACAGTCGATGCAGCTGCCGCCGACACTGGGAACACCGGGGGTGCCGGGTGTCACAACCCGACCATCCTGGCAAGGATTGCTCATCAAAATTAAAGTCGTGCACAACCCCATTAATATAAACTTAAAAGGCCTCACTTATCAAATCTGTCTTAAAGAACACTTTTCTTAGTTACCCATAGCAACCACTCAGAGCTTAGCTTTTATTTTTAAACAGCTTTGGTAAAATTAAAAGAAGCTCTATGATTGGTTGTTTTTTATTTTTCATAGTTGTGATACGTTTGCCCATTAAGCCTATAACAGCATTGTAGTGCTAGGTCATGCTAAAATAATACACTGCTGGGCAAAATCTCAAAACTGTCTAAAGGAAGAATTGGGCTTGTGACCAATTATAGTCAATATCTGAGCTGCTTTCATTTTATCAGATCTGTTTAAAAAAGTAAAAAATTGGCTGTGATTGGTTGACACAAGCAACTATAGGCGCAGTTAGACGGTCATAAAAATTGGACCGATATTGGAACGCAATGTTCGGACTAGCCAGCGGCTCTCCTAACCCGAGCGTGACAACTTCATGTATCTCTATACAGCTGTCATGATCGTGTTGGGACACCGGTCATTCAGTTCAAGCACTGCGTTCCAATCTCAGCCCAATTTATACGACCGTCTGACTGCGTCCTAAGGAATTATAATGATAAATGAGGACCTCTGTGTTTGCTATATGATAATATTATTTATATCATATTATATGGGCACTATATGGAGGTATTTTCTTTTCAGCATTATTGGGTAAGTAGGAGGACCCAACATTTGCGCAGGGACTCCACAGATATTGCATAAAATATCATATCCTAGAATTGTCTTTTCAGACATACAATAGGATGAGCAATGCTAGAATAGACTTGTAAATAGTTTATCTAGATGAAGAGAGAAATACTCTGAAAGGAGCCTTAGAGGAACCAATTAGTCTTGGACAAGAGTAATTAGAAGACCAAAGAAAGCAATGCAGTTGTGAGCAGATGTTGTGTCATAAATTGCAGGGTTCTGCATAGAACAGACTGTTCTGAGAATGACCCCGGTATTATCCCCATCAGACATGGATAATATAGGGTTAGGATCCTAGTGGCGTCAGGGACAACCTGTGGATAAGTAGGTTATGCACAGCCCGAGCTTGTGACATCACATGGCCGGCAACCACTTGATCGTATAACATGTTAGTCCTGTCCTGCAAGCTTGCGGCATGATCATCACTAGGAAACAACCTGCATTGCTGAACAAGGACATCATTTGTTTAGGAGTCTGTTGATCCCTTTGAGGTATATTGGTTTCCCACATAAATGCCAGCTTAGGTAGTGCTTGATGCAGATTTACGGCAATGCCAACACAGTTAGCTCTTACAATGTTTCAGTGTTAGCGATGGCTGTGGGTTTGTTATTCTTGGCTGGTAGAATTTTGGCAAATTAAAAAACATATATGTCCATTAAGAGGTAACTTAAAAAGTAACTCCAACCAAAGGTAAAAAGATTGTTCATCAGTTGGGGTAGTTCAGTACACTTTCTGGCCATGTTTGTGTAGATGTGATCAGTAGAGGTTCTTAAAGGGAACCTGTCAGCAGGATTGCACAGTAACCTACAAACACTGTCAGGTCGGTGCCGATATACTGATTAAAATGATACCTTTATTGATGAAATCCGTCTTGTGGTTGTTGTTTAATCTTTATTTTCAGTTTGTAGTTATTGACATGCTCGTGCTCAGGGGCGGCCTGTGGAGGGTCTTCATGTGGTGCTCTGCTTACATATTCATAATGCAGACTGCTGACAGGTCACTGATCCTCACTGACATGCCCCCTAGTTTACAGAATGAATATCTGTACATTTTTTTTTTTTTAAACCTTCTGCAGGCAGGTGCTGGCCACGTTACCTGCTCTGCAGCATAATCTCATGTTTTAGATTGCCAATAATACATTTCATTCAATTTGAAAATGGTGCCCGCAGTAGCTGCTATCAGTGTTTAGCTGTAATCCGATAGCTGCTACTGCGCATGCGCCGGCGCCATCTTACTGGAGAAGAAAAAAATTCCTCCTCCAAAATCGCACTGCCCATGCCTGCACAGTAGCAGCTTGGAGATAGCTACAAATATGTACATATATTAATTATGCAAACTAGGGGGCAGGTTACTGAGGGATCAGTGACTTGTCAGCAGTCTGCATTATGAATACCTAATCAGAGCACCACATGAAGACCCCCATCCCATCACAGTCCGCCCCGGGGCACAGGCAGATCATAAACTGAAAATAAAGATTAAAGAACAACCACAAGATGGATTTCATCAACCCAGGTATCATTTTAATCAGTATAATGGTGCCAACCTGACACTGTCTGTAGGTTACTGTGCACAATCCTGCTGACAGGTTCCCTTTAAATATAAATAGCTCATCCCTTTTACCTCTGGCTGGCACTTCTGCCAGATCTATGAGGGCTGTATCAGAGTCAAGGCCAACAGGTGCTTCATCATTAAGGGGCCTCCACACTGTATCGCAATATTTTATGGGAAGTGTATGAAGTGTTATATATTTATTGTATGGCACTATTATTTAGGCACTGTTCAGCTGTATTATGTGGGATCTCTATGATATAGCTAGCAAAATATGTTGTATTTATTTTGTCCTATTGATGTCTGCCACTCCAGTAATTGACTGAAGAATCATCCTTCATAGTTTCTTGATTAGCGTGGCATACCAGTAGTTTTTATGAGGCAAAAGAACATTGTGTAAAATGATTGAGTAGGACAAATGAAAAATGGATTTATCATTACACAGGTGCACTTTAACCCCTTAGTGACCAAGCCAATTTTAATTTTACTGACCAGGCCAAAATTTTGAATTCTGACCAGTGTCACTTTATGAGGTTATAGCTCTGCAACGCTTCAACCGATCCCAGTGATTCTGTGAGTGTTTTTTCATCACATATTGTACTTCATGGTAGTGGTAACATTTGTTTAATATGACTTGCATTTATTTGTGAAAATATCGTAAATTTGGGGAAAATTTTGAAAATGTCACAATTTTCAAACTTTTCATTCTTATGCCCTTAACTAGAGTTGTCACACAAAATAGCTAATAAATAACATTTACACACATGCCTACTTCACATCTGCATCATTATTAAACTTTTTTTTGTTAGAAGGATTAAAGGTTGACCAACAATTTTGCATTTTTCCAGTAAAATTTACAAAACCATTTTTTAGGGACCACTTCACATTTGAAGTGACTTTGATGGGCCTATATGACAGAAAATACCCACAATACCCTCAAAGTACTCAAAACTACATTTAAGAAGTTTATTAACCCTTCAGGTGCTTAGCAGGATCTAAAACAATGTGGAGGAAAAATTGAACATTTTAGTTTTTTTCACAAAAATGTTACTTTAGCCCCATTTTTTTATTTTCACAAGGGTAACAGGAGAAAATTGACCCCAAAATTTGTTTGCAATTTCTCCTGTGTACACCGATACCCCATATGTGGGGGGAAAACTGTTGTTTGGGCGCACGGCAGGGCTCAGAAGGGAAGGAGCAATGTTGGAATTTTTTTTAACACAAAAATGGCTAGAATCAAGAGTGGATGCCATGTTGTGTTTGGAGAGTCCCTAAGGTGCATAAACAGTAGAAACCTCCCCAAGGATTTTATCCAGGGCTATAGTGAGAATTTTGAATGCACAACTACTACACAGAATTTGATAACATTAGGCCGTCATATTGAAAGTATTCATTTTTTTCACAAAAATGTTGTTTTAGCCCCTAATTTGTAATTTTCACAATAGATAATATTATTTGCTCTGCCATTTCTCCTGAACACGATGATATCTCATATGTACTCAAAAACTTCTGTTTGGGCACATGGCAGGGATAGGGAAGAAAAAAGCTCTATTTGTCTGGAATAGATTGTGAATGTCACATCACATTTGGAGAGCCCCTGACATGCGAAAACAGCAGAAACCCTCCACAAGTGACCCCATTTTGGAAACTAGACCCCTCAAGGAATTCATCTAGTGGTATACTGAGCATTTTTAATCTACAGGTGATTCACGAAACTTTATAACATTTAGATGTGAGAGCAAGAAATTAAATTTTTCCACTGAAATATTGTTTTAGTACCAAATTTGCAATTTACACTAGGGGTAATGGGAGAAATTGGATCCCATAATTTGTTATACAATTTCTCCTGAATGTGGCAGTGCCCCATATTTGCTTGTACACTACCGTTTTAGCACAAGGCAGGGATCAAATGGGAAGGAGCATTACTTTGGTTTTAGTACGCAGATTTTGTTTGAATAGATTCTGGGCTCCATTAGCTGAGCCCCTGAGGTGCCAGAACAGCCGTAACACCACCAGGTTACCACCTATTGGAAACTTCACTGCTAAACCCCTTTACCCCCAAGGGTGGTTTGCACGTTAATGACCGAGCCAACTTTTACAATTCTGACCACTGTCCCTTTATGAGGTTATAACTCTGGAACGCTTCAACGGATCTTGGCGATTCTGACAATGTTTTCTCCTGACATATTGTACTTCACGATAGTGGTAAAATTTATTCGATATAACTTGCGTTTATTTGTGAAAAAAATGGAAATTTGGCGAAAATTTTGAAAATTTTGCAATTTTCCAACTTTGAATTTGTATGCCCTTAAATCACAGAAATATGTCATGTAAAATAATTAATAAGTAACATTTCCCACATGTCTACTTTACATCAGCACAATTTTGGAACAAAATTTTTTTTTTGTTAGGGAGTTATAAGGGTTAAAAGTTGACCAGCAATTTCTCATTTTTACAACACCAATAATTTTTAGGGACCACATCACATTTGAAGTTATTTTGAGGGGTCTATATGATAGAAAATAACAAAGTGTGACACCATTCTAAAAACTGCACCCCTCAAGGTGCTCAAAACCACATTCAAGAAGTTTATTAACCCTTCAGGTGTTTTACAGGAATTTTTGGAATGTTTTTAAAAAAATTAACATTTAACTTTTTTTCACAAAAAAATTACTTCAGCTCCAATTTGTTTTATTTTCCCAAGGGTAAGAGAAGAAATTGGACCAAAAAAGTTGTTGTGCCATTTGTTCTGAGTACGCTGATACCCCACATGTGGGGGTAAATCCCTGTTTGGGCTCATGGCAGAGCTCGTAAGGGAAGGAGCGCCGTTTGACTTTTCAATGCAAAATTGACTGGAATTGAGATGGGACGCCATGTTGCGTTTGGAGAGCCCCTGATGTGCCTAAACATTGAAACCCCCACAAGTGACACCATTTTGGAAAGTAGACTCCCTAAGGAACTTATCTAGCTGTGTTTTGACAGCTTTGAACCCCCAAGTGTTTCACTACAAATTCTAATGCAGAGCCCCCAGTTTTGTATTTTCCCAAGGGTAACAGGAGAAATTCGACCCCAAAAGTTGTTATCCAATTTGTCCTGAGTACGCTGGTACCCCATATGGGGGGGTGCCACCGTTTGTGCGTATGGCAGAGCTCGGAAGGGAAGGAGCGCCATTTGGAATGCAGACTTAGATGGATTGGTCTGCAGGCATCACGTTGCATTTGCAAAGCCCCTGATGCACCTAAACAGTAGATACCCCCCAGAAGTGACACCATTTTAAAAACTAGACCCCCCCAAGGAACTTATCCAGATGTGTTGTGAGAACTTTGAACCGCCAAGTGTTTCACTACAGTTTTTAACGCAGAGCCATGAAAATAAAAATAAATTTTTTTCCCACAAAAATGTTTTTTTTAGCCCCCCAAATTTTTATTTTCCCAAGGGTAACAAGAGAAATTGGACCCCAAAAGTTGTTGTCCAATTTGTCCTGAGTACGCTGATACCCCATATGTGGGGAAGAACCACCGTTTGGGCTCATGGCAGAGCTCGGAAGGGAAGGAGCGCTGTTATGGACCTGGTGGTTAGGAGCACCCGGAACGACCTGATGGTTAAACTCACACAGGACAAGCTCTGAGAAGTGGGAGTTCTGCTGACCGCAACCCCTAATCCTATCACACAACTAGAAATAGCCGTGGAGCGTACCTAACACGACCTAGACGCCTCTTCACAGCCTAAGAGCTAACTAGCCCTAAAGATAGAAAATAAAGCCTACCTTGCCTCAGAGAAATTCCCCAAAGGAAAAGGCAGCCCCCCACATATATTGACTGTGAGTTAAGATGAAAGTCACAAACACAGAAATGAAACAGGTTTTAGCAAAGGGAGGCCAGACTTACTAAACAGACTGAGGATAGGAAAGGTATCTTTGCGGTCAGCACAAAACCCTACAAAAAGACCACGCAGAGTGTGCAAAAAGACCTCCGCACCAACTCACGGTGCGGAGGTGCCACTCTGCATCCAAGAGCTTCCAGCTAGCAGGGCAAGATCATGATAGCCAGCTGGACAAGGAAACAATGAACAAATAAATAACTATCAGGGACTTAGCTTCTGCTGGAGTAGACAGGTCACCAGAAAATCCAAGAGCGAACTGAACCAGTACAAGAACATTGACAGCTGGCATGGAGTAACGATCTGAGTGGAGTTAAATAGAACAGCCAGCCAAAGAATAAACTACGTCACCTGTGGAAGGAACCTCAGAAGCAGCAGCTCCACTCACAGCCACCAGAGGCAGTCCATGGACAGAACTCGCCGAAGTACCATTCATGACCACAGGAGGGAGTTCGATAACAGAATTCACAACAGTACCCCCCCCCCTGAGGAGGGGTCACCGTACCCTCACCAGAGCCCCCAGGCCGATCAGGACGAGCCAAATGAAAGGCACGAACTAGATCGGCAGCATGAACATCAGAGGCAAAAACCCAGGAATTATCTTACCATAACCCTTCCACTTGACCAGGTACTGGAGTTTCCGTCTTGAAATACGAGAATCCAAAATCTTCTCCACCACATACTCCAACTCACCCTTGACCAACACCGGGGCAGGAGGATCAACGGAGGGAACCATAGGCGCCACGTATCTCCGCAATAACGACCTATAGAACACATTATGGATGGCAAAAGAAGCTGGAAGGGCCAAACGAAATGACACAGGATTGAGAACTTCAGAAATCTTATACGGACCAATGAAACGAGGCTTAAACTTAGGAGAGGAAACCTTCATAGGAACATGACGAGATGACAACCAAACCAAATCCCCAACACGAAGTCGGGGACCAACACAGCGCTGGCGGTTAGCGAAACGTTGAGCCTTCTCCTGGGACAATGTCAAATTGTCCACCACATGAGTCCAAATCGGCTGCAACCTGTCCACCACCGTATCCACACCAGGACAGTCCGAAGGCTCAACCTGCCCTGAAGAGAAACGAGGATGGAAACCAGAATTACAGAAAAAAGGCGAAACCAAAGTAGCCGAGCTGGCCCGATTATTAAGGGCGAACTCAGCCAAAGGCAAGAAGGATACCCAATCATCCTGATCAGCAGAAACAAAGCATCTCAGATATGTTTCCAAAGTCTGATTAGTTCGTTCAGTTTGGCCATTTGTCTGAGGATGGAAAGCCGAAGAAAAAGACAAATCAAGGCCCATCTTAGCACAAAAGGACCGCCAAAACCTCAAAACAAACTGGGAACCTCTGTCCGAGACGATGTTCTCCGGAATGCCATGCAAAAAAACCACATGCTGGAAAAACAATGGCACCAAATCAGAGGAGGAAGGCAATTTAGACAAGGGTACCAAATGGACCATCTTAGAGAAGCGATCACAAACCACCCAAATGACCGACATCCTTTGAGAGACAGGGAGATCTGAAATAAAATCCATGGAAATATGCGTCCAGGGCATCTTCGGGACCGGCAAGGGCAAAAGCAACCCACTGGCACGAGAACAGCAGGGCTTAGCCCGAGCACAAGTCCCACAGGACTGCACAAAAGAACGCACATCCCGTGACAAAGAAGGCCACCAAAAGGATCTAGCCACCAAATCTCTGGTACCAAAGATTCCAGGATGACCCGCCAACACCGAACAATGAACCTCAGAGATAACTCTACTAGTCCATCTATCAGGGACAAACAGTTTCTCCGCTGGACAACGGTCAGGTCTATCAGCCTGAAACTTCTGCAGCACGCGCCGCAAATCAGGGGAGATGGCAGACAAAATTACCCCCTTTTTGAGAATACCCGCCGGCTCAGGAACACCCGTAGAGTCAGGCACAAAACTCCTTGACAGGGCATCAGCCTTCACATTATTAGAGCCCGGAAGGTACGAAACCACAAAATCAAAACGGGAGAAAAACAGCGACCATCGAGCCTGTCTAGGATTTAACCGTTTGGCAGACTCGAGATAAGTCAAATTCTTGTGATCCGTCAAGACCACCACGCGATGCTTGGCTCCTTCAAGCCAATGTCGCCACTCCTCGAATGCCCACTTCATGGCCAACAACTCTCGATTGCCAACATCATAATTGCGCTCAGCAGGCGAGAATTTTCTAGAAAAGAAGGCACATGGTTTCATCACCGAGCCATTAGAACTTCTTTGCGACAAAACAGCCCCTGCTCCAATCTCAGAAGCATCAACCTCGACCTGAAACGGGAGCGAAACATCTGGCTGGCACAACACAGGAGCAGAAGAAAAACGACGCTTCAACTCCTGAAAAGCCTATACAGCCGCAGAGGACCAATTGACCACATCAGCACCTTTCTTGGTCAAATCAGTCAACGGTTTAGCAACACTAGAAAAATTAGCGATGAAGCGACGGTAAAAATTAGCAAAGCCCAGGAACTTCTGCAGGCTCTCCACAGATGTCGGCTGAGTCCAATCATAAATGGCCTGAACTTTAACAGGGTCCATCTCGATAGTAGAAGGGGAAAAAATGAAACCCAAAAATGAAACCTTCTGAACCCCAAAGAGACATTTCGACCCCTTCACAAACAAGGAATTCGCACGAAGGACCTGGAACACCATTTTGACCTGCTTCACATGAGACTCCCAATCATCCGAAAAGACCAAAATATCATCCAAATATACAATCATGAATCTATCCAGGTACTCTCGGAAGATGTCATGCATAAAGGACTGAAACACAGATGGAGCATTAGAAAGCCCGAATGACATAACCAGGTACTCAAAATGGCCCTCGGGCGTATTAAATGCTGTTTTCAATTCATCGCCCTGTTTAATTCGCACAAGATTATACGCCCCTCGAAGATCTATCTTGGTGAACCAACTAGCCCCCTTAATCCGAGCAAACAAATCAGACAGCAACGGCAAAGGATACTGAAATTTGACTGTGATCTTATTAAGAAGGCGGTAATCAATACAAGGTTTCAAAGAGCCATCCTTCTTGGCCACAAAAAAGAACCCTGCTCCCAACGGTGAGGACGACGGGCGAATATGACCTTTCTCCAAGGATTCCTTTATATAACTCCGCATAGCGGCGTGCTCTGGCACAGATAAATTAAACAGTCGGTCCTTAGGAAACTTACTACCAGGAATCAAATTAATAGCACAATCGCAATCCCTATGAGGAGGTAAGGCACCGGATTTGGGCTCTTCAAATACATCCCGGTAATCTGACAAAAACTCAGGGACTTCAGAAGGAGTGGAAGGCGAAATTGACAGCAATGGAACATCACCATGTACCCCCTGACAACCCCAGCCGGACACAGACATAGATTTCCAATCCAATACTGGATTATGGACCTGTAGCCATGGCAACCCCAAAACGACCACATCATGCAGATTATGCAACACCAAAAAGCGAATATCCTCCTGATGTGCAGGAGCCATGCACATGGTCAATTGAGTCCAGTACTGAGGCTTATTCTTGGCCAAAGGCGTAGCATCAATTCCTCTCAATGGAATAGGATACTGCAAGGGCTCCAAGAAAAAACCACAGCGCCTGGCAAACTCCAAGTCCATCAAATTCAGGGCAGCGCCTGAATCCACAAATGCCATAACAGAATAAGACGACAGAGAGCAAATCAGAGTAACGGACAAAAGAAATTTAGACTGTACCGTACCAATGGTGGCAGACCTAGTGAACCGCTTAGTGCGCTTAGGACAATCGGAGATAGCATGAGTGGAATCACCACAGTAAAAACACAGCCCATTCCGACGTCTGTGTTCTTGCTGTTCAGCTCTAGTCAAAGTCCTATCACACTGCATAGGCTCAGGCCTATGCTCAGAGAATACCGCCAAATGGTGCACAGCTTTGCGCTCACGCAAGCACCGATCGATCTGAATGGCCAAGGACATAGACTCATTCAGACCAGCAAGCATGGGAAATCCCACCATGACATCCTTAAGGGCTTCAGAAAGACCCTTTCTGAAAATTGCCGCCAGGGCACACTCATTCCACTGAGTAAGCACAGACCACTTTCTAAACTTCTGACAGTACACCTCCGCTTCATCCTCACCCTGACACAAAGCCAGCAAGATTTTCTCTGCCTGATCCACTGAATTTGGTTCATCATAAAGCAATCCAAGCGCCAGAAAAAACGCATCTACATCACGCAATGCAGGATCTCCTGGCGCAAGGGAAAATGCCCAGTCTTGAGGGTCACCACGCAACAAAGAAATAATGATTTTTACTTGTTGAGCGGGGTCACCAGAGGAGCGGGGTTTCAAAGCTAGAAACAGTTTACAATTATTTTTGAAATTCAGGAACTTAGATCTATCCTCAGAAAACAAATCAGGAATTGGAATTCTAGGCTCTAACATCGGATTCTGAACCACAAAATCTTGAATGTTTTGTACCCTTGCAGTGAGATGATCCACACAAGAGGACAGACCTTGAATGTCCATATCTACACCTGTGTCCTGAACCACCCAGAGGTTTAGGGGAAAAGAAAGACAAAAAACACTGCAGAGAAAAAAAATGGTATCAGAACTTCTCTTATCCCTCTATTGAGAAGCATTAATAATTTGGGCCAGCTGTACTGTTATGGACCTGGTGGTTAGGAGCACCCGGAACGACCTGATGGTTAAACTCACACAGGACAAGCTCTGAGAAGTGGGAGCTCTGCTGACCGCAACCCCTAATCCTATCACACAACTAGAAATAGCCGTGGAGCGTACCTAACACGACCTAGACGCCTCTTCACAGCCTAAGAGCTAACTAGCCCTAAAGATAGAAAATAAAGCCTACCTTGCCTCAGAGAAATTCCCCAAAGGAAAAGGCAGCCCCCCACATATATTGACTGTGAGTTAAGATGAAAGTCACAAACACAGAAATAAAACAGGTTTTAGCAAAGGGAGGCCAGACTTACTAAACAGACTGAGGATAGGAAAGGTATCTTTGCGGTCAGCACAAAACCCTACAAAAAGACCACGCAGAGTGTGCAAAAAGACCTCCGCACCAACTCACGGTGCGGAGGTGCCACTCTGCATCCAAGAGCTTCCAGCTAGCAGGGCAAGATCATGATAGCCAGCTGGACAAGGAAACAATGAACAAATAAATAACTATCAGGGACTTAGCTTCTGCTGGAGTAGACAGGTCACCAGAAAATCCAAGAGCGAACTGAACCAGTACAAGAACATTGACAGCTGGCATGGAGTAACGATCTGAGTGGAGTTAAATAGAACAGCCAGCCAAAGAATAAACTACGTCACCTGTGGAAGGAACCTCAGAAGCAGCAGCTCCACTCACAGCCACCAGAGGGAGTCCATGGACAGAACTCGCCGAAGTACCATTCATGACCACAGGAGGGAGTTCGATAACAGAATTTACAACAGAGCGCCATTTGGAATGCAGACTTAGATGGATTGGTCTGCAGGCGTCACGTTGCATTTGCAAAGCCCCTGATGCACCTAAACAGTAGATACCCCCCAGAAGTGACACCATTTTAAAAACTAGACCCCCAAGGAACTTATCTAGATGTGTTTTGACAGCTTTGAACCCCCAAGTATTTCACTACAGTTTATAACGCAGAGTCGTGAAAATAAAAATTAATTTTTTTCCCACAAAAATGTTTTTTAGACCCCCAAATTTTTAATTTTCCAAGGGTAACAAGAGAAATTGGACCCCAATAGTTGTTGTCCAATTTGTCCTGAGTATGCTGATACCCCATATGTTGGGGTAAACTCCTGTTTGGGCGCACGGGAGAGCTCGGAAAGGAAGGACCACTGTTTCACTTTTTCAACGCAGAATTGGCTGGAATTGAGATCGGACGCCATGTCACGTTTGGAGAGCCCTGATGTGCTTAACAGTGGAAACCCCCAATTCTAACTGAAACCCTAACCCCAACACACCCCTAACCCTAATCCCAACCATAACCCTAACCACACCCCTAACCCTGACACACCCCTAACCCTAATCCCAACTGTAAATGTAACCCTAACCCTAACTTTAGCCCCAACCCTAACCCTAGCCCCAACCCTAGCCCCAACCCCAGCTCCAACCCTAACCCCAACCCTAGCTCCAACCCTAGCCTCAACCCTAACCTTAACCCTAACCCCAACCCTAAACCTAACCTTAGCCCTAACCCTAACCCTAGCCCTAACCCTAGCCCTAATGGGAAAATGGAAATAAATACATTTTTTTAATTTTTTTTATGTTTCCCTCACTAAGGGGGTGATGAAGAGGGGTTTGATTTACTTTTATAGCGCATTTTCTAGCTGATTTTTTTGATTGGCAGCCGTAACACACTAAAAGACACTTTTTATTGCAAAAAATATATTTTGCGTTACCACATTTTGAGACCTATAATTTTTCCATATTTTGGTCCACAGAGTCTTGTGAGGTCTTGTTTTTTGCAGGACGAGTTGACGTTTTTATTGGTAACATTTTCGGGCACGTGACATTTTTTGATCGCTTTTTATCCCGATTTTTGTGAGGCAGAATGACCAAACACCAGCTATTCATGAATTACTTTTGGGGGGGGGCGTTTATACCGTTCCGCATTTGCTAAAATGGATAAAGCAGTTTTATTCTTCAGGTCAGTACGTTTACAGCGATACCTCATTTATGTCTTTTTTTATGTTTTTGCGCTTTTTATACGATAAAAACTATTTTGTAGAAAAAATAATTATTTTTCCATCGCTTTATTCTGAGGACAGTAACTTTTTTATTTTTTCGCTGATGGTGTGGTATGGCAGCTCGTTGCGGGACAGGATGGCATTTTCAGCGGAGCCATGGTTATTTATATCCATCTTTTTGATCGCGTGTTATTCCACTTTTTGTTCGGCGGTATGATAATAAAGCGTTGTTTTTTGCCTCTTTTTTTTTTTTTTACTGCGTGCACTGAAGGGGTTAACTGGTGGGACAGTTTTATAGGTGGGGTCGTTATGGAGACGGCGATACTAAATATGTGTACTTTTATTTTTATTTTTATATAGATAAAGAAATGTATTTATGGGAACAATTTTTTTTTTTCTTAGGATTTTTTTTTTTTTTTTACACATCTAAAAAAATTTTTTTTTACTTTTTTACTTTGTCCCAGGGGGGGACATCACTGCATAGTGACAGATCGCTGATCTGACACTTTGCAGAGCACTGTGTCAGATCAGCGATCTGGCGTGCCCTGGTGCTTAGTTACCAGAGGCTGCTCTGAACCTGGAAGTACTCCCTAAAGGACCCAGAAGTAGCCCCGCGGCCATTTTGGATCCGGGGCCTGCAGGGAGGAGACGCTCAGTACAAGGTGAGCACATCGCCTTGTACCGATTGTCTCAGGGAAGCACGCAGGGAGCCCCCTCTCTGCTCGATGTCTTCCCTATACCGCCGCCACACTGCGATCATGTTTGGTTAATGTGCCGGGAGCAGTCCGTGACCGCTCCTGGCACAGAGTGCGGGATGTCAGCTGCGATAGTCAGCTGACACCCGGCCGCGATTGGCTGCGTTCCCCCTGTGAGCGCGGCCGATCGCGTTGGACTATTCCTTCCATGGGAATTAGGGCCCACCCCACATGGACGGAATAGTACGTCCAATGTCAGAAAAGGGTTAAAGAATTCATCTAAGGGTGTAGTGAGCATTTTGAACCCATAGGTGTGTGTCGCCCAGGAGACCGGGATACCCAGCACCGGACCAATGGAGTCTGTCTCTTGAGGGGGATGTCACGGGTGGCTTGACCCGGTGCTGTGGCCTCAGGCAATGCACAGTGTAAGGGGTATCGTGAGGGGACAGGCACTTACTTGATCAGCAGCAGGTTCTCCCAGCGGTGACGATACCGATCCTGGATAGATGGCTATTGTCCAAATGAAAGACTGAGGCACTGAAACGTTTAACCAGTTTACTTTAACATAAAAGGATTTACAACCAGTCCTGTCACCGGAGTCTGTATGGGAACTCTGAGTTACTTTGACCCTGCCGGGGTCTTCGCCTCTTATTGTGCGCAATTTCTGTGTGGCCCTGCTGCTGTATGTGAACTGGCTGCCGGCCCAATCTGTCCCCTCCGAGTCCTGGTTCGACGGGCAACCCGAGTCCTTTTATCGGTTTACCCCCTCTGGGAGTACCGCTGAACTCTGTGTCTGTTGCTGCGTCCGGCCCTAGTGAAGCTGATATCACCTCACGTCTTTCCGGTTGCTGTATTATATATAATAAATACAGCCACGGATCCGGTATCCGTCTTTGCGCCTGTTCTGGGTAGTGATTAATGCTACCCGGTTCTCACAATGTCCTTTTTCTCTATCCCTCTTCTCCTCAGGCCGGTGATTTAGGCCTGGTAACAGTCACAGGGCTGTTAGAGATTCAACTGTATGACCTCTCACTTTCAGCTCCTTGGCCCAACTGCCATTTCTTCTCTCAGACCAGAATGGATCAAGGGGAGTCTCTGGAGCTCCCCCTTCTGGCCGGAGGTGATAGTGCAGTCTTGCTATTTTAGTATTTGTACTTACTGTCAGTAACTATTTTTGTGGCAAATACCCCTAGGGGTGCCACATTCCCCCTTAGTTAAGAACAGTACTCCGGGACTGTGGGACAATAACATTTTGAAATAACAATTAATATGTACAGAGTCTTAAAAATGAAAAGTTACAAAAACCACTCAAGGAAACAAAAATAGAGTTCTGTAAAAAGTCACTTCAAATAGCGTCCATTAATACAGTTCTATCCTTGAAGGTATTAGGAAAGGCACTGTACTTAGTGTCCAGGAATTTAGTTCCATTTTTCCAACGGAGTTATCAATATAAAGTCTAAAGAAAGTTCAAAAAGAGCAAAAAGCAAAGTTCAAAAAGCAGTCTTTCCGGAGCTTTGATTTAGTGCCTCCGGGCTGATAAAAAGTTCAAGAATATGCAATAAGTTCATACAGACAAGTCTCTGTAGGCACTGGGCTTAAACGTTGCAGACTGATAACAATGACTATACTACATTTTCTGTTTAACTATATACGGCATAACATATATACAATTCACATTATGAGCTTTATAGTTGGTAATCTGCATACCTGGCCGGTAATTGACCCTGGGTACTACGCTGTGATCTACGTAATAGCGGTGTCTCTTCATGTGGTGTACTACTGTCTACTGCGGATGTAGTATCTGCCCGCTCTGCTAAAGATAATTCCACGACTATGGAGTTGGCAAGTCCACCGTGAATGGGATTACTCTTACCAGGAATCTGTTCTTCCTGGCCTGGAACCTCCTGTAGTACGGGGTCAGCCTCTTCCTGTCTTGGGACTTCTGGTATTGGGTTCGGTGTTGGGTAAAAGGCCACCATGGGAACCACTACTGCACCATGGTATGTTAGTAGGGTTTTGGGAAAGTCTCCTATACAGGTGTGATACATTTCCTCTTCTTTTTCCTTTACTGGTTGAACCTGTATGGGTTGAATAACTTCTGGTTCTGGCTGGACAACTTCTGGCTCTTTCAATGCTTCCGGACATAATTTAAGATTGTCTCTTGACACTAGTACAGATGTTAAGCCTCCGTTTTTGCTAATGAGACACATTTTAGGATTATCCACTCTTGTTGGTAAAACTGTGTAGGGTACGGCTTCCCACTGATTGTCCAGTTTATTGGTTCGACGATTTCTCTTGAGCACTTGGTCACCCGGTCTTAATGGGGTCGCTAGAGCATTCTGGTTGAAAGTTCGCTCTTGTCTTTCTCTAGTTTGCTGAAGGCTTCTTTCCACACTCTCTTGCACTTGGCGATACTGCTTTTGCCGTATGATATCCCAATTGGAGTCTTGAACTTCTGCGTCTGGTTTCAGAATTCCCATTTCTAGATCGATTGGTAATTGGCCGGGTCTTGCACGCATAAGGTAAGCTGGGGTGCAGTTGGTGGAGCTCACCGGGACATGATTATACAGATCCACCAAGTCAGGCAATTTCTCTGGCCATTGATTCCTTTCTGTCTCAGGTAAAGTCTTTAGTAGGTCTATTACAATATGGTTCATCTTCTCGCATAAGCCGTTTGTTTGTGGATGATAGGCCGTCGTCCGGATCTTTTTGCAACCATACATATTACAGAATTCTCTGAAGATCTCTGATTCAAAGGCTGTACCTTGGTCGGTGAGAACCTGTTCCGGATATCCATGGGGTCTACAAAAGTACGTTTGGAACGCTTTGGCTGCTGTTTTTGCTGTCAGATCTTTTACGGGTACTACTACCAAGAAACGTGAATAATGGTCCACGATGGTCAAGGCATAGACATAGCCGGACCGGCTTGGTGTCAACTTCACGTGGTCCATGGCTACAAGTTCAAGTGGTTGTTTGGTGATTATGGGCTGCAGTGGTGCTCTTTGGTTCTTTTGATCGTTTCTTCTGAGGTTGCACGGGCCACAATTTCTGCACCACTGTTCGATTGATTTTCTCATCCCGACCCAATAAAATCTTTCTCTTAGAAGTACTTCTAACTTTTTCCAACCGAAGTGACCAGCACCATTATGGTAAGCTTCGAGGACCATCTTCACATCTTGTTTAGGCACAATAATCTGCCAAACCAATTCATGTGTTTTCGGATTGGTGTATCTTCTACAGAGCTTCCCTTGATACAGGAACATTTTGCCTCTCTCTTTCCAGAGTTGATGCGTCTCTTCTGGGGCATCCTCATCGGGATATGCACTTTGCTCAGTCAACAGTTCCTTCACCAACTTCACAGCCGGATTGCTGTCTTGGGTGTCAGCCCATCTATGGTGTGCTAACGGATTAAAATTCACCTCTTGTTGTTTCTGATAGGTACTTGACTGATGATGTTTTGCCTTGGGACGATGGAAGGCTGGTAGTTCAATTTCTTCAAGCTCCCCCGTTTCCTCTTCTACATCTCTCAAGTGTGGCATCCGGGATAGGGCATCGGCATTTCCATTCTTGCGACCTGCTCGATACTTGATTATGAAGTTGTAATTAGATAACCGGGCTATCCATCGCTGTTCTAACGCACCTAATTTGGCTGTGTCCAGGTGGGTCAACGGATTGTTGTCAGTATAGACAATAAATTCTGCAGCGGCCAGATAGTGTTTGAAACGCTCCGTCACAGCCCAAACTACTGCCAGTAGTTCCAATTTGAAGGAGCTGTAATTTTCTGAATTTCTTTCAGTAGGCCGGAGCTTTCTACTTGCAAAGGCGATGACTTTCTCCCGACCTTCTTGCTTTTGTGACAGCACCGCTCCTAGTCCCACATTACTGGCATCGGTGTAGAGGATGAAAGGTTTATGGTAATCTGGGTATGCCAGAACCTCTTCTCCGGTTAGTGCCTTCTTTAGTTGTTCAAAGGAGTCTTCCCTTTCGTCGTTCCACTGAAAAGGAGGGTTTCGGTTTGAAGGTTTCTTCGTCTGCCCTACCAAGGTGTCTTGCAAGGGTGCTGCCAACTTGGTAAATCCTTTTATAAATCTGCGATAGTAACCCACCAATCCCAGGAATTGTCTCACTTCTTTTGCGCTGGTAGGTCTTGGCCAATCCCTTATGGCGCTTATTTTCTCGGGATCTGGTGCTACTCCCTCCGAACTCACGATGTGTCCCAGGTACTGTACCTTTGGCTTGAGAAGGTGACATTTGGATGGCTTGACTTTCATGCCATACCTGGATAAGGCTTCGAACACTTCTGCCAGGTCTATTAAGTGTTGTTCGTAAGTCTTTGAGTAGACGATCACATCATCTAGGTACAGGAGGACGGTCTCGAAGTTCTTGTGTCCGAGGCAGCATTCCATCAGCCGCTGGAAGGTACCGGATGCGTTGCAGAGTCCGAACGGCATGCGATTAAATTCACATAGACCCATTGGTGTGGTGAATGCCGTCTTTTCCTTATCTCTCTCAGCCACAGGGACTTGCCAATACCCGCTTGTTAAGTCTAAGGTGGAAAAATAATTAGCAGATTTCAAAGCAGTTAAGGACTCTTCTATCCTAGGCAAGGGGTAGGCGTCTTTATGGGTGATGTTATTAATCTTCCGGTAGTCTACGCACATTCTCATGGTTCCGTCCTTTCTTTTGACAATCACTAGAGGGGCCGCCCAGGGGCTACAGCTGTCTCTTATTACCCCGGCCTGTTTCATTTCCCTCAGCATATCTTTTGCACATTGATAGTGAGCGGGCGGTATGGGTCTATATCTTTCTTTTATTGGGGGATGGTCACCTGTGGGGATTGTGTGTTCTACCCCTTCTATCCGTCCGAAGTCCAATGGGTGTTTACTGAAGACTTGTTCATATTCCGTCACTAGCCTATACACCCCTTGTTTTTGATGGGTAGGTGTTGAATTTATGCCCACGTGTAGCTGTTGGCACCAATCCTCCATTTCTCCATCTGAGCCATTGCCTTCCAACTGACAGGTTGGTTCTAAGGGCTCAATGGTTGTGATGGCATTGTTGTCAACAGTATATAGCTTTGCCATTGTAGCATACCTTGGCAAAGTGACCTCTTCCTCTCCACAGTTCAAAAGTCGTACCGGCACTCGTCCCCGGTGTACCTCGACTATCCCTCGTGCTGTGAGTATAGTGGGCCTGCTGTCGGTGTACACTGGTTCTATTAAGGCTTGATAATCTCGTCCCTTAGTACCAATGGCTGCTCTACACCATACCAGCATTTCTGTTTTTGGTGGGATTACAATAGACGTTGGATCACTTACCCTCACACTGCCGATTTCTCCACCTGCAACTTCTACCTGTTGCCTTAACATCAATACTTTTATTTCCCTCCGGAGAACTCTCTGCTGGCAGGATTGGGCAGTTTCAGCAATTTGCTGTAAGACAGAAATGACTTCGGAAAAGCAGTTCTCTAACACATTCATTCCTATCAATACAGTTGGTTCACAGTTCCGCCGGTCATCATCAACAACAATTATACCCTGTTTCTTCAGTTCTACTTTACCAATCTTTATGGTCATCTCCCTGAATCCTAGTTTCGGTACCAACTTACCATTACTGGCCCATATATCTAGTTCAACATCAGAGGGCCCTTTATGTTGTGAATTCTGTGGCTGAGTTCACTTCTGTGGTCACAAGTGGTATTGCAGTCTCTGGGCTTCCTCCCTCAGGTGTTTTGGTGAGCTCGTTGGCTGCCTTGCTATTTAGCTCCACCTGAGTCTGTCTTCCTTGCTCCTTGTCAATGTTCCAGTGTTGGATCTGAGCTACTGCATCTTTCCTTGGGCCTGCTGCTCTGCTAGATAAGTGCTTCTAGTTTGTTTTCTGTTTTTTCTGTCCAGCTTGCTATTAACTTTTGCTGGAAGCTCTGAGAAGCAAAGGGGTGCACCGCCATGCTGTTAGTTCGGCACGGTGGGTCTTTTTGCCCCTTTGCGTGGTTTTCGTTTTAGGGTTTTTTGTAGACTGCATAGTTCTCTTTGCTATCCTCGCTCTGTCTAGAATATCGGGCCTCACTTTGCTGAATCTATTTCATTCCTACGTTTGTCTTTTCATCTTGCTAACAGTCATTATATGTGGGGGGCTGCCTATTCCTTTGGGGTATTTCTCTGAGGTAAGTCAGGCTTGTATTTCTATCTTCAGGCTAGTCAGCTCCTCAGGCAGTGCCGAGTTGCATAGGTAGTTGATAGGCGCAATCCACTGCTGCTTATAGTTGTGTGAGGATAGATCAGGTACTGCAGTCTACAGAGATTCCACGTCTCAGAGCTCGTCCTATTGTTTTTGGTTATTGCCAGATCTCTGTATGTGCGCTGATTACTGCACGCTGTGTTGCCTGATTGCCTGCCATAACAGTACAAGGAGCCCTCCAATGATTTCCAATAGAGGGAAAAAAGAAATCCTGACATCATTTTTTTTTCTTAGCTCTGTCTTCAGTCTTTTTTTTCCCCTAGACATTAGAGTGCTTCAGGACACAGCTGTGGACATGGATATTCAGGCTCTGTGCTCCTCAATGGATAATCTCGTTGTAAATGTACAAAAGATTCAAGATACTATTGATCAGAAATCGATGCTAGAACCAAGAATTCCGATTCCTGATTTGTTTTTTGGTGACAGAACTAAGTTCCTGAGCTTCAGAAATAATTGTAAGCTATTTTTGGCCTTGAAACCTCATTCTTCTGGTAATCCTATTCAACAGGTTTTGATTATTATTTCTTTTTTGCGCGGCGACCCACAGGACTGGGCGTTTTCTCTTGCACCAGGAGATTCTGCATTGAGTAATGTTGATGCATTTTTCCAGGCGCTGGGATTGCTTTACGATGAGCCTAATTCAGTGGATCAAGCTGAGAAAAATCTGCTGGCTTTATGCCAGGGTCAGGATGATGTAGAAGTATATTGTCAGAAATTTAGGAAATGGTCAGTACTCACTCTGTGGAATGAATCTGCACTAGCGGCTTTGTTCAGAAAGGGTCTCTCTGAAGCTCTTAAGGATGTAATGGTGGGATTTCCTATGCCTGCTGGTTTGAATGAGTCTATGTCCTTGGCCATTCAGATCGGTCGTCGCTTGCGCGAGCGTAAATCTGTGCACCATCTGGCGGTATTGTCTGAGAGTAAGCCTGAGCCTATGCAGTGCGACAGGACTATGACTAAAGTAGAACGGCACGAACACAGACGTCTGAACAGACTGTGTTTCTATTGTGGTGATTCTACTCATGCTATTTCTAATTGTCCTAAACGCACTAGGCGGTTCGATAGCTCTGCCGTTATTGGTACTGTACAGTCCAAATTCCTTTTGTCCATTACCTTAATGTGCTCTTTGTCATCATATTCTGTCATGGCGTTTGTGGATTCAGGCGCTGCCCTGAATCTGATGGATTTGGATTATGCTAAACGTTGTGGATTTTTCTTGGAGCCTTTGCGGTGTCCTATTCCGTTGAGAGGAATTGATGCTACACCTTTGGCCAAGAATAAGCCTCAGTACTGGGCCCAGCTGACCATGTGCATGGCTCCTGCACATCAGGAAGTTATTCGCTTTTTGGTACTGCATAATTTGCATGATGTGGTCGTGTTGGGGTTGCCATGGCTACAAACCCATAATCCAGTATTGGATTGGAACTCTATGTCGGTAACCAGCTGGGGTTGTCAGGGAGTACATGGTGATGTTCCATTTTTGTCTATTTCGTCATCCATTCCTTCTGACATCCCAGAGTTCTTGTCGGACTTTCAGGATGTATTTGAAGAGTCCAAGTCTGATGCCCTACCTCCGCATAGGAATTGTGATTGTGCTATCGATTTGATTCCTGGTAGTAAATTCCCTAAGGGTCGTTTATTTAATTTGTCCGTACCTGAACACACCGCTATGCGCAGTTATGTGAAGGAGTCCCTGGAGAAGGGACATATTCGCCCATCGTCGTCACCATTGGGAGCAGGGTTCTTTTTTGTAGCCAAGAAGGATGGTTCGCTAAGACCGTGTATTGATTACCGCCTTCTTAATAAGATCACTGTTAAGTTTCAGTATCCCTTGCCATTGATTTCTGACTTGTTTGCTCGGATTAAGGGGGCTAGTTGGTTTACTAAGATTGATCTTCGTGGTGCGTATAATCTGGTGAGAATCAGGCAGGGAGATGAATGGAAAACGGCATTTAATACGCCCGAGGGTCATTTTGAGTATCTGGTGATGCCGTTCGGACTTGCCAATGCTCCATCTGTTTTTCAGTCTTTTATGCATGACATTTTCCGTGAGTATCTGGATAAATTCTTGATTGTTTACTTGGATGACATTTTGATCTTCTCAGATGATTGGGAGTCTCATGTGAAGCAAGTCAGAATGGTTTTCCAGGTACTGCGTGCTAATTCCTTGTTCGTGAAGGGATCAAAGTGTCTCTTCGGTGTGCAGAAAGTTTCATTTTTGGGGTTCATCTTTTCCCCTTCTACTATCGAGATGGATCCGGTTAAGGTTCAGGCCATCCAGGATTGGACTCAGCCGACATCTCTAAAAAGTCTGCAGAAATTCCTGGGCTTTGCTAATTTTTATCGTCGCTTCATCTGTAATTTTTCTAGCATTGCCAGACCATTGACCGATTTGACCAAGAAGGGTGCTGATTTGGTTAATTGGTCTTCTGCTGCCGTGGAAGCTTTTCAGGAGTTGAAGCGTCGTTTTTGCTGTGCCCCTGTGTTGTGTCAACCTGATGTTTCTCTTCCGTTCCAGGTCGAGGTTGATGCTTCTGAGATTGGTGCAGGGGCGGTTTTGTCACAGAGAGGTTCTGGTTGCTCAGTGTTCAAACCATGTGCTTTCTTTTCCAGGAAATTTTCTGCTGCTGAGCGTAATTATGATGTGGGCAACCGAGAGTTGCTGGCCATGAAGTGGGCATTCGAGGAGTGGCGTCATTGGCTTGAGGGTGCTAAGCATCGCGTGGTGGTTTTGACTGATCATAAGAACCTTACTTATCTTGAGTCTGCCAAGCGCTTGAATCCTAGACAGGCCCGTTGGTCGTTATTTTTTGCTCGTTTTGATTTTGTGATTTCATACCTTCCGGGCTCTAAAAATGTGAAGGCGGATGCTCTGTCTAGGAGATTTGTGCCCGACTCTCCGGGGTTATCTGAGCCGGCGAGTATCCTCAAGGAAGGAGTCATTGTGTCTGCCATCTCCCCTGATTTGCGGAGAGTGTTGCAGAAATTTCAGGCTAATAAACCTGATCGTTGTCCGGCCGAGAAACTGTTCGTCCCTGATAGGTGGACTAGTAAAGTTATCTCTGAACTTCATTGTTCGGTGCTGGCCGGTCATCCAGGAATCTTTGGTACCAGGGAGTTGGTTGCTAGATCCTTCTGGTGGCCATCTCTGTCACGGGATGTGCGTGCTTTTGTGCAGTCCTGTGGAATTTGTGCTAGGGCTAAGCCCTGCTGTTCACGTGCCAGTGGGTTGCTTTTGCCCTTGCCGGTCCCGAAGAGGCCTTGGACACATATTTCGATGGATTTCATTTCTGACCTTCCCGTTTCTCAAAAAATGTCGGTCATTTGGGTGGTCTGTGATCGCTTTTCTAAAATGGTCCATCTGGTGCCCTTGGTTAAATTGCCTTCCTCCTCTGATTTGGTGCCTTTGTTCTTCCAGCATGTGGTTCGTTTACATGGCATTCCTGAGAATATTGTTTCTGACAGAGGTTCCCAGTTTGTCTCGAGGTTCTGGCGAGCCTTTTGTGGTAGGATGGGCATTGACCTATCTTTTTCCTCGGCCTTCCATCCTCAGACTAATGGCCAGACCGAACGAACCAATCAGACCTTGGAAACATATCTGAGATGTTTTGTTTCTGCAGACCAGGATGATTGGGTGTCCTTTTTGCCGTTGGCTGAGTTCGCCCTTAATAATCGGGCCAGCTCGGCTACCTTGGTCTCTCCATTTTTCTGCAATTCTGGGTTCCATCCTCGTTTCTCTTCAGGACAGGTTGAGTCTTCGGACTGTCCTGGTGTGGATTATGTGGTGGACAGGTTGCAGCAGATCTGGACTCAGGTAGTGGACAATTTGACCTTGTCCCAGGAGAAGGCTCAGCTTTTCGCTAATCGCAGACGCCGTGTGGGACCCCGACTTCGTGTTGGGGATCTGGTTTGGTTATCTTCTCGTCATATTCCTATGAAGGTTTCCTCTCCTAAATTTAAACCTCGTTTTATTGGTCCGTATAGGATTTCTGAGATTCTCAATCCGGTGTCTTTTCGTCTGACCCTCCCAGACTCCTTTTCCATACATAATGTATTCCATAGGTCGTTGTTGAGGAGATACGTGGCACCTATGGTTCCATCTGTGGAGCCTCCTGCCCCTGTTTTGGTGGAGGGGGAATTGGAGTATATTGTGGAGAAGATTTTGGATTCTCGTGTCTCTAGACGGAAACTCCAGTATCTGGTCAAATGGAAGGGTTATGCTCAGGAAGATAATTCCTGGGTTTTTGCCTCTGATGTCCATGCCCCAGATCTTGTTCGTGCCTTTCATGTGGCTCATCCTGGTCGGCCTGGGGGTTCTGGTGAGGGTTCGGTGACCCCTCCTCAAGGGGGGGGTACTGTTGTGAATTCTGTGGCTGAGTTCACTTCTGTGGTCACAAGTGGTATTGCAGTCTCTGGGCTTCCTCCCTCAGGTGTTTTGGTGAGCTCGTTGGCTGCCTTGCTATTTAGCTCCACCTGAGTCTGTCTTCCTTGCTCCTTGTCAATGTTCCAGTGTTGGATCTGAGCTACTGCATCTTTCCTTGGGCCTGCTGCTCTGCTAGATAAGTGCTTCTAGTTTGTTTTCTGTTTTTTCTGTCCAGCTTGCTATTAACTTTTGCTGGAAGCTCTGAGAAGCAAAGGGGTGCACCGCCGTGCTGTTAGTTCGGCACGGTGGGTCTTTTTGCCCCTTTGCGTGGTTTTCGTTTTAGGGTTTTTTGTAGACTGCATAGTTCTCTTTGCTATCCTCGCTCTGTCTAGAATATCGGGCCTCACTTTGCTGAATCTATTTCATTCCTACGTTTGTCTTTTCATCTTGCTAACAGTCATTATATGTGGGGGGCTGCCTATTCCTTTGGGGTATTTCTCTGAGGTAAGTCAGGCTTGTATTTCTATCTTCAGGCTAGTCAGCTCCTCAGGCAGTGCCGAGTTGCATAGGTAGTTGATAGGCGCAATCCACTGCTGCTTATAGTTGTGTGAGGATAGATCAGGTACTGCAGTCTACAGAGATTCCACGTCTCAGAGCTCGTCCTATTGTTTTTGGTTATTGCCAGATCTCTGTATGTGCGCTGATTACTGCACGCTGTGTTGCCTGATTGCCTGCCATAACACCTTTATCAATATCTGCATCAGCCCAGTACCTCTTATAAAGGATATACGGTATAGATGAAATCTGGGAACCTGTGTCCAGCAAAGCGTTGAGGGGAATTCCGTCCAGCACGATAGGGATAATGGGTCGTCCTCCGATGTACCTGTCGTGCCAGGGTGTTGGGCCTTGAAAGTTCATTCCTGCGAAGCGGCCCGCATTCCCAGGGGATTCCCGTTTAAATCACAATCTCGTGCAAAGTGGCCCGGCTGCTGGCAACGGCGGCAAATGGGCTGTCCATGGGCTGTCTTGTTTCACAGAATTTTATAAGATTGAGATGTGGAAATATGACATTTTAGTAGAAGAAATTAAATTTTTGTATTTGCTGCAAATTTGTCAGGTACAAAAGGGTTAATAGGTGAAATTAGGCCCCGCAATTTATTGCACAATTTCTCCCGAAGGCGGTGCTGTCCCATATGTTTTCAGAAATTACTGTTGGGCCACACATCAGGGCTGAGCAGGAAAGAGCGCTATTTGGCTTTTGGAGCACAGATTTAGTGTGTACCGTAATTTGTGGATGATATTTGTGGAGCCCCTAAAGCGCTACAACATCAGAAAAATCGCAAAAGTGACCCCATTGTAAAAATTGCACCTCTCAATGAATTATTCTACTGCTGCAGTGACTACAGTTATATGAAAACAGCCCATGATGCCACTCTTCAGAGGAGATTCAAACAGGAGAACAACTTGCAAGAGCTTTTCTCATGATTGCATACACCTGGCTATGAAGTTCAAAGCTCAATGAGGTTAGAAAACCAAAAAAAGTGCTTTAGTAAGTCAGTAAAAAGTAGGTAGGAGTATTTCAAACAAGAAAATGATAAGGGTGCCCAAACTTATGCACCTGTCAAATTTTGTTTGAATGCAGATTGCACATTTTCTGTTAGTACAATAAACCTCATTTCAAGGCAGAAACATTACTGTGTCCAACAGTTATTAGATATATGAAACGGAAATAGATGTGCAAAAAAAACAATTTTTATAAAACATTAAGCTTAAGATTAATAGGGGTGCCCAAACGTTTTCATATAACTGTATATTGTACCATCCATGCTGGGCATTTTTTCCAGAGAATTGCAAATATGCCAGTTTAGTGCCCATACATTGTGTCCCCATAAAGTGTAGAGCTCCCAAACATTGTAGCGCCCCCATACATTGTTCCCAACTTGCGATACTGGTGATACGCAACCCATAAATAGTTAATTGCTTTGTCTCCGCTACAATAATGCCAAATATGTGGCCGCTTACTGTGGTTTAGGCACAGTGGGGCTTGGGAAGGGGCGAATTTGAATTTGGGAGCACAGGATTCACTGGATTTTATTTGAGGGGCAGGAGCCATGTCACTTTTCCAGAGACTTTGTTCTACCAGTAACGTGTAAACCTCTATATTTCCAGTGACAGGTGACAGACCTGAGTGGGGGCTGGTTTTCTGAGAGATAAATTAGGGTTTTTATTGAAAAAATGTTAGGGTACATTATATTTTTCAATCGCTTCCAGAATAAGGCGGGAACACATTCTTGTGTTCTATGCTGAGCACTTACAATGGGGTTTCCGTGTAAATCCCACAAAAATGAGATACAGACGAAATCCCCAATGTAACCACTCACCATAATAAGGCAGATAGAGACACTTTGTACTCTGTTTCGCGTTTGCTCCGCTCAGGCCCGGATTTAGGGGGGCCCAAGGGGCCCGGGCCCTGGGCCACCCACCAAGAGGGGGCCTCCCACCAATATAAGAATAAATATCTCAAAACATGTAAAATACACGTCTCTTTGCTGTGAACCATTTCTAATGATAAGGAACATTGAACAAAAGAGAAACTATTGAAAGTGTAGGGACCTGGCTACGGTCCTACATCTCAGTGGCTGGCGCAGAGCGGCAGAGTCATGGCACCTGACCTGCGTCAGCATCCACTGACCTGCCTAGCCTAGCCAGACTTCCAGGACCCTCCCTGTACCTAATGCTTAGCTTATGGCATGCGGCAGCCTTCTCCAATCCCAACAGAAGCTTCTAGGCCCTTCAGCTATCAGATTAGATCAGATGAGAGTTTGTTCAGCTACCTTCGAAGAAGGAGGCGGAGCCTCGATGTCGGCGTGAGAAGAGGGTTCTCCACAGCGGAGCACGGTAGGACTTCACTCTGGATCTTCAGTCACTAAGATCCAGAGGTGAAGTGGTTCAGTTTTCACAGTGTCGTGGTGGGTGAGTATGATCTCTGTCTGTATGTGTGTCTGTCTGTGTATCTTTCTTGCAGCTCCTGTCCTACACAGGATATACTGTATGTACAGGTCCACACTATATCCTGCATTACAGTGTGTCTGTGTATGCTGTACGTATATAGTGTGGACCTGTTTACAGTATAGTGCTATGTATACACTTTATACAGCCCCTCAGCCTCTATTCTATATACAGCCAGCACAGCAACAGCCTCTGATATATACAGGTAAACAGCCTCTGATATATACAGCCCGGCAGCATCTTCTAATATATACAGCCCAGCAGCAGCTTCTAATATATACAGCCCAGCAGCAGCCCCTTATATATATATACAGCCCAGCGGTGTGAAGCAGAAGGACTGTTAAGACAAATGAATCAGCTTGAAATTGGTATTAACACTACTTTCTGGAATAATATCCTGCAAAGAACAGATGCTACTAGTAAAAATCTACAACATGCAGAACTTGGACTAAGCACTGCTGTGGCGTCACTGACCAGCTTAAAAAACTATGTTGCATCAAAGCGTAACTCCTTCAAAATTTATGAGAAGCAAGGCGAAGAGCTGTCTGGTTCATCTGAGTGTGTTCAGCCGAAAGCTCGACACAGGCCCCGAAAGGTGTGTCTCAATCCATTGGATTATGGCATACGGAAGAAGTACAACTCAGCCCTTCAGAAAAATACAGAACAGAAACTTTCTAGCCGATCATTGATCAGTTTATCGCTTCTCTTGACCAACGTCTTCAAGCATCTAAAGATATATTAAGCAAATTTAGCTTTTTTAGCCATCTGAAAGAACTGTCTTCAGATGAGCTTAAGGCCACAGAAGAGCAACTCGTCAGGCCTTATTCAGATGACTTGGACATTACATTTATCGATGAACTGTGTCAGTTTGTAACATTTGCCAATTTATTTACAGACAAGGAGCCAAAAGATATCAGCACTGAACTTTTCAAGTACAAGCCTATCATGGAAAAGGGTGTGCAGGACACTTTCCCAAATATTGAGATAGCTCTAGGGATATATCTAATTTTGATGGTAACAAACTGCAGTGGTGAGCGTTCCTTCTCAAAACTCAAATTAGCTGAAAACCGATTAAGGACAGCCATGAAGCAGGAACAACTTGTAAATTTGGCTATCATGAGCATCAAATTGGATTTTAGTGACATTATTAATGATTTTGCTGCACGAAAATCAAGGAAAGTGCTTGGATTGAAAAAAATTAATGATTTTACCTGAATTACTCTGCGTAAATGATTTTTGTAAATAAAATTGCGCTCGTTTCATTTTCTGTTTTTGTATTACATATTGCAACACCTTGAAAAATGGGCCTAACTCCAAAATGGGCCCCAGGCCACCCACCTTTTAAATCCGGCCCTGGCTCCGGTGATTTCTATGTTTTTTGTTGTGCACAGATCTGTGGTCGCCCACACTTGTGGACTAAAAAGCTGCGTAAAATGATGAGGCATCGCTGGAACAGAGATCAGTCCAGAGTGACTCCATCTGCGGATCTGCCTCATAAGTGAATGGTTCTGTCTGAACCACGGTTTTGGGGACATTTACACGGAAACCCCAACGTAAGCGCTCAGCAGAGACAGCAGGATATTCCAATTTTCCGAGGTAGAATGAACAAATAGAGTAGTAGTAGTAGTAGTAGTAGTACAAGAATAGATCTTATTTTTATTTTTGCGTGGTTAATCGTGTGGTATAAGTGGTAGCGCAAATTTATTCTTCGGACCTGTACGATACAGCGATACCAGATTTACAAATTTTGTTTAGGTTCTGCTGCTATCACAGTAAAAATGCTTCTTTATAAAAAGTATTTTTTTCTTTGTTTTTCGTTATATTTTACAAGCTGTAGCTTTTTTATTTTTAGTCACTTTTTGGGTACATAATATTTTTTGATTGCTTATTATTCAGATTTTTCAGACACAGAATTAACAAAAACCAGCAATTCAGTTTTTTTTTTTCGTCATTAACCATGTGATAAAAGCGATAAGACTTATTTTTCTGTCAGGTCGGTATGATTACAACGATACCAGGTTTATATACTGTATATACTCGTGTATAAGCCGAGTTTTTCAGCACATTTTTTTGTGCTGAAAACGTCCCCCTCGACTTCTAAACGAGTCACGGTACAGAAAGCGATGGGGGTGGGAGGGAGGGCGGCGGAGCAGCGGGTACCAAGAGCCAGCGCACACATCATACTCACCTACCTGCGCGCCCTCGGTGCTGGTACTGCTTCTCGTTCCGGCCGCTGGTGCCTGCAGCTCTTCCTATGCTCGGGGGTCACGTGGTACCGCTCATTAAGGTGATGAATATGGATGCGTCTCCACTCCCATAGGGACCATCACGTGACCGCTGAGCAGAGGAAGAGCTGCAGGCACCAGCGGCCGGAACGAGATGCAGTGCCAGCACCCAGGGCGTGCAGGTAGGTAAGTATGATGGTTTTTTTACAATAGGAAACATGCACACAGGGATAGGGAATAAAGAGGCATGCAAACAAGGACGGAACTGGGAGGCATGCATACGGGGACTGAACGGGGGAGGCATGCATACAGGCAGTAGCGTAGCTACCCGGGGTGCAGAGAGGGCCATCGCTCCGGGCCCTGCGCAGCCCACCCGGAGCTACACTACTGTAACTGTATAGGCATGTGTATAGCACGCTAATACAGTTACATTCTGCGGAAGAGCAGGGAGAATCGATCTCCCTGCTCTGCCGCTATGGGGCCCCTGAGTAGACAGGGGGCCAGAGACAGCAGTGGGCCCCCCGCCTGTCACAGCTGGTTCAACTGTATTAGCTACATGCCGATACAGCTGACCACATTGATAAGAGAAGGAGCGTTACGCTCCTTCTCCCATCATCCCCCTGTCAGCATCTGATGTCATCGATGCCGACACTGACAGGGGTCACGATGATGTCACTACCTGGTGCCCACTGTCAAGAGATGTGCGGGCGCTCAGAGCAGCGGAGGAACCAGGAAGAAGAGAGGTGTTTATTTATTTTATGGGGGCTGCCTTATCCTACAGAGTCTGCCTATGGGGGGCTGCCTTGTGCTATAGAGTCTGCCTATGGGGGGTGCCTTATACACAGAGTCTGCCTATGGGGGTCTGCCTTATTACAGAGTCTGCCTATAGGGGGATTGCCTTATTATGGAGTCTGCCTATGGGGGCTGCCTTATACTACCGAGTCTGCCTCTGGGGGGATGCCTTATGCTACAGAGTCTGCTATGGGAGCATTCTTATACTACAGAGTCTGCCTATGGGGGCTTCCTTATACTCCAGAGTCTGCCTATGGGGGCTGCCTTATTACGGAGTCTGCCTATGGGGGGGTGCCTTATACACAGAGTCTGCCTATGGGGGGCTGCCTCATTACAGAGTCTGCCTATGAGAGCTTCCTTATACTACAGAGTCTGCCTATGGGGGGGCTGCCTTATCCTACAGAGTCTGCCTCTGGGGATGCCTTATTACAGAGTCAGCCTATGGGGAGCTTCCATTAAACTACAGAGTCTGCCTATGGGGGGGCTGCCTTATACTACAGAGTCTGCCTCTGGGAGGATGCCTTATTACAGAGTCTGCCTATGGGGGGCTGCCTAATGCCACAGAGTTTACCTATGGGGTCTGCATTATTATAGAGTCTGCCTATGGGGACATGCCTTATTACAGAGTTTTCCTATGGAGGCTGCCTTATACTACAGAGTCTGCCTATGGGGGCTGCCTTATATTACAGAGTCTGCCTATGGGGGCTGCCTTATTATAGAGTCTGCCTATGAGGGGATTGGTCTGCCTATGGGGGGAGGCCTTATACTACAGAGTCTGCCTCTGGGGGGATGGCTTATTACAGAGTTTGCCTATGGGGGCTGCCTTATACTACAGAGTCTGCCTATGAGGGCTGCCTTATTACAGAGTCTGTCTATGGGGGGCTGCCTTATGCTAGAAAAAAATGAAGAAAAAAATGAAGATGGAGCGCACTTACCCAGGTAAAAACGTCACAGTTTATTCGGACATACAGCAAAACCAACAGGGAGGGGTGTGGATCAAAGACGGACGACGGCCGTTTCGTGCCCACGGCACTTCAACGGGTCCTAACTAAAAGGACAAACAAAAGCCATCAATTCAATTATTGTTTTTATTTTCTAGTTTTTGGTCAGTTCACAGCCGGGTAAAAATGTTAAGACAGATTTGTTCATCAGGCTGGTACAATTACAGTGATGCCAGATTTATACAATTTTTTTATACTTTGCTAATTTTACACACATTAAAAACAAAATTTAACAAAAACGATTTTATTTTTACATAGTCATATTCTGAGAGCTGTAACTTTTTAATTTTTTTTGCTGAATGAGCCATATTAGTGCTTGTTTTTTGCGAGACAGTTTGGCGTTTTCATTTATACATTTATATATTTATTATATATTTATTTTTTGCATATAACTTTTTGATCTCTTTATATTCAATTATTCAGTATGATGAAAAAGTGACATTTTTGGCATTTATTTTTTACTGTGTTCGCCATATGCAATATACAACATGCCAGTTTTACAGAGTGGGTCGTTCCCAATGCGACGATACCAATTATGTGTACATTTTTTATTTATTTTTGTTTATCACAAACACTGCATTTTGAGTGGCGATATGGGTTTTCGTGATTTGTGTGCTCTTTTTTGTTTATTTTTTTTACTTTTTTACATGCTTTATTGTACTTTTTTTTACTTTTTTACTTAGTCCCACTGTGGAACATACAGCTCTGGCAGAAAATTAAGAGACCACTACAAAATTTTCAGTTTGTCTGATTTTTCTCTTTATAGGTATATTTTTGAGTAAAAATGTAAATTGTTCTTTTACTCTATTAACTACTGACAACATGGCTCAGAATTTCCAAGCAATAAATTTTGTATTTTTTTTCTGACAAAGAAAAATGGCAAAAATAAAAAAAAACTGTGCTTTCAGTACATCTCTGACCTTTCCCGGCACCTGTGCACTGCAGTACTTTGCTCTGCCCTCAACAGGGCAGAGAAAGTACGCCTGCGCAGGAGCCGCAGCAGGAAGACAAGAACAGGACATCATCGCATGAAGATGGGAGGCACCGGACCCAGACCGGACCGCAGCGGGACCGCCCCTAGGTGAGTATAATATAACCTGTTTTTCTTACCTTTCGGGATACATCGGTGGCTTATCTACAGCATTACGGAATGCTGTAGATAAGCCCCTGATACCAGTGGCCTTAGTTTATAGGCCATTTTTGGGGTGACAGATTCCCTTTAATCCAGGTCTGGGAGTAGATACCTCAGGAGAACATGTGCCGCCTCATCAGGAGCATGCCCAGGCGTTGTAGGGAGGTCATACAGGCACGTGGAGCCCACACACTGCTGAGCATCATTTCCTTGTCTTGAGGCATTTCAACTGAAGTAGAATCAGCCTGTAATTTGATTTTCTACTTTGATATTCAGTACCATTCAAAATCCAGACTTCCATCAGATATTAATTTTGATTTACAGAGATCATTTTTATGTTTTATTGTTCTCAACACATTCCACTGTGTAATGGATAAAGATTTACAACTGGAATATTTCCTTCAGTGATATTTAGGATGCAGCACTAACTGCAGCACAGTTCCCTTTATTTTTTTGAGCAGTGTACTTCCTGATGGATGCCCGTCTGCGGGGTGACTGCGAAATATTGCACCTGATGAGGAGGGGGACCGTATAATGTAACCTTAGCAACAGAGCTTTAATGACAGATATCAAATTTATTTCTCCAGAACCCATGCCCCCTTGAAATCAAATTAATTGCTTGAAGATGGAGCTTGCGCAGCCCTCTGTAGAGAATCCGAAACCACACAAGCCTGGCTTGCCTATGGCACAACTCACTGGCCAACTCATGGATCTCCCGCCTTTTGCAATGTTGAGATGACCTGCCTGAGTGCAGCAGCTTCAGGAACTATCCAATGATGACGGCGAACGCCAACGGTAAGAGCTTGAATGGCGAGAACACCTTCTGCTTCTGGATGATCTTGAAGGATAGCGGAAATGATGCTGCAGCACCCCAGGGTCCTGGTCGTTTCAGTAATGTCATTCTTCCACCAGGGGGAGTGATGTTACGTCTGAAGGCAATAAAGGAGATCTCTTTGCCAGGTATCACAAACCACACACCACACTTCACACTCCTGTCCACCAGGGGGAGCTATGCTCCTTTTTAGTAGCGCACTCTTCACAATTAGGTGAAACTGGTGGTCTGTATAGGAAGTTAGGCAGAAGCGAGCTGGGCTTCACCTAGTGAGCTGCTATCTGAGATCCACTCAGGTAGTGGGTCCCTGGCAGAGGTGGGATCCTGTCAGAGGCCTAGACAGAAGGCCACGGAGCTGCGCCTGTCCCACGTGTGGCAGCATCCTAAGAAAGACATTGAAGGAGAATTGTATTGCAGAGAGTGAGAAACGAAGTCAAAGCAAAAGGAGAGGAAACCAGAAGGAGTTCTGCCCTGTAAAAGGCTGCCTCCTTTCTGAGGCGCAGGATCCGGTAGCCGGAACACCGAGGGAGTCATCGTCTCCAAGCCTGGCTCCAGAGACCGGCAGGACAGCTAATTCCATATTAGTTGCCCGACCTTTACCCAGGAGGCACGGTGGCAACTGTGGGGGCCGGGGCGTGCTAGAGTCCCTGTAAAAAGCCTCAGGCCATCAGTCATACGAGTTGTTCCTATCCATCTGGGGGACAGAGAGAAAGACATAACACCAGCATCAGTTGTGAGGACCTTATGAGAAGCTTAGCAGTAAGGTACTACAACATCCTGCATGCTGTGTGTTAGGGAGGGCTGATGAGTTCTCAAAAGCTCACTGCACTGGCAGTTTCCTCTTTTCACACCACTGGGTAGCTGCAGGGGAGCTAGGGCTGAGACGCTACGGTGGGCAGGGACACCGGGCTGACTGTTGGCCGCATGCACTAACCTACACACTTACCTACGCACTAGTTGAAGTATGGGGATCCGGAACACAGAGCTCTATAAGCAGGCTAGGAATGAAATCCTCTATCTGCATGTCTGCCTGCAGGTCAGCCGTCATCACTTTGTTGGCCATCAGTATGCAAGTGTGACATGCTCCACGCTCATTCGGCAGGTACCAGAGAACTGACTACAAAAAAAGCATGAGCGGGAGTTTATAATAGTGTGTACTGTACCACTTTCAAATGAACCAGCAGAAGGGTGGGGGGGATAACTTGGCATAGCAAAAAAAATTCTATAGCCCAGAGGGAGGGGAAGGAGTGCAATGTTAGGAAAACACCCCTCTGAGACTAGTGTGCACAGTTCTAATAACTAACCCTCACAATATCAACCATGAGGAAAAAGCAGGATGCGCTAATGTAAGGAAGGGAGGGGAAAAGGGAGAAAAAGGCATATCGCTTGACATTATGCAGTGCCTCAGCAGTCAAGGTCCCCTTTCCAATGCAGTTTGTGGTCCATAGAACCCCCCCATGTCCATCCCCTTTGATAAAACAAGCACGCGAAACGCGCATCAGGGGTTCGGGGGAAGGCTGTTGTAAGCCCGGACCTACGATGAGTAAGCATTTAACTCACTACAGCAGTATATGTTTGAGCAGCAGATGGGTGCACTTCATAAATTCCGTATAATTACTATTTTGTGATGTCTCTTGAGTACTTTTTTCTTGAGCACTCTAATGTGTTTGCATATTTTTCTCTGCTTGCCCAAGCCTCATGCTAGACCTGCAGCCTCTCCTCAGTATACTGGCATGTTTCCTCCTTTCCCTTACTGATTTTTGCATAATGTCTCATTGTGGTTTTGTCTGAAATTGATGTTGTTCAATGTACAAATAAAGGATATTTTGGTATTTTAATATATAGTGGTCCTTGCTGCTCTCTTCTTGTTGTTCATGGTATTGTTGGAGTGCTCCACTTTCGTAGTTTCATGATTATTATTGGGGGAGCTTAACTTTATCATGCTCCCAGGCTTTATATTTATAACGTGCTTTCGGATTATTGTATCTAAGTGTTTATTTATACCTGGGACAATATTGTACGTGCAGCGATTACATCCCTACCAATCACTTGTTTTTCTATTTTATCTTTTATTTAGGGAGTGATTGCTAAGATAGCAGCTACTTATAAGAAGCACAAGAAAGCTGTGCTGATCCATTTGTGTGAGGAGTGAGTTCTCGATGCGTCAAACAAAACCAAAGAGATGTTGATCTCTGCCTTGGTTGAGGATGATGCCAGGCACAAACACGATGTGGCCCCAGAACTCGGGACCAATGGAGCACATGGATGCCCAATTGTAGATCCTGTTCCAGAACTCAGAAGGGGCCAGCAGCAGCCATAGCTCACAGAGTGCAATGGACTCGTGCTTGCCACTCAATCTTCAGCAACTGGGACGATGTGATCCTCAAGTCCGCATTCAGCTCATGCCACAAGAATGCAAAGCAGAATGTGAGTTTGCTGAGCAACAGGCTGAGAAAGCCGAGTTGCAGGCCCAAGTTGAGAGAGACACACGAGAGCAAGAGGCTAAAAAAAAAACACCAACTAGAGTTAATCCGACTCCAGAAGGAGCAATCTACATCACTGAACACTGAGTCCAGTAATGTTAACACCTTTAAACCTGTCCCGAGCATGGACAAGTGTGCAGATCTGGGCACATTTTTGAGGGGGATCGAAAAGGCCTGCAGACTGTACCAGTTACCTGATGACCAGTGGGCTCGATAACCTCAGGATTTGAGGCAAAGCTCTGGAGGTGTTCGCCACTCCTTGAGATGAAGACTATGGACCATCAAGCAGCCCCTGATAAGGAACTATCGACTGACTCCAGAAGTGTACTGCAAAATGTTACAGACCCTTCAAAGTTGACCCCATGACAGCTACAGTGATATAGTGGACAGGCTCAGAACCATCTTCGAGCATTGGGTCCAGGGACTATCGGTTACAAACTTCTATGAATTGAAGAACCTGATGGTGAAGGAACAATTTATTCACCTTTGACCTGTGGAGTTGCAACACGCTGTAATGGGCCGGTAGGCAAAGGAGGTGGCCAAGCCTGCACAAATTGCCTATACCTATGAGGCCAACCATACACCAGAGGTGTACAAGTCAGCCGTCACCAGCTAGAACGGGGGTAAGCTGACAACCAATGCCCCTGTCAGCCAGCCCTTGCAGTCTTGCTCCATCTTCCAACTTGCATCTGACTACTGCTAGTGTTATACCTCTGACCGTACTGGACATATTAGCATCATCTGTTCAGAGAAGCAGAAGAAGAACCCCCACATCACACAGGCAATCTTGCTTTGCAAAGGCGTGTACTACGGAGCACAGAGAATGAATGAATCCAATATTGCGGCCAGCATGCAGCCAGTGGGTAAGGAAAGGGTGAATCAAACACCCGAAAATTCCGCCCATATGACCGAAAACCGGTCCCGCCAAATTCAGGTGACAGGTTCCCTTTAAGTCCCTTCTGGCTACCTCTAGCTAGGAGTTTAGGACTGCACTACCTCTAGATGCCAGACTTGAGGCGCTAAGTGATCTAACAAAGAAGCCTATCTCCAAGTCCAAGAAGGGATTATGAGAGATTGTGCTGTGAGGTGTGCTTGGGAGACAATCTGTAAATCAGTCTCTCAATCACGAATCTAAAAGGGGGAGGTGTCGTAGAGAAAAATTGTAAAATCCACAAAGACATCTCCGGAGAAGAGACACATCATTCTCACATTGAATTTCCAGATTAAATATATAAAATGTAATAGCTCCATTCCTCTTGCTCTGTACCCCGCACCCCTGAAGCACTACGCTAGCTGTAACGTGTGTGGTTAGTCCCAATGAAGAAGTGTGTCACTTTCAAACGTGTCAACCAATCAACCGTAATTCTACAGTTCTTGTCTCCTGCTCATCACTGGACCACTGGTAACACAGATTTTAACCCATTCATCTCCAGTCTCACAAGTTCCTACACATTGTGGGCTTTTGACTTCACAACCCCCTCACGTGAACAAAACTATTTTTTTTTTTTTCTCCCTGTTCCAACTCGGCTAAGACTCTATCACACTTATTCTCTTTCCACTTTCTTTTGCTCATTTTCAATCCCTGAATTTTAATATGAAGTCGTTCACTCTTTTGCAGCCATAACAGCTTCCACTCTTTCGAGAAGACTTTTTACAAGTTTTGGAGGGTGTTTGTGGAAATTTTTGCCCATTCATCCAGAAGAGCGTTTGTGAAGTCAGACAATGAGGTTAGACAAGAGGCCCTGGCTCAAAATCTCTGCTATAGTTCATCCTGAAAATGTTAGACAGGGTTGAGGTAAAGGCTCTGTGCGACCAGTCATTTATTTCCACACCAAACTCCCCCAACCTTGCCTTTATGCCTTGCTTTGTGCACTGTGGCACAGTTATGGGGAACAGAAAATGGCCTTCCCAAAACTGTTCCCACAAAATTAGAAGCTACAATTGTCCAATATGTTTTGCTTTGCTGAAGCATTAAGATTCCCCATTAATGGAATTAAGGGGCCAAAACTGATCCCTGAAAAACAGCCCCATAACATTATGAGTCCTTCACTAAATTTCATAGCTGGCACAATACAGTCAGGCAGGTAACATTCTCCTGGCATTTGCCAAACCCAGGCTCGTCCATCAGACACCAGTTAGAGCAGTGTGATTCATCACAGAACATGTTTCCACTCTTCAGGGTCTAGTGGTGGTGTACTTTAAAACTCTTCATATGGTGCTAGTCGCTGTGTTTGGTGATGTAACGTTTGCATACAGATGCTCAGCCAAGGAAGCCCATGCCATGAAGCTGACGGCCAGTTTTTCTGCTTAATTTTGTTACCAGAGGAGGTTTGGACACTGCAGTTATGGAGTAAGCAGAGCGTTGGTGACCTATATACTCTATATGCACTTGGTGACCCCTCTATATACATTCATATGGCTTAGTTATTGTGAATCCTAAATGCTTCAGCTTTTCAATAATATAGCTCACAGCTGATTGTGGTATATTTAGGAGGTAAGAACTGTCATGAACTGACAACGGTGACATCCTATTACAGGACCATGTTCAAATTCAGTAAGCTCTTTAGAAGGTGCTATTGGTTCCCAAAGGTTTGTTAAGACAGACTGCATGATGAGGGTCTGGATTATAAATGGGACTGAATTCAAGGATTAAGAGGTGTGTCCTAATACTTTTGTTCATATAGCATATCATATTAAAAGAAAAGTCCAACAAAGGTCAAACTTTTAAAACATTTCTACTCTCAAATGTAATAGACCCAAGTTCACTAATGTGTTCTGCATGGTGCTACAGTACAGTCTCGGGAGTGGAGTGAATTGTCCTCCATGTAACTCAACCACAGAAAGCTGGAAGAAAACAAAGAAAAACATTAAACTCCATTAAACCCTCTTCATGATTGAATATACGCAGTCATTGAAGGCCATCTCCATCCAACATACACAAAATATCTCAGGACATGAATCTGACCATTAAAATAATAACAGAACAACAATTTATACAAGTGCAGTCATTGGCCTTTGGGGATAGTAGTGACAAGCTTCTCTGGACTTCACATTTCATACTTTCCTTCTGTATAATGAGAAAAAAATGTAACAGGGAAGGTCACAAGTAAAATTAAAAGTAGTATTAGTTCAGCGCAATGTGGAAAATATCTTGGGACTGTCCCTACAAAAATAATTGCCACATTGGGACAAGCAGTGAGAAAAGTAGGTTGCTACGTATGGCTGAATTGGGAAGAAAGGAGCACATTGTATGACTGCACAAAGACAGGTTGTAAGGTGAAATGTCTGAAATACTCAACAACTTTGAATTCCACTTTTGTGCAAAGCCATAACAGCTATACCGCTCTACCCCAATGTCAACCTCTATTCCCCATAGCAGTGCAATCCATTTACCTCAGAAAAGTACTCAGTCAGTCTCCCCACTGCAAACATAGCCCTAAAAATTTTTTAATTATACGCCTTCAAGATCTGCACCCACCTGCCTCCTGTCCATTGACTCAGGAGACCTCCAAGGCTGGTCCTCCTGGAATAAATACACCTTGCCCAAAAACCTAATCCTTGGAAACCTGGAAACAGAATCCATTGATTTATCTGCAATCTTTATCTATCCAAGTTAATGTATCTCACTTGCATCATGCGTATCACAGGTTCAGCGCTCGCATCATTTAAGCCGTATGTTTAACGGATACACACTGCCACCAAAAAAGGGTATTGTGTAGGTGCACATTTATACTGCAGCCAGTAACAGATAAAACCTAGAATAAAAACAATAGATACCTTGCAGTAAGTAACTAAATAATAGTAATACATGTAAAACACATAGGGTACTTAGTTAACACTGTTTTGATCACAACAGCATAAAAGCCATCCCACCGCAACAAGGTGCACCCAATCAGTATGGTCCTTTTTATGCTGTTTTGATCAAAAATGTTAACTACAGTAAGTACCCTATGTTTTTACATGTACTATTACTAGTTTTTACTTCTTATTGCAGGGTATCTATAGTTTTTATTCTAGGTTTTGTCAGTTAATGGGCACAGTGTGAATGGGCACCTACATATTACACTTATATGGGTTTGCTGGCCCAGTATTTTGGTTTTGCCTTAGTGTCTTGTTCTTAATATATTTGGAAAAGAACCCACTCCCATGTGGCAGGTGCAAAACACAGTCAGGTCTAGGTCCTCCCCCCCACCCCCCCCATCTATTTTGAGGTCTGCTGGCACATAGTAAGGTGAGACACTAACGTTATAGTGACCATCCTGATTAGGTACACCTTGTCGCGGTGGGATGACTTTTATCCTTTTTTTATCAAAATAGTGTTAACTTGGTACCCTGTATTATTTACATGTGCAATTACTATTATGTATTTACTTACTGCAGCGTATTTAGTAATTGTTTTTATTCCATGTTCTATCTGAAACAGTGTAATGGAGCAGAATGTATATTATTCCATTCCTCCTGGACATATTCCCAAATTGTCCAACATGATAAAAAGAAGGAAAGGAGGCATTACTCTAAATAATTGTGCAAAAGGCGGCCGTTTATTAGCCCATGAGGAAACATTTTGGTTCCATTACATAACCTTTATGAAGCCAAGGATTCTGTAATAGAACCGAAACGTCGCCACATGTGCTGATAAAAGTCCACCTTTTGCACAGTCATATCGAGTGATGCCTCTTTTGCTTCTTCATCTGGTAATACCCGCTTCTCCCTGTTCGAATCAGTAAGACACAGGAGCCAAAACGCATCCCAATCCACCGCATATATCCATATCCCCAAAATCCTAAAATTCTCTAGTCTCCATCACAATATGATTGGGATAACTTGCCGTGTGGATGGATGCATTCCCTCCTGGATGAGCTGTCTTGCTTTTCTTATTTTATGCATATAAATAGGTGCTTGTGCTGTGAGTAAAGACTTGAGGCTGGGTGAGTAGGAGATGGGCTGGTCTAACTATATTTTTGTTATATGGGTGTGGGGAAAGTGTAGGGCACAAGCACACACCTATTTTTATTACCCTGTGTGTGTCACCGTCTGACTGGCAGCACGACAAAGGAATGTATCCGACACCATATATATATACAGTATATATATATATATATATATATATATATATACAGCTCTGGCAAAAATTAAGAGACCACTGCAAAATGTTCAGTTTGTCTGATTTTTCTCTCTACAGTTATATTTTTGAGTAAAATGTAAATTGTTCATTTATTCTATAAACTTCTGACAACATGTCTCCGAATTTCCAAGCAATAAATTTTGTATTTTTTTTTTCTGAAAAGGAGAAATGGTCAAAATTAAAAATAAAACAGTGCTTTCAGACCTCAAATAATGCAAAGAAGACAAGTTCATAATCATTTAGAAACAACAATACTAATGTTTTAACTCAGGAAGAGTTCAGAAATCAATATTTTGTGGAATATCCATGATTTTTAATCACAGCTTTCATGTGTCTTGGCATGCTTTCCACCAGTCTATCACACTGCTTCTGGCGCAAAAATGTAAGCAGTTTATTTGATGGCTTACGACTATCCATCATCCTCTTGATTACATTCCAGAGGTCTTCAATGGGGTTCAGGTCTGGAGATTGGGCTGCACATGACAGGGTTTTGATGTGGTGGTCTCTTAATTTTTGCCATTTGTGACCATAGTATCTGCTTTTGTGATTTTATGCCAGCAGACCAATTTTATGATACAGATAGATGTTGACATTCTAACATCAGGGGTTTACTATTATTTATCTCGGTCCCTAGATATGGATTGATGATATCATCAGATAGGTAAAGAGATGTAATTTACTATAAAGCCCCATACAGATTAGAGAGAAGTTAGCCTGCAATTTAATGTATATGGAGCCTTGGGACTCTCCTCCAATCCTTCTACCAAAATTTAGAATGCCAAATTTAAACTGGTTGTCTGGTGTAAACAAGATACCATATTGATCGTTGGAACACTGTGACCTGCACCAAACAGATTGAGGCACTTTTATCACATTTAGAATGGACCAGCAATGCGTGTTTTGACCTTTCACTATGAAGCTACCGGGAGCTGCGATTGTCTTTTTCTGACAGCCTTAAAGAAAATGAGTAGATTGAACATCCAGTTGGGCATCCAACGTGCTGATCCATTCTAATGGGAATAAATGTGCCTCACCAAAAATTCCCATTCTAATGATCAGTGAGGGTCTCAGTAGTCGAACCCGCAACTGATTGATAAGTGGGTAGGTGACAAAAAGGGTTGTCTGATGAAAACAAGTTAAGTCCCAACCCCCAGAAACTACTAAGTATAACCTCAAATGTCCATGTTTGGTTGTAGTACTGCCCATACAACACAATGTTGTCTACCAGAGGTGTCTGGCAGCTGCGATCTCTCCTCTTCCCATTGAAAAAACATGAACCCTCCACTCAGCCTTATGGGAGTTGGGGGACATATCTATTCATCTGATAGTTAATTAAGTTGTAAATCAGAAAGTTAGATAATACTTGCCTCCTTTGAACTGGATGAAAAGGGGGATTTGTGCACTACTCAACTGTCAGTCATCCAGACCACCCCAAGTCTGCAGGAATGTGCAAACGCCCAGTCATACATTACATGCATTCAGAGTATGAGTCAAATTCCAGGATATTCTATCATTATATCAATAACAAGCCTGTATATCGATATTTCCACGTAAGTATTTCCAAAAGGAGAAATCAGTTCTATTAGGTTGCTTTTACAGTGTATACTTTTGCAGCAAATTTGTTTATTTCTACTATACATCTATGAAAATCAATCTATCTCCATGGTTACAGACTACGAACAAAAATCTGTGTAGTCTGACATTACAGCTACTTGGTGAATCGCTCTGCAACTCATAAAGGAAACCTGTCAGCAGGATTTAGGCCGGCAATTCACCGCCAACCTGTTATCCAGGTTTACTGACAAGTTTACAATGATGATGTTCTGTCTTCAGGCACATTAGGAAAAAGGCTGAAAAATAACTTTGATCGCTATATTTAAAAGGCAGTAAGAAGCCACATAGGTGGAGCCACTCACCCGAACAAGCTTGACTGATGTCCCAAAGGCCATGTTCGTCATCACAAGCCACTTCCAATGGCATCCGATGCATGAGCAGGGAAGGGACGTGTTCTAAGAGGTACTTCTTAACGCCTTTTCAGTGCTGCATTCAGTTATTTTTCTCCCTTTTACCTCATCTGCCCCAAAAATCACCATCCTGATTAGCCAGCTGATGGCGGCTTGAAAGCTGAAATCTTCCTGACAGGTTCGCAATAAACCGCCAGCTGGTTAAAAAGTGGAAGGGGAAAAAGTCTTGTAGTAACACACGACTGTAGGATTAGACTATGTAGAGTTTGTTTATAGTCTGTATTCTTGGAAACGCATCTATCTTCTTAGGAGCTGTACACATAAAACAGCATATTTAGCATATTTTTGTAATCAAGATTATTTGCATAGTGACTTCATCTCTTAGTTCAGATGGACAAGAGTCAACAGCAAAATTGAAAGCTAAATTGGACACACGCTTTAAAGTTTCAACAACAATGCTATGGAAATTTATCATGTAACACAACACAAGATTTCAACCAAACTCATTTTACTTTTCCATGGAGAGACCACTCTGAGATTAAGGCTAGGGTCACATGACAGTGTAAAAGTATTCCATTCTCATCCAGAAAAGTGGGACGATTGTTTTTCTCACTTGTCATCCGTATGTGATCCATTTTTTTTTTACAGTAGAAGCTATCAATAATTACAGGACCATTTATAGTTTTCTATATTCTAGAATTGCAATGTATCTGTAAAAACCATATGCCATACAGGGGCATATGACTTTTTCTCGCACCCATAGACTTCAATCTTTAAGTCTCATCTAATTACAGAGACAAATTGCAGCATGCTGAGATTTTTTTCACAGACAGATTCTGTCAGTAAAAAAAACAAAAAAAAGTCCATCTGCCCCTCCTCATTGAATAGCATGGGTCAGTGTGCCATCCGATAAAAAATTGACTGCAGAAACCTGCATGTTGTCCCCTCATAACTAAATGAATGACCAAAGATACATCTTATTGTGGCCTAGTAGCTAATTGAGACCAATCACAGTTCAACTTTAATTTTCAAAACTTTATTAGAAAACTGTAGCGTGGACTATGATTGGGTAATTCATGAGGTCCGATGGCATTTATGGAGAAATAAGTCCAATCTATTTCGTTGCACTGAAATATAAAAGAGTATAATGAAGAGTATATCTATATTGGTAACAGAGGTAGCAATTGCATTTTCACTTTGTTGCCTGAGATAACCCATGGGCTCCTTTGCCACATAAATAGCCACCAGTATTATACATGACACATGGTAACCTGAGGTCCTGTTACACTTTTTGCATTAGGGCTCAGAAGTTTTTAGCTGGTGAAAGCCCTTTAGAGCACACACTGTAGAGTGTCTAACAATCTAAGAAATAAAGACCTTCACAACGCTTGAAAATCTGCTGCTTATTTAGCACAACGCAATATTTTAATTTGCATTCACACATGAACATCCTCATGCCACCCTCCAATTAAATCTGAAATTTTATCCCATCCTATTTCATACATTTCCCAAAAATATTACAAAAATAAGTTAAAATTGCCTCATTAATTCTCATTAAATATGACAAAGTCGCTTTATGTGGTGGAATAAAGACTGTCAACAAACTTATACAAAATCATTGAACTTTCATTGAAACGTAGGTTCCATTGGACATACAGTGTCTCATGCATCTCAAGAGTCCTGACGTTCTCCATTACACCGTGCTTACAATAGCATGACTCGTTCATGACTCGGGTTGGTCAGAATGTCTTCAAGAAGGAAATTCTGGATCTCCTAGTGATAGATCTTACCATATCCAGGCAAGCTGAGGAATCAGGTCACATAAGATGTGTTGGTATCGTGGATCTGATATCCATAATCATTTTTTTCCATCTTATGGCAATCCATAGGCTCTCTCTTTATGGGCTTTGGGGAGATATTTGTCCTTCAAAAATATGTTACAAAATTGTTCTTTTTACCAATGCCACTTAAATAAAGTCTGTAGCCCAAATACAAGACATAATACACCCTCTTAGCCAAAAGCTTAAAAGGGTGATATGATGTTTACTCCATCTGAACTAACGTCAATGTCTCTGTCACTTAATACACTGTATTAGGCGGAGGTTGGTGCAAGGCGTTGGGAGGCTGTAGATGAGGTCCTGGTTGGTTTTGTTGATTATACCATTGGTTATAGTTCTCAAGATAGCTTGGGGAGGAACAGTGAGGAAGACTTTGCTGCTGAGGGGTTCTGCTTCTACTATGGTCCCACATAGATGGTGATGAGGGAGAATTGCAAGCCATTGAATCACTGTTGTTTGGGCTATGCTCCAATCCGGGACCCTCACCATTCTTGTAAAGCTTCTTGAATTTTGACCTGCGGTTCTGGAACCAAATCTTAACCTGAAGAGCAGAAGTGAGAAAATAAATTATTAGATTACTGCAAGTTATGAAAACTTGAAGAAATATTTTCTTTTGAAGTATTTTGTATGAATTTACTCTAGACAGCTGAGAATTTCAAACATTTTAAATGCCCATTTCATAATTGTATTTTATATGATATTTTTTATAGTATTTTCTAAAATTCTTAGTTCATACAATGGAAGGTCCACCTCCCCTAAGTGGATACATCTCAATAAAGTGTACTCGGAAGTGGAGCACTATATTTGGTAAAGACTGATAGGTACCATCACCGACAGCTTGATTTCTTAAAATTCACAGAAAGCAAAAGAATAAGGCTTATGGACTTTAGGCTGTCTTGGCCCTTTGTCAAAGCATGATGCTATTGAAATATCGCTTACAAATGTATTTCCTAAGTGATGCTCCAAACTCTCAATTTTGTAATAACGACATATTCTGTAATGACCATCTCTACCTCAAAAATCAACTTGTCACAAGAGATCTAACAGAGAAGAGATATTCTTCACAGGTATCTTTGTATTTAACAATGAATATGGGGCAACATGGAGGTTTTAGGTTTTTTTGACCATGGGAAATATCTGCATGGAATTTGTATATTCCTTTTGATTGATGTAACCCCACAATAATGGCTTCCTATGAAGTTAGACCTTGTTAAGCATTGGATAAAAACATAAGTGGATACATATAGTGGCCTAGGCATCAGGTAACACTGACCAAATTGGAACTGAAGGATCAGCAGACTGTCTTTAAAGCCCTTTTTTCTATTTGGACAGACCTCTAGACACTGACAGACCCTGTATATGTATTCAGTTGGTGTTCATGTGTTTCTGAGAAGTGTTTTGCTTTCTCTCTAGATCCTTCCTACCCCCACACTCGCTCTACACCTCTGTCCCGATTTTCCCCCGCCCTGTGACTCATCCCAAGCTCTTCTCCAAAAGGACCAAACCCAGTTTCACAGCAACATTGTGTTTTGTAAATTGGTATGAGGAAGCCTCAGGATACCACCTCCCTGACCATAAACACCCCACCCTGACATCTCCCACCCTTTACGATACCTCAGTTGACTTTTTTTTACAAAAAAAAGGACATGAACAATATTCAGTATACAAGTAGGTAATCTTAGTTACTCACTTGCACACATTTTCAGCTATTTTCCAAACAATTAGACCAGAATTAATCAAAATTGTTGTGCAGTACTGCTATTTATTAATCGAAATCTGCCAGCAATTTTTTTCCCCAAAAAATTGGTCAGTCATCAACTTGAGTGCCAACAAAAATCTGATAGTCTAAAGGTACCGTCACACTCAGCAACTTTGCAACGAGAACGACAACGATCCGTGACGTTGCAGCGTCCTGGATAGCGATCTCGTTGTGTTTGACACGCAGCAGCGATCTGGATCCCGCTGTGACATCGCTGGTCGGAGCTAGAAGTCCAGAACTTTATTTTGTCACCAGGTCGGCGTGTATCGTCATGTTTGACATCAAAAGCAACGACGCCAGCAACGTTTTACATGGAGCTAACAACCAGCGAGAACGATAAGTGAGTCGCCGTTACGTCACTGGATCGCTCCTGCATCGTTCTGGAGTTGCTGTGTTTGACGTCTCTACAGCGACCTAAACAGCGACGCTCCAGCAATCTAGTTTAGGTCGGCTCGTTGTCTATATCGCTGCAGCGTCGCTGAGTGTGACGGTACCTTTAGACCATCAATATCTATGAGTTCTGAGCCACATGATTATCATCAAACATTAGACAAATGTTGAGCTCAACAGGATTAGTCGATCATCTGATGTGCACACAGGTCTCCGAACTCTCTACTGAATCAATTACTTGGGATAGATTAAAACTGGTCCAAAACATCATATCACCACTCTGAGGAAGTACTAAATTTCAGTATCAAAAATATATTTTGACATTGTTTAGCTGGGCACAGCCAGTGGAGGACACAGCTCTAATGTCCTCTGGGATCCACTGGTGCCACCTGTTGCACCCCACCAGCCATGTTTCTACACCTGGTAACATACTTATTTTGTATAGGCTTCATTGCTCCTATGTTAGAAAGACCGTCTAATTTTAATGACACCATTGTCAAAAACATTTCTTCTAAACAATAATTATTTTCTCCAGAGGTAGGCCTCATTTACATATTAGCATTTTGATCAGTATTTCGTCAGTATTTGTATGCCAAAACCAGGAGTGTTGCCAAAACACAGAAAAGGTGTCAGTCTTTCAATTATAGATTTTCCCTGTAAGTTCCACCGACGTGTGAATGAGGCCGTAAGTTGTAGTAGTCACTTAGCCCCTTCTAAATCAATAGGGGAACATTTACATTTAGCCAAGCAAACATGTAACTGAATAGAGGGATGATAGTAACAGTCATGTCTGTGACTCGTCCTTGGTTTATCGCCAATAAATCAATAAATGTACTTAAATTATAATGTCATTTGGATTTTTTTCATTCTGTGCTTAACTTTACATTTTCTTTCAAATCTGTATAATTAAAAAAAAGTCTTTCTCTTCGCATTTGTGTTTTGAAAAATCAGATTAATAATTCAGACATCAGTTCGAATGGATCGAGTTTTGGAACTACTCAGTCCTAGTCATACTAAGGATTTAAGGCAGCATAATAGGGGTCACTATTATTTTTTTTGTGGTTGAGGGAGGGAGTTATTTACAAAAAAAGATAGCAATAAGAGTCAATTAAAGGAACCCTCTGGGCAAAACTGATAAGCTTCTTATGCTGCAAAGGCCTGAGGGGTTGGCAAATAACTCAGTGACTCAAAGTACACCAAAGAGAGAGTCCATGTGTCTTGCTCTTCTGTCTCAGACCCTATTTTAGGAATAATATAGTGTATGCATTCTGCTTGGAGTGTTTTTATTTTATAGGGAAAAAATAAAACAGTACTTTTTCAGTCGTCAACTATGCACGTTTGTATCATGCTAGGATAATGATATTCTCCAGTTAGCTGTGCCAGAATATTGTTCTCCATTTTTTTTATACAACACCCATCAAGTAACCAGCACCGTTTATTCTTGTGCCTATTTTACTTTTATGTATAGGATTGTTACATACTCCATTGTGTTACTACATATTTGATCAAGACCAAGGCTCTTCAGATGTATCTGCATGTCATGGTGCCACACTCTTATCTTTCGGAATGTCATGTGGCCCTACTTGCCGGTACACAGCCTTATTTATTGCCATGTTGCATGGTATGTTATTTTATACTCTTGCTTGTTGTTACCTGTGTCTGTGTTAGTCCCAGCTCAGCCGCCAGTTCTGCTCTCTCAGGTAACGCCAAGTACTGGGCCTTCTGAAAACGTCTCTGGAGTGCTGCCAGCTGGTAACTAGAGTAGATGGTCCTGGGCTTTCGGACCTTTTTTGGTTTTCCGTTGACCATTCGCACCTCTGTTTCTGGTTCCTCCTTTATGGAAACTACAAGGAAGATGTAGGGCATTTGAGAATTGAAGCAACAGATTCTTGTTGACTCTTCAAACTCTACCAATATATGGTATGTACATATAGTTGACCTCACCATGCAACCTTTAATGTCTATGGGTCAAATGGGCCCATCTACTACTACTTTTCAAGATGAGCGTTAGGACAAGATAAGTGCCACCTAACCTATTACAGTTGATCATTGTCTTAAAAAAATGAACAACCTACTTTATATTCTCTATATATCTATACTTATATACTCCATTGCTTACATCTCAAAGACTTTTGGTTCTTTGGTCTAGTTACTAGTTATTGTACCTTATACAAATTCTAACTATGCACGGGTTATATCAGAATAAAAAGTCTCATCTTCTTCATATTGCATATTTTATTTCTTCTCAAGTTGTTCTGAAATCCTCCATTCATTCTCTATATATCTTAAGGAACGACCACCTACCAATCTCCATTACTAATACATCTCTCTATGCATTTCTGACTTATGACAGCTCAATATCACCTGCCACTTTCTGTATAGCTGGTATTGTAGCATACTTATTTGATTGTGCTTTAAATACATAAATCATATGTTTGGGCCGTCAGAAATCCTTACTTTATACAAAGTTAAGTGATACACTTAATTTAAAGTGTGGGGCCTCCTATCTATTTATGGCTGTTTAGACCCTTTGTGTCCTAATTGACCCTGCCTGTCTTGAATATTGTTCAAGTACTACGGGTTATTGTCTCAGTATATCTTAGGGGCACATCTGTCTACCATCTTATCTCAATTTTGAGCTTATACAGTTTTGCCTTAGGCATATGCCTAGCAAGCCTCAATGGTGAATACACATCTGATATTAGTCCAAAAGACCAAAACCATGGAGTCTACATAGAGATTGAGTCCTCTTCCCTCTGCAAAGTATATTGTTTGACATCTATTCTTTAGCAGGGTCTACTGATCAAAAGGCTCTTGAAAAGAGGGGGTATAACAGCAAATAAAACCCTAAAGGTACCTGGGATATCCTAAATATCTCCAATTTTTGTAGACAGTAAACTTTTGTAATTCTCAAAGTTTTTGATCATATTATGTGGAAAGACGTGAAAAGATTTGCGTTTATTTAAAAAGATATATTAAATCTGTGCCATGTCATATAACCACCTCTGTTCACCACGGTAAAACATTGATTAGATATTGACATGAAGCCACTATGTGGGAGAAGCATTATAGCGATGCTCTATAGATAAGCTTCATTAGGCTTTATGCATCCATTTATGACCATCACCCATAACCAAAGGATAATTTAACATTTTGTATAAAGGCTGCGCCAATGTCTGCAGAAGGTAGAAAATGACTCAAGGTGCAATTTTCATGGTAAAGCAAACATGAAGGGCAATAGGAACCCAAATTATTGTCTTACAGATGTCTCATGGACAGAAATTGAAGGGTCATCCAGATATCCCAGGTATGCATGGATCCTATAAGTTAATGATAACACTGAGAACCAAAATACTGGTAGAGACAGACAGCTTAGTCATAGACAGCCCGGATATAAGTAGCGACAGTCAACCCGCCTAACTTTAGCCAGAAACAGACAGTCGGGATATAAGAAGATCAAGTCAGGCAGCTTGGTTGTCTTCAACGTTTTGCACACCTTAGATGTACAGTAGATAGACAGACAGCCTGGATATAGGTAGACAGGTAAACATGAGCTTGGGATTAGAGAAGAGACAGGAAGGGAGGGACGTGGTGCATCACAGAATATCTGCAGTAAAGGTAGAAATGCACCCTGATTAAAGCGGCAGACAGAAAGGCAGCAAGAGCTCTATAAGCCCCTCTTCTCCTAAGCTTCTGTCAGTCACACACGGAATGGAACCTTTAAAATGATGAAAAACGTCATTGATGTAACGATGATGTCTCATATAAAGCCAACTAAGCTTCTCTGAAAAATATCCCAAAGATCTATAGCTTAAATTTTCCCCCATAACTGAATAAAGTAGAAATTAATATCCATTAATACATTTTTTTAGCCATAATAACAATAAAGAATTAGTAATTGACTAATGCATTAAATTTTAATTAATAGAAACAATTTTATGTGAAGCATCTTTAAAAAAGTACAACACATTTGAAAGATCCTTGTTGGCGTTACCTGTCAATGTGTAAGGATTTTAAATTATTTACAATTTATAGAGGATTTTATAGATAGGGATTTTATGGATAGGCTGTGCTGTAATATTCTTTTCCCAATGGCTTCAATAAGAGAAGATTACAGTAGAGCAAACCTACTTTTACATGGTCTAGATCATTGTACAGCAGTTGCAACACTACAACTCCCAGCATGACTTGACAGTTTATGGCTGTCAGGTCAAGCTTAGAGTTGTAGTTCTGCAACTGCTGATGATCCGGTTGGAGTCCACTGATCCAGACCAAACCTGAAACTATTGGCAAATGTTAAGTGTCCTTGTACCGTCTGGGTCCACATGTCGCTTAAATCTATTATATTTTCACATAAGTTATCACTTCATCCCATATAAAAAAGTACAGGAATGCCGACGATCCCAAATCCCTAGATCAGAGCCTGATGTGCTCCAAGTTTAATAATTGGGCAGAATGATGACTATAGTAAGGGAATAGTGCACAATGGACCATGCGCAATGTTTGACCTGATGTTGATCACTGTCTTCTTGTGTCTTAGTCTTTCATTTCTTGCATTTTAGCCTATACACTCTCTATACCTTTCTTTCGTTTCATCCTATGTGACTATTTATTGTCGTTTTTCTTCTTTTTTTTTTATACTTTTTGCCTATTTTTTTGCCCCTTCCTCCCTAAGCCTTTTCCTGACGTTCTCTGTTCTTCCCTGTGGGCAGCTTCTTGTTTGCCCATCTTTTGTACGATGCCCTATGACAATGCCCTGTCATTACTCTGCATCTTCTCCCTTGGTGTTCTGTCCTCGGGTCCTCTCCTTCTTGGGGTCCACATTTTGGCCCTTCCTCCCTTTATATGTCCCATAGCCCAGTCTTATTGCTATCATCGTACACCTTCTCTATTCCTCCACTACTTCTAAAGCCTTGACATAATATCGATACCTTTTTCAAAAAGATATAGCTGAAGTGTTTTTTTCCAACAATGTATTATATGCTATCTCTAGTTTTACATAGGACTGCAGGTACACATTCTGCATTATTTTGTGTTATTTCTAGTACCACATAGGGTTGTTGCATTATCAAAACACATAGAGATGAAACTTATGTTAACTGACAACTTGAGTTCTGCTACATCACAAGAGAGTATTTTAGGCTGTCATCTAATGTCAATACATATAAAGGGGTAGGTGTCAGCACCCATCTCTACATACCTGACTCTGGAGCCGGAGGTTCTCGGTAATGTCCATAGGAGCGGTATCCACCTCCATACTGATACTCGTCCTTGGGCATAAAGCCTTCAGATCCCACTAGCCCACTCAGGTTGAATTGAGGATGATGGTGGTAGTTGTACGGATTGAGTGACTGAGAATACCCCTGGCTCTGGTAGTATTCGTGTTGGCTGGCGGCCATCGGACCACTGTAGTAGCCCATGTCCGTGGCAGTGGACTCGGGTAAGGTGGGTGAGTCCTTGGAGTGGCAACTCAAAGAGGTGCTCAGGTCGGTTAATACGGCCATTTTCTTCTCATAGGTCCCACTCATGTTATGTAAGAAAGATGAGAGATCCCAACAGACCTTCACACACACATCCCTGCCGAGCCCTTATGCACTTCTCCCAGTACAATAAAACCAAACCAAAGCTCCACAGACCAGTTCTACTCCATAATTATAGGGTAGAGAAGGGAGGGTCTCGCATTCCTATTGGCTCCAGGAGGAAAGCCTTCCAGGCAAAACAGATTTCTAAACCAGCTCTATATTTATGGCTCAGCTTCATGTCAGCGCAAAAAGGAAAAAAAACACACCAATACACATGCACATATATATATATATACATATATACACACTGTATTCTGCAGTGCAAATGTGCACATAGAGTGGCAACACGTTACAGTGCTGCGGGGGCTGCAGGAAACCTCTGCCTAAATACACACTGTGTCCAAGAATAAATGAACTGAAAGATGTAGCAGAGCCGGAGTTGTTTAACTGCCCCTTTTTTTGGTTTATGGTGAGTTATGGTTGGCCTGCAGTCCTATATAAAAAGTACGCAACATTTTATTTCAGCATGATCTTACCGACTCGGCTCTAGTACATTGTTGCTGAAATGAATATTTCCATATTTAGAGGCACACATATATGTGGATCAATACACACCTAATAGCATATATAAGTGTATTACTATAAATATATACAATCAGTGATGAATCCATCATTTGATAATCTGGCAATTGTTTACAGTACAGAATAGGAGCAATTAATATACAGCTTCAATATCGCTCCATGTACGGGCCCCACCTGGAACCTTATGTAATTATTTATTAGACTTGCTTATATAGCGCTATCATACTCCGCAGCGCTTTACATGCACTATTCACACTGTCCCCATTGGGGCTCACAAGCTAAATTCCCCATCAGTATGTCTTTGGTGGGTGAGAGGAAATCAAGGAACACACAAACACGGGGAGAACATACAAACTCCATGCCGATGTTGTCCTTGGTGGGATTTGAACCCAGTGCTGCAAGGTAACAGTGCTACCCACTGAGCCACCCTGCGGCCTTGTAGATACATGTGGGTGATCATGTTGTGACCCTGATCCGTTGCCAGACTATAAACTCGTTTACTGTCCATACATTTTTTTTCTGCCTCGTTTAGAAAAAGACTGAACAGAGAGAACCAATGAAGACTTTCCGATAATCATCAAATAATACAGAATCTCTGAAAATTTGCACCTTTAAAAACCTACTTTTATGGTATGTTCACAGGTAACAGTATTTGGTGCAGACAGTTCTGGCAGGAAAAATATTAAATAGGTGCTTTTCTGCAGTGTTTTGATGCATTTTTTTACCTGCGTTTTTGGTGCCGATTTTTCCCCACTCATTAATATGGGAGAAATCTGCAGCAAAACGCTAAAAGAATTGACATCCTGTAGACTTAATTCAACGTGTGCCTGAGACTTCAGGATTCTCATTCCCTTCAGGTTTCCTGACAAATTTGCATTGAAAAAAACACAGGAAGAACGCAATGTGTACATGCAGTCAAATACTTTACAGTGTGTGATGTGTGTGATCTTAAGTGAAGCTGGGGGGGGGTGCACATATTTTTGCACAGGAAATAGTATGCTCACAGCAGTGTCATGTGCCGAGGCAGGTTAGCCACGAGAGCGGGTATTGTCTATGTACATGACTTATTTTAGCATATGAATGGTATGTACAAGGGTGTTCATGTTATTGAGCCAGACCTCTTCACTGTAAAAATGGCTGTAGGGCTATAGAGGTCTCCATGGACTCCACTGACAACATTCTGGGAGCGTTGTGAAATGCAGACATAAGTGCATGAATATCCACTGCACAACTATACTCACACATATAATGTGGGACACTTATTACTCATAATACCGTGAAAAAGCAATACTGTCGGAGAACAAATTCTTAAATTTCTTCAACTTGGATAAATGTCCAATTCTATTTCAATTGATGACTTACCGTTTTGTGTATACAGCGCCTATTCTGACTTTTGCATCTCCATGAGAATAGAGTACAAGCCCCCCCCCCAATCCTGCAGTAATGTGCTACCTTGCTCCATACCCCTCTTTTACCTTCTGCATGTTAGCAAAACAAGGGGTCAGGTAGAAGAAAAACAACAAATGATTTAGAAATCTGACTACAGAGGGTTTGTTTGTAGTCTGTAACCATGGAGACACATAAGTCTGCTGAGGAGCTGTATAAGCAAAATGGTAAATATTCATTTAAGACTACATAGTTGGAAAGTAGGATCAAAGGGAAATTACAGAGTGATTTTTTTTAACCCCTTTCTGACCTCGGACGGGATAGTACGTCCGAGGTCAGAAGCCCCGCTTTGATGCGGGCTGCGGCGGTGAGCCCGCATCAAAGTCGGGACATGTCAGCTGTTTTGAACGGCTGACGTGTGCCCGCAATAGCGGCGGGTGAAATCGCGATCTGCCCGCACCTATTAACTAGTTAAATGCTGCTGTCAAACGCAGACAGCGGCATTTAACTACCGCTTCCGGAAGCGCGGCAGGAAATGCGCACATCGCCGACCCCATCACATGATCGGGGGTCAGCGATGCTTCTGCATTGTAACCATAGAGGTCCTTGAGACCTCTATGGTTACTGATCCCTGCTAGCTGTGAGCGCCACCCTGTGGTCGGCGCTCATAGCACACCTGCATTTCTGATGATCGCTGCTATGTAGCAGAGCTGATCTGATGATCGCTGCTACGTAGCAGAGCCGATCCAGTTGTGCCAGCTTCTAGCCTCCCATGGAGGCTATTGAAGCATGGAAAAAGTTAAAAAAAAGTTTAAAAAAATGTGAAAAAATTAAAAAAAATATAAAAGTTTAAATCACCCCCTTTCGCCCAACTCAAAATAAAACAATAAAAAAAAAAAGCGAACCTACACATATTTGGTATCGCCACGTTCAGAATCGCCCGATCTATCGATAAAAAAAGCATTAACCTGATTGCTAAATGGCGTAGTGAGAAAAAAAATTGAAACGCCAGAATTAAATTTTTTGGGTCGCCACTACATTGCATTAAGATGCAATAAAGGGCGATCAAAAGAACGTATCTGCACAAACGTGGTATCAATAAAAACGTCAGCTTGGAACGCAAAAAATAAGCCCTCACCTGACATCAGATCACGAAAAATGGAGACGCTACGGGTATCGGAAAATGGCACAATTTTGTTTGCTTTTTTTGTTAGCAAAGTTTGGAATTTTTTTTTTCAGCACTTAGATATAACGTAACCTAGTCATGTTTGGTGTCTATGAACTTGTAATGACCTGGAGAATCAAAATATCAGGTCAGTTTTAGCATTTAGTGAATCTAGTGAAAAATCCAAACAAAAAACAAGTGTGGGATTGCACTTTTTTGCAATTTCACCGCACTTGGAATTTTTTTTCCCGTTTTCTAGCATTTTACGAAATGGTAAAACCATTGATGTTGTTCAAAAGTACAACTCATCCTGCAAAAAAAAAGCCCTCACATGGCCAAATTGATGGAAAAATAAAAAAGTTATGGCTCTGGGAAGGAGGGGAGTGAAAAAAGAACACGGAAAAACAGAAAATCCCAAGGTCATGAAGGGGTTAAACAATTGACGGATCCACCAAAATGTATGACTTTTATCTGCCACAATCCTGGTGCCCAGCTCTTAGTGAATTCCGACCAACATATTCACATGTATTTCCACTAAGCAGAAAAGCTTACAATCTCATGTTCCTACTTCAAATATGGGCAATACTACAGTCATGGACAAAAATTTTGAGAATGAGACAAATATTAATTTTTCCAAAGTCTACTGCTTCATTTTTTCTAATGGCAATTTGCATATACTCCTGAATGCCAGAGTGATCAGCTTAACAGCAATTACTGTACTTGCAAAGTCAATATTTGCCCAGAAAATGAACTTTAACCCCCAAAACACATTTCAACATCATTGCACTCCTGCCTTAAAAGGAGCAGCTATCATCGTTTTAGTGATTGATCCATTAACACAGGTGTGGGTGTTGATGAGGACAGGGCTGGCGATCAATCAGTCATGATTAAGTATGAATGACGTCACTGGACACTTTAAAAGGAGGCTGGTGCTTGGTATCATTGTTTCTCTTCAGTTAACCATGGTTATCTCTAAAGAAACACGTGCAGCCATCATTGCACTGCACAAAAATGGCCTAACAGGGAAGAGTATCGCAGCTACAAAGATTGCACCTCAGTCAACAATCTATCGCATCATCCAGAGCTTCAAGGAGAGAGCTTCCATTGTTGTCAAAAAGGCTCCAGGGCACCCAAGAAAGACCTGCAAGCGCCAGGACCGTATCGTAAAACTGTTTCAGCTGCGGGATCGGACTACCAGCAGTGCCGAGCTTGCTCAGGAATGGCAGCAGGCTGGTGTGAGTGCTTCTGCACACACTGTGAGGCGGAGACTCTTTGAGCAAGGCCTGGTTTCAAGGAGGGCAGCAAAGAAGCCACTTCTCTCCAGAAAAAACATCAGGGACCGACTGATATTCTGCAAAAGGTACAGGGAGTGGACTGCTGAGGACTGGGGCAAAGTCATTTTCTCTGATGAATCCCCTTTTCGATTGTTTGGGACATCTGGAAAACAGCTTATTCGGAGAAGAAGAGGTAAGCGCTACCACCAGTCTTGTCTCATGCCAACTGTAAAGCATCCTGAAACCATTCATGTGTGGGGTTGCTTCTCAGCCAAGGGAATCGGCTCACTCACAGTCTTGCCTAAAAACACAGCCATGAATAAAGAATGGTACCAGAATGTCCTCCAAGAGCAACTTCTCCCAACCGTCCAAGAGCAGTTTGGCGCCCAACAATGCCTTTTCCAGCATGATGGAGCACCTTGCCATAAAGCAAAGGTGATAACTAAATGGCTCATGGAACAAAACATAAGGTACCGTCTCACAGTGGCACTTTGGTCGCTACGACGACACGATCCGTGACACTCCAGCGTCGCTCCATTATCGCTCCAGCGTCGTAGACTGCGGTCACACTTCACAATGCACGGCGCTGGAGCAATAATTTCATGGCGTATTTGCGATGTAGGATCAGCAGAGGAGGTGGAGAATATCGTGCACACCTTTGTTACACGATGCGATCATGCCGCCACAGCGGGACACTTGATGACGAAAGAAAGTTTCAAACGATCTGCTACGACGTACGATTCTCAGCGGGGTCCCTGATCGTAGTAGCGTGTCAGACGAAGCGAGATCGTAAGTATATCGCTGGAACGTGACGGATCGTGCCGTCGTAGCGACCAAAGTGCCACTGTGAGACGGTACCCATAGAGATTTTGGGTCCATGGCCTGGAAACTCCACAGATCTTAATCCCATTGAGAACTTGTGGTCAATCATCAAGAGACGGGTGGACAAACAAAAACCAACAAATTCTGGCAAAATGCAAGCATTGATTATGCAAGAATAGATTGCTATCAGTCAGGATTTGGCCCAGAAGTTGATTGAGAGCATGCCAGGGAGAATTGCAGAGGTCTTGAAGAAGAAGGGTCAACACTGCAAATATTGACTTGCTGCATTAACTCATTCTAACTGTCAATATAACCCATTGGTACTCATAATATGATTGCAATTATATTTCTGTATGTGATATAAACATCAGACAAACACTAATAAAATCCAGAGGGCAGCAGATCATGTGAAAATATAATTTTGGTGTCATTCTCAAAAATTTTGGCCATGACTGTATGTAATGAAGAGCGACATATACACCATGTTCCAAATTATTATGCAAATTATATTTTTCTCTGATTTTCCTAAATGGTCGATGCAAATGACAGTCAGTCTAATAAAAGTCATCACCCGCTAGAGTATACATCGAATTTTATTGAAGAAACCTCCCAATGATAACTGTATAATCTCAAAAATGAATAAAAACTCAAAATGTGCTGTTCCAAATTATTAGACACAGTAGAATTTCTAAACATTTGATGTTCTAAAGAATTGAAAATGCTCATTTGTTGAATTTGCCGCATTAGGAGGTCACATTCACTGAACAAAAAAGCTATTTAACTCCAAAACATCCTAACAGGCCAAGTTACATGTTAACATAGGAACCCTTCTTTGATATCTATCACCTTCACAATTCTTGCATCCATTGAACTTGTGAGTGTTTGGAGAGTTTCTTCTTGTATTTCTTTGCATAAAATCAGAATAGCCTCCCAGAGCTGCTGTTTTGATGTGAACTGCCTCCCACCCTCATAGATCTTTTGCTTGATGATACTCCAAAGGTTCTCTATAGGGTTGAGGTCAGGGGAAGATGGTGGCCACACCATGAGTTTATCTCCTTTTATGCCCATAGCAGCCAATGGCTCAGAGGTATTCTTTGCAGCATGAGATGGTGCATTGTTATGCATGAAGATGATTTTGCTCCTGAAGGCATGTTTCTGCTTTTTATACCATGGAAGAAAGTTGTCAGTCAGAAACTCTATATACTTTGCAGAGGTCATTTTCACACCTTCAGGAACCTTAAAGGGCCCTACCAGCTGTTTCTCCATGATTCCGGCCCAAAATATGACTCCTCCACCTCCTTGCTGACGTTGCAGCCTTATTGGGACATGGTGGCCATCCACCAACCATCCACTACTCCATCCATCTGGGCCATCCATGGTTGTTCGATACTCATCAGTAAACAAGACTGTTTGAAAATTAGTCGTCATGTATGTCTGGGCCCACTGCAACCATTTCTGTTTGTGAACACTGTTTAGGGGTGGCCGAATAGTAGGTTTATGCACCACAGCAAACCTTTGAAGGATCCTACACCTTGAGGTTTGAGGGACTCCAGAGGCACCAGCAGCTTTGTAATGGCTGTTTAGCAGCTGCTCTCTTAATCCGATAAACTTGCCTGGCAGAAACCTTCCTCATTATGCCTTTATCTGCATGAACACGTCTGTGCACAGATTCAGCAACAAATCTCTTAACAGTACAATGATCACGCTTAAGTTTTCGGGAAATATCTAACATTTCCATCCCTTGACCAAGGCATTGCACTATTTGATGCTTTTCAGCAGCAGAGACATCCTTTTTCTATCCCATGTTACTTGAAAACTGTGGCCTGCTTAATAATGTGGAGCATCATTTTTAGGCTGTGTGCACACGTTGCTGTTTTTCACGTTTCTTTCGCTTTTTTCCGATAAAAATGCTATAAAACCGTAAAAAAAACAGCATACAATAAGCATCCCATCATTTAGAATGAATTCCGCATGTTTTGTGCACATGAAGGGTTTTTTTCTGCGCAAAAAAAACGCATAGCGGTAAAAAACGCAGCATGTTAATTAATTTTTTTTGCGGATTTCCCACTACAAAATGCATTGGGAAATGTCCGGAAAAAACGCATCAAAAACGCACCAAAAACGCGGCAAAAACGCACGCAGATTTCTTGCGAATTTCTTGCAGAAAATTTCAGGTTTTTCTCAGGAATTTTCTGCGAGAAATCCTGAACGTGTGCACATAGCCTAAGGGTATGTTCACACGTTCCTGATTTCCATCCTTTTTTTTTTTCAGGACTGAAACCGCAGCTCTTTGCAGAAAACGCAGGTCCTTTTTTTGGTGCTTTTTTGGTGCTTTTTTGGTGCGTTTTTTGATGCGTTTTTTTATGCAGTTTTCTATGCAGAATCTGTGTGTTTTCTAGGAAGTTTTTTAGGGTTAAAATGGCTGAAAATACCCTAACCCTACCCCTAACCCTACCCCTAACCCTAACCCTAACCCTACCCCTAACCCTAACCCTAACCCTAACCCTAACCCTATTCTAACCTTAGTGGAAAAAAAAAAATTCTTAATTTTTTTTATTGTCCCTACCTATGGGGGTGACAAAGGGGGGGGGGTGTCATTTACTATTTTTTTTATTTTGATCACTGAGATATAACCTATCTCAGTGATCAAAATGCACTTTGGAACGAATCTGCCGGCCGGCAGATTCGGCGGGCGCACTGCGCATGCGCCCGCCATTTTGCAAGATGGCGGCGCCCAGGGAGAAGACGGCCGGACGGACACCGGGAGGCCGGGTAAGTATAAGGGGGGGAGATTAGGGCACGGGGGGGGCATCGGAGCACGGGGGAGGGCATCGGAGCACGGGGGTGGGCATCGGAGCATGGGGGGGTGGGATCGGGGCAGCCACACTCCGCCCACGCACTTCCGCCCGCTTCCCCGCACTTCCTGCTGCAGCGGTTCGGCACCACAAACCGCAATAAAACCCGCAGATATATTTTTGATCTGCGGGTTTTACTGCGGGTTTGACCTCACAATGGAGGTCTATGGGTGCAGAACCGCTGCGGCTCCGAAAAAAGAAGTGACATGGTACTTCTTTTTTACCGCGGCTATTCAGCGCGGCTTTTTTTCCCGATTCCCGCATCATGTGCACAGTGGTTCCTGTTTTCCATAGGGTACATTGTACTGTACCCTGCATGGAAAACAGCTGCGGAACCGCAGCGGCAAAAACGCTGCGGTTCCGCAGAAAAAAACGCACTGTGTGAACATGGCCTTAAGTAGTTTTCCTTTAATTAGAATCACCTGGAAAACTAATTATCACATGTGTTTAAGATTGATTTCAGTGATCCAGGGATTCACTGAAAACCAGGGATTCAAGCTTCAGGAGGCTAATTTGCATATTCCAGGTGCCTTCTGGGAGAAGCGAAGTCTCCCTAAGCTAGAAGATCGTTGGATACAGCCGGGACCAGCTGCTTCGAAAGCATCACCAAACCAGGGATTCAAGCTTCAGGAGGCTAATTTGCATATTCCAGGTGCCTTCTGGGAGAAGCGAAGTCTCCCTAAGCTAGAAGATCGTTGGATACAGCCGGGACCAGCTGCTTCGAAAGCATCACCAAACCAGGGATTCAAGCTTCAGGAGGCTAATTTGCATATTCCAGGTGCCTTCTGGGAGAAGCGAAGTCTCCCTAAGCTAGAAGATCGTTGGATACAGCCGGGACCAGCTGCTTCGAAAGCATCACCAAACCAGGGATTCAAGCTTCAGGAGGCTAATTTGCATATTCCAGGTGCCTTCTGGGAGAAGCGAAGTCTCCCTAAGCTAGAAGATCGTTGGATACAGCCGGGACCAGCTGCTTCGAAAGCATCACCAAACCAGGGATTCAAGCTTCAGGAGGCTAATTTGCATATTCCAGGTGCCTTCTGGGAGAAGCGAAGTCTCCCTAAGCTAGAAGATCGTTGGGTACAGCCGGAACCAGCTGCTTCGAAAGCATCACCAAACCAGGGATTCAAGCTTCAGGAGGCTAATTTGCATATTCCAGGTGCCTTCTGGGAGAAGCGAAGTCTCCCTAAGCTAGAAGATCGTTGGGTACAGCCGGAACCAGCTGCTTCGAAAGCATCACCAAACCGCGCGCCTTACGGCGCGCGAATTTTTGCCTGTAGGACATTATTGCAAGAGAGCTTGGCTGAGTAGATTACACAAGAAGGAAAACACACAGCAATTCAGCAGGATCTAGGAGCAACATGGCAGATGTGACAACCTACATGGTGAGCTGCAGCATGTGCTACATGTTCACAGATCGACCAGAAGAAGAATCCAATTTCACCTGTCAGAAGTGTAGACTAGTGGCCCTTTTAGAAGAAAAGGTGCGGGGTCTGGAAGAAAGAATAGCAACTTTGAAACTCATCAAAGAGAATGAAGACTTTCTAGACAGAACAGAAGCATCTCTACTGGTCACAGAAGGTGCAAAAAGTGTCAGAGAACCTCCAAAAGCAGATGAGTGGAAGCATGTGACCAAAAGAAGCAAGAAGACCATGGAGAAATCACCAACCACACAACTGAAGAACCGATATCAAATCTTTGTAGAGGATGAAGATGGCACACCTAAGAATGAAGCAATACCAGCAAGCAAAAAAGAAAAGGGCACACAGCAACAAGTGACAGCAAAAAGTACAGCCAAGAAGCAACGAAGAGTGGTGGTGGTGGGAGACTCACTACTGAGAGGCACCGAAGCAGCCATCTGCAGACCGGACATAACTGCAAGAGAAGTATGCTGCCTTCCAGGTGCGATGATCAAGGATGTGACCGATAGGATACCAAAGCTCTTCAGCTCCAAGGACGTCCACCCATTTCTTCTGATACATGTTGGCACCAATGACACGGCAAGGAAGGACCTACCGACAATCTGCAAGGACTTTGAAGAGTTGGGGAAGAAAGTAAAGGAACTGGATGCACAGGTAGTTTTTTCTTCTATCCTTCCAGTAGACGGGCATGGCACCAGGAGATGGAACAGGATCCTTGATGCAAACAACTGGCTAAGACGATGGTGCAGACAACAAGGATTTGGATTCCTGGACCACGGTGTGAATTACTGGTATGATGGACTCCTCGCCAGAGACGGACTACACCTCAACAAACCTGGGAAACACACATTCGCCAGAAGACTCGCTACACTCATCAGGAGGGCGTTAAACTAGAAGAAGAGGGGACGGGAAGAAAAACATTAGACTCGAACAAAGACGACCCAGGAAAACATACTCAGAAGGGAGGTAAGAACATTTCTAAAACAATCCACAGTGAGGAGATTGGAACAAAACAAAATCCTCTAAATTGCATGCTCGCAAACGCCAGAAGCCTGACAAACAAGATGGAAGAACTAGAAGCAGAAATATCTACAGGTAACTTTGACATAGTGGGAATAACCGAGACATGGTTAGATGAAAGCTATGACTGGGCAGTTAACTTACAGGGTTACAGTCTGTTTAGAAAGGATCGTAAAAATCGGAGAGGAGGAGGGGTTTGTCTCTATGTAAAGTCTTGTCTAAAGTCCACTTTAAGGGAGGATATTAGCGAAGGGAATGAGGATGTCGAGTCCATATGGGTTGAAATTCATGGAGGGAAAAATGGTAACAAAATTCTCATTGGGGTCTGTTACAAACCCCCAAATATAACAGAAAGCATGGAAAGTCTACTTCTAAAGCAGATAGATGAAGCTGCAACCCATAATGAGGTCCTGGTTATGGGGGACTTTAACTACCCGGATATTAACTGGGAAACAGAAACCTGTGAAACCCATAAAGGCAACAGGTTTCTGCTAATAACCAAGAAAAATTATCTTTCACAATTGGTGCAGAATCCAACCAGAGGAGCAGCACTTTTAGACCTAATACTATCTAATAGACCTGACAGAATAACAAATCTGCAGGTGGTTGGGCATTTAGGAAATAGCGACCACAATATTGTGCAGTTTCACCTGTCTTTCACTAGGGGGACTTGTCAGGGAGTCACAAAAACATTGAACTTTAGGAAGGCAAAGTTTGAACAGCTTAGAGATGCCCTTAATCTGGTAGACTGGGACAATATCCTCAGAAATGAGAATACAGATAATAAATGGGAAATGTTTAAGAACATCCTAAATAGGCAGTGTAAGCGGTTTATACCTTGTGGGAATAAAAGGACTAGAAATAGGAAAAACCCAATGTGGCTAAACAAAGAAGTAAGACAGGCAATTAACAGTAAAAAGAAAGCATTTGCACTACTAAAGCAGGATGGCACCATTGAAGCTCTAAAAAACTATAGGGAGAAAAATACTTTATCTAAAAAACTAATTAAAGCTGCCAAAAAGGAAACAGAGAAGCACATTGCTAAGGAGAGTAAAACTAATCCCAAACTGTTCTTCAACTATATCAATAGTAAAAGAATAAAAACTGAAAATGTAGGCCCCTTAAAAAATAGTGAGGAAAGAATGGTTGTAGATGACGAGGAAAAAGCTAACATATTAAACACCTTCTTCTCCACGGTATTCACGGTAGAAAATGAAATGCTAGGTGAAATCCCAAGAAACAATGAAAACCCTATATTAAGGGTCACCAATCTAACCCAAGAAGAGGTGCGAAACCGGCTAAATAAGATTAAAATAGATAAATCTCCGGGTCCGGATGGCATACACCCACGAGTACTAAGAGAACTAAGTAATGTAATAGATAAACCATTATTTCTGATTTTTAGTGACTATAGCGACAGGGTCTGTTCCGCAGGATTGGCGCATAGCAAATGTGGTGCCAATATTCAAAAAGGGCTCTAAAAGTGAACCTGGAAATTATAGGCCAGTAAGTCTAACCTCTATTGTTGGTAAAATATTTGAAGGGTTTCTGAGGGATGTTATTCTGGATTATCTCAATGAGAATAACTGTTTAACTCCATATCAGCATGGGTTTATGAGAAATCGCTCCTGTCAAACCAATCTAATCAGTTTTTATGAAGAGGTAAGCTATAGACTGGACCACGGTGAGTCATTGGACGTGGTATATCTCGATTTTTCCAAAGCGTTTGATACCGTGCCGCACAAGAGGTTGGTACACAAAATGAGAATGCTTGGTCTGGGGGAAAATGTGTGTAAATGGGTTAGTAACTGGCTTAGTGATAGAAAGCAGAGGGTGGTTATAAATGGTATAGTCTCTAACTGGGTCGCTGTGACCAGTGGGGTACCGCAGGGGTCAGTATTGGGACCTGTTCTCTTCAACATATTCATTAATGATCTGGTAGAAGGTTTACACAGTAAAATATCGATATTTGCAGATGATACAAAACTATGTAAAGCAGTTAATACAAGAGAAGATAGTATTCTGCTACAGATGGATCTGGATAAGTTGGAAACTTGGGCTGAAAGGTGGCAGATGAGGTTTAACAATGATAAATGTAAGGTTATACACATGGGAAGAGGGAATCAATATCACCATTACACACTGAACGGGAAACCACTGGGTAAATCTGACAGGGAGAAGGACTTGGGGATCCTAGTTAATGATAAACTTACCTGGAGCAGCCAGTGCCAGGCAGCAGCTGCCAAGGCAAACAGGATCATGGGGTGCATTAAAAGAGGTCTGGATACACATGATGAGAGCATTATACTGCCTCTGTACAAATCCCTAGTTAGACCGCACATGGAGTACTGTGTCCAGTTTTGGGCACCGGTGCTCAGGAAGGATATAATGGAACTAGAGAGAGTACAAAGGAGGGCAACAAAATTAATAAAGGGGATGGGAGAACTACAATACCCAGATAGATTAGCGAAATTAGGATTATTTAGTCTAGAAAAAAGACGACTGAGGGGCGATCTAATAACCATGTATAAGTATATAAGGGGACAATACAAATATCTCGCTGAGGATCTGTTTATACCAAGGAAGGTGACGGGCACAAGGGGGCATTCTTTGCGTCTGGAGGAGAGAAGGTTTTTCCACCAACATAGAAGAGGATTCTTTACTGTTAGGGCAGTGAGAATCTGGAATTGCTTGCCTGAGGAGGTGGTGATGGCGAACTCAGTCGAGGGGTTCAAGAGAGGCCTGGATGTCTTCCTGGAGCAGAACAATATTGTATCATACAATTATTAGGTTCTGTAGAAGGACGTAGATCTGGGGATTTATTATGATGGAATATAGGCTGAACTGGATGGACAAATGTCTTTTTTCGGCCTTACTAACTATGTTACTATGTTACTATGTTACTATGATCCATTGAGCCCTGAGACACAATACCATCCTTGACTTTATTTGAAAAACAAAATAATTAAATCTTTATGACGCTTAAATCCAATTTGCATAATAATTTGGAACACGTTGTATATACGACGCCCGTTGGGAGCGGATGTATAAAGCGAGCTCAAGATGGCAGAGTACTGATGGATTGCCAGGGTTCTGCTGAAAACTGCGGCTGCCTGTGGCTTGCGTTCATAGGAGAATGAAATTTCTGAAATAATGCAGTATATAGTATAAGTGATCAGACGATTGTAGGTTCTAGTAATAAGCTAAAAAAGTATTCATAAAAAAGAGCATAAAAATTCAAAGCACCCTCTTTTAGCGCTATTAAAAATAAACATTAAAAAAATTAATATATTTGGTATCGCCGCGTCCATAAACGTGTAATAACAATCTATCAAATATAAAATTAATTAATCTAATTCATAAAAAGTGTAAGGAAAAAAATCCAAATTGCCCTTTTTTTGTGTGGTTGCTACTCAGCACAAAAATGCAACGAGGCTCAATCAAAACATCGTATCAATAAAAACATCAGCTCAGGGCACAAACAAAAGTCCTCACCCAGCTAAATCAATCAAAAACTCTAAATGTTTCCGGTCTCGGAAAATAGCGACACAAGCAGTTTTTTTTTTAATTTCAGATTTTTTTTTTCACCAATTAAATAAAAGAAAAATATGCAAGTTTGGTATTGCTGTAATCTCATTGATCTGGAAAATAATGTGAGTACATCATTTTTAGTGTACAATGAACTTCATAAAAAAAATAATACAAATTGAAGAAGTGCTTTCTTGGGTTTTTGTTTTTTTTTGCAATTTCACTAAACTTGGATTTTTTTTCTGTTTCCCATTACATCCCATGTGAAAATGGATAGTGTCATTGACTACATATAGCTATGTCGGCAGAAAAACAAAAAAGGTATAGCTCTTGTACAAAGGCAACGAAAAAGTATAAAAATAGAAAAAATAGTGAAATATGAAACTATGGAAGAACTGTAGTGGACATGACTCCAAAGATCTTTGCTGCAACATAGCTATACTATGAAATCTGTAAGAAGTCTCCTCTCTTTGGGTTTGCTGCCCTCTAGTGGTAGAAGTACTCCATAACACAGATCAACCTAACAATTCCTTCCGATACATAATAAAACCCGGCATACTAGACGCGAAAGTCAAATATCCATGGTTATAATTTCATCTTTTAAAGGTTGAAAGCAGACACAAGTCCATTGAGTTCAACCTATAGCCTAACTTCCAATATTGGTGTCCAGGAGAGGACACATTGGAGAATAGAAAAGAAATCACTTAAAAGGCTTGTACCCATCACCTTGAAAAAAAATGTCCGATTTCGGACCAGAAATGTCAGACGAGTGTCATGCGAGTGTCATGTACTTTTCATGCGAGTACAATCTGATTTTAACACCTAGCATCCGATTTACATCCAAATGCAGTGCGATTTTAACATGAGCTTTTACATAGAGTAATTCTCTGTGATTTACACATAGCTTTCAAAGGAAATATTCTTCAAGATGTATATATAGAGAGAGATAGATTAGATAGACGGATAGATAGACAGACAGACAGATAGATAAATACAAAGAGATATATATATATACTAGATGGTGGCCCGATTCTAACGCATCGAGTATTCTAGAATATGTATTTATGTATGTATATAGCAACTAGATAGTATATAGCACAGGCCACATAGTATATAGGAGCCATGTAGTATATAGCAGACAAATACTACGTGGCCTGTGCTATATACTATGTGGCTGCTATATACATACATATTGTAGAATACCCGATGCATTAATACAGGCCACGCAATATATAACAGTGGTCACGCAGTATATAACACAGCCACGTACTATATAACACAGCCCATGCAGTATATAGCAGCCACGCAGTATATAACACAGGCGACGTAGTATATAACACTGGCTACGCAGTATATAACACTGGTCACATAATATATAGCACAGCCCACGCAGTATATAGCAGCCACGTAGTATATAACACTGCCCACGCATAATATAGCAGCCACGTAGTATATAACACTGCCCACGCAGTATATAGCAGCCACGTAGTATATAACACAGGCCACGCAGTATATAACACTGGCCACATAATATATAGCACAGCCCACGCAGTTTATAGCAGCCACGTAGTATATAACACTTCCCACGCAGTATATAGCAGCCACGTAGTATATAACACTGCCCACGCAGTATATAACAGTGGCCACGTAGTATATAGCATGCAGTATAGAACATAGCCCACATAGTATATAGTACAGCCACGTAGTATATTACACTGCCCACGTAGTATATAACACTGCCTACATAGTATATAACACTGCCTATGTAGTATATAGCAGCCACGCGGTATCTAACACAGCCCACGTAGTATACAGCAGTGTGGGCACCATATCCCTGTTAAAAAAAAATAATTAAAATAAAAAATAGTTATATACTCACCCATGGGATCCAGCGAAGCTCCGGCGATATGCGCACAGCTGCCGCCATCTTCCGTTCACAGGATGCATTGCAAAATTACCCAGATGACTTAGCGGTCTCGCGAGACAGCTAAGTCTTCTGGGTAATTTTGCAATGCATCGCCAGGAATGGAAGATAGCGGCAGGCGCGTGCGGCTCGGCGGACTACGGAGGGTGAGAATAGCAGGTTTTTTGTTTTTTTATTATTTTTAACATTACATTTTTTTACTATTGATGCCACATAGGCAGCATCAACAGTCAAAAGTTGGGGACACACAGGGTTGATAGCAGCGGTTACGGAGTACGTTACCCGTGGCATAACGCGGTCCGTTACCGCTGGTATTAACCCTGTGTGAGCGGTGACTGGAGGGGAGTATGCGGGCGCCGGGCACTGACTGCGGGGAGTAAGGAGCGGCCATTTTCTTCCGGACTGTGCCCGTCACTGATTGGTCGTGGCTGTTTTGCCGCGACCAATCAGCGACTTGGATTTCCATGACAGACAGAGGCTGCGACCAATGAATATCCATGACAGACAGACAGAAGGACAGACGGAAGTGACCGTTAGACAATTATATAGTAGATACAGTATATCTACTATATAATTGTCTAAGGGTCACGTTCGTCTTTCTGTCTGTCCTTCTGTCTGTCCTTCTGTCTGTCTGTCACGGATATTCATTGGTCGTGGCCTCCGTCTGTCATGGAATCCAAGTCGCTGATTGGTCGTGGCTAAATGCCCACGACCATTGCCACGACCAATCAGCGACGGGCGCAGTCCGGCGGCAACATGGCCGCTCCTTCCTCCCCGCAGTCAGTGCCCGCTCCATACTCCCCTCCAGTCAGCGCTCACACAGGGTTAATGGCAGCGCTAATGGACCGCGTTATGCCGCGGTGTAACGCACTCCATTAACGCTGCTATTAATCCTGTGTGACCAACTTTTTTACTATTGAGGCTGCCTATGCCTATGAGGGGGACTCGCCCCCCACAAATGACATGGGTTCCACCTATGATTCATAACCAGTAAAGGCTAGGCAGACAGCTAAGGGCTGATATTAATTGACATGGCCCCCTCTCAGACTAAAAACATCAGCTCTCAGCTGCCCCAGAAAAATTACATCCATAAGATGTGCCAACTCTGGCACTTAATCTAAAGGAAATCTACCAATCCCAAAGTTTGAATACAGCAGGGTAGAAATGGTACTAAATTAAACTAAAATTTAACCTTTAATATTAGTAATTAAAACCAATTTTTGACAAGAACAGCAAACCAGACACTACTTACAAACAATACAAGCAAAAATATACACCCAAAATTGCGTATTCCCCTTTCATGGGTATATCAAAAATGTTTACTCAAATGAGTTCCTAAACCTTAGTCTCTCAACCAGTAGACTCATACAATTTGAGCAATATCATAACATAGCAGTGACTTTTGGCCCCATGCGATTAATCTCTATATTCTAGGTAAACAGAGAGTGTAGCTGTACTACATAAATGCCACATATTGCATAGTTGCCATAATCATAAATTAAAAAAAAGGCATCTGCTTAAAATAATGGAACAGTCTCACCCAGATTCATATGCATAGATTCCTCCTGGTCTCTCGGACAGTTCCAAAAAAGATGCTTTTATTAATCCAAAAACAGTGGGGGAACGGGTGTGCATCAATCCCCGTAGAATTCAAAACCCACCAACAGGATCTTCAAGCATCAAAAGTTATCCCCGTGGCCTCCCAACGAATTTCATTTTCTCAAATCATCAGGGGAGGAGAATTAACTAAATAAATAAATTGCCATATAGCACAGTCCCTTAGTATATTGTTATGACCTGGTGGTCAGGACAATAATGGACCTGGTGGTTAAGAGCACACGGAATGACCTGATAGTTACTGATAATAAGGACGAGTTCTGAGACGTGGGAACTCTGCTGACCGCAATCCCTAATCCTATGAAACACACTAGAAATAGCCGTGGATTGCGCCTAACGCTCCCTATGCAACTCGGCACAGCCTAAGGAACTAGCTAGCCCTGAAGATAGAAAAATAGAGCCTACCTTGCCTCAGAGAAATTCCCCAAAGGAAAAGACAGCCCCCCACATATAATGACTGTGAGTAAAGATGAAAATACAAACACAGAGATGAAATAGATTTAGCAAAGTGAGGCCCGACTTACTGAACAGACCGAGGATAGGAAAGGTTACTTTGCGGTCAGCACAAAAACCTACAAAAAGACCACACAGAGGGCGCATAAAAGACCCTCCGCACCGACTCACAGTGCGGAGGCGCTCCCTCTGCGTCCCAGAGCTTCCAGCAAGCAAGACAACAATAAAAAATAGCAAGCTGGACAGAAAAATAGCAAACCAAAGAAATACAAGCTGGAACTTAGCTTCTGCTGGGAAGACAGGTCACAAGAACGATCCAGGAGTGAACTAGACCAATACTGGAACATTGACAGGTGGCATGGAGCAAAGATCTAAGTGGAGTTAAATAGAGCAGCCAGCTAACGAATAAACCTCGTCACCTGGGAAGGAAACTCAGAAACACCCACCAGAGGAAGTCCATGGACAGAACCAGCCGAAGTACCATTCATGACCACAGGAGGGAGCCCGACAACAGAATTCACAACAGTACCCCCCCCCTTGAGGATGGGTCACCGAACCCTCACCAGAGCCCCCAGGCCGACCAGGATGAGCCAAATGAAAGGCACGAACCAGATCGGCAGCATGAACATCAGAGGCAAAACCCAGGAATTATCTTCCTGACCATAACCCTTCCACTTGACCAGGTACTGGAGTTTCCGTCTCGAAACACGAGAATCCAAAATCTTCTCCACCACATACTCCAACTCCCCCTCAACCAACACCGGGGCAGGAGGATCAACGGATGGAACCACAGGCGCCACGTATCTCCGCAATAACGACCTATGGAACACATTATGGATGGCAAAAGAAGCAGGAAGGGCCAAACGAAATGACACAGGATTGATAACCTCAGAAATCTTATACGGACCAATGAAACGAGGCTTAAACTTAGGAGAGGAAACCTTCATAGGAACATAACGAGACGACAACCAAACCAAATCCCCAACACGAAGTCGGGGACCCACACAGCGCCGGCGGTTAGCGAAACGTTGAGCCTTCTCCTGGGACAATGTCAAATTGTCCACCACATGCGTCCAAATCTGCTGCAACCTATCCACCACAGTATCTACACCAGGACAGTCCGAAGACTCAACCTGCCCTGAAGAGAAACGAGGATGGAAACCAGAATTGCAGAAAAACGGCGAAAGCAAAGTAGCCGAGCTGGCCCGATTATTAAGGGCAAACTCAGCCAACGGCAAAAAGGACACCCAATCATCCTGATCAGCAGAAACAAAGCATCTCAGATATGCTTCCAAAGTTTGATTAGTTCGTTCGGTTTGGCCATTTGTCTGAGGATGGAAAGCCGAGGAAAAAGACAAATCAATGCCCATCCTTGCACAAAAGGATCGCCAAAACCTCGAAACAAACTGGGAACCTCTGTCAGAAACGATGTTCTCCGGGATACCATGTAAACGAACCACATGCTGGAAAAATAATGGCACCAAATCAGAGGAGGAAGGCAATTTAGACAAAGGTACCAAATGGACCATCTTAGAAAAGTGATCACAAACCACCCAAATGACCGACATCTTTTGAGAGACGGGGAGATCCGAAATAAAATCCATAGAAATATGCGTCCAGGGCCTTTTCGGGACCGGCAAGGGCAAAAGCATCCCACTGGCACGAGAACAGCAGGGCTTAGCCCGAGCACAAGTCCCACAGGACTGCACAAAAGAACGCACATCCCGTGACAAAGACGGCCACCAAAAGGATCTAGCCACCAAATCTCTGGTACCAAAGATTCCAGGATGCCCAGCCAACACTGAACAATGAATCTCAGAGATAACTCTACTAGTCCATCTATCAGGGACAAACAGTTTCTCCGCTGGGCAACGGTCAGGTCTATCAGCCTGAAATTTTTGCAGCACCCGCCGCAAATCAGGGGAGATGGCAGACAAAATTACCCCCTCTTTGAGAATACCCGCCGGCTCAGGAACACCCGGAGAGTCAGGCACAAAACTCCTTGACAGGGCATCAGCCTTCACATTCTTAGAGCCCGGAAGGTACGAAACCACAAAATCAAAACGGGACAAAAATAACGACCATCGAGCCTGTCTCGGATTCAACCATTTGGCAGACTCAAGATAAGTCAAATTCTTGTGATCTGTCAAGACCACCACGCGATGCTTGGCTCCTTCAAGCCAATGACGCCACTCCTCGAATGCCCACTTCATGGCCAACAACTCACGATTACCAACATCATAATTACGCTCAGCAGGCGAAAACTTTCTAGAAAAGAAAGCACATGGCTTCATCACCGAACCATCAGAACTTCTTTGCGACAAAACAGCCCCTGCTCTAATCTCAGAAGCATCAACCTCAACCTGAAACGGGAGCGAAACATCTGGCTGGCACAACACAGGGGCAGAAGAAAAACGACGCTTCAACTCCTGAAAAGCCTCCACAGCTGCAGAAGACCAATTGACCACATCAGCACCCTTCTTGGTCAAATCAGTCAACGGTTTAGCAACAGTAGAAAAATTAGCGATGAAGCGCCGATAAAAATTAGCAAAGCCCAGGAACTTTTGCAGGCTCTTCACAGATGTCGGCTGAGTCCAATCGTAAATGGCCTGGACTTTAACAGGGTCCATCTCGATAGTAGAAGGGGAAAAAATGAACCCCAAAAATGAAACCTTCTGAACTCCAAAGAGACACTTTGACCCCTTCACAAACAAGGAATTCGCACGAAGGACCTGGAACACCATTCTGACCTGCTTCACATGAGACTCCCAATCATCCGAAAAGACCAAAATATCATCCAAATATACAATCAGGAATTTATCCAGGTACTCTCGGAAGATGTCATGCATAAAGGACTGAAATACTGATGGAGCATTGGAAAGCCCGAATGGCATAACCAGGTACTCAAAATGGCCCTCGGGCGTATTAAATGCTGTTTTCCATTCATCGCCTTGTTTAATACGCACAAGATTATACGCCCCTCGAAGATCTATCTTGGTGAACCAACTAGCCCCTTTAATACGAGCAAACAAATCAGACAGCAATGGCAAAGGATACTGAAATTTTACTGTAATGTTATTAAGAAGGCGGTAATCAATACAAGGTCTCAAAGAACCATCCTTCTTGGCCACAAAAAAGAACCCTGCTCCTAACGGTGATGATGACAGGCGAATATGGCCTTTCTCCAAGGATTCCTTTATATAACTCCGCCTAGCGGCGTGTTCTGGCACAGATAAATTGAACAATCGGCCCTTAGGAAACTTACTACCAGGAATCAAATTAATAGCACAATCGCAATCCCTATGAGGAGGTAGGGCACTGGCTTTGGGCTCATCAAATACATCCCGATAATCCGACAAAAACTCTGGAACTTCAGAAGGAGTGGAAGACGAAATAGGCAAAAATGGAACATCACCATGTACCCCCTGGCAACCCCAGCTGGACACAGACATAGATTTCCAGTCCAATACTGGATTATGAACCTGTCGCCATGGCAACCCCAAAACGACCACATCATGCAGATTATGCAACACCAGAAAGCGGATATCCTCCTGATGTGCAGGAGCCATGCACATGGTCAATTGGGTCCAGTACTGAGGCTTATTCTTGGCCAAAGGCGTAGCATCAATTCCTCTCAATGGAATAGGATACTGCAAGGGCTCCAAGAAAAAACCACAGCGCCTAGCAAACTCCAAGTCCATCAAATTCAGGGCAGCGCCTGAATCCACAAATGCCATAACAGAATAGGATGACAAAGAGCAAATCAGAGTAACGGACAATAGAAATTTAGACTGTACCGTACCAATGGTGGCAGACCTAGCGAACCGCTTAGTGCGCTTAGGACAATCGGAGATAGCATGAGTGGAATCACCACAGTAAAAACATAGCCCATTCCGATGTCTGTGTTCTTGCCGTTCAGCTCTGGTCAAAGTCCTATCACATTGCATAGGCTCAGGCCCATGCTCAGATAGTACCGCCAAATGGTGCACAGCTTTACGCTCACGCAAGCGTCGATCGATCTGAATGGCCAAGGACATAGACTCATTCAGACCAGCAGGCATGGGAAATCCCACCATGACATCCTTAAGGGCTTCAGAGAGACCCTTTCTGAAGATTGCTGCCAGGGCACATTCATTCCACTGAGTGAGCACAGACCACTTTCTAAACTTCTGACAATATATCTCCGCTTCATCCTGACCCTGACACAGAGCCAGCAAGATTTTCTCTGCCTGATCCACTGAATTAGGTTCGTCATAAAGCAATCCAAGCGCCAGGAAAAACGCATCAACATCACTCAATGCCGGATCTCCTGGCGCAAGGGAAAATGCCCAGTCTTGAGGGTCACCACGTAACAAAGAAATAATGATCTTTACTTGTTGAACAGGGTCACCTGAGGAGCGAGGGTTCAAGGCAAGAAACAATTTACAATTATTTTTGAAATTCAAGAACTTAGATCTATCACCAAAAAACAAATCAGGAATTGGAATCCTAGGCTCTGACATCGGATTCTGAACCACAAAATCTTGAATGTTTTGTACCCTTGTAGTGAGATTATCCATCCAAGAGGACAGACCTTGAATGTCCATGTTTACACCTGTGTCCTGAACCACCCAGAGGTAAAGGGGAAAAGAGAGACAAAACACACTTCAAAGAAAAAAAAATGGTCTCAGAACTTCTCTTATCCCTCTATTGAGATGCATTAGTACTTTGGGCCACCTGTACTGTTATGACCTGGTGGTCAGGACAATAATGGACCTGGTGGTTAAGAGCACACGGATTGACCTGATAGTTACTGATAATAAGGACGAGCTCTGGGACGTGGGAACTCTGCTGACCGCAATCCCTAATCCTATGAAACACACTAGAAATAGCCGTGGATTGCGCCTAACGCTCCCTATGCAACTCGGCACAGCCTAAGGAACTAGCTAGCCCTGAAGATAGAAAAATAAAGCCTACCTTGCCTCAGAGAAATTCCCCAAAGGAAAAGGCAGCCCCCCACATATAATGACTGTGAGTAAAGATGAAAATACAAACACAGAGATGAAATAGATTTAGCAAAGTGAGGCCCGACTTACTGAACAGACCGAGGATAGGAAAGGTTACTTTGCGGTCAGCACAAAAACCTACAAAAAGACCACGCAGAGGGCGCATAAAAGACCCTCCGAACCGACTCACGGTCCCAGAGCTTCCAGCAAGCAAGACAACAATAAAAAATAGCAAGCTGGACAGAAAAATAGCAAACCAAAGAAATACAAGCTGGAACTTAGCTTCTGCTGGGAAGACAGGTCACAAGAATGATCCAGGAGTGAACTAGACCAATACTGGAACATTGACAGGTGGCATGGAGCAAAGATCTAAGTGGAGTTAAATAGAGCAGCCAGCTAACGAATTAACCTCGTCACCTGGGAAGGAAACTCAGAAACACCCACCAGAGGAAGTCCATGGACAGAACCAGCCGAAGTACCATTCATGACCACAGGAGGGAGCCCGACAACAGAATTCACAACAGTATATAGTGTACTCACTAATTCTGTATAACACCGTCTTTAGTTACATAGTTTCCTCTTTTATAATGTATTACATCGTCCCTTATTATGTACCATTTTCTCTAGTTATATATGGTGCCGTCCCTTATTATATAGCTTCCTCTGCTGTTATGTACAGTCAACAACAGAGATAAAGGTGGAAAAAATGTCCACAATTACAAAAGTAGAAACAACTTTATTAATAAAAACTACACTTGCGTTTATGACCTATCTTTACCCCAGTGTGTGGGCTCTCGCTAACTATGTGGTGATGAACTTTGCTGCCTGTTTCAGTCTTGTCCCTGTCTGATACCTTTTGTATGTAGTTTTTATTAATAAAGTTGTTTCTACTTTTGTAATTGTGGACATTTTTTCCACCTTTATCTCTGTGGTTGTATGAATTTCTTGGTGGGTCCTTATTGTCCTACAACGTAGGTGAGAGTGCCTCTAACTTATTACACTGGTAGTTACGCTGAGTGATTATGAGGTATCCCTCCCATTGTGTGAGTTTATCTGTTTGTTGTTATGTACAGTGCTGTCTCTTACATACTGTATTCTTGTTAATTTTGTTATTCACAGCACCCTCTTTTATTACATAGTCGGCTCTCTTTTTAGATATAAAATGACTGTTGATGGAGTTGCTGGTGACCAGACGACCAGTCCATCAGCTCCTCCATTAGAAAAGAAGCTATCCCATGCTCCATCAGCAATCATTGCATTATATAGCTAACAAGAGAGGACGGTATGTAATAAAAAACAGGGCTCTATATAATCCAATATGTAAGGGACGGTACCGTACATAACAAGAGAGGGCACTTTATAATAAGGGACGGCAATATACATAATAAAGGAGATTATGTAATATATATACACATGATTGTGTGTGCGGCTATATATACATATATATATACAGTATATATACTGTATATACATATATATATATACAAAAAAAAGAACACAGCATCACATGTGCATGAATCTAGGCCATGTGAAAACACAGACAGACATTTAATATAGATTATACTTCTCAAAAAAAAAAAATTTTCACAAATTTTTTCCCCCCAATTTTTTTTTCAGAAAACTTACAGTAATGGATGAAAATGAAGGTTCTTAGCGCATAAATTGGCCAATTCATGTATGCCCATAAACCACAGCAAGTTGACCTCCTTCTGATGGGTCCTACTCTACTGTTCAGGCCACTTTTGGGCCACCAGCCTACAACTATGGACAAACATGTCACTCTCGGGTAAAAGCCTACAATTTATGGGCAGGTAGAGCTGATTACGGCCACCTGCAAGGTCAATGGGAGGAGTGCAAGATCAGTCTGGAGGCAGCCATCATCCAGTAACTAAATAGAGAAAAAAAAAACAACCAGCACTCCTAATGTAAACACGTGCACGACGCATAACTTCATCATATAGACAAAAAAAGAACACAGCAGCACATGTGCATGAATCTAAGCCATGTGAAAACACATGATAACACAAAAAAAAGATGATACTAGGTCGAACAAATACCGTATCAAAAAACACTTTATTAATAGTCAATAAAACACGAACAACAAGTGAAAGAGAGGTGATACATAGTGGCGACACCTACGAGGGCATTGTAAAAATAGCAGGAGGCACATACTCAGGATATGTAAGTCTACCAAACCTAATAACTCATTTATCAATTAGTGCCCATAAAGTCTAATATACAACAAATCAAAAAAAATGATGAAAAAATACTAGTGGTACAAAAGTAATAATAAGATGATAATAATAATAATAATTGGTAGGAAATTTTGTCTGCAGGCAGAGGCCAGAAAAAATAACTTTCAACCACCGTAATATAGAAGATCACTTTCAGTACAATCATAAACAGTTTAAATAGAATATAGGACTAGTGGTAGAGACAAAGTCCCAAATCAGGCCATAGCATAACATAAGCTGCCGCACAAAATTACCCACCGCAACGTAGACTGTCAATCCTGGGGACGCGCCTCCGCCCCAAAGCGCGTTTCGGAAAAAAAACCTTCGTCAGGGCACATAGGGTTTTGTTTCCGAAACGCGCGTCAGTGTGAGCGCTTTGATAATGTTTCCCACTGCACTCTCTCTGAAATCACTGTAATTTGCTTGGTCTTCCAGACCTTATCTTGACCTTCACTGTGCCTGTCAATTGCCATTTCTTAATTACATTTCAAACTGAGGAAAGGGCAACTTGAAACCACTTTGCTATCTTCTTATAGCCTTCTCCTGCACCATGTTCATTTTCAGAATGTCAGCTGCTTAGAAAAACCCATGGCTGCTGCTTTTTGGCACAAGGTTAGAGGAGGCTAGGTTCTTATAAAGTTGATAAATTTGCATCACTTGGTCTTTATGCAGCGCCCCAGAGTCCTGGTTGTTGCAGTAATGTCGTTCTTCCACCAAGGGGAGTGATGTTACGTCTGAAGGCAATAAAGGAGATCAGCTTACCAGGTATCACTAACCCCACGACACACTTCACACTCCAGGCCGCCAGGGGGAGCCATGCGTCTATCTATTAGGGCACTCCTCATGATTAGGTAAGACTAATAGTCTGGACAGAAGGTTAGGCAGAACAAGGAAGATGCAGACTGAGGTCTGCGGAGAACGAGGGTTCACGGAGCTGTGCCTACCTCACGTGTGGCAGCATCCAAAGAAAGAGACATCTGAAGGGAATTGTCTTGTAGTGAGTGAGAAACGAAGTCATAGCAAAGAAGAGGAATATCAGAGGAAGACCAGCCAGGAGCAGGCTGCTTCCTTCTGAAGCGCAGAAGCCAGTAGCCAGAACACAGAGGGAGTAAGGATCTCTATGCTTTACTTCAGAGACTGGCAGGACAGTTGATTCCACGTTGGCTGCCCGACCTTATATCCAGGAGGCACGGTGGCAACTTGTGGGGGCTGGGGTGTCGTAGGGTCCCTGTAAAAAGCCTCAGGCCATCAGTCATACGGGTTTGTCCTATCCATCAGGGGGACAGAGAGAAAGAGACATTACATCTACGATAGTTGTGAGGACCTCCCCGAGTTGCTCAGCAGGGAGGAACTACAACACTCAGGTGCTAGAGGAAGGCTACTGATTTCCACCTAGATAAGGGGGACTCTGGAATTGCCTTCAGACCGGCCGGACTCTGCCTGCCCTGTGGTCTGTGCTCTGGACTGTGGACACTGAAACCTTCAGTAAAGGTAAAGAGACTGCAACCTTGTGTCCTCGTTCTTTATTGCGCCTCACACCATCCATCATCTACACTCTGGGTAGCCCTGGGGACATACTTCACCTGTGGGAAGGTATACTATCTAGCTGCCATAACATCACCCCAGCAGACCCCTAAGCAGCGTCGGTCACCCTGACCGAATACCACAGGTGGCGTCACGAACATTATCCCTTTAAAGACCTTTCCCCCATTTCTTAACGGATGTCCCCTAGGGCCACGGACCGGGTCAGCCACCGTGACATCCCCGACAAGAACCGAAGGGCCCGGTACCGAGTACCCCAAAGCCCTACTGGGGGCGCTCCATTTACAAATGATGATAGTAAACAAGCCATAACCCTAACAGGCTAATTAAGGTCTGAAACCTTGGTCAAAATTATCTGAGCACACAGATCTCCAAAGGTGTCCAAACTTTTGCATCACCCAATTTTTCTTTTTGTAATCTTTAAAATGTAAAAGATGAAAATATGTATTTATTTGTTTTTCCAAAGATACAAAGGAAATGTGTTATCTTTAACTTTAGATTCTTTAAAAATCATTTCATCTTCAACTTGCTTAACTGTTCACGATAACAGTAATTTTGACCAGGGGTGTCCAAAAGTTTACATGCCACTGTGTATTTATGAGATCTGTATAACCCCATCACCACCGATTGTCAGTTTTCTGTCTATGCACAGTGACCAGAAAGCTGACAATCAGTGGTGTGGGCGGGGTAATACAGAGCTCAGCATTCAGAGAATTGGTAGATCTGTAGCAGAGAAAACATTTTATCAAAACTTCAGCAAGCAGCCCAGTGATGCATCATTGTAATCAGGGCCTCTACCCTTACATTATGCTGCTCTCAGATGGGGTAGCAAAAACCTGGTAACAGATGCCCTTTAACCGTTACGACATACAGTTGAAACCAGAAGTTTACATACACTATATAAAAAGACACATATGCATGTTTTTCTCAATATCTGACATGAAATCAGAATAAACCTTTCCGGTTTTAGGTCACTTAGGATTACCATAATTATTATTATTTGCTAAATGCCTGAATAATGAGAGAGAGAGAGAGAATATTTTAAGGCGCTTTTATTGCTTACTGCAAAGTTAAAAGTTTACATACACTAAGATTACTATGCCTTTAAACAAATTTTGACTGCCCATATGATGATGTCAAGTGTTTGGAAGCTTCTGATAGGATTCTTGACAACATCTGAGTTAACTAGAGACACACCTGTGGATGTATTTTTGATGCACACCCGAAACACAATGCTTCTTTGTGTAGCATGATGAGAAAGTCTCAAGAAATCAGCCAAGACATCAGGAACAGAATTGAGGACTTGCACAAGTCTGGCTCATTCTTGGGTACAATTTCAAGATACCTGAAGTTGCCTCATTCATCTGTACAAACATTTATGTGCAAGTATAAACAAGATGGGAATATCCAGCCATCATACCGCTCAGGAAGGAGACGGGTTCTGTGTCCCAGAGATGAACGTGCTTTGGTCCGACATGTGCATATCAACCCAAGGACAAAAACAAAAGATCTTGTGAAGATGATGATGGAAGTTGGTAAGATTGTGTGTTTATCCACAGTGAAACGAGTACTGTATCAACATGGGCTGAAAGGACACTCTTCAGGAAGAAGCCATTAGTCCAAAAGAGACATAAAAAAGCCAGATTAATGTTTGTAAATGCACACAGGAACAAAGACCTTAATTTTTGGAGACATGTCCTGTGGTCTGATGAAAGAAAAATTGAACTTTTTGGGCATAAGGACCATTATTACGTGTGGAGGAAAAAAGAAGAAGCTTGGAAGTCTAAGAACACCATCCCAACTGTGAAACACGGGGGTGGCAGCATCATGTTGAGGACTTGTTTTTCTACAAGAGGGACAGGGCACTTCACAAAATAGATGGCATCATGAAAAAAGAAGTTTTTGCGGCAATACTGAAGCAACACCTCAAGACATCTGTAAGGAAGTTAAAGCTAGGCGGAAATGGGTCTTCCAAATGGACAATGATCGGAAACATACTGCCAAATGGTAACAAAGTGTCTTAAGGATAACAAAGTCAATGTTTTGAAGTGGCCATCACAAAGCCCTGATCTCAATCCTATTGCAAATTCATGGGCAGAGCTGAAAAGGCAGGTGCGAGCAAGGCGGCCTACAAAATTGGATCAGTTACACCAGTTTTGTCAGGAGGAATGGACCCAAATTCCAACCAACTATTGTGAGAATCTTGTGGAAGGATATTCAAAATGTTTGACTCAAGTCATTCAGTATAAGGGTAATGATACTAAATACTAATAAATTGTATGTAAACTTTTGACTGTGCTGTAATAAAAATGCCTTAAAACATTCTCTCTCTCTCATTATTCTGGCATTTGGCAAATATTAATGACTATGGTAATCCTAATTGACCTGAAACTGGAAAGGTTTATTCTGATTTCATGTCAGATATTGATTAAAACATGCATATGTGTCTTTTTATATAGTGTGTGTAAACACTCTGGTTTCACCTGTATGACATACAGTTACGCATATGTCAGGTCTTTAACTTTGATGCAGGCTTGCAAGCAAAGCACGTGTCCGGGTGATAATAGCTGATTTATTTAGCCATTGTATGCCTCTAACAGCAGAGGATAGAGCAGAGCACTGCCAGAAGCTGTTAACCTGTTAAATGGAGCTGTCAATCTCTGATGAAGCAAGCTGTGTGAAACGCATTGGTCAGGTACAGGTTGGCCAGGCACTTGGAGTCCCTGTTTACTTTAGTTGGTTCCATGCAATTGACCATGCTGGAACATTTTTAAATTATATTATATTTTGGGTGCTTTTCTTTGTTGTGTGTGATTCCAGGCACTACTTTATATATGTTGGTTGTCTGGCATTTCTATCTTCTTTTATGCATTTTGATTATAGCTGGCACCTATCTATCTATCTATCTATCTATCTATCTATCTATCTATCTATCTATCTATCTATCTATCTATCTATCTAAACAAAAAAGGAAAGCAGCACAAAATAATAATAAGAAGTGATATTTAATTGCCCATAATGGCAATGCTTTGGTCCATATGTGAACCTTTCTCAAGTCTTCCCACATATGGACCGAAACGTTGCCATTATGGGCGATTAAATATCACCTTTTGTAGTTATTTTTGAGTGCTGCTTTCTATTTTTTGTTTATTTGTTTATCTGTAGGATTATTTTTTGCCTGGGAAGTCCATTCCACTACATACTCTCCTATATACAGTTCAAACCAGAAGTTTACATACACTATATAAAAAGACACATAAGCATGTTTTTCTCAATATCTTTCACATTTTAGGTCAATTAGGATTACCATAATGATTAATATTTGCCAAATGTCAGAATAATGAGAGAGAGAGAATGTTTTAAGGCATTTTTATTACTTATAGCAAAGTAAAAAGTTTATATACGTGTCATTAATATTTGGTACCATTGCTCTTAAAATAAATCACTTGGGTCAAACTTTTAGGATATCCTTCCACAAGCTTCTCACAATAGTTGGTTGGAATTTGGGTCCATTTCTCCTGACAAAACTGGTGAAACTGATCCAGGTTTGTAGGTCGCCTTGCTCGCACCGGTCTTTTTAGCTTTGCCCATAAATTTTCAATAGGATTGAAATCAGGACTTTGTGATGGCCACTCCAAAATATTGACTTTGTTATCCTTATCCCCTTTCCGACATTGGGCATAATAGTATGCCGATGTCGGACTGCCTCCCTTTAATGTGGGCTCCAGCAGTGAGCCCATATCTTTTCTGGCACATGTCAGCTGTTTTGAACAGCTGACATGTGACTCTAACAGCCGCAGGTGGGATTGCAAACCACCAATGGCTGTTATCCTGTTAAATGCCTCTGTCAACCACAAGCGCAACAGAAATCCCGCCCATCGGTGACCTCATCACGTGATTACGGGTCACCGATGAGTTGGCATGACAACCAGAGGTCTCCAGCAGACCTCTATGGCTGTCACTGTCAGATTCTATGCGCGCCGCCTGGTGGTCAGCTCTCATAGCAAGTGAACAATTCAGCTACATACAGGCGATCTGATCATCGCCTATATGTAGCAGAGCCAATCAGATTATGGCAGCTTCTAGTCTCCCATGGAGACTATTGAAGAATGATAAAAGTAAAAAAGAAATGTTTTTTTAAAATACTAAAAAAAAACTAAAAAATGTAAATGTTCAAATCACCCCCCCCCCCATTCACCCCATTGAAAATAATACAATAAAAAAATCAAACATACCTATATATGGTATCTCCGCATTCAGAATCACCCAATCTATCAATTCAAAAATAGAATTAACCTGATAGCTAAATGGCGTAATGAGTAAAAAAAGTCAAAATGCCAAAATTACGTTTTTTGGGTCGCCACAACATTTCATTAAAATGCAATAATGGGAGATCAAAAAAATCGTATCTGCACCAAAATGTTATAATTAAAAACATCAGCTAGGTTTGCAAACATTAAGCCCTCACCCAGCCCGAGATCACAAAAAATGGAGACACTATGGGTATCGGAAAATGGCGCAATTTTTTTTTAAACAAAGTTTGGAATTTTTTTTCACCACTTAGATAAAAAAAAGAACCTAGACATGTTTGGTGTCTCTGAACTCGTAATGACCTGTAGAATCATAGTGGCAGATAAGTTTTAGCATTTAGTGAACGTGAACATGAACATGGTAAAAAAAATAAACAACAACTGTGGGATTGCACTTTTTTTGCAATTTCACAGCACTTGGAATTTATTTCCCATTTTGCAGTACATGGTTTGTTAAAACCAATGGTGTCGTTCGAAAGTACAACTCGTCCCACCAAAAACAAGCCCTCACTTGGCCATATTGACAGAAAAATAAAAAAATTATGGCTGTGGGAAGAAGGGGAGCAAATAACAAAAACGCAAAAATGAAAATACGTCCGGGGGTTAATGGGTTAAGCCATTTTGTTACCATTTTGGCAGTATGTTTTGGGTCATTGTCCATTTGGAAGTCCCATTTCCGTAAATAGGGTCACTTATCAGGGTCTGCTGTTATGGCACTTCAGAGGCTCTGCTAATGTAATATGGCACCCCCAAACCATTTCAGCAAAATCAGCACTCCAATAAGGCAATCTTTCTCTTCTGAGTTTTGTATTGTGCCTCAGAACCAGTTTTCGATCACATATGAAGTACACACGTGGTCAAAATTGTTGGTACCCCTTGTTTAATGACAGAAAAACCCACAATGGCCACAGAAATAACTTGAATCTGACAAAAGTAATAATAAATAAAAAAAAATCTATGAAAATTAACAAATGAAAGTCAGACATTGCTTTTGAACCATGCTTCCACAGAATTAAAAAAAAATAAAACTCATGAAATAGGCCGGGACAGAAATGATGGTACCCCTGCAAATTAAGTCATTTGAGAGTTAAAAATGCTCACTACACCCCTAGATAAATTCCTAGAGAGGTGTTTCCAAAATGGGTTTATTTATGGGCGGTTTCTACTATTTTGGCATGTCAGGGGCTCTTCAAATGCATCATGGCATCCCCCATCTGTTCCAGCGAAAATGGTGCTACAAAATTCAAATGATGCTCCTTCCCTTCCAAGCTCTGCTGTGTGCCTAAAAAGTAGTTTTCTACCACATATGTGGTATCGTTGTACTCAGGAAAAATTGCACAACAAATTATGCAGTCCATTTTCTCCTTCTATCTTTGGAAAAATTAAAAATGTAGGGCTAAAGCAATACTTTTGTGGAAAAAATGTAATTTTTCATTTTACGTCACAATGTTATAAAATTTTGTGAAGCACTTGTAAATTCTAGATGCTCACAGTGCCCATACATGAATTCCGTAAGGGGTGTAGTTTCCAAGATGGAGTCATTTGTGTAGGGTTTCTGCTGGTTTGGCATGTCAGAGGCTCTTCAGCAGCAATATGGCATCTGCAATCTATTATAGCAAACATGGTGCTTCAAAATGCAAATAGCGCTTCTTCCCTTCCAAGCCCTGCCATGTGCCCAAATAGAAGTTTCTGACCTCATTTTGAGCATTCTCATACTCAGGAGAAATTGCTAAACAAATTGTGAGGTCCGCTTTCTCATGCTACTCTTGTGAAAATTAAAAATTTTGGGCTAAAGCAACAATTTAAAATAAAATCTTTCCTTTTGATGTTCCAATGTTTTTTTAAAAAAGTAGCCATTTTCCTAGACCCATAGCATCTCCATTTTTCGTGATCTGGGGCTGAGTGAGGGCTTATTTTTTGCGCTTCGAGCTGTTTTTATTGATTTCAATTTTGATGTAGATATGATCTTTTGAATGCCCATTACTGCATTTTAATGCAATGTTGCGGCGAACAAAAAAATGTAATTCAGGCGTTTTTACTTTTTTTCTTGTTACACTGTGTGCATGTTGCAGGATGCAGTGACTTAATGGAGGCAGGGCAAAGGTTAACAGATTAACAATTTAATTTGGTACAATGGTGAGGCTCCTCGCAGGGAGATAACAGTTAAAGAAACTTGATTCCAGCTCACCCAGTTGCTCTATGCTCATCCACCTGGGGCTCAGACACCACCTTGCCCTGGCCTCACATCAAGGAAAATAGAAAAAATTGGAGTCCGGCTCAACAGGACTGGATTTTCCATTTATTTTTATTTTTCAAAAGAAATGATAATGCATACAATAGAAAAATGTACATGGTCGACATGACCCAGTCGACGCGTTTCGACTGCACTAGGCAATTTTACTCATGACTCATGAGTAAGACTGCCTAGTGCAGTCCGGCTCAACATCATTTTTGCACAAACAGAAGGGTATAAGGAGTGTATCCAGTTGTACTGTGCACTCGGTTGTTGTACACCCAGACCAATTCAGCTACATACTCAGGCCATCATACTTTCTGATCTTCTTCCAATGTTCTCAACATGAATTTGCATCCGGTTGAAGCGATCACAGGCTCCATTCCCCTGAGGATGATAGGGCGTTGTCCTGGACTTCTCAATCTGGTACAGACTATGTAACTCCTCCATCACTCAACCTTGAAAACAGGCGCCTTGGTGGGAGTAAAATCTCTTCGGGCAATCGTACACCCGGACGAAGTCTCGGCAGATAGCCTGTGCAGCAGTCTGATCCCGAGTCAGAGTCACCACAGCGAACTTGGTAAAGTGGTCGATCATCACTAGACAATGTTCATACCCAAGATGAGCTGGACCAACCAGTCGATCATCAGTAACTCCAAAAGGGCAGAAGTCCCGATGGTCTGTGTGGGGTATCTCTGCTCCTGGGGTTTAGCCAGCTCCCAGCTCTGACATTGCTGACAGGCCTCTTCGACAGCAGTCTTCAGTCGGGGGTGATATACCAACTTCTGCATCCACTGGAACGTCTTCTCTGGGCCAAAGTGAGCTCCTCTATTAGGGGCCTCAATAGCCACTACACAGATCAATTTCCCTGGGAGCACCACTTGCCAGGTGATCCCCAACTCTCGTACCAACTGCACTTTTCTATACAGCAAGCCATCCTCTAATTGGAGACTCTCCCACTGCTTGAGAATCTGCAGAGTCCCCGGGGACAGACCGCCTCTCTCATGTCGGCTGGGGAGTCGCTTCAGGGCCACCCACTGTCTCACTTGGGTGAGTTCCCTATCTTTCCATCATCCCGAGGTTGTCCCAGCACTTGATCTCCAGATGCCTCTCTGATCTTTCCCTGCATTGCCACCAATGACCTGGTGAGGTCCCGAAAACCAGGAATCTTTTCTGCCTCCAACTCTCGCGTCCAGGTCACTCATGAGTCACTCTTGACAGAGCATCAGCATGCGTGTTCTCGGCTCCTGCCCCATATGCGATCTTGTATCGACACTTCGCCATGTGGACCACCCATCTTTGTTCCAAGGCCCCCAGTTTCACTTTTCCAGGTGGGCCAGGGGATTGTTATCAGTTCGCACCAAGACTTCAGATCAGGACAAGTATTCGGCGAACTTTTCGGTCATCGTCCACACTAATGCCAGCAATTCCAACTTGAAGGAACTGTAGTTATCCGGGTTCTGTTCTGAATCGACTCATGTAGGCAATCACTAGTTCCTTCCCTTCCTGCATTTGTGATACCGTGGCCCCCAGACCATGTAGACTTCCATCGGTATGTAGAATGAAGGGCTGGGAGAAGTTTGCAAAGACGAGAATTGGGTCCTCAGTCAAGGCCATCTTCAGGGCTCGGAAGGCTTCTTCCTGGCTAACTCCCCACTGAATGGTTCGATTCTTTGCACCAGACGACACTCCTTTTAACAGTTTCGGCAGCAGATTAGCGATGTGAGTGAAATTCTTCACGAACCTTCGGTAGTACCCAGTAAGCCCCAGAAAGGCCCGAGCGTCCTTCATGGTCTTCAAGGTGGGCTAGTCCTGTACCACTGCTATCTTCTCGCATGCAGGTCTCATCCCTTCAGCGGATACGATGTTTCCCAGGTACTCGATCTGCTTACGGAAAAGGTGACACTTTTGGGGCTTCATTTTCAGGCCGTGCTTCTGTAGTCGACTCAACACTTGTTACAACCACCGGAGGTGTTCTTCGAAGGGGGCTGTATAGATAATGATATCATCCAAATTGTAGCTTCAAAGTTCAGATCCCCAAACATCCTTTCATCAGTCACTAAAACATCCCTGGAGCGATAGTCTGGCCGAAGGGCATCCGATTGAATTCACACAATCCCATGGGCAATATGAACGTTGTCTTCGGCCGATCGTGTTCAGCCATGGGCACTTGCCAATAGCCACTGGCCAGATCCAGAGATGAGAAATACTTTGCCTTCCCCAAGGCGGACAGCAGCTCCTCAATTCTAGTTAGGGGGTAGGAGTCCCACACCGTACAGGCATTCAGTCACCAATAGTCAACACAGAAATGCAGGGTCCCATCCTTCTTTCAAACTAGAATTATTGGAGCTGCTCACAAGCTCTGATTCTCCCGTATGACTCCACTCTGCAGCATGTGTGCCAACATTTCTTTCACCTCCTTGTACATCTGGGGTGGAATCTGCCGATATCTCTCCCAGATCAGTGCGGCACTTCTTGTGGGTATCTCGAAGGTGATGGCTATAGTGCACCCGAAGTCATCTTCATGATGGGCGAAGACATCCTTGTAATGTTCCAGTACAGTTTCCATCTGTTGCACCTGTTGCTGTGAGAGTCCCGTCAATTCAGCCTACATCTCTTCCTGGATTCGACACCCTTCCATCATACTTCCAGGCGGGTGCTCTGGGGTCATGGTAACTGCTATAGTCCATGGATCTCTTTGTTTTACAGCCAACTGGATGGCCTCTGGCTGCATGAATTCTTCCGGCATGCCCAGCACCTGTGCCACTTGGGCGAGAGAGTAAGATTATCTTCCCCCACGTTGACACACCACACCATCACATTACCGTCATGGACGATAGCTAATGTCCGAGCAATGAGGAGTCCCGAGGGTATTTGGTCCATTAAGGTTGGCTCTATCTGGACTTCCACCCCTTCGATGGGTGTACAAGCTTGGGCAGTGTGAGCACAGTTTGACCAGGCGGTAGAATGAGTTTAGCAGCGGCAGGGACTATCACATTTCCTAAAACTTTCCCTTCACTCGACATTTCTTAGGCCTGAGCAACCCGCATCAATTGTTGAAACACATTCCTCTGGGGGGTTCGTGGGCTCCAGAAAACCATCTGGTGACTCGCTGATCAAGAGAGTCCTGAGTTGTTTCGGCACATTCATCCCCAAAATCACTGCATGGCCATTGCCAGGGTTTCTGGAGGTCAACACAACTAGTTTCCGGCCCACATCTTTGCCGCACACTGTAATTTGCATCTAGACCACTGATGCGATCGGGATGGGCAACTGATTGGTCGCTGTTAACTTGATCACTGGGTCCCACTCGGGCCGCATCATCTCAGGAAAATTACATCTAAAATACGTTTCTGGCATGGTGGTCACCAGGGAACCGGTATCAACTAGACAGTGGATAGCTCGACCATCCATTTCAGCCCATATAAGGGGGCTCAGGGAAATTAAACTTTCGGGACTGCCTTCTCTCCTCCTTGGCTGTTCAGGCTCCAGACAACGTCCCCCGGCCACGGCGCCCACTAGTTTAACGGTTGCTAGGTAAGTGGCTGCCCCCGTCTTGCGCACCCTCGGGCACAGTGTCAAATGTACCCACACTTGAAACAGGTCGGTTTTCTCTCTGCTCAGGATTGCCTTATTTCCTGGCTAGGCACAGTGGGTGAGACTCAGGGTCATTCCTGCTTCTGGATGGATTTGGATTCCTTCTGGAATTCTCTGGCCCATCCTGGCTCAGCCGCGGGTGATGTGGGTACCTCCCTGCTCCGTACCTTCCTTCATAAGGCTGCTATCCCCTGCTCCTGCTCTCGCGCGCGCGCTTCCACCCTGATTTGTAAGAAAGTCAAGCGTGGATTAGTATGCAAGGTGCTCTCGCAAAGCTTGCTTAAGCGGCACATCCCTGAGGCCTTCTATAAGTTGGTCTCTCAAGATCACATCAGGAGACCCAACACCCACATCATTCCGCTTGGCGATCACCGCGTGCACCTCTTGTAATGCTTTCATGTATTGGGTTACGGATTCCCCCTCCCTCTGAATGTGGCTAAACAATTGCATAAGCAATTCTCCGACATCTGTGGGGTCCCCATGCATCTCCTCCAAAATTTGCAACACCTTGGTGAAAGTGCTCCGCTCATGCAGGGGCCGAAACATTATTGAACATCTAGCTTCTCCATCCAGGGCCATCACAGCAATCTTTGCTTGCATAGCGGAGGTCATAGGGTGCATCCTCAGGATGCCTTTAACTTGTTCAGTCCAGTCCCACAGCAGTGAATTGCTTCCTGTAAACTTTGAGGGATTGCTGAGCATGGCCCCCAGCGGTAGGCTGGCACTTTGGGCACCCATGACTGCTTGTTCTGCTGCCTCTGCGCCCGTGGACTGCATCCTGCCAATTACACCAAATATAAGCAGGTTGCGGGATGCAGTGACGCAATAGAGGCAGAGCAAGGGTTAACAGATTAACAATTTAATTTGGTACAGTGGAGAGACTCCTCGCAGTGAGATAACAGTTAAATTGTAAGAGAAAATTATAATGTAACAACAGTCCAGTTATCAAACTTATCGTGTCCTTAGGTTCCTCAGCCGCAGATGATCCATTGCGGGTTGTAGTACCGGCAACGGCCGCCATAGTGTCCTCAGATGGGGTTCCAAAACTAACGGTCCAACTTCTGGCGGCAATGGGCGGTCTCCATTTTTGCCCATTGAGCCCCTAGTCTATAGGCCGATGCGCACTGTCCAGCAGAGGGGACAACAACTTAATGTCTTGTAACCGGCTCACGTTCTCCTGCACAAGGGCAGTCTTACCCTCGTCCGGGCGCACAGCGCTTCCCACTCTCACTACCCCACTGGAGTGTTCAGCAATGCGTCGCGGTGCTGCTGCCCTGGGTGTGGAGTGCGCTGCTCACCCTCCTGCACTCTCCCTGATGGCGGGAAACTAGTCTGCTCTGTTTTCTGTCTAAACAGGCCCCACTCCCCTGGTAATGGGGCTTGTCCGGTCCCCTATTCCTTTTCCTGGGCAACAGGGGACACAGCCTTGACAGTTCCGGACCCGGCTCAATAAAGGTACCAGCAGCCTGATCTTCCTCCTTACAACGCCATTTACCCATCGGATTAATTCCTCTTATATATTGATAGATCGGGAGATTCTGATTGCGGCGATACCAAATATGTTTTTTTTCTTTATTGTTTTATTTTGCATTGTGTGAATGGAGGGTGATTTGAACTTTTGTATAATTTTTATTTTATTAATATTTTTAAAAACATTTTTTACTTTTTACTTGTTTCAATGGTCTCTGACAAACTAGAAGCTGTGGTCATCTGATTGCTTGTGCTACACAGAGCAGGGCTTCAGCCCTGCTCTATGTAGCAAAAATGCTCACAAATTGAGAAAGATCATGCCCATACAGATGGGAACATCCCACACCGTATGTAAAAATTCAATGTTTTATTGGTAGAAAAAGTGACACACAGCACAGAAATCATTAAAAACATTTAAAAAATACAGAAAAGATACCTATACAGAAACCATGCCCTGATATAGGGGCATGGAAAAATATACCACAAATCCCCAGAGACCTCAATATAGAAATACGTATATACACTGTATGTATAATACAAATAAACAATGACTCCAAAGATGGCTCAAAAATGCTCAATATTAATCTTTATCTGCACCAAATAGTGAGGAGCAGATGGTTTACCAAATCACAGTACCATATGAATTTTATAAAAAGTACTACTCGGATACCAACAAGGAAATGCAGTGAAGGACATAGAGATGCAAATAAATGAGGGATATAGTAAAAAAGTGCCCAAGCCTTATACTAACATGTCCTAGCTTCCATGGTCCGGAGGCTTAGAGAGCGAAGCCAGCACTGATGGTGGGGGACAAGTGGTGTAAGATAGGATCCTATTAATATTGAGCATGGGCATGACCTTTTCTCAATTTTGTTTATGTCCCCTTTTCCAAGCCCAGGGAGAACTCTCCTATTTAAACTGATATGCGGTGCCCTCCTGTTTCTTTATTTAAAAATGCTCACTTGCTCATATCAATCTGGCAATACAACCACAGGGGTCTGCTGCAGACCCCGGGTTGTCATGGCAACGCATCAGCAACCCGCAGTCATGTCATGTGACACGGGCACTGATGGAAGGGATTAGTGACACGCTTCCGGACCGAGTATATTAAATGCCGCTGTCAGAGATTGACAGCGACATTTAACATGTGAACAGTAGAGATGGGCGGACACCTGGATGTTTGGGTCCCCCAGGTTGGGCCAAACAGTTACAAAAAGCTTGGGTTTGGGTACCAGAATAGTACCCGGACCCGAACCAGGACTCCATTCACTTGAATGGGGGGCCCGAAGATCCAGTGTTTGCCACGCTGTCATGTGCATAAGAGCGTGGCATTTCAAAAACCTGACCTGCACATCCAAACATAGACTGAGTGTGAACAGGTGCTGAACCCAGAGTCGCCAACTCGTATATAGTTAAATAAATAGGGCAGCACACTGCAGCGCCAAAACATGCAAACTTGAAAAAACGAAATTAGAACTGCATTACTGCACTAGAAATATGAAAAATGAGAGCTTTTAGCGCACAAAAATGGCCAATTTTATGTGTACCTCGTAGCCACGTTAAGGCATCTCTCTTATACGAGGTCCTACGTTTGACCTACCTCACTGAGAATAAACGTCTCCATCTGAATGGGTACATGTAAAAACCTCTTCTTGGACTCAAATTCTCTCTCTATGTGGAGGGGTATTGGACCTACTATAATTAAAACACCTGAAGCTAGGAGGCGGGGAGTGCACGATCAGAAGGCTAGAGAATACATTTCAAAAACCTGACCTGCACATCCAAACATAGACTGAGTGTGAACAGGTGCTGAACCCAGAGTCGCCAACTCGTATATAGTTAAATAAATAGGGCAGCACACTGCAGCGCCAAAACATGCAAACTTGAAAAAACGAAATTAGAACTGCATTACTGCACTAGAAATATGAAAAATGAGAGCTTTTAGCGCACAAAAATGGCCAATTTTATGTGTACCTCGTAGCCACGTTAAGGCATCTCTCTTATACGAGGTCCTACGTTTGACCTACCTCACTGAGAATAAACGTCTCCATCTGAATGGGTACATGTAAAAACCTCTTCTTGGACTCAAATTCTCTCTCTATGTGGAGGGGTATTGGACCTACTATAATTAAAACACCTGAAGCTAGGAGGCGGGGAGTGCACGATCAGAAGGCTAGAGAATACATTTCAAAAACCTGACCTGCACATCCAAACATAGACTGAGTGTGAACAGGTGCTGAACCCAGAGTCGCCAACTCGTATATAGTTAAATAAATAGGGCAGCACACTGCAGCGCCAAAACATGCAAACTTGAAAAAACGAAATTAGAACTGCATTACTGCACTAGAAATATGAAAAATGAGAGCTTTTAGCGCACAAAAATGGCCAATTTTATGTGTACCTCGTAGCCACGTTAAGGCATCTCTCTTATACGAGGTCCTACGTTTGACCTACCTCACTGAGAATAAACGTCTCCATCTGAATGGGTACATGTAAAAACCTCTTCTTGGACTCAAATTCTCTCTCTATGTGGAGGGGTATTGGACCTACTATAATTAAAACACCTGAAGCTAGGAGGCGGGGAGTGCACGATCAGAAGGCTAGAGAATACATTTCAAAAACCTGACCTGCACATCCAAACATAGACTGAGTGTGAACAGGTGCTGAACCCAGAGTCGCCAACTCGTATATAGTTAAATAAATAGGGCAGCACACTGCAGCGCCAAAACATGCAAACTTGAAAAAACGAAATTAGAACTGCATTACTGCACTAGAAATATGAAAAATGAGAGCTTTTAGCGCACAAAAATGGCCAATTTTATGTGTACCTCGTAGCCACGTTAAGGCATCTCTCTTATACGAGGTCCTACGTTTGACCTACCTCACTGAGAATAAACGTCTCCATCTGAATGGGTACATGTAAAAACCTCTTCTTGGACTCAAATTCTCTCTCTATGTGGAGGGGTATTGGACCTACTATAATTAAAACACCTGAAGCTAGGAGGCGGGGAGTGCACGATCAGAAGGCTAGAGAATACATTTCAAAAACCTGACCTGCACATCCAAACATAGACTGAGTGTGAACAGGTGCTGAACCCAGAGTCGCCAACTCGTATATAGTTAAATAAATAGGGCAGCACACTGCAGCGCCAAAACATGCAAACTTGAAAAAACGAAATTAGAACTGCATTACTGCACTAGAAATATGAAAAATGAGAGCTTTTAGCGCACAAAAATGGCCAATTTTATGTGTACCTCGTAGCCACGTTAAGGCATCTCTCTTATACGAGGTCCTACGTTTGACCTACCTCACTGAGAATAAACGTCTCCATCTGAATGGGTACATGTAAAAACCTCTTCTTGGACTCAAATTCTCTCTCTATGTGGAGGGGTATTGGACCTACTATAATTAAAACACCTGAAGCTAGGAGGCGGGGAGTGCACGATCAGAAGGCTAGAGAATACATTTCAAAAACCTGACCTGCACATCCAAACATAGACTGAGTGTGAACAGGTGCTGAACCCAGAGTCGCCAACTCGTATATAGTTAAATAAATAGGGCAGCACACTGCAGCGCCAAAACATGCAAACTTGAAAAAACGAAATTAGAACTGCATTACTGCACTAGAAATATGAAAAATGAGAGCTTTTAGCGCACAAAAATGGCCAATTTTATGTGTACCTCGTAGCCACGTTAAGGCATCTCTCTTATACGAGGTCCTACGTTTGACCTACCTCACTGAGAATAAACGTCTCCATCTGAATGGGTACATGTAAAAACCTCTTCTTGGACTCAAATTCTCTCTCTATGTGGAGGGGTATTGGACCTACTATAATTAAAACACCTGAAGCTAGGAGGCGGGGAGTGCACGATCAGAAGGCTAGAGAATACATTTCAAAAACCTGACCTGCACATCCAAACATAGACTGAGTGTGAACAGGTGCTGAACCCAGAGTCGCCAACTCGTATATAGTTAAATAAATAGGGCAGCACACTGCAGCGCCAAAACATGCAAACTTGAAAAAACGAAATTAGAACTGCATTACTGCACTAGAAATATGAAAAATGAGAGCTTTTAGCGCACAAAAATGGCCAATTTTATGTGTACCTCGTAGCCACGTTAAGGCATCTCTCTTATACGAGGTCCTACGTTTGACCTACCTCACTGAGAATAAACGTCTCCATCTGAATGGGTACATGTAAAAACCTCTTCTTGGACTCAAATTCTCTCTCTATGTGGAGGGGTATTGGACCTACTATAATTAAAACACCTGAAGCTAGGAGGCGGGGAGTGCACGATCAGAAGGCTAGAGAATACATTTCAAAAACCTGACCTGCACATCCAAACATAGACTGAGTGTGAACAGGTGCTGAACCCAGAGTCGCCAACTCGTATATAGTTAAATAAATAGGGCAGCACACTGCAGCGCCAAAACATGCAAACTTGAAAAAACGAAATTAGAACTGCATTACTGCACTAGAAATATGAAAAATGAGAGCTTTTAGCGCACAAAAATGGCCAATTTTATGTGTACCTCGTAGCCACGTTAAGGCATCTCTCTTATACGAGGTCCTACGTTTGACCTACCTCACTGAGAATAAACGTCTCCATCTGAATGGGTACATGTAAAAACCTCTTCTTGGACTCAAATTCTCTCTCTATGTGGAGGGGTATTGGACCTACTATAATTAAAACACCTGAAGCTAGGAGGCGGGGAGTGCACGATCAGAAGGCTAGAGAATACATTTCAAAAACCTGACCTGCACATCCAAACATAGACTGAGTGTGAACAGGTGCTGAACCCAGAGTCGCCAACTCGTATATAGTTAAATAAATAGGGCAGCACACTGCAGCGCCAAAACATGCAAACTTGAAAAAACGAAATTAGAACTGCATTACTGCACTAGAAATATGAAAAATGAGAGCTTTTAGCGCACAAAAATGGCCAATTTTATGTGTACCTCGTAGCCACGTTAAGGCATCTCTCTTATACGAGGTCCTACGTTTGACCTACCTCACTGAGAATAAACATCTCCATCTGAATGGGTACATGTAAAAACCTCTTCTTGGACTCAAATTCTCTCTCTATGTGGAGGGGTATTGGACCTACTATAATTAAAACACATGAAGCTAGGAGGCGGGGAGTGCACGATCAGAAGGCTAGAGAATACATTTCAAAAACCTGACCTGCACATCCAAACATAGACTGAGTGTGAACAGGTGCTGAACCCAGAGTCGCCAACTCGTATATAGTTAAATAAATAGGGCAGCACACTGCAGCGCCAAAACATGCAAACTTGAAAAAACGAAATTAGAACTGCATTACTGCACTAGAAATATGAAAAATGAGAGCTTTTAGCGCACAAAAATGGCCAATTTTATGTGTACCTCGTAGCCACGTTAAGGCATCTCTCTTATACGAGGTCCTACGTTTGACCTACCTCACTGAGAATAAACGTCTCCATCTGAATGGGTACATGTAAAAACCTCTTCTTGGACTCAAATTCTCTCTCTATGTGGAGGGGTATTGGACCTACTATAATTAAAACACCTGAAGCTAGGAGGCGGGGAGTGCACGATCAGAAGGCTAGAGAATACATTTCAAAAACCTGACCTGCACATCCAAACATAGACTGAGTGTGAACAGGTGCTGAACCCAGAGTCGCCAACTCGTATATAGTTAAATAAATAGGGCAGCACACTGCAGCGCCAAAACATGCAAACTTGAAAAAACGAAATTAGAACTGCATTACTGCACTAGAAATATGAAAAATGAGAGCTTTTAGCGCACAAAAATGGCCAATTTTATGTGTACCTCGTAGCCACGTTAAGGCATCTCTCTTATACGAGGTCCTACGTTTGACCTACCTCACTGAGAATAAACGTCTCCATCTGAATGGGTACATGTAAAAACCTCTTCTTGGACTCAAATTCTCTCTCTATGTGGAGGGGTATTGGACCTACTATAATTAAAACACCTGAAGCTAGGAGGCGGGGAGTGCACGATCAGAAGGCTAGAGAATACATTTCAAAAACCTGACCTGCACATCCAAACATAGACTGAGTGTGAACAGGTGCTGAACCCAGAGTCGCCAACTCGTATATAGTTAAATAAATAGGGCAGCACACTGCAGCGCCAAAACATGCAAACTTGAAAAAACGAAATTAGAACTGCATTACTGCACTAGAAATATGAAAAATGAGAGCTTTTAGCGCACAAAAATGGCCAATTTTATGTGTACCTCGTAGCCACGTTAAGGCATCTCTCTTATACGAGGTCCTACGTTTGACCTACCTCACTGAGAATAAACGTCTCCATCTGAATGGGTACATGTAAAAACCTCTTCTTGGACTCAAATTCTCTATGTGGAGGGGTATTGGACCTACTATAATTAAAACACCTGAAGCTAGGAGGCGGGGAGTGCACGATCAGAAGGCTAGAGAATACATTTCAAAAACCTGACCTGCACATCCAAACATAGACTGAGTGTGAACAGGTGCTGAATCCAGAGTCGCCAACTCGTATATAGTTAAATAAATAGGGCAGCACACTGCAGCGCCAAAACATGCAAACTTGAAAAAACGAAATTAGAACTGCATTACTGCACTAGAAATATGAAAAATGAGAGCTTTTAGCGCACAAAAATGGCCAATTTTATGTGTACCTCAGATTAACAATTTAATTTGGTACAGTGGAGAGACTCCTCGCAGTGAGATAACAGTTAAATTGTAAGAGAAAATTATAATGTAACAACAGTCCAGTTATCAAACTTATCGTGTCCTTAGGTTCCTCAGCCGCAGATGATCCATTGCGGGTTGTAGTACCGGCAACGGCCGCCATAGTGTCCTCAGATGGGGTTCCAAAACTAACGGTCCAACTTCTGGCGGCAATGGGCGGTCTCCATTTTTGCCCATTGAGCCCCTAGTCTATAGGCCGATGCGCACTGTCCAGCAGAGGGGACAACAACTTAATGTCTTGTAACCGGCTCACGTTCTCCTGCACAAGGGCAGTCTTACCCTCGTCCGGGCGCACAGCGCTTCCCACTCTCACTACCCCACTGGAGTGTTCAGCAATGCGTCGCGGTGCTGCTGCACTGGGTGTGGAGTGCGCTGCTCACCCTCCTGCACTCTCCCTGATGGCGGGAAACTAGTCTGCTCTGTTTTCTGTCTAAACAGGCCCCACTCCCCTGGTAATGGGGCTTGTCCGGTCCCCTATTCCTTTTCCTGGGCAACAGGGGACACAGCCTTGACAGTTCCGGACCCGGCTCAATAAAGGTACCAGCAGCCTGATCTTCCTCCTTACAACGCCATTTACCCATCGGATTAATTCCTCTTATATATTGATAGATCGGGAGATTCTGAATGCGGCGATACCAAATATGTTTTTTTCTTTATTGTTTTATTTTGCATTGTGTGAATGGAGGGTGATTTGAACTTTTGTATAATTTTTATTTTATTAATATTTTTAAAAACATTTTTTACTTTTTACTTGTTTCAATGGTCTCTGACAAACTAGAAGCTGTGGTCATCTGATTGCTTGTGCTACACAGAGCAGGGCTTCAGCCCTGCTCTATGTAGCAAAAATGCTCACAAATTGAGAAAGATCATGCCCATACAGATGGGAACATCTCACACCGTATGTAAAAATTCAATGTATTATTGGTAGAAAAAGTGACACACAGCACAGAAATCATTAAAAACATTTAAAAAATACAGAAAAGATACCTATACAGAAACCATGCCCAGATATAGGGGCATGGAAAAATATACCACAAATCCCCAGAGACCTCAATATAGAAATACGTATATATGTATAATACAAATAAACAATGACTCCAAAGATGGCTCAAAAATGCTCAATATTAATCTTTATCTGCACCAAAAAGTGAGGAGCAGATGGTTTACCAAATCACAGTACCATATGAATTTTATAAAAAAGTACTACTCGGATACCAACAAGGAAATGCAGTGAAGGACATAGAGATGCAAATAAATGAGGGATATAGTAAAAAAGTGCCCAAGCCTTATACTAACATGTCCTAGCTTCCATGGTCCGGAGGCTTAGAGAGCGAAGCCAGCACTGATGGTGGGGGACAAGTGGTGTAAGATAGGATCCTATTAATATTGAGCATGGGCATGACCTTTTCTCAATTTTGTTTATGTCCCCTTTTCCAAGCCCAGGGAGAACTCTCCTATTTAAACTGATATGCGGTGCCCTCCTGTTTCTTTATTTAAAAATGCTCACTTGCTCATATCAATCTGGCAATACAACCACAGGGGTCTGCTGCAGACCCTGGGTTGTCATGGCAACGCATCAGCAACCCGCAGTCATGTCATGTGACACGGGCACTGATGGAAGGGATTAGTGACACGCTTCCGGACCGAGTATATTAAATGCTGCTGTCAGAGATTGACAGCGACATTTAACATGTGAACAGTAGAGATGGGCGGACACCTGGATGTTTGGGTCCCCCAGGTTGGGCCAAACAGTTACAAAAAGCTTGGGTTTGGGTACCAGAATAGTACCCGGACCCGAACCAGGACTCCATTCACTTGAATGGGGGGCCCGAAGATCCAGTGTTTGCCACGCTGTCATGTGCATAAGAGCGTGGCAAACACCACTTCTGTTCGGTGGTGAAATCATCACAGCCGGTCAGAGAGCCGCGGTTCCCACGCTGTCAAAAGACAGCGTGAGTGCTCAGCTGTGATCAGAGGTATACAGCTTACCTCCAATTACTGGTGTCAATGGATGGGACTATAGCTTCCATCATCTGACACCTACTGCCACTAATAACAGCGAGAGCAGTAGCGGCTGATGGGTGTATTCATTAGCTGGCTCCTGCACTGTAAATAAATAATTTAAAAAATAACCAGCCAGGCAAAACTCACAGCTGGGGGCTGCAACCCTCAGCTGTCAGCTACAACAAGTTGGTTATCAAGAATAGAGGTGTGCCCATGTTGTTTTTTTAATTTTTAAATAAATAATTTAAACAAACGGAGTGGGATCCCCCCCCCATTTTTGGCAACTAGTCGAAGCTAAGGCAGACACCTGGGGGTTGGTATTCTCAGGCTGGTAAGGGGCCATGGATATTTCCCCCCCAGCCTAAAAATAGAAGCCAGCAGCTGCTCAGAAAAGGCACATCTATTAGATGCTCCACTTTCCCTGTAGTGGTGGCAAGTGGGGTTCATATTTTTAGAGTTGATGTCACCTTTGTATTGTCAGGTCACATCAAGCCCACGGCTTAGTAATGGAGAGGCGTGACGCATATTCCACCGAAGCCTTCGTTCTCCTGTAATAAACCAAAAATAAAAAACAATATCCCTCTCCTATTCGTCATTCTGTCCCACTCCATAATTCATGTCTGGGGAAAAAGTTTTCAACCTGGACTGTGCCAAGAAGCGACCACTGAGAACCACTGGTGAATGAGCTGCTGCGAGTGCAGACTCAGTGACCAGCAGTGACGTCATCAAGGTTACCTCCGGTCACTGAGGCTGCATTCCCAGCCGGGCTGAACTGCTGTGACCTCGGTGAGATCCCCGCTAGCACCGTAAGAATTTGGCCTGGTCAGGAAGGTGAAATCAGGCTTTGGCGGTAAGGGGTTAAAGGCATACATTTTAAAGTTTGAAAATTCCACCTTTTTCTAAACTTTTGTTAAATTGTAGATATTTTCATAAATACAAATCATATCAACCTACAAGTACAGTGTGTTAAAAAAACGCAATCTCAGAATCACTGGGGTATATAGCAGACTTTCAGCGTTACATGTATTACCATAAATAAGCACAAATCATATCAACTTAATTATAACACTAGTATGAAGTACAATGTGTCACATAGAAACAATCTCAGAATCACTGGGATTTGTTGAAGCGTTCCAGAGTTATAACCTCATAAAGCGACACTGGTTAGATTTGAAAAATCAACCAAAAATAAATAAATTAAAAAATGTAAAGTATTAATGTTTAATTTAAAAAATACCTTTATACTGCATGCTTATTAGGAGGTGTTCCTAAGAAATCTTGTGTCACAATAATCTTGCATTGTAAACAGGCTGCCGATCAAGCGTTTTGCTCGTTCATCGTCTGAAATTATTTTTAAGCCTGCTTAAAAGTAATTGTTCTCAGAAACACGTTTTCTGGTGTGAACATGCTGCCGAGAACAAATGCAGCCTATGTTCATGGAACAATATATTGCATAGCGTTCAGTATGCATCTAAATCGCGGTTGGCTCTTGTAAACAAGATATTAAATGTCCGCCAATCAGAAAACAAGTTAAGCTTGGCACATCAACTAATTTAAACAGATGCTAAGACTATGGGATCTATCAGGAGCAGACACAACATTGGTGTAACACGTGCAGCTTCAGATAAGGACCCAAGATATAAGGGGTCCCTTTTCCACCTACAAAGCAGTAATCTGCTTTTGTCACTGACACAAAGAGGAGCCCATATACTATTTTTCAACAGGGGCCTTTTTGTCTCTGTGTTCTCCCCTGGTATTTATAACATCATGTTAGTTATGATCCGAATTCCACAGAATCTAAGCAGCAGATGAACAAAAAAAAATCTTTTATGCATGATAGAAAATAGAATGGAATGTAATTTGATCTGTTACCAGCAGGTGGCAGCATGCATACAATTTTTCACTATAAGGCCGGCGTCACACTAGCGAGTTTTACGGACGTATGAGAGGCGCAAAAACTACGCATTGCACACGGACCAATGATTTCCTATGGGGCAGCTCCTATCTGCCGTATATTTCTCAGCTGTATTTTACGGGCGTACAAAATCGCAGCATGCTGCGTTTGTCAGCGTATTGCGCAAAATATCCGCCAATGAAAGTCTATGGGGGCGAGAAAAATACGGATTACACACGGACCATCAGTGTGACTTGCGAGATATACGCAGCGGTGTCATAAAGAAAAGCCGGTAAAATCACACTGACAGGTTAGAATAGAACAGATAAAATTAATGTCTACACATGGCATAGGGAGATATATATATATATATATATGTCATTGAGACACACATATATGTATATTTCATACAGCGCCAGATAGCAGAAAAGCCGTTAATTCAATTGCCGGCTTTTGCTATCTCCTTCCCAAACACGACATGATATGAGACATGATTTACATACAGTAAACCTTTTTATATCCCTTTTTTTGGCATATTCCTCACTACTAATGTTAGAAGTGTCTGTGGGGCGTGGGCTCCCGCGCAATTTTCTCCGCCAGAGTGGGAAAGCCAGTGACTGAGGGCAGATATTAATAGCCTGGAGAGGGTCCATGGTTATTGGACCCCCCCGGCTAAAAACATCTGCCCCCAGCCACCCCAGAAAAGGCACATCTGTAACATGCGCCTATTCTGGCATTTAGCCTCTCTATTCCCACTCCCGTGTAGCGGTGGGATATGGAGTAATAAAGGGTTAATGCCACCATGCTATTGTAAGGTGACATTAAGTCAGGTTAATAATGGAGAGATGTCAATAAGACACCTATCCATTATTATTCCAATAGTAGTAAATGGTTAATAAAACACACATTATGAAAAAAGTATTTTAATGAAATAAAGACACAGGGTGTTATAATAGTTTATTATACTCTTAATCCAAATGACGACCCTCATTCTGTAAAAAAGGAAAAATAAAAAAAAAACAATATCCCACACCTTTCCAGAGCTCAGTCATGTCCCACGATGTAAATCCAACTGAAGGGGTTAAATAATTTTACATGCCAGAGCCTGCCGTGTGTGTACGAGGTGTACAGAGCGGAGCCACGTGTGTACAAGGTGTACGGAACAGAGCCGTGTGTGTACGAGGTGTACGGAGCGGAGCCGAGTGTGTACGAGGTGTGCGGAGTGCAGCTGCATGTGTACGATGTGTACGGGGCAGAGCCGCATGTGTATGAGGTGTACAGTACAGACATACCTCCCAACCGTCCCGGATCCAGCGGGACTGTCCTGATTTTGACAGTCAGCCCCGCGATCCTGGGCGGGACATTAATTGTCCCGCACTGGTTGGGAGGTATGTGAATCACCCGGTCGGTCAGCTGAGAGCTCCCTGCACCCGGCCAGCACAGCAGCACATAATGGCTGCTCTGTGCACAGGACCTGTGATGAGGTCACAGGATAGGAGGAGTCAGGGGTCACATGATCGGATTCGGGAGGAGGACCTCCGTGTACAGGACTTTGCTGGTTGCCATGGCGCCGGAGGAGGGTAAGGCAGCGTATGTGTGAGGTCAGGAGGTGTTTACAGGGTGGATGTAGCAGAGCCGTGTGTGTACGAGGTGTATGGAGCTGAGCCGTGTGTGTAAGGGGTGTACGGAGCCGTGTGCATGAGGTGTACGGAGCGCAGCCGTGTGTGTACGAGGTGTACGGAGCCATGTGCATGAGGTGTACGGAGCGCAGACGCGTGTGTACGAGGTGTACGGAGCGCAGCCGCGTGTGTACGAGGTGTACGGAGCCGTGTGTACGAGGTGTACGGAGCGCAGCCGCGTGTGTACGAGGTGTACGGAGCCGTGTGCATGAGGTGTACGGAGCGCAGCCGCGTGTGTACGGAGCAGAGCAGCATGTGAAAGGTGTACGGAGCGGAGCCGTGTGTGTAATGGGTGTACGGAGCAGAGCAGCATGTGAAAGGTGTACGGAGCGGAGCCGCGTGTGTACGAGGTGTACGGAGCGGAGCCGTGTGTGTAAGGGGTGTACGGAGCACAGCCGCGTGTGTACGAGGTGTACGGAGCACAGCCGCGTGTGTACGAGGTGTACGGAGCACAGCCGCGTGTGTACAAGGTGTACGGAGTGGAGCAGCATGTGAAAGGTGTACGGAGCGGAGTCGTGTGTAAGAGGTGTATGGAGCACAGCTGCGTGTGTTACGAGGTGTACGGAGCACAGCCGCGTGTGTACGAGGTGTACGGAGCACAGCCGCGTGTGTACGAGGTGTACGGAGCACAGCCGCGTGTGTACGAGGTGTACGGAGCACAGCCGTGTGTGTACGAGGTGTACGGAGCGCAGTCGCGTGTGTGCGAGGTGTACGGAGCGGAGCAGCGTGTGAAAGGTGTACGGAGCGGAGCCGTGTGTGTAAGGGGTGTACAGAACACAGCCGCGTGTGTAGGAGGTGTACGGAGCACAGCCGCGTGTGTATGAGGTGTACGGAGCACAGCCGCGTGTAGGAGGTGTACGGAGCACAGCCGCGTGTGTGCGAGGTGTACGGAGCACAGCCGCGTGTGTACAAGGTGTACGGAGCGGAGCAGCATGTGAAAGGTGTACGGAGCGGAGTCGTGTGTAAGAGGTGTATGGAGCACAGCTGCGTGTGTTACGAGGTGTACGGAGCACAGCCGCGTGTGTACGAGGTGTACGGAGCACAGCCGCGTGTGTACGAGGTGTACGGAGCACAGCCGCGTGTGTACGAGGTGTACGGAGCACAGCCGCGTGTGTACGAGGTGTACGGAGCACAGCCGCGTGTGTACGAGGTGTGCGGAGCGGAGCAGCGTGTGAAAGGTGTACGGAGCGGAGTCGTGTGTACGAGGTGTACGGAGCGGAGTCGTGTAAGAGGTGTTCGGATGAGAGCAGAGTGTGAAAGGTGTATGGAGTGGAGCCACGTGTGTACGAGGTGTACAGAGCAGAGCCACGTGTGTACGAGGTGTGCGGAGCAGAGCCATGTGTGTGCAAGGTATACGGAGCGGAGCAATGTGTGCAATGTGTATAGAGCGGAGCCGTGTGTGTACGAGGTGTACGGAGTAGTGCCGTGTGTGTACGAGATGTATGGAGAGGAGCCGTATGTGTATGAGGTGTACGCAGCGGAGCCGTGTGTGCAAGGTATACGGAGCGGAGCAGCTTCTGCAATGTGTATGGAGCGGAGCGGTGTGTGTATGAGGTGTACGTAGTGCCGTGTGTACGAGATGTATGGAGCGGAGCCGTGTGTGTATGAGGTGTATCGAGCGGAGCTGAATGTGTTCGAGGTGAACGGAACGGAGCCGTGTGTGTTTGAGATGTATGGAGTGGAGCCGTGTGTATGGAACGGAGCCGTGTATGCAAAGTGTACGGAGCGCAGCCGCGTGTGTAGGAGTAGCTATGTGTGGCCATTATACAGTATGGAACATCATGTGTGGCCATTATACAGTATGGAGCATCATGTGTGGCCATTATACAGTATGGAGCATCATGTGTGGCCATTATACAGTATGGAGAATCATGTGCGGTCATTATACAGTATGGAGCATCATGTGTGGCTATTATACAGTATGGAGCATCATGTGTGGCCGTTATACAGTATGGAGCATCATGTGTGGCCGTTATACAGTATGGAGCATCATGTGTGGCTATTATACAGTATGGAGCATCATGTGTGGCTATTATACAGTATGGAGCATCATGTGTGGCCGTTATACAGTATGTAGCATCATGTGTGACTGTTATACAGTATGGAGCATCATGGGCCATTATACAGTATTGAGCATCATGTGTGGCCATTATACAGTATTGAGCATCATGTGCGGCAATTATACAGTATTGAGCATCATGTGTGGCCATTATACAGTATTGAGCATCATGTGTGGCCGTTATACAGTATTGAGCATCATGTGGGGTCATTATACAGTATGGAGCATCATGTGCGGCCATTATACAGTATGGAGCATTATGTGTGGCCGTTATACAGTATTGAGCATCATGTGGGGTCATTATACAGTATTGAGCATCATGTGTGGCCATTATACAGTATGGAGCATCATGTGTGGCCATTATACAGTATTGAGCATCATGTGTGGCCATTATACAGTATGGAGCATCATGTGCGGCCATTATACAGTATGGAGCACTGTGTGGCCGTTATACAGTATTGAGCATCATGTGTGGCCATTATACAGTATTGAGCATCATGTGTGGCCATTATACAGTATGGAGAATCATGTGCGGTCATTATACAGTATGGAGCATCATGTGTGGCTATTATACAGTATGGAGCATCATGTGTGGCCGTTATACAGTATGGAGCATCATGTGTGGCCGTTATACAGTATAGAGCATCATGTGTGGCTATTATACAGTATGGAGCATCATGTGTGGCTATTATACAGTATGGAGCATCATGTGTGGCCGTTATGCAGTATGTAGCATCATGTGTGGCTGTTATACAGTATGGAGCATCATGTGTGGCTGTTATACAGTATGGAGCATCATGTGGGGCCATTATACAGTATTGAGCATCATGTGTGGCCATTATACAGTATTGAGCATCATGTGCGGCAATTATACAGTATTGAGCATCATGTGGGGTCATTATACAGTATGGAGCATCATGTGCGGCCATTATACAGTATGGAGCATTATGTGTGGCCGTTATACAGTATTGAGCATCATGTGGGGTCATTATACAGTATTGAGCATCATGTGTGGCCATTATACAGTATGGAGCATCATGTGTGGCCATTATACAGTATTGAGCATCATGTGTGGCCATTATACAGTATGGAGCATCATGTGCGGCCATTATACAGTATGGAGCACTGTGTGGCCGTTATACAGTATTGAGCATCATGTGTGGCCATTATACAGTATTGAGCATCATGTGTTGCCATTATACAGTATGGAGCACTGTGTGGCCATATTTTTTTGTTTATAATTATTCTTTATGAACAGTGTGATCAGCAGTGCTAAATGAGTGTGATTGAGACGTGGATATGGGTGTGACTAGTGAATGGGTGTGGTCAGAGGCGTGGCCTAAAATTTGCCGCGGCGCGCGTTGCGCGCCGCATACTTTGTCCCTCTTTCCCAGCTTCAAAAGTTGGGAGGTATGGTACAGAGCCGCTTGTGTACGAGGTGTACAGAGTGGAGCCACGTGTGTATGAGGTGTACGGATTGGAGACGCGTGTGTACAAGGTCGAAGTGTGCGGAGCGGAGCCATGTGTGTACGAGGTGTACAGAGCAGAGCTGTGTGTGCAAGGTGTATGGAGCGGAGTCGTGTGCGTGTACGAGGTGTATGGAGCAGAACCACGTGTGTACGAGGTGTGCGGAGCGAAGCCGCGTGTGTACAAAGTGTACAGAGCGGAGCCATGTGTGTACAAGGTGTACGGAGCGGAGCCGTGTATGTACGAGGTGTACGGAGCGGAGCCGAGTGTGTACGAGGTGTGCGGAGCGCAGCTGCGTGTGTACGAGGTGTACGGAGCAAAGCCACGTGTGTACGAGGTGTATGGAGCGGGGCCGCGTGTGTACGAGGTGTGCGGAGTGCAGCCGCATGTGTACGAGGTGTATTTAGCAGAGCCGCTTGTGTACGAGGTGTATGGAGTGGAGCCACGTGTGTATAAGGTGTACGGATTGGAGCCGCGTGTGTACAAGGTCGAAGTGCACGAGGTGTACGGAGCAGAGCCGTGTGTGCAAGGTGTATGGAGCGGAGTCGTGTGTGTGTACGAGGTGTACGGAGCGGAGCCATGTGTGTGTACGAGGCGTACAGAGCGGAGCCATGTGTGTGTACGGAGAGAAGTCGCGTGTGCATAACGCCCAACTGCCCACATCCAGTGGGACAGTCCCGATTTTGAGACTCTGTCCCGCTGTGCTGGGATCCTCCTCTTCCCGCATAGCCTCGGACCAAACGTACCGCCGCTTTAAACTGCTAGCGCGATCGCTAGCTGTGTCGGATCGAAGCAGATATTGCTCCTCGTTCTGACACTGACTGGCACAGGAGACACGGAGGTCTTTATCAGTGGCGTACCTGAGCTGCAGCGACATGAGCAGTCAGCAGCGTGATGGATGACATCATTCAGCGACGTGGGAAGCTGCCGGCTGCTGCGAGGGAGTGTGGTGAGAGGTGTGTGTGTGTGTGTAAGTGTGTGTGTGTGGCGATGGAGAAGGCAATGATGGGGGTTGGGAAGAAGGCAATGATGGGGTTGGGGTTACTATGTGTGGCCATTATACTCTACGCAGTATCACGTGGGGCCATTATACTGTACCCAGCATCATGTGGGGCCATTATACAGTATGGAGCATCATGTGGAGCCATTATACAGTATGGAGCACTGTGTGGCCATTATACAGTATTGAGCATCATGTGGCACCATTATACATTATGGAGCATCATGTGGGGCCATTATACTGTACGCAGCATCATGTGGGGCCTTTATACTGTACCCAGGATCATTTGGGGCCAATATACTGTATGGAGCATCATGTGAGGCCATTATACTGTACACAGCATCATGTGGGGCCACTATACAGTACGCAGCATCATGTGGGGCCATTATACTGTACAAAGCATCATGTGGGCCACTATACAGAATGGAGGACTGTGTGGCCATTATACAGTATTGAGCACTATGTGTGGACATTATACAGTATGGAGCACTGTGTGTGGCCATTATACAATATGGAGCATCATGTGTGGCCATTATACAGTATGGAGCACTGTGTGCCCATTATACAGTATGGAGCATCATGAGTGGCCATTATATAGTATGGAGCACTGTGTGGTCATTCTACAGTATGGAGCACTGTGTGGCCATTATACAGTATGGAGCACTGTGTGGCCATTATACAGTATGGAGCATCATGAGTGGCCATTATACAGTATGGAGCACTGTGTGGTCATTCTACAGTATGGAGCACTGTGTGGCCATTATACAGTATGGAGCATCATGAGTGGCCATTATACAGTATGGAGCATCATGTGTGGCCATTATACAGTATGGAGCATCATGTGTGGCCATTATACAGTATGGAGCACTGTGTGGTCATTCTACAGTATGGAGCACTGTGTGGCCATATTTTTTTTATAATTGTTTATGAAACAGTGTGATCAGCAGTGTTAAATGGGTGTGGTTAGGGCCTGGATATGGGTGTGACTAGTTGTGAAATGGATGTGGTCATAGGCATGGCCTAAAATTTGACACGGTACGCTGTGCGCGCCGCAAATTTTGTCCCTCTTTGCCTTCTTCAAAAGTTGGGAGGTATGACTGTGGGTTATCCCCAAACATTAACTGTATCACAATTCTCCCTCTCCAACAACTACCTGTGGCTGGTCAGACTACAGCTTCATATTAACAATGTAAAATATCTCTACACAGAAAGCCTATTACACTTATAATGCTTATCCTACACTATCACATCTTACTGTATACTGTACATTGCTTACGTTAATACATACATTACATAGGCAAACATCTTACACTTCACATGACACAATAGGTACACACGACACAGGACATTATTCAGATTACACATCATATTATATACAGCATTGTTATCATCAAGGAGGTGCAGGTAAATATGTCCATCTCCTTACACATGGTGCCTATGGGGAATTCTGAAGAGACAACTTGAGCCTCACTCTCCATCCATCATCCAGGCTCCAAAAGAGGTCGTTCTTGAAGAATGGAAAAAGACAGATGTTGCAGCATATCACCAGCTTGTTCTTTACATGCATAGAAGACTTGTTGCTGCCCTTAAAAATCATGGAGGGCATACAAAATACTAGATTTAGTAGCATTTGATGTGGGGTGTTTTCATTTTTTGCATCAACTTTTGATGTGGGGAGAGGGGGGATGCTATATCTATTGTCTATCTATCATCTATCAATCTAACTATCTATCTATCATCTATCAATCAATCTATCATCAATCTATCTATCATCTATCTACCTATCAATCTATCATCTATCTACCTATCAATCTATCTATCTATCTATCTATCTATCTATCTATCTATTATCTATCTATCTACCTATCAATCTATCTATCATCTATCTACCTATCTATCTATCTATCTATCTATCTATCTATCATCTATCAATCAATCTATCATCAATCTATCATCTATCTACCTATCAATCTATCTATCATATATCTACCTATCAATCTATCTATCTATCTATCTATCTATCTATCTACTGTATCTATCTATCTATCTATCTATCTATCAATCTAACTATCTATCTATCATCAATCTATCTATCATCTATCTACCTATCTATCTATCTATCTATCTATCATCTATCAATCATCTATCTATCTGTCTATCATCTATCAATCATCTATCTATCTGTCTATCATCTATCAATCAATCAATCAATCTATCACATAAAATCTATAAAAAACTGACCAGCAACTCAGAACACAGAAAGCAAGTGTGCACATGTCCAAGTTGCTATGACTGCACAGTATACAGTATAAAAAAAGCATAAGCAGAACTCTATCAGTGCTGTTAAATGTTATTCTGCCCTTGGTTTTGTCTGTTTAATAGCGTAAACCACAGGAGCAGAATGGACGGCACTAGAGTGAATACTGATTCCACCAGACGGAACTATTAGCGGGCTAACTGAGGCCAGGTACTCACGATTGCCTCTAGATTCGGGTGCTCAGCATAATAAGAGATAACAAGCAGTCCAAAGTCACCAAAAAAGAAAGAATATGCGGCACTCACCCTAGATTGGCAGTGTGAATCGTGATTTATTGAAGAAACTTTAACAGGAAAAGTCCATTAGAGCGTGCGGTACAACAGAGGGTGCGGCATTGGAGTCAGGACGACGGCCGTTTCGCACTCGCAGGTGCTGGACCCGTCGAAGCACCTGCGAGTGCGAAACGGCCGTCGTCCTGACTCCAATGCCGCACCCTCTGTTGTACCGCACGCTCTGATGGACTTTTCCTGTTAAAGTTTCTTCAATAAATCACGATTCACACTGCCAATCTAGGGTGAGTGCCGCATATTCTTTCTTTTTTGGTGACTTTGTCTGTTTAATGGCCAATGGGAACATGCTATTATTTTGCATGCATACCAATTTATACTCCAGTTCAGTTTTTTCGGTTTATTTATTGCACAGGCGATGAGACGATTGCAGTTTCAAGTCTCCTAAGGGGACTAGTAAATACTGTAAAAAGTGAGGGGGATAAAGTTTAAAAAACCCCCACAAAAGTTCAAATCACCCTCCTTTTGCATAATTGAAAATAAAACAATAAAAAATACTCATATTTGGTATCACTGCATTTTGAAATGTCCGATCTATGAAAATATAAAATAAATGTATCAGATTGTTAAACGGTATAGAGTAATAAGAGATAAATTAAAACGTCAGAATAATGTTTTTTGGGCAGCCGCAACACTGCAATAAGAGGCAATCAAAACATCATATCTACCCCAAAATTGTATCAGTAAAAATGTCTATCACCCAGGCCCCAGATCCCAAAAATGAAAACTCTATGGGTCTTGGCAAACGGGGACAAATGCGAAAACTTTTTTTCATGCAAAAGTTTTTCATGCCAATTTTTTTCACCACTTACCGTAAGTCAGACCCTCGGACTGTTTACGGCCCTCCAAGACATTTTACCCTAGAAGATTCCTAGGGAACACAGTGCATGGGCCGTAAGCTGTATTTTGACATGGTAAATAAAACCCCCCAAAAATAATTGTAGAATTGCACTATTTTTCAATTTCATCGCACTTGGCATTTTTTTTCCCGTTTTCCAGTACACGATGTGGTAAAATCAATGGTGCCGTTCAAAAAAGCAACAAGCTCACATATGGCTATATTGAAGGAAAAATAAAAAGTTATGGCTCTTGGAAGGTGGAGAGGAAAAAACAAAAAATGGAAAATGGCCATGGTGTGAAGGGGATAATATCAACATTGACACTGCTCTGTACCTGCTCCCCTCGGCTGTCCACAACATGAAACCCTGACCACTTCTATTTCTGCTTCCCTATGGTTTCTGGTTTCCATTTAGAGAAGTCTATGTGACAAATGAGGTTACTGTAATGAGGTTAGTGTATATGTAGGAAGGAAGAAGCACTGGTCCCATTGTAAGGAGGTGGAACACAAGAAGAGTCTGGGGGCGGTTACCTTCTCTGCTCTGTGCCTGGAACCATTGAGCTGTGATACAGGTTCCCCGGGGGGCAGACTTGGAGACTGGGACAGGAAGGAAGCCGAGCAGAGAGCGGGAAAGGCGGGCGCGCAAGTGGCAGAGCAGCGTGTACAGCGGTGAGGGCAGGACGCAGCTGCGCTCTGGGGAGGAGAGAGGGCTCCCGGTCAGAGGACAAATGCAGGGAGATTGCCCAGAAAGACTGCATCTTGTGAGTACATGAAAGTGGACTCTGCTGTGACTGGAGAGGGGTGCTTTGAGACCCGTGTAGAGACATTAGCCCGTGCAGAGACTGCGACCCCCTGGTACCCACGGTATCAGTGCAGAGACTGTGACCCCTGGTACCCACGGTATCAGTGCAGAGCCCCTGGTTCCTGTTAAGAGACTTAATAATAGACTGAGCATCGTTTTCCCGGGATAGGCTGTGCTGTAAAAGCTAAAGACTCAGAGCCTATGCATATCACATTAACTCCCGAAACCCCAGGCCGCGGATTCCTAGAGACCACTCAGCCCACGGACAACAGAGGGACGACAAGTGCTGCTGTTTCTTGGCGCCTACGTTGGAGAAGACGACTCTTCAAGCAAGTCCTCATCAGACTGATAAGTGTTCTTTTTCTCAGGAAAACCCACTTAATTCTGTTACACTGTTTGACTCCCATATTTTGCACCATTATGTTTTCAGTTCATACTCTACTGTTTTCTCCCTGCAAGGAGAATATCGCCCCTGTTAATAAATTCCCCCCAACAGTTGGTCTGTCTGTTCCGTGGTGACATACTCTACCCTGCACTCTATTACACCATCATATATACTATCTACGCGCTGTATCATACACTATATACAACAATATTGGGACGTCTACATCTATTTGTATATGAGCTTTTATGACACCTACTAGATGGTGGCCCGATTCTAACGCATCGGGTATTCTAGAATATGCATGTCCTTGTAATATATTGCCCAGCCACATAGTATATTGCCCAGGCACGTAGTATATTGCCCAGCCACGTAGTATATTGCCCAGCCACGTAGTATATTGCACAGCCACGTAGTATATTGCCCAGCCACGTAGTATATTGCCCAGCCACGTAGTATATTGCACAGCGCACGTAGTATATTGCACAGCCCACGTAGTATATTGCCAAGCCACATAGTATATTGCCCAGCCACGTAGTATATTGCCCAGCCACGTAGTATATTGCCCAGTCACGTAGTATATTGCCCAGTCACGTAGTATATTGCCCAGCCACGTAGTATATTGCCCAGTGACGTAGTATATTGCCCAGTGACGTAGTATATTGCCCTGTGACGTAGTATATTGCCCAGGCACGTAGTATATTGCCCAGTAACGTAGTATATTGCCCAGGCACGTAGTATATTGCCCAGGCACGTAGTATATTGCCCAGTGACGTAATATATTGCCCAGTGATGTAGTATATAGCACAGAGCCACGTAGTATATTGCACAGCTACGTAGTATACAGCACAGAGCCACGTAGCATATTGCCCAGCCATGTAGTATATTGGCCAGTCACGTAGTCTATTGCCCAGCCACGTATGTCACAGGTTAAAAAATAAACATATACTAACTTCCGAGGGCCCCTTGTAATTCGGTCACATGACCGTGACGTCATGGCAGGTCCTTCTCGCGCAGGCGCGCAGGACCTGTGATGACGGCGCGGTCACATGACCGTGACATCATGGCAGGTCCTTCTCCCATACAATCCTTGGCACCGGAACCTACCGGAACATCGCGAAAGGTGAGTATATAATGATTTTTTTTTTTTTTTTAATCATTTTTAACATTAGATGTTTTTACTATTGACGCTGCATAGGCAGCATCAATAGTAAAAACTTGGTCACACAGGGTTAATAGCGGCGGTAACGGAGTGAGTTACCCGCGGCATAACGCAGTCTGTTACCGCTGGCATTAACCCTGTGTGAGCAGTGACTGCGGGGAGTATGGAGCGGGCGCCGGGCACTGACTGCAGGGGAGGGACTAATCGGACTGTGGCCGTCGCTGATTGGTCACGGCAGCCATGACATGCAGCTGGCGAGACCAATCAGCGACTTGGATTCCATGACAGACAGAGGCCGCGACCAATGAATATCCATGACAGACAGACAGAAGGACAGAAAGACGGAAGTGACCCTTAGACAATTATATAGTAGATTCTAAACCTATAGGCATTAAAGGGGTTGTCTAAAATGATTAAATGTTTAAAATTGCATTTACCTCTTGCTAAATTTCTGCTCCTTTCTCAAGAATGAGGATGAGAACACTCATTTTACATGGAGCCAGTCCTTCCTTTGGAGGTATAACACCTTACATTTTTTTGGATAAGCTTTTCTAGAATATTTTGAATTTTGTCTAAAGGAATTTTTTCCTATTCATCTAGAAGAGCATTGCATAGTACATCTCAAAGGTGTTGGATGAGGTTGATGACATGGTTTTGTGCAGCCAGTCATGCTCTTCCACACGTAAAGCATACCCAGCCATGGATATATGTATCTTGCTTTGTCATAGGGGCATAGCCCTGGGGAACATAAAAGGGCCTTTCTAAAATTGTATTCACAAAGTTGGATGCGACTTTTGTCTAAAATGTCTTGGTATGCTGAAGAATTAAGAATTAGGTACTACTAACTGAAGTGTGAGGTGAATTACACTACTACAGTACCCTCAGGGATGTCAGTAAAGTATAGCTCGGAGGGTCTCTCAATATAATAAAACTTAACTTTTAATCACTAAAATAAAATGGACAAACAAACATGGGGAGAAGTGGAGGTGGAGGGGATATAAGGCTTTTCTTAACTCCCTGTCCTGCTCCTTGTAATGCTCCTGTCCTGACAAGGACAGGCCCCAAGTGAACCCTGCTAGGGACAATCCACCATACACTTTATATCTTGTGGATGGTGGATTGTCCCTAACAGGGTTCACTTGGGGCCTGTCCTTGTCAGGACAGGAGCATTACAAGGGGCACGACAGGGATTTAAAGGGAACCTGTCACCCCGTTTTTTCAGATTGAGATAAAAAATACTTAAATAGGGCCTGCGCTGTGCGTTACAATAGTGTATGTAGTGTACCCTGATTCCCCACCTATGCTGCGAAATACATTACCAAAATCACCGTCTTCGCCTGTCAATCAGGCTGGTCAGGTCAGGTGGGCGTGGTGACATCGCTGTTTCTTCCCCAGCTTTCCGTTGGTGGCGTAGTGGTGTGCGCATGTCCAAGTGCCGAATCCACTGCGCGCAGGTGAAGAAAAAGCGCGCGATCTGCGCTATTACCCTTGTCATCGGTGGGGGCGGCCATCTTCCTGAGGCCGCGCGTGCGCAGATGGAGTGCTCTGCTGCACGGGGCTTCAGGAAAATGGCCGCGGGATGCCGCGCGTGCGCAGATGGAGATCGCGGCGGCCATTTTCCCAAAGCCGAGATGCAAAGCCGGGAGAAGCAGGAGAGGCAGCAATCCCTGGCCCAGCAGGCAGCATGCAGGGAGAGGAACCTAGAGGCAGAGGCCCGAACCCGTAAAATCCCTTGGGCAGACAGGGGACCACTGCGGCAGGGAGAAGTGGTTGTCTTCAATCAAAAGAGAAGCTGGGGCTTTATTAAAAGGAATCTGCCACCTACTTTTTCACATATAAGCTACAGCCACCGCCATTAGGGGCTTATCTACAGCATTCTGTAATGCTGTAGATAAGCCCCCGATGTAACCTGAAAGATAAGAAAAGCAAGTTAGATTACAATCACCTGGGGGGAGGTCCGGTGCAGTCCAGTCCGATGGGCATTGCGGTCTGGGTCCGGCGCCTCCCATCTTCATGCGATGACGTCCTCTTCTTTGCTTCCTGTCGTGGCACCTGCGCAGGTGTACTTTATCTGCCCTGTTGAGGGCAGCGCCAAGTACTGCAGTGCGCAGGCACTGGGCTTCTCTGACCTTTCCCGCTGCTGTGGATGTTTGTCCGTTCCTATTGGTGAGATCAAACCAACTTTTATACTTGATCACTGGTTTGCACGAGCACTTTATGTGCAGTGCCTTGCTAAAGTATTCGGCTCCCTGAAACTTTTCAACCTTTTCCCACACATCATGCTTCAAACATAAAGATACCAAATGTAAATTTTTGGTGAAGAATCAACAGCAAGTGGAACACAATTGTGAAGTTGAACGAAATGTATTGGTTATTTTACATTTTTGTGGAAATTCCAAAACTGAAAAGTGGGGCGTGCAATATTATTTAATACTTTGTTGCGCCACCTTTTGCTGTGATTACAGCTGCAAGTCGCTTGGGGTATGTCTCTATCAGTTTTGCACATCGAGAGACAGAAATTCTTGCCCATTCTTCCTTGGCAAACAGCTCGAGCTCAGTGAGGTTTGATGGAGATCGTTTGTGAACAGCAGTTTTCAGCTCTTTCCACAGATTCTCGATTGGATTGAGGTCTGGACTTTGACTTGGCCATTCTAACACCTGGATATGTTTATTTGTGAACTATTCCATTGTAGATTTTGCTTTATGTTTGGATCATTGTCTTGTTGGAAGACAAATCCCCCTCCCAGTCTTAGGTCTTTTGCAGACTCCAACGAGTTTTCTTCAAGAGTGGTCCTGTATTTGGCTCCATCCATCTTCACATCAATTTTAACCATCTTCCGTGTCCCTGCTGAAGAAAATCAGGTCCAAACCATGATGCTGCCACCACCATGTTCGACAACCAATGGAAAACAACTCCCATAGCATTATCCCTCTTCCACCAAAGCAGCAGATAGAGAACCGTGACCCGTCACTCCTCAGAACATATTTCTACTGCTTCAGAGTTCACTTGTGGCTGCTTTAGCCCGCTCCATACAATTCTTGGCATTGTGCTTGGTGAGGCAAGGCTAAGTCTCAGAAACCCATGCCTTTAAGCTGCCGGCGCACAGTTTTGTAGTGATGTTAATGCCATAGGAGGTTATAAAGTCAGCAGACTTGGCACTATGCACCTCAGCACTTGCTGACTTCGTTCCGTGACTTTATGTGGTTTTCACTTTGTGGCTGAAATGCTGTGTTTCCTAGATGCTTCCACTTTTCAATAATACCACTGAGTTGATCCTGGAAAATTTAGGAAGGAAAAAATATCATGAACTGACTTGTTACACTGGTGACGCCCTATTACAGGACCACACTGGTATCAGTGAGAGCTTCATATTGAGATGTTCTTTCACAAATGTTAGTAAAAGCAGACGGCATTGCGAAGGGACGAATATTATACATTGGGGGCAATTCAATAATTAAGATGTGAATTGGTCTCTTAAACTACAGACTGATTACGTAATGCCAAGTATAAAAGTTTTTCTTGGAATGTAATATTAATACCCTTGAGATAAAAAAAAAAATCAAGGGTGAGGATCAGATTACAGCCATCTCTACCGATCAGTTGCAAAAAGAGGCCATGGCTCTCCAGTGAACACCATATTTCCTTCCTTATTTACCAAGACACAGGGCTGAACAGCTGTGTCTGTGCCTGGTACTATCTCTCAGTCCCATTTCCTGTGTCTGCAATACCAGGCACTGATGAATCCTGGCATTGTGCCTGGGAAAACAAGGGGGATAGAGCACTCACTGTGACTCCCATGGATCAAATTTTGGTGATCAGATGTTGAGGTACCAGAAACCCCCTTTAGAAGCTAACTCCATTGTACTAGGCCATATCTGTAAGTGTAATTAATATTATTCATCTGCGTAGATTTATTTCTCCTGCAGTGCATTTTAATGCCTGCCAAGAATCCCGAATCACCCACAAACCTACAGAAATACCCACTTTGAATCACATTTGCTTGAGACTTTCACCCTTTGATATGCATTTTATAGGAAAATTCTGCAAGACAGTTCCAGGATTAGGAAACATTGAAGGAAAAAAGTGAAGAGGGGGGATGCAGGTGCAGTTTCAGAAGAAGATCGAAAAAATGGCAAAATACACAGGCAATACACAACATCTTAGACAGGTATATCAAATATACACCTATAGCTTCTAAGAAGGATTTTTTAAGAAATAGACTTAATTATTTAATGTCCTTGTCATAGAACTGGACTTATTGTCCTTAGTCAGTCTGGTCTAGATATGGGTGGTGTAGTGCAGCGGTGTCCACACTGTGCAGTGATAAGGCAGTGACCAAGAAAAAGTTCAAAGTAAAGTCTCTTTTAATGAACGGTGTACTCACAAACAGAAAATAAATCAGATCCTCCGATTCGCAGCCGAGAAAACAAAGGCAGTCCATGACGGGTTGCCGTGGGTGACTGCTCTGCCGTGTATGCTGAGGGTGTCAGACCTTTTGGCTCCGCTTGGCCCTGTGTTGCCTCACAGAGGTTTGAGCTCTCCAAAGCCGTCTGCTCTGCCAGCTTGCAAGACCAAAACTGACACACCCATCCCTCTGCTGAAGGGGTTTTTACAAACAAACCTGTGGCCATAGGCCACATGGAAAAACTGGGGCCAAGGAAGGAAATGGACCACCCCATCACCCCTACCATCTTGTAGTCCATTTAACAAATAAAAGCCCATGGCGGGTTTTCTTAAAACTGCCTTGGACAAATAGCTTGCCCAAGATCGGCGCTTCTATTCTGCTTGCAATCACAGCTATGCCTGTGACTGCAATGCACGCCCCCAGCCTCCATATGTTTCTTTGCACATCCTGGGGGACACATAGCAAACCTCGCATATAACACCAGTCACTGCCTCACAGTGGTTACAAATAAATCCACTCTTGGGACTCCTGCCTGCGCTTCTCATTCTCTACTGTTGAGGTTAGGAGCCGATCAGCAAATATGTTTCTCGTATTTCAGCACCATGCAGTTGCCTCATGTTAGTTCCTCTATTGTGGAGAGATGCCCGCTCTTCGTGCTGCCTTGGTCATGGTACAGCCAGATGAAGTTATGGCAAAATCCAAACCACACTGAGAGAATATCTGAAAATCATAAAGCATCAAAGTCTGCAGCAGAAACATGATATCCCATGAGAGAAAAGAATGTGTTCTGCTGTCTGTCAACAGCATGGTAGGGAAGGTGTGGAGTAGACTTTAACCCCTGTATGCCTAAAGCATATTGCTATAAAGCAGAATACAATTTCTTCTTAGTCACCTTTATCATTAAACCTATAAAGAAAGACTACACATAAATAATTGAAAGAAATAACTGTATTATTAACATTTAGAACATGCATGTGGAGACAGTATAAGCTCCCACATAGCCTCCTACATTCAGTAGGAGCCTCCACATAGTATCTTACATTCAGTAGGAGCCCCCACATATCCTTGTACAGTGGGGGAAATAAGTACGGTATGTGATCCTTTGCTGATTTTGTAAGTTAGCCCACTAACAAAGACATGAACAGTCTATAATTTTAATGGTAGCTTAATTTTAACAATGAGAGATAGAATATCAAAAATAAAATCCAAAAAATCACATTGTATAAATTATATAAATCTATTTGCATTTTTGCAGTGAGAAATACAGTCATGGCCAAAAGTATTAACACCCCTGCAATTCTGTCAGTTAATACTCAGTTTCTTCCTGAAAATGATTGCAATCACAAATTCTTTGGTATTATTATCTTCATTTAATTTGTCTTAAATGAAAAAACACAAAAAGAATTGTCCTAAAGCCAAATTGGATATAATTCCACACCAAACATAAAAAAGGGGGTGGACAAAAGTGTAATTAACAGCACCTGTAACTTACCTGTGGCACCTAAAGGTACCGTCACACAGTGGCACTTTGATCGCTAGGATGGCACGATCCGTGACGTTCCAGCGATATCGTTACGATCTCGCTGTGTCTGACACGCTACTGCGATCAGGGACCCCGCTGAGAATCGTACGTCGTAGCAGATCGTCTGAAACTTTATTTCGTCGCTGGATCTCCCGCTGACATCGCTGAATCGGCGTGTGTGACGCCGATTCAGCGATGTCTTCACTGGTAACCAGGGTAAACATCGGGTTACTAAGCGCAGGGCCGCGCTTAGTAACCCGATGTTTACCCTGGTTACCAGCGTAAACGTAAAAAAAACAAACATTACATACTTACCTTCAGCTGTCTGTCCCCGGCGCTCTGCTTCTCTGCACTCCTCCTGCATCCTGTGTCAGCGCCGGCCAGCCGGAAAGCACAGCGGTGACGTCACCGCTCTGCTTTACGGCTGACTGGTGCTGACAGTGCAGAGGAAAGCACAGCACCGGAGGACAGACACGGAATGTAAGTATGTAATGTTTGTTTTTTTTACGTTTACGCTGATAACCAGGGTAAACATCGGGTTACTAAGCGCGGCCCTGCGCTTAGTAACCCGATGTTTACCCTGGTTACCAGGGGACTTCGGGATCGTTGGTCGCTGGAGAGCTGTCTGTGTGACAGCTCTCCAGCGACCACACAACGACGCTGCAGCGATTGACATCGTTGTCATATCGCTGCAGCGTCGTTTCAGTGTGACGGTACCCTAACAGCTGTTGGCAATAACTAAATCACACTTGCAGCCAGTTGACATGGATTAAAGTTGACTCAACCTCTGTCCTGTGTCCTTGTGTGTACCACATTGAGCATGGAGAAAAGAAAGAAGACCAAAGAACTGTCTGAGGACTTGAGAAACCAAATTGTGAGGAAGCATGAGCAATCTCAAGGCTACAAGTCCATCTCCAAAGACCTGAATGTGCCTGTGTCTACCGTGCGCAGTGTCATCAAGAAGTTTAAAGCCCATGGCACTGTGGCTAACCTCCCTAGATGTGGATGGAAAAGAAAAATTGACAAGAGATTTCAACGCAAGATTGTGCAGATGTTGGATAAAGAAAATCGATCTAAACAAGTTCAAGCTGCCCTGCAGTCCGAGGGTATAACAATGTCAACCCGTACTATCCGTCGGCGTCTGAATGAAAAGGGACTGTATGGTAGGAGACCCAGGAAGACCCCACTTGTTACCCTGAGACATAAAAAAGCCAGGCTGGAGTTTGCCAAAACTTACCTGAAAAAGCCTAAAACATTTTGGAAGCATGTTCTCTGGACAGATGAGACAAAAGTAGAGCTTTTTGGGGAAAGGCATCACCATAGAGTTTACAGGAGAAAAAAAGAGGCATTCAAAGAAAAGAACACGGTCCCTACAGTCAAACATGGCGGAGGTTCCCTGATGTTTTGGGGTTGCTTTGCTGCCTCTGGCAATGGACTGCTTGACCGTGTGCATGGCATTATGAAGTCTGAAGACTACCAACAAATTTTGCAGCATAATGTAGGGCCCAGTGTGAGAAAGCTGGGTCTCCCTCAGAGGTCATGGGTCTTCCAGCAGGACAATGACCCAAAACGTACTTCAAAAAGCACTAGAAAATGGTTTTAGAGAAAGCACTGGAGACTTCTAAGGTGGCCAGCAATGAGTCCAGACCTGAATCCCATAGAACACCTGTGGAGAGATCTAAAAATGGCAGTTTGGAGAAGGCACCCTTCAAATATCAGGGACCTGGAGCAGTTTGCCAAAGAAGCATGGTCTAAAATTCCAGCAGAGCATTGTAAGAAACTCATTGATGGTTACTGGAAGCGGTTGGTCGCAGTTATTTTGGCTAAAGGTTGTGCAACCAAGTATTATGCTGAGGGTGCCAATACTTTTGTCTGGCCCATTTTTGGAGTTTTGTGTGAAATGATCAATGTTTTGCTTTTTGCTTCATTCTCTTTTGTGTTTTTCCATTTAAGACAAATTAAATGAAGATAATAATACCAAAGAATTTGTGATTGCAATCATTTTCAGGAAGAAACTGAGTATTATCTGACAGAATTGCAGGGGTGTTAATACTTTTGGCCATGACTGTAAGTATTTGATCCCCTACCAACCATTAAGAGTTCTGGCTCCTACAGACCATTTAGACGCTCCTAATCAACTTGTTACCTGCATTAAAGACAGCTGTTTTACATAGTCACCTTTATAAAAGACTCCTATCCACAGACTCAATCAGTCAGACTCTAACCTGTACAACATGGACAAGACCAAAGAGCTTTAAAAGGATGTCAGGGACAAGATCATAGACCTGCACAAAGCTGGAATGGGCTACAAAACCATAGGTAAGACACTGGGTGAGAAGGAGACAACTGTTGGTGCAATAGTAAGAAAATGGAAGACATACAAAATAACTGTCAATTGACATTGATCTGGGGTACCATGCAAAATCTCACCTTGCGGGGTATCCTTGATCATGAGGAAGGTGAGAGATCAGCCTAAAACTACATGAGGGGCACTTGTTAATGATCTCAAGGCAACTGGGACCACAGTCACCAAGAAAACCATTTCTAACACATTACGCTGTAAAGGTTTAAAATTCTGCAGCGCCCACAAGGTGCCCCTGCTCATGAAGGCACATGTGCAGGCCCATCTGAAGTTTGCAAATGAACACCTGGATGATTCTGTGAGTGACTGGGAGAAGGTGTTATGGACAGATGAGACAAAAAATTAGCTCTTTGGCATTAACTGAACTCGCCGTGTTTGGAGGAAGAGAAATGCTGCCTATGACCCAAAGAACACTGTCCCCACTGTCAAGCAAGGAGGTGGAAAAATTATGTTTCTCTGCTAAGGGCACAGGACTACTTCACAGCACCAATGGGAGAATGGATGGAGCCATGTACGGTAAAATCCTGAGTGACAACCTCCTTCCCTACGCCAGGACATTAAAAATGGGTCGTGGCTGGGTCTTCCAAAATATATACCCAAGGCAAAAAAGGAGTGGCTCAAAAAGAAGCACAATAAGGTCATGGAGTGGCCTAGCCAGTCTCCGGACCTTAATCCCATGGAAAATTTATGGAGGGAGGTGAAGCTCCGAGTTGCCAAGTGACAACCTCAAAATCTTAATGATTTAAAGATGATCTGCAAAGAGGAGTGGACCAAAATTCCTCCTGACTTGTGCGCAAACCTCATCAACTACAAAAAGCGTCCGACTGCTGTGCTTGCCGTCAAGGGTTTTGCCATCAAGTATTAAGTCTTAATATAAAAAATAGTCCCGAAGTCATATTAAACTAATAGTATTACCATGCATGTAGTAACATGTATATGCTAAGTAGCATATTAACAACAGGCAAAAAGCGACTCAAAACATATCTGGTATAACAGGAGAACAATGAGTCAAAAGAGCATGCCAATATTTTACAAATGTGAAAAAACTTTATTAAATATGAAGTAAAAAGAGAGAACAGAACTGTTATACAACATATCTACAGTTCTAATGAGCAATCAATACAGAACGTAACGACATAATAGCAACAGGTGTAGGACAAGATTCCAACTAAAATAACGAGCGGTACACCGAGCCTAAATATGTGAATATACAGGGTATAAAATGCTAGGTCAAATTTCCTCCATAACTCAATAACTGCGGTGCTACATGTTATATATAGAGGGGATATGATGCAGTAAGTAAATAGGACAGACTAAATCGTATATCCGTATATAGGGAAAAGAGAGGGGGGATTTGTTCAGAGCAACAGAGGTCAAGTGGCCTCCATCGGTCCAAGTCACACCCACTCACAAACAGCCCAAAACGTAGATAGCCAGTCTGATAAAAGTAATCAATATCCCCAAGGTAAACCGCAGTGACGGGGGTGCCCCCTGAAGAAGGTGTACCCGCACCGAAACGTGCGTTGGGGATCTAGGACCGGTTACACCTGCCTCTTACCACATGGGTAATTATTGCTTACAACTTCTCCGTCACTGCTGTATTATATTCATATTCTATGAGGGGTGATTGCATCATACTCTATGAGGGGGCTACATTATACTATATGGGGGGCTGCATTATATTCTATGGGGAGGTTACATTATACTCTGTGGGGGGGCTGCATTATACTCTGTGGGGTGGCTGCATTATACTCTGTGGGGTGGTGGCTGCATTATACTATATGTGGGCTGCATTATACTGTATCGAGGACTATGGGGAATACATTATACTATATGAAGAACTATGGGGTGCATTATACTATGGGAAGTGAATTGTACTACATGGATGACTATGGCGGTGCATTATACTTTATGGAGCACTGTGAGGAGTGTATTATGCTATATGGAGGACTGAGGAGTATATTTTAATATATGGAGGACTATGAGGAGTGTATTATACTATATGGGGGACTATGGGAAGTGTATAATACTATATGGAGGATTATGAGGAGTGTATTATACATTTTACAATATGGAGGACTGAGGTGCACATTATAATATATGGAGGAGTATGGGGTGTATTATACTAAATAAGCAAAATGCAGCATATTCATTGGGTGATTGGATTGTTTATGCCGGAATAAAGATCCTTGTGCTCAGCAGCACATCGCCGGTGTAAACTGTAGCTGTGCTGCTGATAACATGATACAGTATGGTGATCTGTTAGTGATCAATTAGTGATGGTTCTGTCCCCATCATTCTTTCTCAGACGGTGGAAAGAGACTGGGAAACAAGCGTCCAACGACTTCAGTATTGTCGATCACACTCGTTTAGAGGCCTGAGATCAGTGCATGTAAGTACAACCGAAATGCTTCTGTGTGATGTGCAATATGTTAGCATTTGGGGCCCCATTTTAAACTTTGCCTAGGGCCCCACTTTGCCTAAAACCGGCCCTGTATGGTCCCCTCATCCCTATCCTGGTAGGCATGGCCCCTAATCGCTATCCTAGTATGCATGATCCCCTCATCCCCATCCTCATATGCATGGCCCCCTCATCTCCATCCTGGTAGGCCTGGCCCCCTAATCCCTATCATGGTAGGCATGGCCCCCTCATCCCTATCCTGGAAGGCATTCCCCCCTCAGCCCTATCCTGCTAAGTGTAAATCATGCACCGAGGGTGTTGTTCAAGATACAGCAGAGTCACAGATGAGAAAAATTTAACTAATTTTCACACAGTCCACTGTCAGTAACTATTTTACTTAAGAACTAAGATATTCCTACTCGGTTTTGATAAATTCACAAAGAAATCACATCAAACAAACATTTTGCCAGAAGGCTATATCCACTGTGCTTGGACAGCTCGGCACCCAAGAGAACTGTTTCTGCTATTTTTTCTATGTGAATTTACCTGTTGGCTGAACCGTCTGCCGTTACCTTATTACACCCTGAGAGAAAACTGGTTTAATTAAGTGAGTGCAAGGCATGGGCTTGCCTGCAGTCTAGCACAGTGGTTCACAATCTTAAGTATTTATATATGTATATATACTGTATATACTGTGTGTATATATATATATATATATATATATATATATATATATATATATTTCTATTCCTGTTTCCCAACCAAATGTTCCCCTCCCATCCCCGTATAAACTCAAGAAACTAAAGGAAAAGTCTGTACTCGATATATGGAAAATGTTACAAAATTAACCAAATCTACTATATAATTGTCTAAGGGTCACTTCCGTCTTTCTGTCTGTCTATCCTTCTGTCTGTCACGGATATTTATTGGTCGCGGCCCCTGTGTGTCATGGAATCCAAGTCGCTGATTGGTCTTGCCAGCTGCCTGTCATGGCTGCCGCGACCAATCAGCAATGGCCACAGTCCGATTAGTCCCTCCCTACTCCCCTGCAGTCGACGTGCCCGCTCCATACTCCCCGCAGTCACCACTCACATAGGGTTAATGCCAGCGGTAACGGACCGCATTATGCTGTGGGTAACTCACTCCGTTACCACCGCTATTAACCCTGTGTGACCAAGTTTTTACTGTTGATGCTGCCTATGCAGCATCAATAGTAAAAAGATCTAATGTTAAAAAAAATAAAAAAAATAAAAAATCATCATATACTCACCCTCCGGCGCCTTTCCTTTCGCGGCGCTCCGGTGCTAAGGATGGTATGCGACAAGGACCTTTCATGACGTCACGGTCATTTGACCGCGACGTCATCGCAGGTCCTGCGTGCCTACGCGAGAAGGACCTGCCATGACATCACGGTCATGTGACCGCGACGTCATCACACCCTGGGACCGGAAGCTGGCGACAGAACTACAAGGGGCCCTCGGATCGGAAGGTGAGTATATGTTTATTTTTTATTTTTTAACCTGTGACATACGTGGCTGGGCAATATACTACGTGGCTGGGCAATATACTACATGGCTCTGTGCTATATACTACGTCGCTGTGCAATATACTATGTGGCTCTGTGCTGTATACTACGTCACTGGGCAATATACTACGTAACTGGGCAATATACTACGTGGCTGGGCAATATGCTCTGTGCTGTATACTACGTGGCTGGGCAATATACTACGTGGCTGGGCAATATACTACGTGACTGGGCAATATACTACATGGCCTGTGCAATATACTACATGACTGGGCAATATACTACGTCACTGGGCAATATACTACATAGCTGGGCAATATTGTATGCGACTGGGCAATATACTACGTGGGCTGTGCAATATACTACGTGGCTCTGTGCTGTGCTGGGCAACATACTACATGGCTGGGCAATATACTACGAGGACATGCATATTCTAGAATACCCGATGCGTTAGAATCGGGCCACCATCTAGTATATATATACACATCAGAGAAGGTGCCGTGGAAAAAGTCTGTTGGAGCTGAATTACTGCTCCACCTTATATTGTCCCAAAGAGAGACCCCTCTTCCAGAGAACAGAGAGGAAAACAGAAATCCTTCCAGGAGTTCACAGCGTGCTGTGTCAGCACCTAAATCTAGTACAGAATCCATAGTTACTGAACAGCACAAAAACGTACTGACAAATCTATGATTTCTGGCCTTTGATTTTGGTAGGAAAATGTGTTCTGTAGAGTCAATATACAGTGGGGCAAAAAAGTATTTAGTCAGTCAGCAATAGTGCAAGTTCCACCACTTAAAAAGATGAGAGGCGTCTGTAATTTACATCATAGGTAGACCTCAACTATGGGAGACAAACTGAGAAAAAAAAATCCAGAAAATCACATTGTCTGTTTTTTTATCATTTTTTTTGCATTTTATGGTGGAAAATAAGTATTTGGTCAGAAACAAACAATCAAGATTTCTGTCTCTCACAGACCTGTAACTTCTTCTTTCAGAGTCTCCTCTTTCCTCCACTCATTACCTGTAGTAATGGCACCTGTTTAAACTTGTTATCAGTATAAAAAGACACCTGTGCACACCATCAAACAGTCTGACTCCAAACTCCACTATGGTGAAGACCAAAGAGCTGTCAAAGGACACCAGAAACAAAATTGTAGCCCTGCACCAGGCTGGGAAGACTGAATCTGCAATAGCCAACCAGCTTGGAGTGAAGAAATCAACAGTGTGAGCAATAATTAGAAAATGGAAGACATACAAGACCACTGATAATCTCCCTCGATCTGGGGCTCCACGCAAAATCCCACCCCGTGGGGTCAGAATGATCACAAGAACGGTGAGCAAAAATCCCAGAACCACGCGGGGGGACCTAGTGAATGAACTGCAGAGAGCTGGGACCAATGTAACAAGGCCTACCATAAGTAACACACTACGCCACCAAGGACTCAGATCCTGCAGTGCCAGACGTGTCCCACTGCTTAAACCAGTACATGTCCGGGCCCGTCTGAAGTTTGCTAGAGAGCATTTGGATGATCCAGAGGAGTTTTGGGAGAATGTCCTATGGTCTGATGAAACCAAACTGGAACTGTTTGGTAGAAACACAACTTGTCGTGTTTGGAGGAAAAAGAATACTGAGTTGCATCCATCAAACACCATACCTACTGTAAAGCATGGTGGTGGAAACATCATGCTTTGGGGCTGTTTCTCTGCAAAGGGGCCAGGACAACTGATCCGGGTACATGAAAGAATGAATGGGGCCATGTATCGTGAGATTTTGAGTGCAAACCTCCTTCCATCAGCAAGGGCATTGAAGATGAAACGTGGCTGGGTCTTTCAACATGACAATGATCCAAAGCACACCGCCAGGGCAACGAAGGAGTGGCTTCGTAACAAGCATTTCAAGGTCCTGGAGTGGCCTAGCCAGTCTCCAGATCTCAACCCTATAGAAAACCTTTGGAGGGAGTTGAAAGTCCGTGTTGCCAAGCAAAAAGCCAAAAACATCACTGCTCTAGAGGAGATCTGCAGGGAGGAATGGGCCAACATACCAACAACAGTGTGTGGCAACCTTGTGAAGACTTACAGAAAACGTTTGACCTCTGTCATTGCCAACAAAGGATATATTACAAAGTATTGAGATGAAATTTTGTTTCTGACCAAATACTTATTTTCCACCATAATATGCAAATAAAATGTTAAAAAAACAGACAATGTGATTTTCTGGATTTTTTTTTCTCAGTTTGTCTCCCATAGTTGAGGTCTACCTATGATGTAAATTACAGACGCCTCTCATCTTTTTAAGTGGTGGAACTTGCACTATTGCTGACTGACTAAATACTTTTTTGCCCCACTGTACCTAGCTATCAAAAAGCTTTGTTCCGGACGTGTGTCTCTTGACGCCAAAATATATTGTGATGTGTGAACATCAACTTACTGCGGCGTTGCAGTGGGATGTTGCAGAGCTCTTACAGCCGGTGAACAATACCAAGGAGGCTTGTGCAATAATGCTTTCACTGCTTCCACAGGATGCAGCACCTTTCACTTCACAGGTCCCGATTCCAAGTCCCTTCTGTTCTTTAACAGCTCTTACAGCAGGAATTCACTCGCATCCGGTCAGGTTCGGATACCGGTTCATTTAAGCTTCAATCTCCTGCTGCTCTTTACTCAGTCGGGTGCTGTCATGAGGGGATGTCACCGTATCCCTCTCCAGCACAGCCTCATACACTTGTCATTCCTGCAGACTCTGTCCAAGATGGCCACGCTTCCTCATCCTGGCTTTCACTTTTATAAAAACCCTCCCTTTTACATCTTACAGACATATCACAGTCTCTTAACCATGTTCAAACAACAGCGACATCTTGTGGCCAGTTAACAACATTAACTATAAGTTCGGGGTCACACTTGCGAGTGCAATGTGAGAAACTCGCGCGAGTCTCTGGCATCAATAACCGGCACTGCCACCGGCACTCAGGACCAAAGTGTGCGGCTGCATGTATTTCTATGCAGCTGAAAGCTCTGGTCCTGAGTGATGGCAGCAGTCCCGGGTACTGATGCGAGAGACTCGTGCGAGTTTCTTACATTGCACTCGCAAGTGTGATCCCGGCCTAAAGAAACAATTCTATTGACAACAAGTACAAATATTATTCAGGCGTGAGTACAATTACATTTAGCTTCAATTATACCACCCTGATGAGCTGACATACATCTCACATATGCATGACTACCTCATTTCTATCCTGGTCTGCATGTCCCTCATCCCTATCTTGGTTTACATGGCCCCATCAGAAAAAAAAATTAAAAAAAATTAGCCATTCTACTTACCTTCCTATGCTCCCTCGCAGCGTCCTTTTGTGATGCTAACAGCTCATTTACGCTTGTAAGCAGCGCATGGCAATGATGTAATGTGCTACTTACAATCAGACAACAGCTGCTGGAATACTCACTGCTCCCCACACCTGGGACACTGGGCATAGGGAGCAGTGAATATTTATCTTCTTTAACCCCTTAACGACCGCCGATACACCTTTTAACAGTGGCAGTTAAGGGTACTTATTTCTCAGCGCCACTTTTTAACGGTGCTGAGAAATAAGGTTATAGTGCCCTCCAGTGTCGGAAATTCTCATGGATCTTGGCTACCGTGGGTAGCTGAGACCCTGGAGAACATGATTCGGGTCAGTTTTTACTGACACCAGTGTTGTGATCACCGTTATTCACGGGAAAAAAAAATCAGATTTCCTATTTATTTCTCTGTCCTTTGATATGATCTAGCACATCAGTAGAGAGTGAAATGGGGTCACCTGGGCCCCCCTGCTATCTCTGGCACCTCCTGAATCCCCCGTGATGTTCCCCAGCCTTTGGCATCTTCTTCCTGGAAGAAAATGGCGGCCGCAATAGAGCTAGGGTTAGGGTTGGGCTATAGTTAGGGTTGGGGTTAGGGCTGGGGCTAGGGTTAGGGTTAGAGCTAGGGTTAGGGTTGGGCTAGGGTTAGGGTTGGGGCTAGGGTTAGGGGGTTTTCCACTGTTTAGGTACATCAGGGAGTCTCCAAATGCAACATGGCGCCCACCATTGATTCCAGCTAATTTTGCATTCAAAAAGTCAAACGGTGCTCCCTCCCATCTGAGCCCTGCCATATGCCCAAACAGTGGCTTTCCCTCACATACGTGGTATCGGCGTACTCAGGAAAGTACAAATTTTGTGGTCCATTTTCTCCTGATACCCTTCTGAAAATACAAATGTTTGGTTCCAAAGTACATTTTTTGTGAAAAAAGTAAACTGTTCATTTTTTCCTAGCACATTGCTTTAGTTCTTGTGAAGCACCATGAAAGGTTAGTAAACTTCTTGAATGTGGTTTTACACACCTTGAGGGGTGCAGTTTTTAGAATGGTATCAGTTTTGAGTATTTTCTGTTATACTGACTCCCTAAACTCACTTCAAATGTGAGGTGGTCCCTAAAAAAAAGGTTTTGTAAATTAACCGTTATAACGTCCTAACAAAAAAAAATTATGTTTCCAAGATTGTGCTGATGTAAAGTATACATGTGGGAAATGTTATTTAATAACTATTTTGTGCGATATGACTCTCTAATTTAAGGCAAAATTTTTTTTTACATTTTTAAAAATTTCCATTTTTTTCATAAATAAATGCAAGTCATATTAAATAAATTTTACCACTAACATGAAATATAATGTCCAATGTCACGAAAAAACAGTCTCAGAATCAGTGGGATTTGTTGAAGTGTTCCACAGCTATAACCTTATAAAGTGACAGTGGTCAGTGGTCAGTATTGTAAAAATTGGCTTGGTCATCAAGTACAAAATTGGCTGTGTCATGCACAGTGTTAGCTGCAGCCGCCAGCTTCCTGCAGCTGCCAGGCAATCATGTGTGCCCACTACTAAAGGGAATGAATATTCACTGCTCTCCACTCCCATAGGCATTGAGAGCAGTGAATATTAATCGATCTTTAATAACAGGCACACGTGATTGTTCGTCAGCTGCAGGAGCCAGCGGCTGCTTCTCCTGTGACCGCTATTAAAGATCAATGAATATTCACTGCTCTCCATGCCCATAGTCCCTCCCACCTCCTGGCATCGGCTTCAGTGCATAGAAGTGGGCAGGACTATGGGTGTGAGGAGCAGTGAATATTAATTTCTCTTTAGCGGCAGGCACGTGTGACCCGCTCGTCCTCCGCTGATGCTCTCCCACCTTCCCATCCACAGCAGGTACAGTACAGACCAAAAGTTTTGACACACCTTCTCATTTAAAGATTTTTCTGTATTTTCATGACTATGAAAATTGTAAATTCACACTGAAGGCATCAAAACTATGAATTAACACATGTGGAATTATATACTTAACAAAAAAGTGTGAAACAACTGAAATTATGTCTTATATTCTAGGTTCTTCAAAGTAGCCACCTTTTGCTTTGATGATTGCTTTGCACACTCTTGGCATTCTCTTGATTAGCTTCAAGAGTTAGTCAGGAAATGGTCTTCCAACAATCTTGAAGGAGTTCCCAGAGATGCCTAGCACTTGTTGGCCCTTTTGCCTTCACTCTGCGGTCCAGCTCACCCCAAACCATCTCGATTGGGTTCGGGTCTGGTGACTGTGGAGGTCAGGTCATCTGGCATAGCACCCCATCACTCTCCTCCTTGGTCAAATAGCCCTTACACATCCTGGAGGTGTGTTTGGGGTCATTGTCCTGTTGAAAAATAAATGATGGTCCAACTAAACGCAAACCGGATGGAATAGCATGCCGCTGCAAGATGCTGTGATAGCCATGCTGGTTCAGTATGCCTTAAATTTTGAATAAATCCCCAACAGTGTCACCAGCAAAGCACCCCCACAACATCACACCTCCTCCGCCTCGTTTTTCTTTACTTGGCTGCTTTTTTCTTGACGTAATACAAATTCTAACACTCTATTCAGTAGGACTATCAGCTGTGTATCCACCAGACTTCTGTTCAACACAACTGAGTCCCAATCCCATTTATAAGGCAAGAAATACCACTTATTAAACCTGACAAGGCACACCTGTGAAGTGAAGATCATTTCTGTTGACTACCTCTTGAAGCTCATCAAGAAAATGCCAAGAGTGTGCAAAGCAGTCATCAAAGCAAAAGGTGGCTACTTTGAAGAACCTAGAATATAAGACATATTTTCAGTTGTTTCACACTGAATGAATCTAAAGGGACTTCAAACCATACTGCCTGCGGCCGGTTTCACACGTCAGTGGCTCCGGTACGTGAGGTGTCAGTTTCCTCACGTACCAGAGACACTGACTCACGTAGACACATTGAAATCAATGTGTCTCTGCACATGTCAGCGTGTTTTCACGGACCGTGTGTCCGTGTGCAAAACACGGAGACATGTCAGTGTTCGTGGGAGCGCACGTATTACATGGACCCATTAAAGTCAATGAGTCCGTGTAAAACACGTACCGCACACGGATGCTGTCCATATGCAGTCCATGTGCCGTGCAGGAGACAGCGCTACAGTAAGCGCTGTCCCCCCCCACGTGGTGCTGAAGCCGCCATTCATATCTTCTCTCCAGCAGCATTCGCTGGAGAGAACATATGAAAAATCCTTTTTTTTTTTTTTTTCGTGTTTAACCCTTTCATGACATGCGCAGTAATAGTACGGCGCATGTCGTGTCTCCCCCTTTGATGTGGGCTCCGGCGGTGAGCCCACATCAAAGTCGCGACATGTCAGCTGTTTTGTACAGCTGACATGTGCGTGCAATAGCGGCGGGTGAAATCGCTATTCACCCGCCGCTATTAACCTGTTAAATGCCGCTGTCAAACGCAGACAGCGGCATTTAACCGGCACTTCCGGCCGGGTGGCCGGAAATGATGTCATCGCCGACCCCCGTCACATGATCGGGGGTCGGCGATGACATCAGGAAGGTAACCATAGAGGTCCTTGAGACCTCTATGGTTACTGATGCAGGCCTGCTGTGAGCGCCCCCCTGTGGTCGGCGCTCACAGCACACCTGCATTTCTGCTACATAGCAGCGATCTGATGATCGCTGCTATGTAGCAGAGCCGATCAGGCTATGCCAGCTTCTAGCCTCCCATGGAGGCTATTGAAGCATGGCACAAGTAAAAAAAAATGTTTTTAAAAATATGAAAAAAATATAAAAAATATAAAAGTTTAAATCACCCCCCTTTCGCCCCATCCTAAATAAAACAATTTAAAAAAAAAACAAACCTACACGTATTTGGTATCGCCGCGTTCAGAATCGCCCGATCTATCAATAAAAATAAAGCATTAACCTGATCGCTAAACAGCGTAGCGAGAAAAAAATCCGAAACGCCAGAATTACGTTTTTTTGGTCACCGCGACATTGCATTAAAATGCAATAACGGGCGATCAAAAGAACATATCTGCACCAAAATGGTATCATTAAAAACGTCAGCTCGGCACGCAAAAAATAAGCCCTCACCTGACCCCAGATCACGAAAAATGGAGACGCTTCGGGTATCGGAAAATGGCACTTTTTTTTTTTTTTTAAGCAAAGTTTGGAATTTTTTTTCACCACTTGGATAAAAAATAACCTAGACATGTTAGGTGTCTATGAACTCGTACTGACCTGGAGAATCATAATGTCAGGTCAGTTTTAGCATTTAACGAACCTAGCAAAAAAGCCAAACAAAAAACAAGTGTGGGATTGCACTTTTTTTGCAATTTCACCGCACTTGGAATTTTTTTCCCGTTTTCTAGTAAAAGACAAGGTAAAACGAATGGTGTTGTTCAAAAGTACAACTCGTCCCGCAAAAAATAAGCCCTCACATGACCATATTGACGGAAAAATAAAATAGTTATGGCTCTGGGAAGGAGGGAAGTGAAAAATGAAAATGCAAAAACGAAAAAGGGCCGCGACTTGAAGTAGTTAAAATAAAGATCCCTGTCCCCACTCCCCTCCCACCCCCTGTGCGCCCGCCCGCTGTTAATAAAATACTCACCCGGCTCCCTCGCAGCGTCCTCTCCGCGACGCACCTTCTCCTGTATAAGCGGTCACGTGGTGCCGCCCATTACAGTCATGAATATGCGGCTCCACCCCTATGCACCAGATGCAGGGCACAGCGCTTATCTCTAGCGTTGTCTCCTGCACGCTCCGTGTGGTACCCAGTCGGCACACGGGCGGCACACGTGTGCCGCACATTTGCCACACGGATGGCTTACGTGAGCTCACGGACACACGGACACGGATAACTCCGATACCGATTTTTCCAGTACCGGAATTATCTGGACGTGTGGGACAGGCCTGCAACAGCTATTAACCAATGTGATATTCTACCACATTTTTTGGTGATGTAGTGTGTATTGTCCATGTTTATTTTATTTATGACTTTGATGTTATATATTATCTCCTTTGACTAACTACTGTAACTGATGAAAAAAACATTTTGATGCATATGTTATAATGTGGTCCAACTTTGTCTTGGCTCTTTTGTCTGCAACCCACAGTTGATATATATGTGATAGTACTATCGCCAATTTTGCAGCATCTAATATAACATCCTATGTCCCACTTAACATTTCATTTTGCACTTACACACTTTGAGCCTCGGGCTGGATAAACAGGCCAGATTGCCCTCAGTGTTAGCTGCCCTGCAGGGGCCCCCCTCCACCTACAGGCCCCGATGCAGCTGCACATGCTGTATGTCCGCCCCTGCGTAGACTACTAGAGACTGATATAATGCTGCTTTGACATACCGTGTGTAGATTTTTGCCTTTGTCAACAGATCATTATTTTTTATCTGCTTTTTTTAGGATAGTTACCATCTATACTTACCATCATGGATTACATATCCACCAATAAGAGACATAAATATACACACAAGATCCACACCCCATGAAACCACCTTATTGTCCTCATCGCGGGCTTTATCTTCCTTAATAGTGTCTCCTTTTTTAAACAAGAGGGGTCTAAGAACATACGATCTAAGGAATCAAACCAAATAAAACAGCAGAATAAAGATGAGGGACAGATTATTAATCTGACCAAACAGAATTTACCCAACTCTCAATATTTTGAAAAAGAGTCTTTCCTCCGTACAAACATGCCTTTCAATACCTTTAATTGGGTCAAAGATATTAATCTTTTCTGTAGAAAACTAAAATGACACAAAATTTTACAAAAATCATGCTATGGAAGGGGTTAAAAACTTACAGATTTATTAATTGAAGGACAACGAGAGAGGAATTTAGGTCCATTCACAAATCTTAAACTGAAAAGAGCCAAGATGTTACCTCTTGATGATGTATATTGTGTGGATGTTTTTAAAAAAATTGTGGAGGAGGAATTTAAGAAAACTGCGAGGAATAGAGGGTCTGAGTTAAATATTAAAGTAGAAGAGTTTCAGCTCCTCGACGATCTTGAGAAAAACAAGGACATTATAATCAAGCCCTTGGATAAAGGGGGGCAACCTAGTCCTACTAGACCATCCCACATATCGTTCGATGTGCTACTTCATTCTTAGGGACAAACAAACATCTGAGGTATTGAAGAATGATCCCACTACCATATATGGGACAGCATTGACAACAATTCTGGTTGATGCAATTGATAATCGACTTGTTTCTCAAAATAAATTTAAACTTATGGTCCCAAATAATCCTGCAGTCCCAACTTTTCATACACTCCCAAAAATGTCCCATTGTTTCAGGAATTAACTCAATTTCCCAAAACACAAGCATTTACGTGGATCAGATCATGCATCCGTTCGTGAAAACCCTACTGTCTAATATACAGTAAGAGACACAGCGATCTATTGCTCAAGTTAGAGGACATAGTACTGGACAGGGACACCCTGTTGGCATCCATTGATGATGAGTCCCTGTACAGTAGCACCCCCTATCAATTTGAGATCAAGGCAACTAAACAATTTCTTAGATCAAGAGCCACCCTGTTGTGAATTCTGTTGTCAAGCTCCCTCCTGTGGTCATGAATGGTACTTCGGCTGGTTCTGTCCATGGGTGTCATGATCCCAATGGCAGGGGATCACAAAAGGACAAGCACAAAAACAAAACAAGCTCTAGGGTGATGGAACCTAAGCTGACCGCGATCCTGAACCTAAACACACAACTAGCAGTAGCCGGGGAACGTGCCTACGATGATTCCTAGACGTCTCGCGCCAGCCGAAGGATTAACTTCCCCTATAAGAAGAAACACAGACCTCACTTGCCTCCAGAGAAACACCCCACAGAAATAGCAGCCCCCCACATGTAATAACGGTGAAATGAGAGGAAAGCACATACGTAGTTATGAAAAATAGAATCAGCAAAAATGAGGCCCGCTAAAGCTAGATAGCAGAGGATACAAAAGTGAACTGCGCGGTCAGCGAAAAACCCTTCAAAAAACCATCCTGAAATTACTTGTACTCATGTGCCAACTCATGGAACATGAGGAGTAATTTCAGCCCACTAGAGCAACCAGCAGCAAGGAATCACATCTCTGCAAGCTGGACTAAGACAAAAATTAAGCAAAACGTGGAACAGGAAAATCAAAACTTAGCTTGTCCTGAAGATAACAGACGCAGAGAGCAGAGGTAAAAAGACACGCTGATTACATTGATAGCCGGCGAGGAAATGACAAAAAAGCCAGGTTAAATAGGAAACTCCCATAACCTGATGGAACAGGTGGACACAAGAGACCGCAGAGAACACAAGTCACCCAGTACCATCAGTAACCACCAGAGGGAGCCCAAAAACAGAACTCACAACAGTACCCCCCCCCCTTGAGGAGGGGTCACCGAACCCTCACGAGAACCACCAGGGCGACCAGGATGAGCCCTATGAAAAGCACGGACCAAATCGGCAGCATGAACATCAGAGGCAATCACCCAAGAATTATCCTGACCATAACCCTTCCACTTGACCAAATACTGGAGTTTCCGTCTGGAAACACGAGAATCCAAGATCTTCTCCACAACATACTCCAATTCACCCTCCACCAGCACCGGAGCAGGAGGCTCAAGCGAAGGAACGACAGGTACCTCATACTTCCGCAACAACAACCGATGGAACACATTATGAATAGCAAACGATGCCGGGAGATCCAAACGAAACGACACAGGGTTAAGAATTTCCAAGATCCTATAGGGACCGATGAACCGAGGTTTGAACTTAGGAGAAGAGACCTTCATAGGAACAAAACGAGAAGACAACCACACCAAGTCCCCAACAAGAAGTCGAGGACCCACGCTGCGACGGCGATTAGCAAACTGCTGAGCCCTCTCCTGGGACAACTTCAAATTGTCCACCACATGACTCCAAATCCGATGCAACCTATCCACCACCATGTCCACTCCAGGACAATCAGAAGGCTCCACCTATCCAGAGGAAAAACGAGGATGAAACCCCGAATTACAAAAGAAAGGAGACACCAAGGTAGCAGAACTAGCCCGATTATTAAGGGCAAACTCGGCAAGCGGCAAAAAGGAAACCCAGTCATCTTGATCAGCAGAAACAAAACACCTTAAATAAGTTTCTAAAGTCTGATTAGTTCGTTCCGTCAGGCCATTCGTCTGAGGATGGAATGCAAACGAAAAGGACAAATCAATGCCCATCTTAGCACAGAACGTCCGCCAAAATCTAGACACAAACTGGGATCCCCTGTCAGAAACGATGTTCTCCGGAATGCCATGCAGACGGACCACGTTTTGAAAAAACAGAGGGACCAACTCAGAGGAGGAAGGTAACTTAGGCAAGGGTACCAGATGAACCATCTTAGAAAAGCGGTCACACACAACCCATATGACGGACATTTTTTGAGAGACAGGGAGATCCGAAATAAAGTCCATGGAAATGTGCGTCCAAGGCCTCTTCGGGATAGGCAAAGGTAACAACAATCCACTGGCCCGAGAACAGCAAGGCTTAGCCCGAGCGCAAACTCCACAAGACTGCACGAAAGAACGCACATCCCTCGACAAGGAAGGCCACCAAAAAGACCTGGCCACCAAGTCTCTAGTACCAAATATTCCAGGATGACCTGCCAACACAGAAGAATGGACCTCGGAGATGACTCTACTGGTCCAATTATCCGGAACAAACAGTCTTTCCGGCGGACAACGATCAGGTTTATCCGCCTGAAACTCCTGCAAAGCACGTCGCAAGTCTGGGGAGACAGCCGACAAAATCACCCCATCCCTAAGGATACCAGTGGGCTCAGAATTTCCAGGGGAGTCAGGCACAAAACTCCTAGAAAGAGCATCCGCCTTCACATTCTTTGAACCTGGCAGGTATGAAACCACAAAATTGAAACGGGAGAAAAACAGTGACCAACGAGCCTGTCTAGGATTCAGACGCTTGGCAGACTCAAGGTACATCAGATTTTTGTGATCAGTCAAGACCACCACACGATGTCTAGCACCCTCAAGCCAATGACGCCACTCCTCAAATGCCCACTTCATGGCCAAAAGCTCCCGATTACCAACATCATAATTCCGTTCAGCGGGCGAAAATTTTCTAGAAAAGAACGCACATGGCTTCATCACTGAGCCATCGGAGCTTCTCTGTGACAAAACCGCCCCCGCTCCGATCTCGGAAGCATCGACCTCAACCTGAAAAGGAGGCGACGTATCTGGCTGACACAACACAGGAGCAGAAGAAAACCGGCGCTTAAGTTCCTGAAAGGCCTCCACAGCCGCAGGAGACCAATCAGTAACATCAGCACCCTTTTTAGTCAAATCCGTCAAAGGCTTAACAACACTAGAAAAATTAGTTATGAAGCGACGATAAAAATTAGCAAAGCCCAAGAACTTCTGTAGACTCTTAAGAGATGTAGGCTGCGTCCAGTCACAAATAGCCTGAACCTTAACGGGATCCATCTCAATAGTAGAAGGGGAAAAAATATACCCCAAAAAAGAAATCTTCTGAACTCCAAAGAGACATTTAGAACCCTTTACAAACAAAGAATTGGCCCGCAGGATCTGAAACACCTTCCTGACCTGCTGAACATGAGACTCCCAGTCATCAGAAAAAACCAAAACATCATCCAAATACACGATAATAAATTTATCCAGATATTCACGGAAAATATCGTGCATAAAAGACTGGAAGACAGAAGGAGCATTAGAAAGTCCAAAAGGCATCACCAAATACTGGAAATGGCCCTCAGGCGTATTAAATGCGGTTTTCCACTCATCACCCTGCCTTATCCGCACAAGATTATACGCACCCCGAAGATCAATTTTAGTGAACCATTTAGCCCCCTTAATGCGAGCGAACAAATCAGTCAACAATGGCAAAGGATACTGATATTTGACTGTAATCTTATTCAAAAGACGATAATCTATGCAAGGCCTCAAAGAACCATCTTTTTTGGCCACAAAAAAAAAACCTGCTCCCAAAGGGGACGAAGATGGACAGATATGTCCCTTTTCCAAGGACTCCTTAACATAATTCCGCATAGCAGTATGCTCTGGCACTGACAGATTGAACAAACGACCTTTAGGGAATTTACTGCCGGGAATCAAATCTATAGCACAATCGCAATCCCTGTGAGGAGGAAGCGAACTGAGCTTAGGCTCCTCAAAAACCTCCCGATAATCAGACAAAAATACCGGAACCTCAGAAGGAGTAGATGAAGCGATAGAAATCGGAGATGCATCATCATGAACCCCCTGACATCCCCAGCTTAACACAGACATTGTTTTCCAGTCCAGGACTGGGTTATGAGTTTGTAACCATGGCAGACCAAGCACTAAGACATCATGTAAATTATACAGTACCAGGAAGCGAATCACCTCCTGATGAACGGTAGTCATACGCATGGTCACTTGTGTCCAGTACTGAGGTTTATTCATAGCCAAAGGTGTAGAGTCAATTCCTTTCAAAGGAATAGGAACTTCCAGAGGCTCCAGACTAAACCCACAGCGATTGGCAAATGACCAATCCATAAGACTCAGGGCAGCGCCTGAATCCACATAGGCATCGACGGAAATGGATGATAATGAACAAATCAGCGTCACAGACAGAATGAACTTAGACTGTAACGTACCAATGGCAACAGACTTCTCAACCTTTTTTGTGCGTTTAGAGCATGCTGATATAACATGAGCTGAATCACCACAATAAAAACACAATCCATTTTTCCGCCTATAATTTTGCCGTTCACTTCTGGACTGAATTCTATCACATTGCATTATCTCAGGTGCCTGTTCAGAAGACACCGCCAAATGGTGCACAGGTTTGCGCTCCCGTAAACGCCGATCAATCTGAATAGCCATAGTCATGGACTCATTCAGACCTGTAGGCGCCGGGAACCCCACCATAACATCTTTAATGGCCTCAGAAAGGCCATCTCTGAATTTTGCAGCCAGAGCGCACTCATTCCACTGAGTAAGCACCGACCACTTCCGAAATTTCTGACAATATATTTCTGCTTCATCTTGCCCCTGAGAGAGAGCCAATAAAGCTTTTTCAGCCTGAATCTCTAGGTTAGGTTCCTCATAGAGCAAACCCAATGCCAGAAAAAACGCATCCACATTGAGCAACGCAGGATCCCCTGGTGCCAATGCAAATGCCCAATTCTGAGGGTCACCCCGAAGGAAAGATATAACAATCTTGACCTGCTGAGCAGGGTCTCCAGAGGAGCGAGATTTCAAGGAAAGAAACAACTTGCAATTGTTCCTAAAATTCAGAAAACTAGATCTATCTCCAGAAAAAAACTCTGGGACAGGAATTCTAGGTTCAGACATAGGCGTATGTACAACAAAATCTTGTATATTTTGAACCTTAGCAGCAAGATTATTCAGGCTGGAAGCCAAACTCTGGACGTCCATGATAAACAGCTGAGGTCAGAGCCATTCAAGGATTAAGAGGAGGAAAGAAGCAGTCAAGCTGCAATTAAGGCTAGGCAGCAAACACTGAGGAGGAGAAAAAAAAAAAAAAACTTCCTCAGACTACTTTTCCTCCTACTTCAGCCAAAACGATGACCAATTTTTTTTTGGCCGGCTATACTGTCATGATCCCAATGGCAGGGGATCACAAAAGGACAAGCACAAAAACAAAACAAGCTCTAGGGTGATGGAACCTAAGCTGACCGCGATCCTGAACCTAAACACACAACTAGCAGTAGCCGGGGAACGTGCCTACGATGATTCCTAGACGTCTCGCGCCAGCCGAAGGATTAACTTCCCCTATAAGAAGAAACACAGACCTCACTTGCCTCCAGAGAAACACCCCACAGAAATAGCAGCCCCCCACATGTAATAACGGTGAAATGAGAGGAAAGCACATACGTAGTTATGAAAAATAGAATCAGCAAAAATGAGGCCCGCTAAAGCTAGATAGCAGAGGATACAAAAGTGAACTGCGCGGTCAGCGAAAAACCCTTCAAAAAACCATCCTGAAATTACTTGTACTCATGTGCCAACTCATGGAACATGAGGAGTAATTTCAGCCCACTAGAGCAACCAGCAGCAAGGAATCACATCTCTGCAAGCTGGACTAAGACAAAAATTAAGCAAAACGTGGAACAGGAAAATCAAAACTTAGCTTGTCCTGAAGATAACAGACGCAGAGAGCAGAGGTAAAAAGACACGCTGATTACATTGATAGCCGGCGAGGAAATGACAAAAAAGTCAGGTTAAATAGGAAACTCCCATAACCTGATGGAACAGATGGACACCAGAGACCGCAGAGAACACAAGTCACCCAGTACCATCAGTAACCACCAGAGGGAGCCCAAAAACAGAACTCACAACACATGGGCTTCCTCTGGTGGTTGTGAGTGGGGCTGCGGCTTCTGAGTTTCCTTCCACAGGTGACGAGGTTAATTCGTTAGCTGGCTGCTCTATTTAACTCCACTTAGATCATTGCTCCATGCCACCTGTCGATGTTCTAGTATTGGTCTAGTTCACTCCTGGATCGTTCTGGTGACCTGTCTTCTCCAGCTGTAGCTAAGTTCCTGCTTGTTTTTCTCTTGTTTGCTATTTTTCTGTCCAGCTTGCTATTTTGATTTTTGTCTTGCTTGCTGGAAGCTCTGGGATGCAGAGGGGCGCCTCCGCACCGTGAGTCGGTGTGGAGGGTCTTTTTGCGCTCTCTGCGTGGTTTTTTGTAGTTTTTGTGCTGACCGCAAAGTTACCTTTCCTATCCTCTGTCTGTTCAGTAAGTCGGGCCTCTCTTTGCTAAAATCTATTTCATCTCTGTGTTTGTGATTTTCATCTTAACTCACAGTCATTATATGTGGGGGGCTGCCTTTTCCTTTGGGGAATTTCTCTGAGGCAAGGTAGGCTTTATTTTTCTATCTTTAGGGCTAGCTAGTTCTTAGGCTGTGACGAGTTGCATAGGGAGCGTTAGGAGCAATCCACGCCTATTTCTAGTGTGTGTGATAGGATTAGGGATTGCGGTCAGCAGAGTTCCCACGTCCCAGAGCTTGTCCTGTATTATTGTAACTATCAGGTCTTTCCGTGTGCTCTTAACCACCAGGTCCATTATTGTCCTAACCACCAGGTCATAACACCACCCACTGTGATAGACAGAATTTGCTTGTCATTCAAATTCTTCAATTTATCTTAACACTAGTGTTGAGCGATACCTTCCGATATCGGGAAATATTGGATCGGACCGATACCCAAAAAATATCGGATATCGCCGACAGGGCCGGCTAATTGGAGCAAGTTTAATATCTATAGTAGTGTGAATGTGGACGGAGCAGGAGAAATTGCCGCACACACAGCAGGGGATCAGCTGATGTTACAGAACCCCAATAACACTGGAGCATGTGTTGACTGTGAAGACGGCACTTGTGAGCAGCAACTGGCAGTGTTGGAGCCCATGGATAACAGTTCTGGTGGTAGAAACATGAACACAACAGGAGACCTGGATACTGTTGCCAACCAATTATTTAATCTGGAAGAGGAGTGGCAAATTCCTGCGAGATCCAGGCCTTGTTCATTTTCAGAAAAGTAAGCCGGTCAAAGTTATCGGAGGATAGTCGCATGCGACGGTCTGTTAGTACACCACCTGCGGCACTAAAGACGCAAAACAATAAATATACAAAGAAGACACAACATGAATTACAAATCATAAAAACACTGCCATATCCATTTTTTCATTAAGGCCTAAGGGGCCCATGGCGTTAGTGCGCAAAATCCATCTGCCCTCCGCTCTTAACAGCAGTCTATGAAGATTGCCTCCTCGTTGCGGTAAGGATACTTGTTCCAACCCGGCGAAGCGTAGTACATTTGTGTTTCCTGCGTGTACCTGTCTAACGTGGCTGATTAGCCTAGAGGCCCCCCTCCCTGTACGGATGGAGTTGAAATGCTCCCTCACTCTGATAAACAGAGTTGGAACAAGTATCCTTACCACAACGAGGAGGCAATCTTCATAGACTGCTGTTAAGAGCGGAGGGCAGATGGATTCTGCGCACTAACGCCATGGGCCCCTAAGGCCTTAACGAAAAAATGGATATGGCAGTGTTTTTATGATTTGTAGTTCATGTTGTGTCTTCTTTGTATATTTATTATTTTATTTGTATATTGTTACAATGTGGTATAATTTGTGGTTTTTGTTATTTCACAATTTGGTGGGTGGGTCTTTCACTTTCTTGATGCTGTCTTGTAGGGAGGAGGGGGAGTTCCCTGTTGAGTGTGGCAGTTAAAGGGTGCTCCCCTGCTTCCTGTAGGCATTCAGACCCGTAGAAGTGCAGCAGCACGAAACGGCCGTCGTCCGTCCATTCCACATTCTCCCTTAAATTTACCTGCATGCATTTTCAATAAAGGCTCGTAATTCATAGGACTGGTGAGTGCACTTCTATTTTTTCTGTTCATGGATGTTTGAAATTAACTATGTGCTGCAGACTGCCAACTGTCCAAGAAACGCTGTCCCCTGCTTGAGGCGTCATCTCTGCCTGCTCTAAATCACCCCACCCTCGCTCTACATACTGACTACTAGAGCATTGTGTACCTCCCTCCTCTGGAAAGATGTCTTCCTCCTCCATTGACTCCTCCTCATCCTCCTCACAAATTGTCCCCTGCCTAGGCCTTTGTGAGGAACCACGTTGTGCAGACTGTGCAGAAGCAGATGGCATTTGTGACTCCTCATCCTCCACCTCCTCCCTTAGCGCTTGCAGTGTTTTTTCAAGCAGGCAGATAAGGGGGATAGTCATGCTGACTAGTGCATCATCTGCACTCGCCATCCGCATGGAATCATCGAAGGCATGCAAAACGTGGCAGATGTCCTTCATAGAGGCCCACTCAGTGGTGGTGAATTGTGAACAGCGCGCAGTGCGACTTGTTTGCGCCTGATACAGCTGGTACTCCATAACTGCTACCTACTGCTCACACAACCGCTCCAACATATGTAACGATGAATTCCACCTGGTGGGTAGGTCACATACGATACGACGTTCCGGAAGGCGGAATCGGCGCTGCAGAGCTGCAAGGCGCAATCTTGCTATACTGGAACGCTGCAAGTGAGCGCACTCTATGCGGACCTTGTGCAGCAGTGCATCAAGATCCGGAAAGTCCCTCAAAAAACTCTGTACGACCAAGTTGAGCACATGTGCCAGACATGGGATGTGAGTGAGGTTGCCTAGGCCCAGAGCTGCCACCAGATTTCAGCCATTGTCACACACTACCATGCCTGGCTGGAGATTCGCTGGCACAAACCACACGTCACTCTCCTGCTTGATGGCATTCCAGAGCTCCTGCGCTGTGTGGCTTCGATTCCCCAAAGAAATTAATTTCAATACGGCCTGTTGACGTTTGGCCACGGCTGTGCTCATATCGGTTGTAACAAGTACGCGTTCACGGGTCCATGTGGAGGTAGACTGTGACAGCTCCTGCAGTGCTGATTCAGAGGTACTGGAGTATGAGGAGGAGTCAATGTGTACAGACTGGATTCCTGCAATCCTTGGAGTTGGCAGAACACGTACAGCGCCACTCTCAAGATCTGTACCCGGCTCCACAACATTTACCCAATGGGCAGTCAGGGAAAGATATCGTCCCTGTCCATGGTTACTGGTCCACGCATCAGTGGTCAGGTGGACCTTGCTACTGACGGCATTTAGTAGCGCATGTTTAATTTTTCCCTCTACATGCTTTTACAGGGCAGGGACGGCTTGCTTGCTGAAATAAGAGTGGCTGGGCATGTTGTATTGTGGGACTACCAATGCCATGAAGTTACGGAAGGTGTCAGTCTCCATCAGCCTGAATGAGAGCATTTCAAGGGACAGTAGTTTTGCAATGCCAGCAAGTGCCCCTGTCCTCGCGATTATGTCGGCAAAACAAAATGAGAGTTTCTGTGGTTTTTTTTTCTGTTTTGTGGTCAGTGTGAACATGCACCTACATGCTGCATGCACACCAATTTATATCCAAGTTAATTTCTTTAGATTTTTTCAGTTTGTTTGCAATCTGTGAATATAAAGATGTGGCCTGCCTTTCTTTAAGATGGACATTATGTTGATGTGATTCCCCATGGCCATGTATCTACTAGCCAGGATCAGTCCTTCTCAGCCCTTATCCACATGTATGTCACTTAACAATCGGTAAGGTTTTAACATTAGAGTTAGGACTGTCTCGATTAGGGTCAATGTGAAGTGGTGGGATGGTTTTTGTGCATTTTTTTAATCAAAATTGTGCTAAGTATGCTATATTTTTTTCATGCACTATTGCTGTTCATTTACTGTAGGGTATTTGCTTATTATGTTTCTGTATTATTTTTTTCTGTTTAGTGGCCAGTGTGAACATGCACCTGGAGCGCCCCCATGGGGCCGTGGGGTACTCGGTACCAGGTCCTGCGGTTCACAGGGGGATGTCAAGGTGGCTGACCCGGTCCGTGGCCCTGGGACGTCCGGGTAAAAGGGAAAGGTCTTTAAAAGGGATAAAGTTTGTGTTCGTGATGCCACCTGTGGTATTTGGTCAGGGTGACCGACGCTGCTTTAAGGGGTCTGCTGGGGTGATGATATGGTAGCTAGATCGTATACCTTCCCACAGGTGAAGTATGTGCCCAGGGCTTCCTGGTGTGTAGATGGTGGATGGTGAGAGGCGCAGAGAAGAACGAGGACACAAGGTTGCAGTCTCTTTACCTTTACTGAAGACTTCAGCATCTACAGTCCAGGGCACCAGATCACAGGGCAGTCAGAGTCCGACCTGATTGGAGGCAAGTCCAGAGTTCCCTTGTCCAGGTGGAAAACAGTAGCCTTCCCTTGCGCTGTGGTGGTGTAGTCCCTTACTGCCTATGGCTTCACATAAGGGTCTCACAGATGTGGTGTTTCATTCTCTCTGTCCCCCATATAGGATACGACAAAACCTGTATGACTGGTGACTTGAGCCTGTTTATAGGGTCTCTTAGATAACCCGACTCTAGGTGTCACCGTACCTCCTGGGTGTAGGTGCGGACAGGTAACCTGCAATTAGCTGTCCTGCCGATCTCTGAAATGATGCATGTAAAGAAGCTGCAGAGACACCATCACGTGTTTCTCGACACAAGCAGTGAATAGCCAGGCCTTTCCCCGGGAAGGAACAACCACGGGAAGGGCAGCATCCTATGAAGGAAAGCCACCTATGCCAAGCATGGTATCCATCCACAGACAGCTGTTTCGGGGTTTTGCCCCTCATCAGTGTGGAGTAGGAATCTGGCTATTAGGAGCAGTGCCTAGTAAAAAGGCTATAAAGGCACAGATGATTGGCCTCGGGGAGACCAAAACATCCAACACTGCGGAGACACCATCACGTGTTTCTCAACACAGTGATTCCAGAACACTACCCCCATCCCTTATGGGAAATATGCAGATGCATGTAAAGAAGCTGCGGAGACACCATCACGTGTTTCTCGACACAAGCAGTGAATAGCCAGGCCTTTCCCCGGGAAGGAACAACCACGGGAAGGGCAGCATCCTATGAAGGAAAGCCACCTATGCCAAGCATGGTATCCATCCACAGACAGCTGTTTCGGGGTTTTGCCCCTCATCAGTGTGGAGTAGGAATCTGGCTATTAGGAGCAGTGCCTAGTAAAAAGGCTATAAAGGCACAGATGATTGGCCTCGGGGAGACAAAAACATCCAACACTGCGGAGACACCATCACGTGTTTCTCAACGCAGTGATTCCAGAACACTGCCCCCATCCCTTATGGGAAATATGCAGATGCATGTAAAGAAGCTGCGGAGACACCATCACGTGTTTCTCGACACAAGCAGTGAATAGCCAGGCCTTTCCCCGGGAAGGAACAACCACAGGAAGGGCAGCATCCTATGAAGGAAAGCCACCTATGCCAAGCATGGTATCCATCCACAGACAGCTGTTTCGGGGTTTTGCCCCTCATCAGTGTGGAGTAGGAATCTGGCTATTAGGAGCAGTGCCTAGTAAAAAGGCTATAAAGGCACAGATGATTGGCCTCGGGGAGACCAAAACATCCAACACTGCGGAGACACCATCACGTGTTTCTCAACGCAGTGATTCCAGAACACTGCCCCCATCCCTTATGGGAAATATGCAGATGCATGTAAAGAAGCTGCGGAGACACCATCACGTGTTTCTCGACACAAGCAGTGAATAGCCAGGCCTTTCCCCGGGAAGGAACAACCACGGGAAGGGCAGCATCCTATGAAGGAAAGCCACCTATGCCAAGCATGGTATCCATCCACAGACAGCTGTTTCGGGGTTTTGCCCCTCATCAGTGTGGAGTAGGAATCTGGCTATTAGGAGCAGTGCCTAGTAAAAAGGCTATAAAGGCACAGATGATTGGCCTCGGGGAGACAAAAACATCCAACACTGCGGAGACACCATCACGTGTTTCTCAACGCAGTGATTCCAGAACACTGCCCCCATCCCTTATGGGAAATATGCAGATGCATGTAAAGAAGCTGCGGAGACACCATCACGTGTTTCTCGACACAAGCAGTGAATAGCCAGGCCTTTCCCCGGGAAGGAACAACCACAGGAAGGGCAGCATCCTATGAAGGAAAGCCACCTATGCCAAGCATGGTATCCATCCACAGACAGCTGTTTCGGGGTTTTGCCCCTCATCAGTGTGGAGTAGGAATCTGGCTATTAGGAGCAGTGCCTAGTAAAAAGGCTATAAAGGCACAGATGATTGGCCTCGGGGAGACCAAAACATCCAACACTGCGGAGACACCATCACGTGTTTCTCAACGCAGTGATTCCAGAACACTGCCCCCATCCCTTATGGGAAATATGCAGATGCATGTAAAGAAGCTGCGGAGACACCATCACGTGTTTCTCGACACAAGCAGTGAATAGCCAGGCCTTTCCCCGGGAAGGAACAACCACGGGAAGGGCAGCATCCTATGAAGGAAAGCCACCTATGCCAAGCATGGTATCCATCCACAGACAGCTGTTTCGGGGTTTTGCCCCTCATCAGTGTGGAGTAGGAATCTGGCTATTAGGAGCAGTGCCTAGTAAAAAGGCTATAAAGGCACAGATGATTGGCCTCGGGGAGACCAAAACATCCAACACTGCGGAGACACCATCACTCCTAATAGCCAGATTCCTAAGGCCTGGCTATTCACTGCTTGTGTCGAGAAACACGTGATGGTGTCTCCGCAGCTTCTTTACATGCATCTGCATATTTCCCATAAGGGATGGGGGCAGTGTTCTGGAATCACTGCGTTGAGAAACACGTGATGGTGTCTCCGCAGTGTTGGATGTTTTGGTCTCCCCGAGGCCAATCATCTGTGCCTTTATAGCCTTTTTACTAGGCACTGCTCCTAATAGCCAGATTCCTACTCCACACTGATGAGGGGCAAAACCCCGAAACAGCTGTCTGTGGATGGATACCATGCTTGGCATAGGTGGCTTTCCTTCATAGGATGCTGCCCTTCCCGTGGTTGTTCCTTCCCGGGGAAAGGCCTGGCTATTCACTGCTTGTGTCGAGAAACACGTGATGGTGTCTCCGCAGCTTCTTTACATGCATCTGCATATTTCCCATAAGGGATGGGGGCAGTGTTCTGGAATCACTGCGTTGAGAAACACGTGATGGTGTCTCCGCAGTGTTGGATGTTTTGGTCTCCCCGAGGCCAATCATCTGTGCCTTTATAGCCTTTTTACTAGGCACTGCTCCTAATAGCCAGATTCCTACTCCACACTGATGAGGGGCAAAACCCCGAAACAGCTGTCTGTGGATGGATACCATGCTTGGCATAGGTGGCTTTCCTTCATAGGATGCTGCCCTTCCCGTGGTTGTTCCTTCCCGGGGAAAGGCCTGGCTATGCACTGCTTGTGTCGAGAAACACGTGATGGTGTCTCCGCAGCTTCTTTACATGCATCTGCATATTTCCCATAAGGGATGGGATCACTGCGTTGAGAAACACGTGATGGTGTCTCCGCAGTGTTGGATGTTTTGATCTCTGAAATGAGGCGTAGAGGTCCTTACTCCCTCGGTTTTCCAGCTACCGGGCTTCTGCGCCTCAGAAGGAGGCAGCCTATTCGGGGCTGGTCCCCCTCTGGTATCCTCTCCTTTGCTCTGACTTCCTTCAAGCTCGCTGCAATACAGTTCTGCCTTCTGAATGTCTCTTTCTGGGAGCTGCAGCTTTGAGGGCATGCACAGCTCCACTGCTTCCTTTCCCTCTGTCTTTCTGACAGGAACTGAACTTTCCCTCCAGAACAGGATGTTCTTATTGGGGAGTTCACCTACAACAGGCTTAGAGCTCCCCCTTCTGGTCTGGAGTGTGAACATCTTGCATGCACAGTGTCTTACCTGGATGCAGTTATCCTTCATTGCCTGTAAACGTAGCATCACTCTCCCTGAGAGGAAAGCAATACAACTGCGACGACCAGGACCCTGGGGCACCGCACACCTATGTGCTGCATGCATATTTTCCTGAAACCAAGCCTGACACATTTCCTGCTTCCAGAAAATAACAAGCTGCAGGCATTTTGGCATTCTTCTGCTATGATATAAGAGTCAATTGCTGTATAGATTTGTTTATAGCTGTAGAAGGGCTATAGTGCCCCCTATTGTAAAGGATTTTAGGATACATTTGTTACTTTCTCCTAATATAAATATTTTCTACTGTCATGATGAAGCCAACAAGCAAGTGCAGGCCAAGCCAAGATGAGCTCTTCTAGCCTACAGCAGCATATTCATACAAGTTGTATGCAGCACCGAATGCATGTGTCAGACTCATGACCAATGATTGCCACAGTCTACGGAATAACTACATAATGCCTGGGAGCAAAATGAGGGAGTTTGTGAGTGCCGGTCATACATTTTCCTCCAATGCTGCCAACATGTCAAGACTTCATGGGCATGATAATAAAAATCTTTATTTTTAATAATCTTTAATTTTATACAGCGCTAACATATTCCGCAGCTCTTTACAGTTTTGCACACATTATCATCACTGTCCCCGATGGGGCTCACAATCTAGAATCCCTATCAGTATGTCTTTGGAATGTGGGAGGAAACTGGAGTGCCTGGAGGAAACCCACGCAAACACAGACTCTTTGCAGATGTTGTCCTGGGTGGGATTAGAACCCAGGACCCCAGTGCTGCAAGGCTGCAGTGCTAACCACTGAGCCACCGTGCTGCCCGTACAAAAAAACTGTTTAATTATATATGTAAATGAGGGAGAGGGCTTCAGTGAACTTTGGGCCAAACCAATGGCTCTGTGTACCATTTTATCCCTTCAATTAAAATACTCTGACCCCTCCCCTGATGGTGATTGACAGCGCTCACTTTGAGTGCTCCCTAATTTAAATTCCCAGCCCTGCACATACCCTGGAGGGCCAAGCACTTGCATACACAGTATCAATGTGCCAGGGGCAGAGCTCTCATCCCCCTTTCCTGTGCGAAGCAACCCCTTGCTAAGGACATGAAAATAAAGCAATAGCGGTCGATGCTAAAAGGAGAGGGATGAGAACTATAAATAAAAGTTAGTGTGCATATGTTCTTTTCTCCCCCTCCTGTATGTATCGGTTGTTTGCTGCTATCTGATCCTGTGTGCAACGAGTGGGTGCTATACAAAGGAGGCAGATAAGCGCATGAACACTCTGATATATAGGGTGTAAGGGCATGCACACAGTGTCAGTGTGCACTTGCTCTCATTTCCTTCTCCTGTTTATAGCAGCTGTTTGCTACAGAGGAAAGGGAAATTAGAGTGCATGCACATTGACATTGTGCACAATCTCATCCCTCTCCTGTGTATAATAGTTGCTCACTGCTTGCATGATTATACAGCAGTAAGCGGCCGCTACACACAATAGACCACATGCAAATTGACATTGTGCAGGTTCTCATCCCACTTCTGTGTATAATATCTGCTCACTGCACACATGATCATATAGTAGCAAGTGGCCATTACACACGAGACCGCACGCGAACTGACATTGTGCTCATTCTCAAGGTGATTTACAGATGCAGTGCATCACCCAGGTTACAGGTCCGGTCATGTGACCAGGACATGTGATCAGATGATGCACCCCTTGAGCGCCGTCCCCTCTGTGATGCCCAATCATGGCAGACATGCCAACATTAGCATTTAATGTAAATTGACCACCACGCTATTTTACCTCCCGATGAAGCTGCAGAGGTGGTGAAACGCGTGTCGAGGTGTGTGTCAGCAGATCATATACCCTGCATATTATGGCGACAAGTGCTTGAACTGATTTGCTAACGTATGACTCCATGTGCACTATTATTCCATTGTGATATGGTGGTAAACTTTCATGGTGTCTCTATACCAGTGACTCTATATGTTTCACTGTTTGACTTTAATGATTTTGTAATTTCTTTGTATGTCTGAGCTACTACATCAGTATAATCTTTTACCTGTACCATATGCCCTTTATAAATACACTACTACTAGTGATATATACAGTGGGGCAAAAAAGTATTTAGTCAGTCAGCAATAGTGCAAGTTCCACCACTTAAAAAGATGAGAGGCGTCTGTAATTTACATCATAGGTAGACCTCAACTATGGGAGACAAACTGAGAAAAAAAAATCCAGAAAATCACATTGTCTGTTTTTTTTATCATTTTATTTGCATATTATGGTGGAAAATAAGTATTTGGTCAGAAACAAAATTTCATCTCAATACTTTGTAATATATCCTTTGTTGGCAATGACAGAGGTCAAACGTTTTCTGTAAGTCTTCACAAGGTTGCCACACACTGTTGTTGGTATGTTGGCCCATTCCTCCATGCAGATCTCCTCTAGAGCAGTGATGTTTTTGGCTTTTCGCTTGGCAACACAGACTTTCAACTCCCTCCAAAGGTTTTCTATAGGGTTGAGATCTGGAGACTGGCTAGGCCACTCCAGGACTTTGAAATGCTTCTTACGAAGCCACTCCTTCGTTGCCCTGGTGGTGTGCTTTGGATCATTGTCATGTTGAAAGACCCAGCCACGTTTCATCTTCAATGCCCTTGCTGATGGAAGGAGGTTTGCACTCAAAATCTCACGATACATGGCCCCATTCATTCTTTCATGTACCCGGATCAGTCGTCCTGGCCCCTTTGCAGAGAAACAGCCCCAAAGCATGATGTTTCCACCACCATGCTTTACAGTAGGTATGGTGTTTGATGGATGCAACTCAGTATTCTTTTTCCTCCAAACACGACAAGTTGTGTTTCTACCAAACAGTTCCAGTTTGGTTTCATCAGACCATAGGACATTCTCCCAAAACTCCTCTGGATCATCCAAATGCTCTCTAGCAAACTTCAGACGGGCCCGGACATGTACTGGCTTAAGCAGTGGGACACATCTGGCACTGCAGGATCTGAGTCCATGGTGGCGTAGTGTGTTACTTATGGTAGGCCTTGTTACATTGGTCCCAGCTCTCTGCAGTTCATTCACTAGGTCCCCCCGCGTGGTTCTGGGATTTTTGCTCACCGTTCTTGTGATCATTCTGACCCCACGGGGTGGGATTTTGCGTGGAGCCCCAGATCGAGGGAGATTATCAGTGGTCTTGTATGTCTTCCATTTTCTAATTATTGCTCCCACTGTTGATTTCTTCACTCCAAGCTGGTTGGCTATTGCAGATTCAGTCTTCCCAGCCTGGTGCAGGGCTACAATTTTGTTTCTGGTGTCCTTTCACAGCTCTTTGGTCTTCACCATAGTGGAGTTTGGAGTCAGACTGTTTGAGGGTGTGCACAGGTGTCTTTTTATACTGATAACAAGTTTAAACAGGTGCCATTACTACAGGTAATGAGTGGAGGAAAGAGGAGACTCTTAAAGAAGAAGTTACAGGTCTGTGAGAGCCAGAAATCTTGATTGTTTGTTTCTGACCAAATACTTATTTTCCACCATAAAATGCAAAAAAAATGATAAAAAAACAGTTTGTCTCCCATAGTTGAGGTCTACCTATGATGTAAATTACAGACGCCTCTCATCTTTTTAAGTGGTGGAACTTACACTATTGCTGACTGACTAAATACTTTTTTGCCCCACTGTATATATATATATATATATATATATATATATATATATATATATATATACAGTATATATATATATATATATATATATATATATATATATATATATATATATATATATATACACATACAGTATATGTCAAATAATTTTTTGGGTTATATGTCTGTTTTGTAGTTTTTGGTTTCTATGTCCCATTATTATTTCATGTTATGTATGTCATTGATAATTTATTATATATATTTAAATAAATTTGTTATACTTTATTATTGTTGATCATTTGCTCCTTCACTGTCGCTATTGATGTATATGAACATATACTGTACATAGTTTGGGCGGTGAATTCCTGCTGACAGATTTCCTTAAAAGAAGACCTGTCACTTGTAATAATTATGTAATTTTTTTTACAAAACGTATATGCCATTCTTCCACTGAATCTGACATGGCTTTCCTTTGGTTACCTCTCCATTCCTAAGGTGTGGCACTGTCTTTCTTCTTTGTAAATGCAGTTATGTTGGCCAAGAGGGTGTGGTCCTTAAGAAGAAGTCCACACAGAAAAGAATCACGATGATCACATCCCCTTGATTAACAAGAATAGATTATACATATAACGATGAGGGAGTCATGTCTCTGAAATGGAGAGGCACAGCACAAAAGAACAACAGCGCCAGGTAAGGAAGAACAGCAACATTTACACCAGGAAAACAAAAAATACATACGGTATTTATGGCGAAGAACAAGTCCTCTTTCACACACAGTCAGAAGGTAACTATCAGCCAAAGGGCCAAGCCACTCTTCTGTTCCACAATAGATGGTGAATGGTAGAGAACAATAATCAGGCGCTCCGGACTTAGGATCTTATGGGTATTGGCCCCTATTTTATTTATGATATAAACCCTCCCTTCTCTCTACATACAAAGACAGTCTTCTGGACTGCCAGGAGCCAGACATTTTGCCATCCTACTATCCATGTAGATAAAATCCTAAGATTGGTTTAGTCCAGGAACTTCAGGAAGGATTATACTGCTCTCTGTATAGATCTGTCAAATTAATGAGACATTTCCCTCCTTGATACCTTTCTTCCTCTCTTCGTAGCCATGGATGATAATGTCTGCAACCTCTTTATAAATCTCAGGTGCATATAGCCCTTCATACACTATAGATGAAGATATTTTGTACCAAACATCTCCTGATGTGCAGATATGCAGCCGTTGGTTATGCGCTCATGACTTATTCAAGATCCGGATGGACCCCTGGACGAGAGTAAGAGCTTCTGGACACCCACATACACCTAGAGCCATTAGTGTGATGCTAATACTTACTACTAGCAGACAAGACAACGCACCCAGTTTTGCTGGGAGTCAGCCTGTGTTCAGCCTCTTCCATCTGGTCACTTTGTTAGAAATAACTATCAACCTTATTCTGGGGTCCTACAGTTAACAATATGTACTGTGTATGTATATATATATATATATATATATATATACATATATATATATATACATATATATATATATATATATATATATATATATATATATATATATAAACAATAATGACAGTTCAGGTCAGGACCCTCAAAGTACAGTGAAGAATTTTCATTGATGCAGAACTGCATGTTTAGTTTACAGAATGGGAGGGCAGGAAAAGAATGATAGATCCCGAACTACACATAAAGGGCAAGTAGAGAGTGACAGACTAAGAATTAGACATAAGGGGTAGGAAGAGAGTGACAGATCTCTCACTACACATAAAGGGTAGGTAGAGAGTGACCCACCCCACACTATACATGGAGGGTAGGTAGAGTGACCCACCCCACACTATACATGGAGGGTAGGTAGAGTCACCCACCCCACACTACACATGGAGGGTAGGTAGAGTGACCCACCCCACACTACACATAGAGGATAGGTAGAGTGACACCCCCCACACTACACATGGAAGGTAGGTAGTGACAGAGCATGCATTACGTATGGAGCACAGATAGAGAGTGACACACCCCACACTACACATGGAGGGTAGGTAGAGAATGACACCCTCCCATACTACACATGGTGGGTAGGTAGAGAGTGACACCCTCCCACACTACACATGGAGGGTAGGTAGAGTGACACACCCCACACTACACATGGAGGGTAGGTAGAGAGTGACACACCCCACACTATACATGGAGGGTAGGTAGAGTGACACACCCCACACTACACATGGAGGGTAGGTAGAGAGTGACACACCCCACACTACACATGAAGGGTAGGTAGAGAGTGACACCCTCCCACACTACACATGGAGGGTAGGTAGAGTGACACACCCCACACTACACATGGAGGGTAGGTAGAGAGTGACACCCTCCCACACTACACATGGAGGATAGGTAGAGAGTGACACACCCCACACTACACATGGAGGATAGGTAGAGTGACACCCCCCCACACTACACATGGAAGGTAGGTAGTGACAGAGCATGCATTACGTATGGAGCACAGATAGAGAGTGACACACCCCACACTACACATGGAGGGTAGGTAGAGAATGACACCCTCCCATACTACACATGGTGGGTAGGTAGAGAGTGACACACCCCACACTACACATGGAGGGTAGGTAGAGAGTGACACCCTCCCACACTACACATGGAGGGTAGGTAGAGTGACACACCCCACACTACACATGGAGGGTAGGTAGAGAGTGACACACCCCACACTACACATGGAGGGTAGGTAGAGTGACACACCCCACACTACACATGGAGGGTAGGTAGAGAGTGACACACCCCACACTACACATGAAGGGTAGGTAGAGAGTGACACCCTCCCACACTACACATGGAGGGTAGGTAGAGTGACACACCCCACACTACACATGGAGGGTAGGTAGAGAGTGACACCCTCCCACACTACACATGGAGGATAGGTAGAGAGTGACACACCCCACACTACACATGGAGGATAGGTAGAGTGACACCCCCCCACACTACACATGGAAGGTAGGTAGTGACAGAGCATGCATTACGTATGGAGCACAGATAGAGAGTGACACACCCCACACTACACATGGAGGGTAGGTAGAGAATGACACCCTCCCATACTACACATGGTGGGTAGGTAGAGAGTGACACACCCCACACTACACATGGAGGGTAGGTAGAGAGTGACACCCTCCCACACTACACATGGAGGGTAGGTAGAGAGTGACACACCCCACACTACACATGAAGGGTAGGTAGAGAGTGACACCCTCCCACACTACACATGGAGGGTAGGTAGAGAGTGACACACCCCACACTACACATGGAGGGTAGGTAGAGAGTGACACACCCCACACTACACATGGAGGGTAGGTAGAGTGACCCACCCCACACTACACATAGAGGATAGGTAGAGTGACACCCCCCACACTACACATGGAAGGTAGGTAGTGACAGAGCATGCATTACGTATGGAGCACAGATAGAGAGTGACACACCCCACACTACACATGGAGGGTAGGTAGAGAATGACACCCTCCCATACTACACATGGTGGGTAGGTAGAGAGTGACACACCCCACACTACACATGGAGGGTAGGTAGAGAGTGACACCCTCCCACACTACACATGGAAGGTAGGTAGAGAGTGACACACCCCACACTACACATGAAGGGTAGGTAGAGAGTGACACCCTCCCACACTACACATGGAGGGTAGGTAGAGTGACACCCCCCACACTACACATGAAGGGTAGGTAGAGAGTGACACCCTCCCACACTACACATGGAGGGTAGGTAGAGTGACACACCCCACACTACACATGGAGGGTAGGTAGAGAGTGACACACCCCACACTACACATGAAGGGTAGGTAGAGAGTGACACCCTCCCACACTACACATGGAGGGTAGGTAGAGTGACACACCCCACACTACACATGGTGGGTAGGTAGAGAGTGACACCCTCCCACACTACACATGGAGGATAGGTAGAGAGTGACACACCCCACACTACACATGGAGGATAGGTAGAGTGACACCCCCCCACACTACACATACATCCACCTCTCGTGTCTCCCCTTTTCCTCATAGTTTGTAAGCTTGCGAGCAGGGCCCTCACTCCTCCTGGTATCTGTATTGAACTATATTTCTGTTATGCTGTAATGTCTATTGTCTGTACAATTCCCGTCTATAATTTGTAAAGCGCTGCGGAATATGTTGGCGCTATATAAATAAAAATTATTATTATTATTATTATAGTGACAGAGCATGCATTACGTATGGAGCACAGATAGAGAGTGACACACCCCACACTACACATGGAGGGTAGGTAGAGAATGACACCCTCCCATACTACACATGGTGGGTAGGTAGAGAGTGACACACCCCACACTACACATGGAGGGTAGGTAGAGAGTGACACCCTCCCACACTACACATGGAGGGTAGGTAGAGAGTGACACACCCCACACTACACATGGAGGGTAGGTAGAGAGTGACACCCTCCCACGCTACACATGGAGGGTAGGTAGAGAGTGACACACCCCACACTACACATGGAGGGTAGGTAGAGAGTGACAGACCCCTCAATATACATGGAGGGGAAGGTAGAGAGTGATACACCATTGCACTACACATGGAGGGCAGGTAGTGAGTGGCAGACATCTCACTACACATGGAGGGCACATACAGAGTGTGATGGACCCATCACTACACATGGAGAGCAGGTTGAGAGTGCAGCACTTTTGATGTAATTGTAAGGAGAAGGACATATTGCCCTAGTTCCTCCTTGAAGAAAATCTGTATTGTTGTGTAATGTGAATTTTGCTATGCGTTAGTGATGGTTGTTGTTTGACAGTAGGGAAATTAAGAGTTAATGGTTGGGACTAGCCCAGAGTGGGCGGAGCTAAGCTGAAGGCACAGAGGTAGTTTCCTGTCAGAATGGGCCCAGAGTGCATAGAAAGAATACCTAGGGTCTGATGTGAGCAGTGCTACATGACTTGGGTGTCCTTAACGAGAAAGGAGACAGAGACACATAAGATAGCAAGTTCCTAGTGGAGAGTAAGAGAGAGAAAGAACAGGGTGATCGACTGGAGATGGGTCCTGGATCAGGACGCCTAGCACAACGGCCCAGAGTTTATAACTCCTAAAGGTAAGGGGCCTAAACGGGACAGAGTATGTGAGACGAATAGAGTGCCCAGGGCAGGAGTTCCAAGGCGTCAAGGGTAGAGAAGATAAGTACCGGTCATACTGGCAATATAGTTCCCTAGGGGTGAAAGAAGACGCGGAACAGCGGGTTTAGAATAGGATTCTTAATACATACAGTAGGTGTGAATCAGTGCCGCTTATATAATGCTGTCCCATATTTAGGTTTAATGCTCCGATATCTCCAGCTCTCATTTCTGTTTCATTTACTGAACCTTTTATAATGAAGTAATAACAAAATGTGCAGCACCAGACTCTTTAAGGGGAATGTGATTGAATTCTTCCTGAACTTTGACCTTCATAACCGAATCCTCTATATAATAAATGAACCCTGCTGCTGACTTAATATCATTACCCTGTGATATTGTATTTTTTTCTCAGGGGCTGGTATTTCACTGTGCATCAGAATACTTCTATGTCCAGCGTGTATCTGGTATATACAGCTCCTACAATCGGACGGGAACTTGTGTCAAATATACCAATAGCACATTACCAGTTGGTAATTCCTTTGTGCATTAAGTATATGCAGAGAAACTCTGATGCTCCATAAAAACCTCAAGAAATTGATTAAAAAAACATAGTGTCTCCCCTCTTCCTCATAGTCTGTAAGCTTGCGAGCAGGGCCCTCATTCCTCCTGGTATCTGTTTTGAACTGTATTTCTGTTATGCTGTAATGTCTATTGTCTGTACAAGTCCCCTCTATAATTTGTAAAGCGCTGCGGAATATGTTGGCGCTATATAAATAAAAATTATTATTATTATTATTGGCTAACAATGCTCATTCCTTTATGGTTCTATACATTTTACATGCATTTATCACTGTAAAACCTTGATTCCAGTATTTTGTGGATGTTTTGTCCCCTATAATGCATGACTCCTCAGTACCATGTTTGTAACTTACCGAGTCCTATAGGTGCTAATAGTCATCCATTTTATGGGACTATTCCATGAACGGACCATAAAAAGCAGGTTAAGTCATGCTGAGGTGCCTTAAAAATAGGGTGATTGTGGACACTTAGGGGCGATGTCTGCAGACTGCAGAGTGGGTGTGATTTAAAATGCCCACAATTTTGTTTTCAAATGTTGGCACGTATGGAGTCCTCGTTATGATCTTCATCATACTGACCATCTTCAGCAAAGATGAGGTCTACCAAGGCCATTTCCTTGTCCATGGACAAGAAAAGGCGTCAAAAGGCAAATGTATACATATGCAGTTGTGCTCAAAAGTTTACATACCCCGGCAGAATTTTTGCTTTCTTGGCGTTTTTTCAGAGAATATGAATGATAACACCAAGACTTTTTCTCCACTCATGGTTAGTGGTTGGGTGAAGCCATTTATCATCAAACTACCATGTTTTATCTTTTTAAATCATAACGACAACCTAAAACATCCAAATGACCCTGATCAAAAGTTCACATACCCCATTTATCGGTGTACTCAGGTAAAATTGCACAACAAATTTTGGGTTGCACAGTCCCTTTTCTATTTTCTCCTTTTACCCATGTGAAAATGAAAAATGTGGGACTAAGCAACATTTCTGTGGGAAAAATTAAAATGTTAATTTTTTTTCCGTCCACATTGCTGTAAGATGTGAAGCACATAAAGGGTTAATAAACTTCTTGAATATGGTTTTGAGCACCTTAAGGGTACAGTTTTTAAAACAGTGTCACTCTTGGGTATTTTCTGTCACATAGGCCCCTCAATGTCACTTCAAATGTGATGTGGTCCTTAAAAAATTGGTTTTGTAAATTTTATTGGAAAAATGAAAAATCGATGATAAACTTTTAACGTTTTTAACTTACTAAGACAAAAAATTGTTTAAAAAATGACGCTGATATACAGTAGAAATTTGGTAAATATTATTTATTTTGTGTGGTATAACGCTCTGGTTTAAGGGCATAAAATTAAAAGTTTGAAAATTGCTAAATTTTCACATTTAAAATTTTTTTTTTTCATAAATAAACTCAAATCATATCGGCCAAAGTTTACCACTGACATGAAATACAACATGTCACGAAAAAACAGTCTCAGTACCACTGGGATACATTGAAGTGTCCCAGGGTTATTACCTCATAAAGTGACACTAGTCAGAATCGTACAATTTGGCCTGGTCAGGAGGTGAAAAAGGGCTTGGGGAAAAGAGGTTAATAAACATTGACGCCTTATTTATCCATATAATTTTGTTATTGTTATTAAGAGGGGTTTTCTTATTCAGAAAATCCCTATCAATATTCCATATTAGGGGCGATTTGTCCTACAGAAGTGATTCCCATCCTGGTAGTTTTTGGCCATCTTCATATTTAGTGGGCACCATTAAATCCCAAATGCCTATGGCTTTCCTCCATGCAAATTCAGCTGTACCGGGACCTGGACCATAGTGATCTCCACCAAGGTGCATATTTGTTAATAAATAAAAGGGTTGTTAGTGGAGTTACCCTTTACAAAAATTCTGAAACATTAGTGCACATTGTTGAATTGTGTACAAAGGAAGTGACTGTGGTCCCTTTGTATGTCCTGCCATATTATATCTTTAAAGTCATACTTCTTAAATTTGGGAAACCACATAAGAGATGAGAAGATTGCATAGAACTGGTCCCCAGTTACTCACAGCCATCTGCTGCACTGTGGTTGGGCACCGCCCTTTAATATTATACATCGCTACATTGCTGGATCGTTCTGTATAGTTGAAATTTAAAAAATGAATCATTTATATCCAGTTTCTTAGTCTATAAGCCAGAGTGGTAAGCGGCTTAAAGAAACCAAGCACATACATGCACTACATAGACGGCCCAGTGAATTCAATGATTATACTTTAGTAGAGTAATGCATCTTGTGCCTTGTCTTTGCATAGCAATCCCTTTAAATAAATTAAAGGGGTTCACTGGCAATTGAATACAAAAATAAATAAAGGAAATATCATTCTAAATAAATTCCTAAATACTTTTAGTTAGCAAATGAAAATTGTTTTGCCTAGGGAGGTAATCGCTAGAGAATTAAAATGGCTGCTGACTTGTTCCACTGATAAAAGCCTGTCCTAAAATGTTAGGACAGGTGCCTGTGAGCATAAGTAGTTGGAAGCACCACTGCTGTGACATGGATATACCTACACCATGTATTGTAATTCAGAAAGATAAAGTGGACAGGGACAGCAGTTTGAGTGGCCTTGAATTTCCACACCCCTGCTACCTCCAGTATTAAATCCAATAGAAAGGGTCGACAAAGGTGTGATCAGCATTTTCTTACCTCAGCATCCCTCCTATCTCAGGTATTAGATCACATAGACAGGGTGGACATCAGTGTGAGCAGCCCCTATATACCTGAGCATCCCTGATATCTTCAGTATTAGTTTAGACAAACATGGTGGACAGCAGTGTGAGCAGCCTCTATTTACCTCAGTACTCTGGTATCTCTAGTATTAGATCAGAATATTAGGTTGTAAAGTAGTGTCAGCAGCATCTTCTTACCTCAACAACCCCGGATATATGGAGTATTAGATCAGACAGGGAGGACAGGAGTGTGAGCAGCCTCTTCTCACTTTTCACCTCTTCTATCGCTAGTATTAGATCACATAGACAGGGTGGACAGCAGTGTGAGCAGCCTCATCTTACATCAGTAGTTAGCACCCCTGATATCTTCAGTATTACATCACATAGGCAGGATGAACAGCAGTGTGAGCAACCTCTTCATACCTCAGCACCCCTGGTATCTCCCATATTAGATTAGATAGACATGGTGGACAGCAGTGTGAGCAGCCTCTTCTTAGCTCAGCACCTCTGGTATCTCCCATATTAGATCAGATAAACATGGTGGACAGCAGTGTGATCACCCTCTTCTTACATCAGCATCCCTGGTATCTCCAGTATTGGATCATACAGGCAGGGTGGACAGCAGTGTGATCACCCTCTTCTTACCTCACCATCCCTGCTATCTCCCGCATTAGATCGCATAGACAGGTGGACAGCAGTGTGAGCAGCCTCTTCTTACCTCAGCACCCCTGGTATCTCCAGTATTAGATCATACAGACAGGGTGGACAGCAGTGTGATCATCCTCTTCTTACATCAGCACCCCTGGTATCTCCAGTATTGGATCATACAGGCAGGGTGTACAGCAGTGTGAACAGCCTCTTCTTACCTCACCATCCCTGCTATCTCCCGCATTAGATCGCATAGACAGGTGGACAGCAGTGTGAGCAGCCTCTTCTTACCTCAGCACCCCTGGTATCTCCAGTATTAGATCATATAGACAGGGTGTACAGCAGTGTGAACAGCCTCTTCTTACATCAGCACCCCTGGTATCTCCAGTATTAGATCATACAGACAGGGTGTTCAGCAGTGTGAACAGCCTCTTCTTACCTCAGCACCTCTGGTATCTCCCATATTAGATCAGATAAACATGGTGGACAGCAGTGTGAGCAGCCTCTTCTTACCTCAGCACCCCTGGTATCTCCAGTATTAGATCCTACAGACAGGGTGGACAGCAGTGTGAACAGCCTCTTCTTACATCAGCTCCCCTGGTATCTCCAGTATTGGATCATACAGGCAGGGTGAACAGCAGTGTGATCACCCTCTTCTTACCTCACCATCCCTGCTATCTCCCGCATTAGATCGCATAGATGGGTGGACAGCAGTGTGAGCAGCCTCTTCTTACCTCAGCACCCCTGGTATCTCCAGTATTAGATCATACAGACAGGGTGGACAGCAGTGTGAACAGCCTCTTCTTACACCAGCACCCCTGGTATCTCCAGTATTGGATCATACAGGCAGGGTGAACAGCAGTGTGATCACCCTCTTCTTACCTCACCATCCCTGCTATCTCCCGCATTAGATCGCATAGACAGGTGGACAGCAGTGTGAGCAGCCTCTTCTTACCTCAGCACCCCTGGTATCTCCAGTATTAGATCATATAGATATAGTGGACAGCAGTGTGAGCAGCCTCTTCTTACATCATCTCCCCTGGTATCTCCAGCACTAGATCAGAAATACAGGGTAGACAGCAAAAAGAGTTTTGCTAATTTAAGGTATTTAGGATATTTTTTAACCCCTTAGTGACGGAGCCAAATTTTTGAAATCTGACCAATGTCACTTTATGTGGTAATAACTCTGGAACGCTTCAACAAATCCCAGTGATTTTTAGATTGTTTTTTCGTGACTCATTATACTTTACAATAATGGTAAATTTAGGTCGATATGTTTTGTGTTTATTTATAAAAAAATATCAGAAATTTGGGAAAAATGTTAAAAAATTAGCAATTTTCAAACTTTGAATGGTTATCTCTTTAATCCAGATAGGCATACCACAGCAAAACATTAATAAATAACATTTCCCACATGTTGGCTTTACATCAGCACCATTGTTAAAATGTTATTTTATTTTGTTAGCATTTTAGGAGGTTTAACCCTGCTGTTCTGTTCGGTCTGGGGAGACCTATTTTGAACTTTGGTATTTTTTGGGGTGTTCAAGATGCGGTTCTGAAACTTGTGGTTGATTGACTTAAATGAGGATGGGTCGGTCGGCCACGGGTTTCAGAGCCGCATCTTGAATATTTTAAAGAATATTGAAGTTCAAAGTCGGTCATTTTTGACCAACAGAACAGCAGGGTTAATAATGTAGCAGTAATTTTTCATTTTGTCAAGGAAATTTACAAAATTTATTTTTTTAGGGACTTAGCCATGTTTCAAGTGACTTTAGGGGTCCTATATATTGGGAAACCCCCAAAAGTGATACCATTTTAAAAACAGCACCCCTTGACATATTGAAAACTGCTGTAGTTTATTAACACTTCAGGTGCTTTGCAGGAATTAATGCAAAATGGCATGATAGGAATGAAAATGTGTATTTTTACCACCTAAATGCTTCTAACTTCTGAACAGCCGGCAGACTCTAAAGGTACCTTCACACATAACGATATCGTTAGCGATATCGCTGCTTTTTGTGACGTAGCAACGATATCGTTAAGGAAATCGTTATGTGTGACAGCGACCAACGATCAGGCCCCTGCTGGGAGATCGTTGGTCGCTGAGGAAAGTCCAGAACTTTATTTCGTCGCTGGATCTCCCGCTGACATCGCTGGATCGACATGTGTGACGCCGATCCAGCGATGTCTTCACTGGTAACCAGGGTAAACATCGGGTTACTAAGCGCAGGGCCGCGCTTAGTAACCCGATGTTTACCCTGGTTACCAGCGTAAACGTTAAAAAAACAAACACTACATCCTTACCTTCAGCTGTCTGTCCCCGGCGCTCTGCTTCTCTGCACTCCTCCTGCATCCTGTGTCAGCGCCGGCCAGCCGGAAAGCACAGCGGTGACATCACCGCTGTGGTTTCCGGCTGACCGGCGCTGACAGTGCAGAGGAAAGCAGAGCGCCAGAGGACAGACAGCTGAAGGTAAGTATGTAGTGTTTGTTTTTTTAATGTTTACGCTGGTAACCATGGTAAACATCGGGTTACTAAGCGCGGCCCTGCGCTTAGTAACTCGATGTTTACCCTGGTTACCGGGGACCTCGGGATCGTTGGTCGCTGGAGAGCTGTCTGTGTGACAGCTCTCCAGCGACCACACAGCGACGCTGCAGCGATCGACATCGTTGTCGGTATCGCTGCAGCGTCGCTTAGTGTGAAGGTACCTTAAGGCCACTATTTGGTCGTGAATTGCCATCGCAAGCATCAGGACCACACAATCATGATCTTACTGCACCAATTGAGATAACGAGGAAGCCCCCACACTCTGTTAACCATTTACAATGATGTAGTCACTATTGACAGCAGCATCTAAGGGGTTAAATAGATATGGACGGTGCAAACACTAATTGTGGCTAATGCAGCAAGTTGTCAGCTATACTGTACAGCCGACAGCTGCTGGATTGTCACCTGTATGGGGATACTTTTCTCTTATATCTCAGGTCAGTTAAAAGACGTTTTGGCTGTCATTAGATAGTTAAAATCACATCACCTATAGTTTTTTTTCTAGTGATCCCCTATGAAGATGTATTCTAATTTAAGCTTTTATTTTGAATGTATATTTCAAATAAATGTTTTGATTTCATATTCATCAGGAGAGTTCAGCTGCTAACCACCCACCTTGTCTTTTTGAATGATTAGACAAATTGGGATTTTAGCTTTTAAATCCTTTGTTTTCCCCAAATTAGGCACCCCAGATGCATCTGACAGCTACCTAACCCTAAGAGTGGTCAAATAATTGTTAAGTATGCATCTTACCTTCAAAACAGCAATAGGATGTTTTGAAGGATTAAATCTATGCCTTACTATATGTGGGCTTTGCTATAAAATATTACTTTTCTCTACACTAATTTGGTCTCCTTTAAAGGGGTCCTCCAAGACTGTAATACAAATTCATATATGTCAAACGGCAGCCCATTCCTAAAACCACTGAAAATATCATTGACCAATACTAGACCGCTCACTGACAAAGGGATACAAAAACTTAACCTTTATTAACATATTATTAAAAGTGTAAAATTAGACAGACAGTTTTATCTCAGTGGGGGGCCCATTCCTAGTCACATGTCAGGACAGGCTGCAGTCTGAAGATACAGATTTCTGGATATCTGTGTCTCAACTGTTAGTGGAGCTGTATCATAAGCACACACATCTGTGAGTGGAGGTGAAGTGTGTGACAGGAGAAGAAATGTATCTCCTCCTTGGCTGACATAGCACAAATTATTTTTTTTCTTCAGCCTAAGTATTTTGTGCTCAGTCACCAACGGAGAAGATATATTTCTTCTCTTGTCACAGCACTGCTAATGCACCTCTGGTATGTGTGCTCTGACAAATGAGACACAGGTCTCGGGAGCAGGATTTGTTCAGATTGCAGCCCATCCTGATAAAAGACTAGGACTGGCTGCTGTTTGATTACAAGACTAATGCAATTTTATTATATTCTTTTCTCAACCCTTTACTGGGATTTCCTCTTCATCTTTTGTAGTAGCACAACGATCACCTTATTTCTGGATTCCTTGTTGCTAGAGTGGAGGGTGGTGCACTCCTGCTTGACTGGCAGGTCGGACCAGCGGCATCTTCGCATTGCTGGCTTGAACTATGAGCTCTCTGAAGATGCAACCAGAAGCAGTATCAGAGAAGTGCAGTAGCACTGAAGCTGGCTGACTCCAGCGATTCAGCCAGCTTTAGAGCAGTTCTTACAAGTTTTACTAGAAAGGGCTTGTAAGCACTATGCTACTTGCCTATGAAGTCGGCCTTCGTAGCAGTCTATCAGCAGTGGCCTGGTACTGCAGATCCATTCCTATTATTTCCAACAGGGTTGGATATGCATTAACTAGCTGTGGTCACTACACAGATGACAGGGCTGAGCTGTTCAATTTAGCAACTGCAAACAGTCCCTGCCATCAGTGAGAACAGTTGGCCCCCAGCCCACCAAGCTGATATTGATTACCTATCTTATGAATAGGTCATCAACATAAAAGTAGTGGAACAACCCTTTAAATTATGCCAACCCCCCATACATAGAAATTTCAAGTAATAGGCTATGATTTATGTTTCTTTATATTCTCCTCATAGTCTCTCAATTCTCTAACTCCAATACAGAAAAAGTAATACCTAAGGCATAGTAATAAAAACGACAATAAATTTGTATAAATAATTCTAATTGGAAAGATAAGATTGCTCTAGGTGGAATACCTGTCCCTCTCCCAAAAAACATTAGAATTGCAGTATTGTCTAATTCAATGCAAACATAAAATCCCATTATCAAACATTATGCATCATGGTATCCTCCTTAGTCAATGTCCCTTATGCCAACCATTATTCTTCACGACAGCCAGAATGCCATAAACACCTCCTTTGTCTGCCACAATGCCTCCATGACAGGCAAAAACTCCAACACAATTTCCTAAGTTCTCTTATTCCATACACAATTTCACATGATAATCACAATGCTATATATGACCCCTAAATTAGTCACAATGTACTAATGATAGCCACAATCCAAAAACCACAAAGCCTCACTGACAACCATAAAATCTTTTTTTGCCCCTTATGCCAGCTACAGTGCTCACTATGGCAGCCGTAATGTCCATGTTGCTTGTGCGCCCATTGTAAACAATTAAATAAGTTTTTTTCATTTTCAGATAGGCTTCTGAAAAATGAGAACTTGAACCTGATTGGTTGCGATTAGAAACTGCTCTACTTTTTCCTTGCTCTAGTTTAAGTTAAACGGATTGTCTAAGAGTAAGATATTGATGCGAATGCAGTGCTAGAAATGGGTGACGTCTACGACTAGTCAAAGAAGGCTGTAAGGGTAGGTCATCAGTATGGGATCGGTGGGAGTCCAACACCAAACAACCCATTGATCAGCAGTGCCGGGATGTAAATAATGTACGATTCAAAAGCATCCACTGCTTAGTACTATATAGGTGAACGTACATATTCACTTGAATAGGAGATAAACTATAGTACTCGGCTGGAGCCACCAAACAATGTTCAGAGCAGCCTTGTTCTGCTTCGTACACAGTTTACATCCAGGCAATGACAGGGCAGATATCAGCTGATCCATGGGGGTGTTGGGTGACGGACCCCCACTGATCTCACAGTGATGACCCATCCTAAAGGTACCGTCACACTAGACGATATCGCTAGCGATCCGTGACGTTGCAGCGTCCTCGCTAGCGATATCGTCCAGTGTGACAGGCAGCAGCGATCAGGCCCCTGCTGTGCTGTCGCTGGTCGGGGAAGAAAGTCCAGAACTTTATTTGGTCGCTGGACTCCCCGCAGACATCGCTGAATCGGCGTGTGTGACACCGATTCAGCGATGTCTTCACTGGTAACCAGGGTAAACATCGGGTAACTAAGCGCAGGGCCGCGCTTAGTAACCCGAAGTTTACCCTGGTTACCATCCTAAAAGTAAAAAAAACAAACACTACATACTTACCGCTGTCTGTCCCCGGCGCTGTGCTCTGCACTCCTCCTGTACTGGCTGTGAGCGTCGGTCAGCCGGAAAGCAGAGCGGTGACGTCACCGCTCTGCTTTCCGGCCGCTGTGCTCACAGCCAGTACAGGAGGAGTGCAGAGCACAGCGCTGGAGGACAGACAGCGGTAGGTAAGTATGAAGTGTTTGTTTTTTTTTACTTTTAGGATGGTAACCAGGGTAAACATCGGGTTACTAAGCGCGGCCCTGCGCTTAGTTACCCGATGTTTACCCTGGTTACCGGCATCGTTGGTCGCTGGAGAGCTGTCTGGGTGACAGCTCTCCAGCGACCAAACAGCGACGCTGCTGCGATCCGGATCGTTGTCGGTATCGCTGCAGCATCGCTAAGTGTGACGGTACCTTAAGGGCTGGTGCAGACAGCAGTACATTTGCTCATCCGAGAGAATCGGGCTGGTTATGCAAATCAGAATCAGACCCTATTGGCAAGAGTTTGCCAGTGCTCATTATTGTTGTGTCATGGGTTGGGACCATTCAGGATTTTGGTGTCCACCAGTTGCAAAAGGTTATTTTGGTGCTTACATGTTACAAGGTCTGTGTCACAGATACTTTGGTGGCAAAGTCTGAGCATGGTAGTGGAGACAGTCTAAGCAATAGAAGAAAGGAAAAAAAAACAAGTAAAAAGGGAGAAATTATGTGGACAGGATCCAGTATGTGGGGAATAGTGTTGGAATACGAGGGGCAAATGCCATAAGAAACTTTCTTTCGGAACTAGTGCCACTACTTTGTATGCCTAATTTTGCAGATGTAGTGCCCAACGCAACCTGAGGACAGTTGTGCCACTGTCATCAAAGAAATAACCCTTGTTCTATGACATTGAACAGCCCCGTTAACAGTTTGGCCATACAAACAATAGGGAGAATGTAATGATCAACCACATATCCCAAGCATGTTTTGGGGAGGGAAACAGGAATTACCAGAGGAAAGAGAAGCTCTATGGTCTATTTCCATTTCTAAATATTTTATAAGAACCCAACTTTACTAAATGCTTTCAACTTCGGATCATGCAAGTTCAGCAAGAAAACATAAGAGGATGCTACAAAGTTTGTTGCTTTTCTCTGGTTAGATATTTCTGGAGATCCACTTTAAAAAGGATCTTCTACCAAATTTTTCATGTTGATCTGGACACACGATGAAATAGTGGCTGCAGGGCAGAATAAAACATTTTTTTTAATTTAATTTCTCTGTGAAGATATTAGCAAGTAGTGGCACTTGAATAAAATCCAAGTGAGTGTTATCAGATAGTTTTCACTGGGGGTGTATACTACCGCTTCCTGTGTGATGCTGACCAATCATAAGCAGGCAACTACACAGCAGAAAAATAACTCGCCCCCACCATAGCTCAGAGCAGGTTTCTGTTATGATCAGGTGACCTTGGAGCAGCATGAAAACTTTCACTGGAGTAGGTGGTAACTATACTGACCGCAATCCTGATCTTAACACCGCAACTAGAAGTAACCATGGGGTGTGCCTAACAAATCCTAGACACCTCGACACAGCCGGAGGACTAAATACCCCTATAGATGGAAATAGGAATTCTACCTTGCCTCAGAGCGGAACCCCAAAGGATAGGCAGCCCCCCAAAAATATTGACTGTGAGTAGTAGAGGAAAAGACACACGCAGGCAGGAAACAGGATTTAGCAAAAGAGGCCACTCTAGCTAAAATAGGAAAGGATAGGACAGGATACTAAGCGGTCAGTATTAAAATCCTTCCAAAAATATCCACAGCAGAAAATACAAAAACTCCACCATCTAACTAAAGATGTGGAGCGTATATCTGCAACTCCAGAGAATCCAACAAGACTGAGAAAACACTGACACAGTCTAAGCTGGACAAGAGAAAACAAATGAATAGCACAGAATATAAGCACACAGCTTGTGTGCCACAGAAAAAGAAACAGACACTTATCTTTGCTGAATTGGCAGCTAAGCAGGAGAAGCCAGACAAAGATCCAACACTTCCCAAGAAACATTGACAACTGGCAAGGACCGAATGAGTCCTGCAAACCTAAATACCCCAGTCAGAATTGCAATCAGTAGATACACCTGTCCAAGACTGCGGCCCAGGGACAACTGCATTACCACCTACAACCACCGGAGGGAGCCCAAAAGTAGAATTCACAACAGTACCCCCCCCTTGAGGAGGGGTCACCGAACCCTCACCAGAGCCCCCAGGCCGATCAGGATGAGCCAGATGAAAGGTACGAACCAAATCAGCGGCATGGACATCAGAGGCAAAAACCCAAGAATTATCCACCTGGCCATAACCCTTCCATTTGACAAGGTACTGAAGCTTCCGCCTCGAAAAACGGGAATCCAAAATCTTCTCAACAACATATTCCAACTCCCCATCAACCAACACAGGGGCCAGAGGATCAACAGAGGGAACAACGGGCTCCAAATATTTCCGCAAAAAAGATCTATAGAAGACATTATGGATAGCAAAAGAGGCCGGAAGCGCCAGACGAAAAGCCACCGGATTATTAATCTCAGAAATCCTATAAGGACCAATAAACCGAGGCTTAAACTTAGGAGAAGAAACCTTCATAGGAACATGACGGGAAGACAACCAGACCAGATCCCCAACCCGAAGCCGGGAACCAACACACCGACGACGGTTAGCAAAACGTTGAGCCTGCTCCTGAGACAATACCAAATTGTCCACCACATGAGCCCAAATCTGCTGCAACCTGTCAGCCACAGAATCCACACCAGGACAGTCAGAAGGCTCAACCTGCCCAGAAGAAAAACGAGGATGAAAACCAAAATTACAAAAGAGAGGCGAAACCAAAGTAGCCGAACTAGCCCGATTATTAAGGGCAAACTCGGCCAATGGCAAGAAAGCCACCCAATCATCCTGATCAGCAGACACAAAGCATCTCAAATAAGTCTCCAAAGTCTGATTAGTTTGCTCGGTCTGACAATTTGTCTGAGGATGAAATGCAGAAGAAAAAGACAAATCAATGCCCAGCCTAGCACAAAAGGCCCGCCAAAACCTAGAAACAAACTGGGAACCTCTGTCGGACACAATATTCTCCGGAATACCATGCAAACGGACCACATGCTGAAAAAACAACGGAACCAAATCCGAAGAGGAGGGCAATTTAGGTATAGGCACCAAATGAACCATCTTAGAGAATCGGTCACAAACAACCCAGATAACAAACATCTTCTGGGAAACAGGAAGATCGGAAATAAAATCCATAGAAATATGCGTCCAGGGCCTCTCAGGGACCGGCAATGGCAAAAGCAACCCACTAGCACGGGAGCAACAAGGCTTGGCCCGCGCACAAGTCCAACAGGACTGCACAAAAGAACGCACATCACGCGACAAAGAAGGCCCCCAAAAGGACCTACCAACCAAGTCTCTGGTACCAAAAATGCCAGGATGACCAGCCAACACGGAACAGTGAACCTCAGAAATCACTCTACTAGTCCATCTGTCAGGAACAAACAGTTTCCCCACAGGACAGTGGTCAGGTTTGTCAGCTGGAAATTCCTGAAGAACCCGTTGTAAATCAGGGGAAATGGTGGAAAGGACCACCCCTTCTTTCAGAATGCCGACCGGTTCTAAGACCTCAGGAGAATCAGGCAAAAAACTCCTAGAGAGGGCATCAGCCTTAATATTCTTAGAAACCGGAAGGTACGAGACCACGAAATCAAAACAGGAAAAAAACAAGGACCATCGAGCCTGTCTAGGATTCAGCCGTTTGGCAGACTCGAGGTAAATCAAATTCTTATGATCGGTCAAGACCACAATACGGTGCTTAGCTCCCTCAAGCCAGTGTCGACACTCCTCAAACGCCCACTTCATAGCCAACAACTCCCGATTGCCGACATCATAATTGCGTTCAGCAGGCGAAAACTTACGGGAAAAGAAGGCACACGGTTTCATTAAGGAACCAACAGGATCCCTCTGAGACAAAACGGCCCCTGCCCCAATCTCAGAAGCGTCAATCTCAACCTGAAACGGAAGAGAAACATCCGGTTGGCGCAACACCGGAGCAGATGTAAATCGACGTTTAAGCTCCTGAAAGGCAGAGATAGCCGCAGAGGACCAATTCGCCACATCAGCGCCTTTCTTCGTCAAATCGGTCAAGGGTTATCATGCCCTCAGCTGCAGGTTCGGTCTCTGCTGTGAAGGGAGACCGGCACCTTTCACACAGCTCCACTGGTACTACTCACCCTTTCCGTGGCTCCAGACGATCAGTGGCTCCTTTCTCTGCTAAGAACCTGCATCCTCTTGGCAGGTCTCCTGGAAATGCTCTTAGGAGGCGCGCCCCGCTTCCTGCACATACTTAAAACAGCAGAACACCTGTTCTCTATTAAGGCTCTCTGTGCTATGATGCTCTGTGCATAAAAGGCATCCTCCCATTATGGGAGGTGCCTGGACAATGTGTTCATTCTATTGTTTATGGCCCTCTGCTCAGTCCACACTCTGCTGTGCTCTGCTCTGCAAAGTGTAGTTTACTTTTGGTTTTCTAATCCCTCTGTCTCCTCAGTATCCTCCGCTGGCAGTTCCCTATTCTGGATCCTTCTGGACTCCCCGGTTTCCACTCCAGGCTGACTGAGCTGCTCCTCGCAGAACTATCCTGATATTGCTGCTGGCTGGATCAGCCTTTCCGAAACTACACAGAGCTTCCAGGATCCTCTTCACGGATAGAGCTTGAATTCCACCATCTTGTTTATATGGTCTGTACGGATCGTCCCTCTGGTCCGGGTACTGCGGCATTTAGGCCATCTGGTGTTGTGACGGGGGAATCCCTGTATAGGGGTACACCTTGCCCGGTGCTCCACTACGTGGTTCAGTGTTGTGGTCCAGAGGGTTCTTCTCTCAGGCACCTCTTTCTGTTTGTTTAAAACTTCATTTGATTAAATACCTTTGCATTTTGAAGCCATTCTCCTGTCTCTTGTGTACCGGGTATACAGCTACCACTGCTCCATCAGTGGTCTAGTGAGTCCACTATATTTCCCCATGCCCTGTGGGCGTAACAAGGGTTTAACCATGCTGGAAAAATCAGCAATGAAACGGCGATAAAAATTTGCAAAACCCAAAAATTTCTGAAGGCTCTTCATGGATGTGGGCTGAATCCAATCATGAATGGCCTGAACCTTAACTGGATCCATCTCTATAGACGAGAGAGAAAAAATAAAGCCCAAAAAAGAAACCTTCTGCACCCCAAAGAGACACTTAGTCCCTTTCACAAACAAAGCATTGTCACGAAGGATTTGAAATAACATCCTGACCTGTTGCACATGAGACTCCCAATCATCGGAAAAAATCAAAATATCGTCCAAATATACAATCAAGAATTTATCAAGATAAGTCCGGAAGATATCATGCATGAAGGACTGAAAAACAGATGGAGCATTAGAGAGCCCGAATGGCATCACAAGGTATTCAAAATGGCCTTCGGGCGTGTTAAACGCAGTTTTCCATTCATCACCCTGCTTAATACGAACAAGATTATATGCCCCCCGAAGGTCAATCTTGGTAAACCAACTAGCTCCCTTAATCCTAGCAAACAAATCGGTAAGCAAAGGTAAAGGGTATTGAAACTTGACCGTGATTTTATTCAAGAGGCGATAATCAATACAGGGTCTCAAGGAACCATCTTTTTTAGCAACAAAAAAGAACCCCGCTCCCAACGGTGAAGAAGATGGTCGAATATGCCCTTTCTCCAAAGACTCCTTAATATAGTTCCGCATGGCGGTATATTCAGGCACAGACATGTTGAAAAGTCGACCCTTAGGAAACTTACAGCCTGGAATCAAGTCAATAGCACAATCGCAGTCCCTGTGCGGTGGAAGGAAACTGGACTTGGGCTCATCGAATACATCCTGAAAATCAGACAAAAACTCTGGAATTTCAGAAGAGGAAGAAGAGGAGATTGACATCAAAGGAACATCATTATGAACCCCCTGACAACCCCAACTAGTCACAGACATGGACTTCCAATCCAACACAGGATTATGTACCTGCAACCACGGAAAACCCAGCACGATAGCATCATGCAAATTATGCAACACCAGAAATCGACAATCTTCCTGATGGGCTGGCGCCATGCGCATGGTCACCTGTGTCCAAAACTGGGGCTTATTTTTAGCCAAGGGTGTAGCATCAATGCCCCTTAAAGGAATAGGGTTCTGCAAAGGCTGCAAGGGAAAACCACAACGCCTGGCAAACTCAAAGTCCATTAAGTTCAAGGCGGCGCCTGAATCCACAAACACCATGACAGAAAATGATGACAATGAGCAGATCAAGGACACAGATAACAGAAATTTAGGTTGTACAGTACTGATGGTAAATGAACTGGCGATCCTCTTTGTCCGCTTAGGGCAGACAGAAATGACATGAGAAGCGTCGCCACAATAATAACACAACCTATTCTGACGTCTGAAACCTTGTCGTTCCGTTCTAGACAGAATCCTATCACACTGCATTGGCTCAGGAATTTGCTCTGAGGACAACGCCACAGCGCGCACAGTTCTGCACTCCCGCAAGCGCCGGTCAATCTGAATGGCCAGAGACATAGAATCATTCAGACCGGAAGGCGTGGGAAACCCCACCATAACATCTTTAACGGATTCAGAAAGACCCTTTCTGAAAATTGCCGCCAAAGCATCATTATTCCATTTAGTCAACACAGACCATTTTCTGAATTTCTGACAATACAATTCTGCCACCTCTTGACCCTGAGACAGGGCCAACAAGGTCTTCTCAGCTTGAGCCACAGAATTAGGTTCATCATATAATAATCCTAAAGCCTGAAAAAAGGAGTCTACATTAAGCAAAGCCGGATTCCCAGATTCCAGGGAAAATGCCCAATCCTGTGGATCACCACGCAGCAGAGAGATGATGATTTTAACCTGCTGAATGGAATCACCAGAGGATCGAGGTCTCAGAGCAAAAAACGATTTACAGTTGTTTTTAAAACTCAAAAATTTGGACCTGTCACCAAAAAACAAATCAGGAGTAGGGATCTTCGGTTCTAAAACAAGAGTCTGAACAATATAATCAGAAATACCCTGTACCCTAGCAGCAAGTTGGTCTACACGAGAAGCTAATTCCTGAACATTCATGCTAGCACAAGGCTCCTCAGCCACCCAGATATTAAGAGGGAGAAGACAAAGCAGACTGAAGAAAAAAAAAATGGCTCAAGACCTTTCTTCCCTTCTTCTGAGATGCATTTAACTCATTATTGCCCAGTTGTACTGTTATGATCGGGTGACCTTGGAGCAGCATGAAAACTTTCACTAGAGTAGGTGGTAACTATACTGACCGCAATCCTGATCTTAACACCGGAACTAGAAGTAGCCGTGGGGTGTGCCTAACAAATCCTAGACACCTCGACACAGCTGGAGGACTAAATACCCCTATAGAGGGAAATAGGAATTCTATCTTGCCTCAGAGCAGAACCCCAAAGGATAGGCAGCCCCCCACAAATATTGACTGTGAGTAGTAGAGGAAAAGACACACGCAGGCAGGAAACAGGATTTAGCAAAAGAGGCCACTCTAGCTAAAATAGGAAAGGATAGGACAGGATACTAAGCGGTCAGTATTAAAATCCTTCCAAAAATATCCACAGCAGAAAATACAAAAACTCCACCATCTAACTAAAGATGTGGAGCGTATATCTGCAACTCCAGAGAATCCAACAAGACTGAGAAAACACTGACACAGTCTAAGCTGGACAAGAGAAAACATATGAATAGCACAGAATATAAGCACACAGCTTGTGTGCTACAGAAAAAGAAACAGACACTTATCTTTGCTGAATTGGCAGCTAAGCAGGAGAAGCCAGACAAAGATCCAACACTTCCCAAGAAACATTGACAACTGGCAAGGACCAATGAGTCCTGCAAACCTAAATACCCCAGTCAGAATTGCAATCAGTAGATACACCTGTCCAAGACTGCAGCCCAGGGACAACTGCATTACCACCTACAACCACTGGAGGGAGCCCAAAAGCAGAATTCACAGCAGGTTTCTCAACATGTGAGCTATATGACAGAGCCTTATCTCCTGGTCTAACCTCCTGCATGATTAGACAGTACAGATGACCTACACCTCACAGATAAGGTCCTGTTGGGGAGGAGCAGTGCAGCTGAGTTTAGTTGTTTCACATTACAAACCTTTCTATCAGCTCTCCTCTCACAGCACTGTCAACTTTGCTGTGC